>NC_059197.1:15471207-16071207 GCF_020615455.1 Coregonus clupeaformis | reverse complement strand
CCTCGCACGGCCTCGTCACACGCACAAGCACAACGGGGCACCCGCGCTCCGCCACAAAGAAGCCCAACACAAAAAGCACGCGGAGCAGAGGCCACGGACTCCACACACAGATCCTGTATTCTGTAGTCGCCTTGAACCTTTTAGTCACGGTGACTGCCTTCAAAGCCTTCTAAAGAGACTAGAGCCAAGTCTTGATGGATTTTGGAGAGTGCTAACCCTACGTACGTTTGACCCAGAAAGTTTTGTTTTAAAGAACAATGTTCGACTGTTACTGCCTAAAAAAAATATATAATGTGTATTCTCTCTCACCTTTCAACAATTTGCCAACCATCTACAGAGTGTAGTTGTGCTGTATGGCTAGATCTTTCAAACTCGCATACAAATAATATCTAGGCAAATGTATACACATACATGACTAATAATACTCTATCGATGTGGAAACATGAATGCTCTACTCCATGTAGTCTATACTGCTTGTCCGTTATGTTGACAGATGCTGCTGCGTTTTATGGTTTCTATGATATAAAGACCGAAAAGGAAAACATTCAGAATGCATTTACTGTACGTGTGGTTTGGATGAGTCAGTGTCTGAGATAACTAATCTTTACACCTTGGCATCAGCTTGGTTTGGGTGTTATTTAGGAGGGCTTGCAAGTACTTAAGCCCCTTACGTGCATGCACACAAACACCTTTGCTCTTTATAAGGTCTTTAAAATAGTTGAAAGTTATCATAACGAAATGAAACCAAACTATTCTCCTCTGGGTATTGAAATTGTCACACCTCATTGACTGTTCGGTCAGAAACTGACCCTCTGTCCACTATTTTAAGAATTCCCTCCACTATACTCCCTTCCTACCACACACCTTAAAGACAGAGGTATAGGGTAACTCTAAATCTGGTTCGCCCAGCCGTCCTGACTCCCCCAGAACAGTGTGCAGCAGCCTGGGAAGGAGGCACAGGGTAGCCCTCCTCTTCAGCTGAGCTGGAACTAAGAGGCTATGATATGTAGCCCCATAAAGCATTCTGTAGTTGAGTGAATGGACCTACCTGGGTCCTCCCCATGACCCCAACTTCTCTTTACAGCTTGGCCGTCAGCACTGCTCAAAATTTAAGGGACACAACCCGCTCCCTACCAACGGATGGCCCAATATAGACGACTGTCAACTTCCAGAGGAAGCTTCCCTGACATTAAGTGTTGATAAAGTTAATATGTTTTTCAAGCTGGTTTATAATACTAATAATATATGTAGACAGCAACATACACTCCTTGGCCAGGTCTTACCTGCGAGCAATGTAGTAGAAGAGAGGGTTGCCATTCTTGGAGGTGCCAGCCTGGTAGAAGATGTTGAGGGTCTTCAGGGCTTTGAACTCATCTTTCTCATGGACCTGGTGCCTAGAAATCAGGGACAAACGGACACCAGAATGCTTCTGAATCAACTCCACTCACTAACTGCTGGCATCCTTAATGTCTTAGAACATTTTACACACTAACTCTACACTAGGAGAACAGTTACCTGGTCATAAACTCTTCAAACTTGGAGCTGGTGAGGTTGAGGCTGGACCAGTGGGTGTCGGCCACAGGTTTGTGCTCGGGGGGCCCTAGATAGGCCAGGAGGGTGGCCATCTTGTCAAATGGCCGCCTGCCCACTGCCTTGTGGTCCCTATGGAATGGGAAGAGAGAGGGGAGAGAGAGACCGCTGTCAGACTCAGAGGGCTATACTGGTAGTGCACATAATAACATGATGACTGGTGACACATCGTATGCGTGTGTGTTACTGACCTGTTGCTGGAGAGGTACTGTCCAATCCTCTCCTGGTTGTTCCAAAGCAGCCTGTGGAGGGCCAGAACATTGCCATCACTGATGAAGGACAGGCTGTGGTTGACTGAGTCACTGGGAGGAGAGTCAGACGCTATGTCCAAGAAGAACCTATAGGACAATACAGAGGGATCACAGAGTGAATGGTCAGAACTGGAAATCGATTACAAATATCTGTAACATTTTAGAAAATGAGACCAGGTACGTAATTCTCAGCTTCATAACAGAAAGTCGGGACTCCGATCAGTTCCTGCTTTTCAGGATACTAATAGAGCAGTGTGTGCTTTTATCCGCTTTTTTGGTATTAAAATTAAAATTCTTACCACCTAGGTTGGAAAATATACAGGTTAAGATGTCGTTAGAAATCTGGGACCAGCGCTGTTGCTAACTACCAGCACCGTTGCTAACTACCATAGCTGGTCCCATTGTGACAAAGAGTTGTATTAGTATCCGGTTGTCTTAAACTTTGTCATCTTTAACCTAGCTTACCGCCTGGCTGCATCAAAGTTGCTTTTCACAAAGTCGTTAAAAGGCCTCATGTGCTCCTCTTTGGTAAACAACACGTGGTTGGCAATGCTCTGGAGGATCTGAGGACAGAGAGAAAAACACAAAACAGAGAGCAACTTAATTAAAATAAAAGGTCATAAATAAAAATAAATAAATTCTTTCGGTCAAAGCCACTACTGTCATTAGGTGCTTATTTTAGGAAGATGGAAGCACATTTTACATTTACATTTTAGTCATTTAGCAGACGCTCTTATCCAGAGCGACTTACAGTTAGTGAATACATATATTATTATTTTTATACTGGCCCCCCGTGGGAATCGAACCCACAACCCTGGCGTTGCAAACGCCATGCTCTATCAACTGAGCTACATCCCTGCCGGCCATTCCCTCCCCTAACCTGGACGACGCTGGGCCAATTGTGCGCCGCCCATGAGTCTCCCGGTCACGGCCGGCTGCGACAGAGCCTGGATTCGAACCAGGATCTAGTGGCACAGTTAGCACTGCGATGCAGTGCCTTAGACCCAACCCATACCTTGGACATCAGCTTCAGGCCTCTCTCTATCCTGGGTGGGGGCTTCTCATCCAGGATGCCTGCCTCGTAGGGCGACACGATGGCAGGGTTGATGAAGCGCAGGAACATGGCACTGCCCACCGCCCCTATACTGTTCTGGGGGAAACGCTGGCTCACCACCTGGAGGAAGAGGAGGGCGGTGGAGAACAATGGGGAGGGAGGAGAGAAGGAGGGGTGGGAACAGAGTGGAGAGAAAACACAAAAGAAGAAAAGGAAGTTAGAAAGTTAGATGCTTGTACGACATGACAGAGAAGATCTCACACCACCCTTCTCAAAGCCAGCCAGAGAACGAGCGAGAGAGAAAGAAAAAAGCAAGAGAGAGAAAGAAAGAGTTAGAGAGTAAGAGTGCAAGAAAGAGGGAGGGAGACAGAGGAAGATGGAAAGAGCTAAGTACAGAAGTCCAGAGAGGACATATAGTACATTCGGAAAGTAGTCAGACTTCTTCCGCATTTTGTTAAAGCCTTATTCTAAAATGGATTAAATTACAATTTTTCCTTATTAATCTACAAATACCCCAGAATGACAAAGCAAAAACAGGTTTTTAGAAATCTGTGCAAATGTATATATATATATATATATATATATATATATATATATATATATATATATATATATATATATATATATATATACATACACACACACATATATATATGCCATCGTGTCGCCCTTAGAGGCAGGCATCCTGGATGAGAAGCCCCCACCCAGGATAGAGAGAGGCCTGAAGCTGATGTCCAAGGTAAGGTTAAAAAATATATATATATTTATGTTAAAAATGTTATAAATTGATTTGCATTTTTTAATGAGGGAAATAAGTATTTAACCCCCTCTCAATCAGAAAGATTTCTGGCTCCCAGGTGTCTTTTATACAGGTAACGAGCTGAGATTAGGAGCACACTCTTAAAGGGAGTGCTCCTAATCTCATCTTTTTACCTGTATAAAAGACACCTGTCCACAGAAGCAATCAATCACATTCCAAACTCTCCACCATGGCCAAGACCAAAGAGCTCTCCAAGGATGTCAGGGACAAGATTGTAGACCTACACAAGGCTGGAATGGGCTACAAGACCATCGCCAAGCAGCTTGGTGAGAAGGTGATAACAGCTGGTGCGATTATTCGCAAATGGGAGAAACACAAAAGAGCTGTCAATCTCCCTCGGCCTGGGGCTCCATGCAAGAACTCACCTTGTGGAGTTGCAATGATCATGAGAACGGTGAGCAATCAGCTCAGAACTACACGGGAGGATCTTGTCAATGATCTCAAGGCAGCTGGGACCATAGTCACCAAGAAAACAATTGGTAACACACTACGCCGTGAAGGACCGAAATCCTGCAGCGCCCGCAAGGTCCCCCTGCTCAAGAAAGCACATATACAGGCCCGTCTGAAGTTTGCCAATGAACATCTGAATGATTCAGAGGAGAACTGGGTGAAAGTGTTGTGGTCAGATGAGACCAAAATCGAGCTCTTTGGCATCAACTCAACTCGCCGTGTTTGGAGGAGGAATGCTACCTATGACCCCAAGAACATCCCCACCGTCAAACATGGAGGTGGAAACATTATGCTTTGGGGGTATTTTTCTGCTAAGGGGACAGGACAACTTCACCGCATCAAAGGGACGATGGACGGGGCCATGTACCGTCAAATCTTGGGTGAGAACCTCCTTCTCTCAGCCAGGGCATTGAAAATGGGTCGGGGATGGGTATTCCAGCATGACAATGACCCAAAACACACGGCCAAGGCAACAAAGGGAGTGGCTCAAGAAGAAGCACATTAAGGTCCTGGAGTGGCCTAGCCAGTCTCCAGACCTTAATCCCATAGACAATCTGTGGAGGGAGCTGAAGGTTCGAGTTGCCAAACGTCAGCCTCGAAACCTTAATGACTTGGAGAAGATCTGCAAAGAGGAGTGGGACAGAATCCCTCCTGAGATGTGTGCAAACCTGGTGGCCAACTACAAGAAATGTCTGACCTCTGTGATTGCCAACAAGGGTTTTGCCACCATGTACTAAGTCATGTTTTGCAGAGGAGTCAAATACTTATTTCCCTCATTAAAATGCAAATCAATTTATAACATTTTTGACATGCGTTTTTCTGGAATTTTGTTGTTGTTATTCTGTCTCTCACTGTTCAAATAAACCTACCATTAAAATTATAGACTGATCATGTCTTTGTCAGTGGGCAAACGCACAAAATCAGCAGGGAATCAAATACTTTTTTCCCTCCCTCACACATACATATATATACATATATATATATATATATATATATATATATTTAACCTTACCTTGGACATCAGCTTCAGGCCTCTCTCTATCCTGGGTGGGGGCTTCTCATCCAGGATGCCTTTATAAATCAGGCCATATATATATATATATATATAACCTTATTTACATAGGTATTCAGACCCTTTGCTATGAGACTCGAAATTGAGTTCAGGTGCATCCTGTTTCCATTGATCATCCTTGAGATGTGTCTACAACTTGACTGGAGTCCACCTGTGGTAAAATCTATTGATTGGACATGATTTGGAAAGGCACACACCTGTCTATATTAGGTCCCACAGTTGACAGTGCCTGTCAGAGCAAAAATCAAGCTATGAGGTCGAAGGAATTGTACGTAGAGCTCCGAGACAGGATTGCGTTAAGGCACAGATCTGGGGAAGGGTACCAAAAACATTTCTGCAGCATTGAAGGTCCCCAAGAACACAGTGGCCTCCATCATTCTTAAATGGAAGAACTTTGGAACCACCAAGACTCTTCCTAGAGCTGGCCACACAGCCAAACTGAGCAATCGGGGGAGAAGGACCTTGGTCAGGGAGGTGACCAAGAACCCGATGGTCACTCTGACAGATCTCCAGAGTTTCTCTGTGGAGATGGGAGAACCTTAAAGAAGGACAACCATCTCCGCAGCACTCCACCAATCAGGCCTTTATGGTAGAGTGGCCAGACGGAAGCCACTCCTCAGTAAAAGGCACATGACAGCCCGCTTGGAATTTGCCAAAAAGCACCTAAAGGACTCTCAGACCATGAGAAACAAGATTCTCTGGTCTGAAGAAACCAAGATTGAACTCTTTGGCCTGAATGCCAAGCGTCACGTCTGGAGGAAACCTGGCACCATCCCTATGGTGAAGCACGGTGGTGGCAGCATCATGCTGTGGGGATGTTTTTCAGCGGCAGGGACTGCGAGCCTAGTCAGGATCGAGGGAAAGATGAACGGAGCAAAGTACAGAGAGATCCTTGATGAAAACCTGCTCCAGAGCGCTCAGGACCTCAGACTTGGGCGAAGGTTTACCTTCCAACAGGACAACGACCCTAAGCACACAGCAAAGACAACGCAGGAGTGGCTTCAGGACAAGTCTCAATGTCCTTGAGTGGCCCAAGCAGAGCCCGGACATGAACGCGATCTAACATCTCTGGAGAGACCTGAAAATAGCTGTGCAGCGACGCTCCCCATCCAACCTGACAGAGCTTGAGAGGATCTGCAGAGAAGAATGGGAGAAACTCCCCAAATACAGGTGTGCCAAGCTTGTAGCGTCATACCCAAGAAGACTCAAGGCTGTAATCGCTGCCAAAGGTGCTTCAACAAAGTACTGAGTATCTGAATACTTATGTAAAATGTATATTCGTTTTTTATTTTTAATACATTTTGCAAAGATTTCTAAAAACCTGTTTTTGCTTTGTCATTCCGGGGTATTGTGTGTAGATGAATAAGGAACATTTGTAATTTAATCCATTTTAGAATAAGGCTGTAACATAACAAAATGTGGAAAAAGTCAAGGGGTCTGAATACTTTCCGAATGCACTGTATGAATAAAATAAAAATCCCTCATTATGTCGAGATCACAACTTATTTATCTACTGATCACTACATAAAAGTTGTTTTGTCGAGATCACAAGATAATTTTCTCATGATCACGACATAAAAGTTGTTAAAAAGGAGTGGACGTATTGATGATAGATTGACTGTGTGGCTGAGGCAGCAGAGCCCACGGTGGATCAGCACATACGTTTTTATTGATTGCTACACTAAGGGATAATACATATTATGTTAACATCATGCTTTAATTTGTGTTTGGAGATCATTATCAGTTTATAAATTAGAATGTTAGCAAGCTAAAATGTCCCTTACCTTGAGCTAAGAGCTTGTGCAGGAGCTAAGCCATCGTGGAGCATTTAAGGCCTTGGGGGTGGCGCACAGCCTGGGAGACAGTGCTGCCTGTCAGGCATCGTTCAGGGCTTAAATGCCCCACAAGGCATTTGTGATCAACACAGCCACAGGGCTCCTTGATGACGTGCTTATTGTGCATCTGAACAAATTCATGGACAATGCATGGTATTTTTGATTATCTCGTAATCTCAACAAAACCACTTTTGTTATGTAGTGATCATGAGATAAATAAGTTGTGATCGACATAACAAGGGAATTATTTTTATTCACGTCCTCCTTTCTGGACTTCCGTAGCTAAGAGAAGACATTTTAAATTAAAGCTTAGAGGAAAATTAAGCCTTTGAAAAAGAAACAAACTAAATGCCAGCAGGAGAGGACAAGAGCTTGTTTTTTGTGGAACTGACAGCATTTTAGCAACATAAATTATTATTAAAATCTGTTCATTTACACCCCCAGGAAGAATATGATAATTATTATTATGTTTTACATTTTCTGACAAGCAAGCACTTAAGTATGGTAATTTTCACATTTTCATAAATTCATAGAATGTTTGGGAATGACGTATAGTAAGGCGTTTGTGAAAATTCTATAGCAATATAGAGTGGGAAAGCATCCCTGCTGTTGGACAATTAATAGGCACTGCAGTAAATAAAAACAAATATATTTCCGTCTTGTCCAAGACTGGTGTCTAGGCAGACCGGTGCGCCATAGCCAATTAGAGCTACAGTAGGCGCAGTGGTCTAAGGCACTGCATCGCAGTGCTAGCTGTGCCACTAGAGATCCTGGTTCGAATCCAGGCTCTGCTGTAGCCGGCCGCAACCGGGAGACCAATGTGGCGGCGCACAATTGGCCCAGCGTCGTCCAGGGTAGGGGAGGGAATGGCAGGCAGGGAGGTAGCTCAGTTGATAGAGCATGGCGTTTGCAACGCCAGGGTTGTGGGTTCGATTCCCACGGGGGGCCAGTATGAAAATAATAATGTATGCACTAACTGTAAGTCGCTCTGGATAAGAGCGTCTGCTAAATGACGTAAACGTAAATGTATATGCAAATAAGCCATTTGCCACATGGGCCTGCAATCACTAACTTTGAACTGGACTGTGTTTACAGGCAGTAGCAACAGCACGACTTGAGATTATTAGAGTGCATTCGCCAAAAGCCACAAAATACACCTGAATGGATTTCTACAAATATGTAAATACCACGGGATCCTCTTACATTTGGGAACTTAGTCCTATTGATCAAACAACCATGAAAAAGGTAGGCCCTCTCTCCCTCAGTGCCTATGCACATCAACAACAAGATCAACAGCTAATGGTAGCCAGAGTGAGATGAGCTCAAATCTGACGAGTGAACAAACTTTCAGCTAGTTGGCCGTCAAAATTGCACTGATAAACGATGGGGAATAGTAGCCTGCTCGTCCTTCTGCAGCTTGCCTGCCAAAGCATTTTTGTCCCAACCTACGTTTTGACAACTCAATGGGAACTTGCCTGCCCGCCCATTTGATCGATGCCAAAGCTAGCAAAGCGATTCACATTTATTGACACCTGCATCTCTAGCTGTAGCCATCGAAAAATGATATGAGTGGAAAGTCGGTCACTCACCCACTCTTCCAATGACATGACATCCTCCCAGCAGCTAGCTAGCTACCTAGCTAGCTAACGTTATGCTCAGCGTTTTTAGCTTGCTAAGTAAATAGCTAGCTATATAAATAGGTACGCTAGCCCAGGGGGGTTAAACTCAATCAGCGCAAAGGCCATATCGGAAAAATAATAATCGCAGGCCAGACATAGCCATTTGTTTTTACAAAAAAACGTGCAACTGTCATTGTTTTCTTAGAAAAAATATGTCCCTTTATAATGTCCACTTATATACATAGGATGCTGTATATGGAATTAACATATTAAAACAAAAGAGATACATCATATTTGTCCAGCCTTTGCTGCTGTGCTTGCAGATGTGCATAATATGCTGTGACCCTAATCAAAAATTATTTAATAACTCCAAATAACAAAAACGTAGCTATTGGTCGTTGTAATGTTTAAACATTTTTTCTTGCACTGGACTGATCACCGCTGCGGTTGAATTCAGCAATGCTGTATGGTGCACTCAAAATGTATTGTAGTTGAGTAGCCAGCCGCCTAGGCTACTACTCAAATGTTGCTGTAATAGGCCTACATGTTTCTCTTTTGCCTGGTGTTTTGTTGCAGGTTTTGTTTTTTGGTTATTTATTAAAAACCGAAGCCAGACTGGAACATTTTAGTAGCCTAGCTAGGACTGTGGCATGTGTCTGTACACTTTCCCTCCGCTGCACGCTGTAAACCGGACAGACGAAAGCAGCGCAACTGAAGTTGAATTCACCAATGCGAGCGCATCAGGCTGTAATTTCATAAAGTAGGCTGTTGACTCATTTATACTCGCTTGTGTGTCCTATTGAGTTTGACACATGTACGCTAGCCTTTTAGCCCTGTCATTGCCCTTGCTAGTTTGGTTGCATTGACATTCCCAGCCTTAGTTACACTGTGCCAAATTCTCTAAAACGACCTTGGAGGCAGTTTATGGTAGAGAAATGAACATTTAATTATAACAGCTCTGGTGGACATTCCTGCAGTCAGCATGCTAATTGCACACTCCCTCAAAACTTGAGACATATGTGGCATTGTGTTGTGTGACAAATCTGCACATTTTAGAGTGACCTTCTATTGTCCCTAGCACAAGGTGCATCTGTGTAATGATCATGCTATTTAATCAGCTTCTTGATATGCCACACCTGTCAGGTGGATAGATTATCTTGACAATGGATAAAATGCTCACTAACAGGAATGTAAACAAATGTGTGCACAAAATCTGAGAGAAAGAAGCTTTTTGTGCGTATGGAACATTTCTAGGATATTTTATTTCAGCTCATGAAACATGGGACCAACACTTTACATGGTGTATTATATTTTTGTTCAGTGTATATATGAATCATGCATTGAATTGCATCCATCTATTCTGCCAACTATGCCTTACTGTACGTCATGGAATTTTGAGTAAAAAATTAACTATTTTTAAAACCTTTTCTAAAGTTGGTTTTGTAGCATAAACTGCGATTTAGATATTTTTGACTGATATGATTATCTTTCTGTTTCATATCTGCAAAGTAGTTAAAATGCTGTCAGTTCCACTTTAAAGCACAATGACAGAAAAAAATAAGGGGTGACAAATTACGTTGAATTTCACCAGCCTAAAAAAACATCTGACAATCCTCACTTCACCTAGGCCTATAGATTCAAATCATTGGTGCAAGTGCAATAAACCAATTTCAAATATGCCCTATATATGGCCCAAATACAATGGACAATAATACCACTGCAATCAATAAGCAAAATGGCATTCTGCAGTCTGTTACTCTGTATACTACAGAAAGCGACAGGAGGGGCGATGAGGGAGGGGAGAGAGAGAGACAAGAGACCCCGGCAACCAACATTTCCCAGCAAGCTAACTATGTCTCTGCAAAGCCACTTAAAAACCTTTATAGTTCTACAACATATTATAATATTGTTGGTACAAATACTTTACTACTGCCTACATTCCATATGCACTGCAGCAACACAGAAAGAAGTGCACCATAGAAAACTGTCACCCTGGGGATCTGTTAATGTCCACTGCAGCCAAATTCAGCCTCTAGAAACATTCCGACAAACACTGTTCCACCCATTCCAATCCCATCTGTCTGGAGCACAGAAAGAAAGAACGACTAACGCACGTGTCAAAATCATTCCACTGAGGGCCGAGTGTTTGCGGGTTTTCGATCCTCCCTTGTAATTGATCGACGAATTAAGATCACTAATTAGTAAAGAACTCCCCTCACCTGGTTGTCTAGGTCTTAATTGAAAGGAAAAAACTAAAACCTGCAGACCCTAGGCCCTCCGTGGAACAAGGTTGACATCCCTGGTGTAACGGAACGCACTGGTTTCTTGGAGTTGTTAATAGAAAATGGAAGCAACTAAGTTGGCGCCTGTATTAGTACAATGATTTTAAGAGAAGGCTGTACACAGACTTGAACCATACAAATAAATCATATTTTAAAAAATGCAACAAAAAGTCATTTTTGCTTTTTAAAATAAAGTGGCTGAGGAAAAAGTTCGCTGAACTTACTGCTTTTTTGTTTTCCTTTCTGTCTTTAACTGTGGCTTTAGTCAGTAGAGAGTGGCAAGTAGCCTACAGAACAGAGATGAGCACAAACAGGTCACAGCACCGGCCACACACACACACAGAAGCTACACAAGAGCATCCGCCGGCACAGCCCTACTACTGAACAGCATAGCGTGTGTGTGTGTGTGTGTGTGCAGGTGCATGATTTTTACAGGCAGATTTTAGCACAATGGTAGTAGTATGGGAGTGTATCGAGCGAAGGGAGATCGATATGTATAAGCTTCACGTTCTGTGAGATTTTGGTGTTGTGTCCCACAAAATAACATTAGTGGTTCCAAAGCGCCCTGCGTTCATCTCATTGAGATATCGAAACAGCTGATGTGTTGCTTTAAGTCAGTGTAGGGAGAAAGTCAGTGTTGGTGGAAGCAGAGAGCAGCAGGGCAGCGGTGTCGGCTCATCAGACATGCAGATGGAAACAGCAGGAAATAGGCTAGGGGTGTGTGTGTGCCAATACAGAGGTGTTCTTTCATGGAAAAGTTAGGTTTAATAGAGACGGAGGTGTGGCTGTGTGTAAGAGGTTGGGTGACTGCGAGTAGGGACACACTAGCTGCTTTGTGGTGTCTTGATGTTGCTGTAGCCAGTTAATTCAGCTACATATGTTCCCCCTTTTCAAACTACCACCGTTGAAGGGACAGCCCTCTATCTGTTTTGTCACAGTACATGAAGAGCGAGCATGTAAGAGAGGGCAGAGTACGTATAGCGGCAATGTTAGTGGAAAGTCTGAGGAAAGTAAGAAGGTTGTGCCAGTGTGTGTGTATTAGAGAGAGTGAGAGCTGTGGCCTAGTGCCATTATTGGCACAGTGTGGAAGAAGGAAGCCAGTGGCTTGAGAGGGTGTAGGTGACAGCAGCACACACCACCCACCCAGAGAGCTGCGTGAGGCCAGGGGTGGAATATGACCCTACCTGGTAGAGACAGTGACACACACTGCGTAGCTGTGGAGGGAACTCGCTGGAGGAGTTGATAATGGCCAGGAAGAACCGGTCTGTGATCTGGAGAAGGTTCCGCTGGTTCTCCTCAAGGTTCTCCGACTGTTCTAGTCTACAGAAAGGGTGGCAGGAAGGGAGGTAGGGGACAAAAAGAGAGGAGACGGAGGGGGGGAAGTGAGAGAGGATAGAGAGAGTCCAACAACTGTCATTCATGATTGAAATAAAAAGTCAGAATTGCTTTGGTAACTTCCATTTAATAAGGTTACCCAGCATAATTGCTCAAATCGATGCGCTATCCCTTACCACCACACCAGGCTACCACAGTCAAACTGACTGGTGGAATGCTTCCGGTGACTGTTCCTACCTGGTTGGGTCCACCTCAAAGCTGATGTTGTGCCACTCTGGGGTGGTGACGACCCCTTTAAGTAGAGGCTGCAGTAGCTTCTGTAGGTACGCCGCCCCGTACACCTGACACAAAGAATTTCAACGTTAAAATGCATTTACATTTTCAGGCTTGGTGTGAGTGCTTCAGGTTCTACCATTTAAAATTGTCTGTATGGAAGAGAAATGTGGTTTTACCTTGAAACAGAAGGTCATGATTTTACTGGCCAGGCTGTTGCCTCTGAACAGAGTCTGCATGGAGTCAGCCAGCTCCACCTCTTTGGAGAACATGTTCCACAGCAGCTGATACAGCAGGTGGCGAGAGTCGAACAGCGTCACCAACACACGGGCCAGCTCATCCTGAAGGACAAACACACACAAAAACTAAAATACACAAACATGTTTCAACCACTTTCTATAACTACTGCCTCACATTCTCATACTAGCACTGTGGTGGCCAACCCTTTTCCTGGGGAGCTACAGCCATGCAGTAACATGTCTGATTATACTAATAAATCAGCACCTTGATTAGCAGAAACAGGTGTGTTATTGTAGTGCTTTTCAATGTGAAGGTTGGTCACCCCAAGACTAGCCAAAAATGACCTAGGGCTGTGTTTCGTACATACCCATTGGGATCCTGGCACCACATTGGCCAGTGCCATGGCGATGGGCAGCTCTCCCTGGTCTCCCATCATGGTGACCAGCTCCACCAGCCTCTCGAAGCGGTCAGCCAGCACTGTCTCTGCCAGCGTGTCAAACTCTGTCCCCTGCTGAAGGATCTTAGTCAGAACCTCCATGAAGGTGGCCCGCGTCTGCAGGTCCTTATGGTAGCCCAGACCTGGAGAAGGATGGATGGAGGGGGGAGGAGAGAGCGAGAGAGACAGAGGGAAAGGGCGCAAGAGAAAGATGAAGGGTGGCAGAGGATAAAGGGACATTTTAACTGAGGTTTGATTGTTCATTTTGGAAGCTATGGTCCTTAGCAGATGGAAGGACTAATGTTATAGCCTTCCTGGCACTATAAAAGGTTGAGAATCACTACTGCTACAGTAGATCACCGATAGAGTGCATGAGTCCGCTGTCCACGTTGGCGTTGAGGAGGTTGGACATGGCCAGGACAGTACAGTGTCTGAGGGAGGCCAAGCGTCGAGACATGCCCCTCTTCCTCCCAACCACCGGTTGGCCATCATCCTCCACCTCACTGCAGTCATTCAGCAGGTTCATGAACAGGGTAAAGTACCTGGGTACAGGGGGTAAAGCAGGGTTCAGAACACTTAACAGGCAGTTTGGATTCAAATTATGTGCACATTTAAGTTAATGTATTCCTTTACTACTATACAGAAAACACAGATATTGGTTTTCTGTGTGTGGAAATGTTACAGCATGCACAGTAAACAGAAAGTCGAAGAGCAGCAACAGCTAACTAAGTCGCTCTGGATAAGAGTGTCAGCTAAATGAGGAAACCATGTTGTAGTTACTTGAGGAAGAGCTGTGACTTGGCCTCCATCAGTTCCACCCCGTCTCCCTCCTCTGGCTGTAGAGGCAGGCCAGCTAACAGAGACACCACCGCCTCCATACTGGCCTGGTCCAGGTCTCTGGTCAGACACTTGATATCGTCATCAGCAGCCTGGTTGGAGGTGCCCATCACCCAGTCTGTCAGGTACTCCACCATCTTGTTCCTGGAAGAGACGTGGTGAGGGGTTGAATTAACAAAGATCGTAAACCCCCCCCCAAAAAGGGGTTCATATCGGTAGCGTTTAAAGGTGCAATCAGCATTTGCTACAGCCATTTTTGACCTTATGAATGATATGTACACATTGATTCTTGAAGAATATAACTTATAAATGCCTCATGAGCTTAGTTCAACTGTTGTACCCCATCAGAACCCAAAATAGAAGCTTGTTTTACTCCAATGTTTGTAAACAAAGTAAATGTAAACAAACACTATACGGCCTCATAACATGGCTAAAACTATAATTTTTATATCAGGGATGGTCAGTCCATAGCTCTGTCAATGAATATGAGAGCGGTTATATTTCTCCAGCCCCATCCCTCAGCTTTTTACCAAAACAGGGGCGGGGAGACACTTTTTGGTTTGAACTGCTGACTAACAATTTAAGTAGCGTTTAGCTAGTTTGGCTAGTGTTTAGGTCTGTCCAAGAGGGGGTGCTGTCTCTGTCTCACCTGAACTTCATCTCCTGGCAGAAGGACAGGTCGTCTCGTCTCTCCATCATCACCTCCACCAGCTGGCACAGCTTGGTCTTCATCTGGATGGCATGCAACGTGTTGCCTAGGATACGCACGTACCTGGGGGGTGAAATAAGACTGAATAAGGTCCTGAAGATGGACAACTGATTAGGCATTTCATAAGCCGAGAGAGTGAGTGAGTGAGTGAGTGTGTCTCTCACCTGACCAGGTTGAGCATCATGGTCTCTATGCTGGCCTGTCCCAGGTGCTCTGAGCTGCCCTCAGCATGGTTGTCCAGTAGGTTCTTCATGATGGCGATGGTCTGCTCCACAAACTGGGTGTTAGTGTCATTGATGGGGACCTGCAATAGTACAGAGACAAATCAATGAAATCAGTCTTAACTACATTCCTGCTAATGTCAACGGATCAATGTTTTATAATGAACTAATCAAATTTGACATTAGTTCAGGCAGGGTGCTGCAATCAGCAAAAGTCACCATCCCTTTGTAAAACTTCCCAGAATGATTTTCTATGCTAATACAATTAAACTCATTGGTTAACGTGCCCCATCCTCCTCCCCAGCCCATCCACTCACCGGCCCCTGTGTGTCGAAGAAGCGTCCAATGCTGTTCCTGAGCTTGTTGAAGAGCATGTGGTAGAGGACCGGGCTGAGCTCCAGGCCCAGCAGCTCCTTGACGTTGGTGCGGACGTGCAGACCCACCCTCTCATGACCACACACCAGCAGGGCCAGCAGGCGGTCCAGGAACCTGCCCAGGGGGGTCTCAGAGGAGGAGGAGCAGGTGGCTGAGGCTCCAGCTGCAGCGTTGGAGACCTCACAGGAGCCCACAGAGACCATGGAGTACTTGCGTTCACTCATGGGGCCCATGGGGGGGCTGTAGGTGGCAGGGCCGCAGGGCTTGCTGCGCTGAGACAGACACACCCCGCCCAGAGCACACAGGAAGCCTGTCATGTTGATCCACTCCTGCAGGGGAAGACAGAGAGAGAGAGTTTGGAGCAGTGTTTCCCTGTGTTTTTTTTGTTAACGGTGAAACACTACTAAATCCTAAAATTGAAGTGCTCTTACCTGACCATCCTCCACCTTGTTTTTGGGGAAGTTTAGAATCTGTTTGGTGTCCTGCTCCCATTTTGCATGCGTGTCCTCCCATGCCTGGGGTGAGACATGGAAACACCAAGGGATAAGTCAGAAATACTAGAGGGATGTAAGCAAGGATAAACTGTATTTAATGTTTCTCTATTCTTTCACACCTCAGTGTTTCCTGTAGTGGGGTGCTCTATCCTTCTCAACAAGGCCATCACTCTCTTCTGCAGGGTGGAGCGTCCTACCAAACACATAGTGGAACACGTAGTGGGAGTCATTTTCTGAAACCTTTGGCCTATATAGTGACTCTCAGACCACGTTAAAGTGGTCTACAAAACACCGTGTTTTTACTGACCGGTGGCCATCATGTTGCTGACAGAGGCGAACTCTGTGAAGGTGGCGTAGTTGGGCAGGATGGTCTGGACAGGCACCTCGTCAGCGGAAGAGCGGATGTCAGCCTCCTCACACAGGTGTCTGAAGCAGGACATGGCCACCAGCACGGCCTCGGCGTCAGGGCTCCACAGGAACATGTATAGACACACCTCCAGTTTGGTCTGGGCCTGTCTGCAGATGGGGATACCACTGCCCTGGGTGACACCCTCCTGGAGGAGCAGAGAGGAGTTAGACATGTCCAAAACACATTCAGACATGTCGAACACATGCATTTGACTTTTATACATGAAACTGCAAAACACTCTGGACGGTTTTCCAGACCTAAGCCTAGTCCTAGACTAAAAATAATGTTTAATGGAGATTCTCCATTGAAAGTGCTTTTTAGCCCTCAATGGTTAATCTCATGTGAGGTTAGAGTCCCTGACCTCACCTTGTTCTTGAGGAGGAACTTGTTCCTGCAGATAAGGATCTCCCTCAGCCACTTCAACACCTCTGTACTGTTCACCATCTGGTGACCAATCAGCTTCTTACAGATCAGGAAGAGAACCTGGGAGCTGCAATGGGATAGGCCGGTGTTAGAGCCCAATGGAATCTCAACACATGCCCCTAAAGACAGTGACTACTACTGAATCCATGCCCCTAAAGACTGTGACTGCTACTGAATCCATGCCCCTAAAGACTGTGACTACTACTGAATCCATGCCCCTAAAGACAGTGACTACTACTGAATCCATGCCCCTAAAGACTGTGACTACTACTGAATCCATGCCCCTAAAGACAGTGACTACTACTGAATCCATGCCCCTAAAGACAGTGACTACTACTGAATCCATGCCCCTAAAGACTGTGACTACTACTGAATCCATGCCCCTAAAGACAGTGACTACTACTGAATCCATGCCCCTAAAGACTGTGACTACTACTGAATCCATGTCCCTAAAGACTGCGACTACTACTGAATCCATGCCCCTAAAGACTGTGACTACTACTGAATCCATGACCAGTGTGTCTGTCTACATGGAATATCTCTGGACTGAAAAGCACCCAGAACTAAACCATGTCCTTGTACCTGATGTCCCAGAAGGTTTCAATGGGGGCCTCAGGGTTCCACAGCTCAATGGTCTCAGGCAGGTGCAGCACCAGCAACGCCTGGGCAGGGAGAGACAGAGACAGAGAGAAATGTGCCTTACTTGAAGTAGACAATTCAATGCTAGGTAGTAGAGTTGAAATGGACAGAATGGGAAAGAATAAAGAAGCAGAGTGGATGGAGTGAGTGTCAGAGAGAGAAAGAGAGAAGGAGTGTAAACTGACCTCCATGGCCTCCTGGGAGAGCTGGGCTGTGTTGACCAAGGGCACCAGCTGCACCAGGCCTGCGATCAGCTCTGCTGTGCTGCTCTGGATCTCCTGAGCCTGCTTCCCCGGGTTCTACAACACACACACACAATGTTAAACATGCATGTATGGGTGAATGCAGGGGCAGAGAGGAAACACAAACATACACACAAGTGTAACATTGTGTGTGTGTTGTAGAACCTGGGGAAGCAGGCTCAGGAGATCCAGAGCAGCACATTGGGCGTGGAGGGTGTGTAACTAGTCAAACAGAGCCTAGGGACATTGTCTCAGTATGTATGTGGTGGTTGGTGTCAGACTTACGTGCAGCATGAGTTTGGGGTCGGCGTGGATGAGTTTGACCAGGGCGAGGAGGAGGCACTTGTAGCTGCGTGTGTCCAGATCTGTGGTTTTCTCTTTGAACTTAAGGCTGGTGGTCATCTTCTCTTTAAATGACAGACTCTGTCAGAGAGAGAAGTTGTAACGTCAGGAGTCACTAAGACATCATTTTCCTAAGAGGTTGGCTTATACAGGAAAACAAAAGGTATGTGGGTTTCAAACGATTGGTGTGACAGTGAGCGTGAATGTGCTCGTCTGGTCCCTTTCTCACCGGCGTCATGCGTAGCGGGGCGTGTGTGTGAAGGCCTTGCATCACTCGGCTCAGAGTGTCTGAGAACATTAGTCGCAGCTCTCCAGAGTAGCAGTACACTGCATCAATCTTAGGCCACCAGTCCAGATCAGACTAAAGGAGAGGAGGAGGAAGAGGATAGAAGAGAAGAGAAGATCATTAATATTGTACTGCTGTGGGAAAGGCCAATGAGATCAACACTGTCCTATCAATTGCACTTAGACTGAACTTGGTAGTAAGTAGTAGAGGAGACAGTACACACTTACATTGGTGATGATCCTGTGCAGGGAGTTGACCAGGACAAAGTGAAAGGTAGAGGGGGAGGAGGAGGCCAAACAGACCTGAGGAGATTAATAAAGACACAATGTTTCGTCAAAATGGCCGCTTTGACACGGAGGTAAAGCATCATTCAGACATGCTCTGCACATTTCTCTACTGATGCACTGAGCTGAGCAGACTGACTGACCTTAAAGTGGTGGTTGTTGTGAGGGTTGATACGGAAACAGGAGACGAAGCAGTCGATCATGAGGTCCACGTCTGCGTTCTGGCTGCCTGCCCCGCGAGAGAAGAGCTTGTTGGGGTTGAAGAGCAGGGCCTGATGGGATAGATAGGAGGAGGAGGCTGCATGTCACCGTCTGCAATATTCCAAATCAACCAATTTCACAATTAACCCTACCGCAAGGGGCTTTGTTTAGGTCTGAGAGGATTGGATAGGTATTAGCAAAATTGTTATAGCTCCATAGCGGTAGCACTAGCACAAAAGTTGCACTTCAAAGGTCTAAGGGGTAGCCGTAGGCATATCAATCAGGGTTTACCGTTCAGGTCGTTGTAGATAGAAATGTTCTATAAAGAAAGGACATTGTCAATTTTACTCCACGACAGAAATGACGAACATAAAACCCAGAAACCACTGCTGTAGCATTCCCTAGCCCCCAGATGGCGACAGAGTGGTTGGTTTTTCTGACCTTGAGGTCCACCACGATGGACTGCACCAGGAGGAAGATGCCTGAGTGGTCCTCCCAGTTGATGTAGGTGGAGGCCTTGCACAGTTTGACACAGGCGATAGCTGCACTCTCTGTTAGTGGCTTGCTACTCCCCTGGACTGCTAGGGCCTTCCTCAAGCTCTCCAGGAATAGCTTCTGTAGCAAGAGAGAGAAAGTAACTATCAGTCACACTACCTATTTCATCCCAGCGTGTGTATGTGTTCTCTCATCTCACCTTGTTGGCCTTGCTCTCCTCCACCACCTCTCTGGAGATGATGTGTGTGATCTCGGGACAGAGGATGAGGAGGATGATCTGTAGAGGCCACACCGCTGCCTTCCTCTTGGCACTCTCAGCAAAGCTGTCCACCAGGTCAAACAGCCTCTCCGCAGCATCTAAATGGCATGCACAGACAGACAGAAAGACATACAGACACAGACACAGACGAGTGAGATAGCCCTAAACTCACCTAACTTCTTGAGTGTCCTTATCTGTTCCCTACAGTCCCTTTGAGTCCATTTTGAGATTTCACATTTCACACAGTATCTGCATTCTGTTTCAGTCTAACACAAGGCTATTGAGAATACTGACCTGCCATGTCTGTCTGTGGTCTCTGGTAGAGCATGGTAAACTCATCAGGGTAGTTCTCCACCCAGTTCCAGAAGGCCTACGGAGGAACAAAGACATTTAACACTGTCCTCTCCAGAACGGGATTGAATTGACAGTAGCTATGTTTCCATGAACTTGTCCAGTGATTTTTTGACGAAATTTAGAACGTTTGCATAGAAAATAGATCAACTGCCTGCTACGGTGCATTTCCATTGAACTGTCTTGTGTCGATAAAAACAGTTGGACGTAATGACGTCACACCCCCCATGAAGTGGTTGAAGTGTTTCCATGATCCATTTAGGCAAATTGCACATGAATAAACTGGCGACAGCCTGTATAGCCTCCCACCTATCTGTTTCATGTGTCAGGTAGCCCGCAAAAGCCAGAATTGACTAATATATGCATTATTGTAATAATTATCATGTGGCAACGTATTGCAACGGTCCGTGCCATGGTGAAACTTGCACTCCTGTAGATCTGAAATAATTGGATAGTGCAACTTGCATTCAGCCAACCAGAAAAGCAAGTCGAAGCAATTCAGGCCTTCTTGAAAGTAAGGATAATCCTTGTCCTGCAAAGAAACATTTTTATAGTAAAGAAATTGATTTAGCAATTAAATGTGTAGTGGAGCTTTATAGTTACTTGTCTGGCATCACGTGCCCCGCATACCTTTAAAATGATTCGGCAATCATCATTTATTTGAAAAACATTGTTTCCATCATTGTTTCCATCATCATTTGTAGATCTTTAGAAAATGTGCTGTTTCCATTACACATTTTGCAATGTTTTTTTGTGACATTTCTGTTGTCGAATAAACCTGGGTCAATGGAAACCTGCATAGTGATGTTCTCAAAGTGGAACATGTTATTTGAAACATTTCACCAACAGCCAAGAGGTTGCAGTAGTGAAAACCATGAAAAATATAATCATACACCAACTTCATAAACACAAAACAGCAGCACTGAATATAAATATATTGGAGCACAAACCTTTTCCAAACTATTAATGACAGCAAGTTGGGCAGGTTTCTTCAGGGCTTTGAATTTTAATACAGTTTCTGAGAGGATGTAGTGAAAAGTAATAGAGTATTAGCAAATAAACATCAAAATACACAGAATCCAGGAGTTCAAAAATCCATGTAGTATGACATACAGGGAATTGAGTGAGTAGCTTACCTTGAAGCAGTCTTTTAAGTTTGGAGCAGTCCACGTTGATGTAC
Source organism: Coregonus clupeaformis (assembly GCF_020615455.1). NCBI lineage: Eukaryota > Metazoa > Chordata > Actinopteri > Salmoniformes > Salmonidae > Coregonus > Coregonus clupeaformis. The sequence continues at coordinate 16,050,203 of NC_059197.1, read as the reverse complement.
TGCATGAGCTCTATATCATGGACATCCACAGTGTCTTCTGAGCAGACTGTCAGCTCCTGCAACCTGGGGGAGAACACAATGGATAAGGACTCTCTTAGACACTGCCAGGGAACAAGTTCGTCCAGTCAAACACATGATATCCAGAGATTTTATTCTACCACAGTTTCTCAGTAGAAAGGAGGGAAAGAAGCAGGGGTGGAAGAGAGGGATAAGAGGTAGCCTTTTTGACATCATCCCGTCGTCCTTCAAGACAGGAAACTGACATGAGTGTATCAATGATGTGAAACTTACAGAATGTTGCAGATAGAAACAAGTCTACAGTGAACATGTTGTCCCCGACGAATGATGTGGAGATCCTCCTTGTCTCAATTAGTGACAATTATTCCAACGTACAGCACATTCGGAAAGTATTCAGACCACTTACATTTCCAGCCTTATTCTAAAATGGATTAAATAGTTTTTTCCTCCTCATCAACCTACACACACAATACCCCATAATGACAAAGCAAAAACATGTTTTTAGAAATGTTAGCAAATATATCACATTTTCATAAATCTTCAGACCCTTTACTCAGTACTTTGTTGAAGCACCTTTGGCAGCGACTACAGTCTCGAGTCTTCTTGGGTATGAAGCTACAAGCTTGGCACACCTGTATTTGGGGAGTTTCTCCCATTCTTCTCCACAGATCCTCTCAAGCTCTGTCAGGTTGGATGGGGAGCATCACTGCACAGCTATTTTCAGGTCTCTTCAGAGATGTTAGATTGGGTTAAAGTCCGGGCTCTGGCTGGGCCACTCAAGGACATTCAGAGACTTGTCCCGAAGCCACCCCTGCGTTGTCTTGGCTGTGTGCTTAGGGTCGTTGTCCTGTTGGAAGGTGAACCTTCACACCAGTCTGAGGTCCTGAGCGCAAGGATCAAGGATATCTCTGTACTGTACTTTGCTCCGTTCATCTTTCCCTCGATCCTGACTAGTCTCCCAGTCCCTGCCGCTGAAAAACATCCCCACAGAATGATGCTGCCACCACCATGCTTAACCGTACAGACGGTGCCAGGTTTCCTCCAGACATGACGCTTGGCATTCAGGCCAAAGAGTTCAATCTTGGTTTCATCAGACCAGATAATCTTGTTTCTCATGGTCTGAGTCCTTTAGGTGCCTTTTGGCAAACTCCAAACGGGCTGTCATGTGCCTTTTATTGAGTGGCTTCCGTTTGGCCACTCTACCATAAAGGCCTGATTGGTGGAGTGCTGCAGAGACGGTTGTCCTTCTGGAAGGTTCTCCCATCTCCACAGAAAAACTCTGGAGATCTGTCAGAGTCACCTCCCTGGCCAAGGCCATTCTTCCCCGATTGCTCAATTTTGGCCAGCTCTAGGAAGAGTCTTGGTGGTTCCAAACTTCTTCTATTTAAGAATGATGGAGGCCACTGTGTTCTTGGGGACCTTCAATGCTGCAGAATGTTTTTTGTACCCTTCCCCAGATCTGTGCCACGACACAATCCTGTCTCAGAGCTCTACGGACAATGCCTTCGACCTCATTGCTTGGTTTTTGCTCTGACATGCACTGTCAACTGTGGGACCTTATACAGACAGGTGTGTGCCTTTCCAAATCATGTCCAATCAATTGAATTTACCACAGGTGGATTCCAATCAAGTTGTAGAAACATCTCAAGGATGATCAATGGAAACAGGATGCACCTAAGCTCAATTTCGAGTCTCATAGCAAAGGGTCTGACTCCTTATGTAAATAATGTATTTCTGTTTTAATTTTTTATAACAAAAAAATAAAAAATAAACTGTTTTCGCTTTGTCATTATGGGGTATTGTGTGTAGATTGATGAGATTATTTCTTTTTTAACCCATTTTAGAATAAGGCTGTAACATAACAAAATGTGGAAAAGTCAAGGGGCATGAATACTTTCCAAATGCACTGTATGTTGTCTGGAAAGACATTTCATTTGAAAGTACTGAAATTATATAGGTTGTTATGGGAAACTTGTTGCTCATGAGGGGCTGCATATATGAACCAAATTACATGACAATAGCTGAAAGGGGACAGGAGATATGCTTGTTCAAAGTTTGGAATTTCAGTTGATTACTATAGCACCCCCCCTTAGGACAATCAGTATAATTTTGTAAATGCCGGATCTCTATGGCAAGATGCCTCATTCACCCAAGTTTCTTCGAAATCAGGCCAGTGCTGTCTGAGATGTCGCGTGTGACAAACGTACGGCTGTACGAATGTACGTACGGACTGTGACAGATCCACAGTCCACGATTTACAATGGCACGATGTGCGGCATATGGATGCAGCCAGCGCCAATTTAAAAGATGAAGAAAATGTTATTTGTAAGTACCGAAATTATATAGGTCGTTATGGGCAACTTGTTCCTCATGAGGAAACGCATGTATGTAAAAAAAAATGACATGACAGTAGCTCAAACGGGGCAGGAGATATGCTTGTTCAAAGTTTGTTGGGGGACAAAAAGTCTAATTAGCAGAAAAACACATACACTACCGGTCAAACGTTTTTGAACACCTACTCATTCAAGGGTTTTCCTTTATCTTTACTATTTTCTACATTGTAGAATAATAGTGAAGACATCAAAACTATGAAATAACACATATGGAATCATGTAGTAACCAGAAAAGTGTTAAACCAGTCAAAATATATTTTATATTTTATATTCTTCAAATAGCCACCCTTTGCCTTGATGACAGCTTTGCACATTCTTGGCATTCGATAATAATAATAATAATATGCCACTTAGCAGACGCTTTTATCCAAAGCGACTTACAGTCATGCGTGCATACATTTTTTTTGTGTATTCTCTCAACCAGCTTCACCTGGAATGCTTTTCCAACTGTCTTGAAGGAGTTCCCACATATGCTGAGCACTTGTTGGCTGCTTTTCCTTCTCTCTGCGGTCCGACTCATCCCAAACCATCTCAATTGGGTTGAGGTCGGGGGATTGTTGAGGCCAGGTCATCTGATGCAGCACTCTATCACTCTCCTTCTTGGTACAATAGCCCTTACACAGCCTGGAGGTGTGTTGGGTCATTGTCCTGTTGAAAAACAATATATAGTCCCACTAAGCCCAAACCAGATGGGATGGCGTATCGCTGCAGAATGCTGTGGTAGCCATGCTGGTTAAGTGTGCCTTGAATTCTAAATAAATCACAGACAGTGTCACCAACAAAGCACCCCCACACCATAACACCTCCTCCTCCATGCTTTACGGTGGGAAATACACATGCAGAGATAATCCGTTCACCAACACCGCGTCTCACAAAGACACGGCGGTTGGAACCAAAAATCTCAAATTTGGACTCCAGACCAAAGGACAAATTTCCACCGGTCTAATGTCCATTGCTCGTGTTTCTTGGCCCAAGCAAGTCTCTTCTTATTATTGATGTCCTGATTCACACAGTCCCCTCTGAACAGTTGATGTTGAGATGTGTCTGTTACTTGAACTCTGTGAAGCATTTATTAGGGCTGCAATTTCTGAGGCTGGTAATTCTAATGAACTTATCCTCTGCAGCAGAGGTAAGTCTGGGTCTTCCACTCCTGTGGCGGTCCTCATGAGAGCCAGTTTCACCATAGCGCTTGATGGTTTTTGCGACTGCACTTGAAGAAACTTTCAAAGTTCTTGACATTTTCCAGATTGACTGACCTTCATGTCTTAAAGTAATGGTGGACTGTCGTTTCTCTTTGCTTATTTGAGCTGTTCTTGCCCTAATATGGACTTGGTCTTTTACCAAATAGGGCTATCTTCTGTGGCTAGACGCATCATTCATCGTAGTTTCGTCAAAATCGGGCCAGCGCTGTCTGAGTTATCGCGCGTGACGAACGTACTAACGGACGGAGACAGATCCAAAGTTTCATCGTGGGGGACAATTAACCAAATAGAGCGAACAGGATTCCCCGTTTTATCGTTCTATCTGAACGTTCTGTAACGCTGCACCATCCTGAACATCCTGGGTGGGGAGGGAGGGATTTCCTTCATGACTGGGCTAACAGTTCAGTCACAGTTACTTTGTCCATGACTGGCTGCTAAACTGAAGTGCTGAGGTATGCAAACAAATTAACTTCTCACATGGCATGAGCAGGAAAGGGGGCCCGAACAGTCTCCTCATCATTACTTCTGAGGGTTTAAATACTTTGTAATATTTGTAATACTACACTTCTGGGAAAATCAGGACCGGTGGAACTTTTTAAAGACACAAATGCATTTTTCTACAAAAGATAACGTAGGTAAGTTGCCATCAACCTTGGTTTTGGAAGAACAACAGGGTTGGCAGGCTTTTGATCCAGCCCTGTACTAACACACCTGATCAACTGCTCATTAACACAGTGATACTGACAATGAATTAGCCAACACACTCTGTAGCTCCTCAGGATCAGCATTACCTGGTGGAGATGCGGCTGAAGACGGCGTTGAAGTTGTTGCAGCTGAGGGAGAAGAGGACCCCTGAGGCGGAGGCACGGAGCTCTGCAGCGTGCTGGTGGCCATCGCGGTACGTGTGGATGAAGTGACAGATCTCTGGCAGCAGCTGCTTCACCAGCATGGTCTCGTCCAGACGCAGGCAGTCCTTCGATTGCTGGGGGGACAGGGGGAAGAGGAATAGAGAGAAAAAGAGAAGGAAGACGATAAGAGGAAAGAGTGTGTGTGCAGGCTGGCTTCTTTAGGTTCTCTGAGAAAACGAGGAGTGATTTTAAGGTTATCAAAGGCAACGTCTCACTTATTTTGGATTTATACAGCTGGATATGCAATACATGTATGTGGGTTAAGTGCCTCGCTCAGTGGCACAACCACAGCATGTCCCACCCTGGGATTCACCAGTGCTCCCATTGGCTAATTTCCAAAACTACTTGGGTCAAACTGGCAGCCTCATACTGGGACAGACTGCATACAACTGCTTTTAAAACCTGTAGCTCACCCTTACAGTGATGGAAAAAAAGTATTTGATCCCTTGCTGATTTTGTACGTTTGCCCACTGACAAATAAATGATCAGTCTATAATTTTAATGGTAGGTTTATTTGAACAGTGAGAGACAGAATAACAACAACAAAAATAAAAAAAGGTTAAAATATATATATATATATATTTATGTCAAAAATGTTATAAATTGATTTGCATGTTAATGAGGGAAATAAGTATTTGACCCCCTCTCAATCAGAAAGATTTCTGGCTCCCAGGTGTCTTTTATACAGGTAACGAGCTGAGATTAGGAGCACACTCTTAAAGGGAGTGCTCCTAATCTCAGCTTGTTACCTGTATAAAAGACACCCATCCACAGAAGCAATCAATCAATCAGATTCCAAACTCTCCACCATGGCCAAGACCAAAGAGCTATCCAAGGATGTCAAGGACAAGATTGTAGACCTACACAAGGCTGGAATGGGCTACAAGACCATCGCCAAGCAGCTTGGTGAGAAGGTGACGACAGTTGGTGCGATTATTCGCAAATGGAAGAAACACAAAAGAACTGTCAATCTCCCTCGGCCTGGGGCTCCATGCAAGATCTTACCTCGTAGAGTTGCAATGATCATGAGAATGGTGAGGAATCAGCCCAGAACTACACGGGAGGATCTTGTCAATGATCTCAAGGTAGCTGGGACCATAGTCACCAAGAAAACAATTGGTAACAAACTACGCCGTGAAGGACTGAAATCCTGCAGCGCCCGCAAGGTCCCCCTGCTCAAGAAAGCATATATACAGTGGGGAGAACAAGTATTTGATACACTGCCGATTTTGCAGGTTTTCCTACTTACAAAGCATGTAGAGGTCTGTAATTTATATCATAGGTACACTTCAACTGTGAGAGACGGAATCGAAAACAAAAATCCAGAAAATCACATTGTATGATTTTTAAGTATTTAATTTGCATTTTATTGCATGACATAAGTATTTGATCACCTACCAACCAGTAAGAATTCCGGCTCTCACAGACCTGTTAGTTTTTCTTTAAGAAGCCCTCCTGTTCTTCTACTAATCTCACTGCAACTCCCCTCCAAGTCTCCGACCACTACTTTGTATCCTTTTCTCTCTCCCTCTCCTCCAACACTACTCACTCTGCCCCTACACAGACGGTAATGCGCCGTCGCAACCTTCGCTCTCGCTCTCTCTCTCTCTCCCGCTACTCTCTCCTCTTCCATCCTATCATCTCTTCCCTCTGCTCAATCCTTCTCCCTCCAATCTCCTGATTCTGCCTCCTCAACCCTCCTCTCCTCCCTTTCTGCATCCTTTGACTCTCTATGTCCCCTATCCTCCCGGCCGGCTCGGTCCTCCCCTCCAGCTCCGTGGCTTGATGACTCATTGCGAGCTCACAGAACAGAGCTCCGGGCAGCTGAGCGGAAATGGAAGAAAACTAGACTCCCTGCGGACCTGGCATCTTTTCACTCCCTCCTCTCTACATTTTCTTCATCTGTTTCTGCTGCTAAGGCCACTTTCTACCACTCTAAATTCCAAGCATCCGCCTCTAACCCTAGGAAGCTCTTTGCTACATTCTCCTCCCTGCTGAATCCCCCCCCTCCCTCTCTATGGATGACTTCGTCAACCATTTTGAAAAGAAGGTTGACGACATCCGATCCTCGTTTGTTAAGTCAAATGACACTGCTGGTCCTGCTCACACTGCCCTACCCTATGCTTTGACTTCTTTCTCCCCTCTCTCTCCAGATAAAATCTTGCGACTTGTGACGGCAGGCCGCCCAACAACCTGCCCGCTTGACCCTATCCCCTCCTCTCTTCTCCAGACCATCTTCGGTGACCTTCTCCCTTACCTCGCCTCGCTGATCAACTCATCCTTGACCGCTGGCTATGTCCCTTCAGTCTTCAAGAGAGCGAGAGTTGCAATCCCTTCTCAAAAAACCAACACTCGATCCCTCTGATGTCAACAACTACAGACCAGTATCCCTTCTTTCTTTTCTCTCCAAAACTAACGAGCGTGCCGTCTTTAGCCAACTCTCTTGCTATCTCTCTCAGAATGACCTTCTTGATCCAAACCAGTCAGGTTTCAAGACTGGTCATTCAACTGAGACTGCTCTTCTCTGTGTCACAGAGGCTCTCAGCACTGCTAAAGCTAACTCTCTCTCCTCTGCTCTTGTCCTTCTAGACCTGTCTGCTGCCTTTGATACTGTGAACCATCAGATCCTCCTCTCCACCCTCTCCGAGCTGGTCATCTCCGGCGCGGCACACTCTTGGATTGCGTCCTACCTGACCGGTCGCTCCTACCAAGTGGCGTGGCGAGAAGCTGTCTCCGCACCACGTGCTCTCACCACTGGTGTCCCCCAGGGCTCAGTTCTAGGCCCTCTCCTATTCTCGCTATACACCAAGTCACTTGGCTCTGTCATATCCTCACATGGCCTCTCCTATCATTGCTACGCTGACGACACACAACTAATCTTCTCCTTTCCCCCTTCTGATAACCAGGTGGCGAATCGCATCTCTGCATGTCTGGCAGACATATCAGTATGGATGACGGATCACCACCTCAAGCTGAACCTCGGCAAGACGGAGCTGCTCTTCCTCCCGGGGAAGGACTGCCCGTTCCATGATCTCGCCATCACGGTTGACAACTCCGTTGTGTCCTCCTCCCAGAGTGCGAAGAGCCTTGGCGTGACCCTGGACAACACCCTGTCGTTCTCCGCTAACATCAAGGCGGTGACCCGATCCTGTAGGTTCATGCTCTACAACATTCGGAGAGTACGACCCTGCCTTACACAGGAAGCGGCACAGGTCCTAATCCAGGCACTTGTCATCTCCCGTCTGGATTACTGCAACTCGCTGTTGGCTGGGCTCCCTGCCTGTGCCATTAAACCCCTACAACTCATCCAGAATGCCGCAGCCCGTCTGGTGTTCAACCTTCCCAAGTTCTCTCACGTCACCCCGCTCCTCCGCACACTCCACTGGCTTCCAGTTGAAGCTCGCATCTGCTACAAGACCATGGTGCTTGCCTACGGAGCTGTGAGGGGAACGGCACCTCCGTACCTTCAGGCTCTGATCAGTCCCTACACCCAAACGAGGGCACTGCGTTCATCCACCTCTGGCCTGCTAGCTCCCCTACCTCTGCGGAAGCATAGTTCCCGCTCAGCCCAGTCAAAACTGTTCGCTGCTCTGGCACCCCAATGGTGGAATAATCTCCCTCACGACGCCAGGACAGCGGAGTCACTCACCACCTTCCGGAGACATTTGAAACCCCACCTCTTTAAGGAAAACCTGGGATAGGATAAAGTAATCCTTCTACCTACCCCCCCCCCCCTTTACTCCAACCCACCCCACCAAAAAATAAAAATAATATTTAAAAAACATTGGAAAGTGGTTATCCCACTGGCTATAAGGCGAATGCACCTATTTGTAAGTCGCTCTGGATAAGAGCGTCTGCTAAATGACGTAAATGTAAATGTAAATGTTCCCAACTCATTACCTGTATAAAAGACACCTGTCCACACACTCAATCAAACAGACTCCAACCTCTCCACAATGGCCAAGACCAGAGAGCTGTGTAAGGACATCAGGGATACAATTGTAGACCTGCACAAGGCTGGGATGGGCTACAGGACAATAGGCAAGCAGCTTGGTGAGAAGGCAACAACTGTTGGCGCAATTATTAGAAAATGGAAGAAGTTCAAGATGACGGTCAATCACCCTCGGTCTGGGGCTCCATGCAAGATCTCACCTCGTGGGGCATCAATGATCATGAGGAAGGTGAGGGATCAGCCCAGAACTACACGGCAGGACCTGGTCAATGACCTGAAGAGAGCTGGGACCACAGTCTCAAAGAAAACCATTAGTAACACACTACGCCGTCATGGATTAAAATCCTGCAGCGCACGCAAGATCCCCCTGCTCAAGCCAGCGCATGTCCAGGCCCGTCTGAAGTTTGCCAATGACCATCTGGATGATCCAGAGGAGGAATGGGAGAAGGTCATGTGGTCTGATGAGACAAAAATAGAGCTTTTTGGTCTAAACTCCACTCGCCGTGTTTGGAGGAAGAAGAAGGATGAGTACAACCCCAAGAACACCATCCCAACCGTGAAGCATGGAGGTGGAAACATCATTCTTTGGGGATGCTTTTCTGCAAAGGGGACAGGACGACTGCACCGTATTGAGGGGAGGATGGATGGGGCCATGTATCGCGAGATCTTGGCCAACAACCTCCTTCCCTCAGTAAGAGCATTGAAGATGGGTCGTGGCTGGGTCTCCCAGCATGACAATGACCAGAAACACACAGCCAGGGCAACTAAGGAGTGGCTCCGTAAGAAGCATCTCAAGGTCATGGAGTGGCCTAGCCAGTCTCCAGACCTGAACCCAATAGAACATCTTTGGAGGGAGCTGGAAGTCCGTATTGCCCAGCGACAGCCCCGAAACCTGAAGGATCTGGAGAAAGTATGTATGGAGGAGTGGGCCAAAATCCCTGCTGCAGTGTGTGCAAACCTGGTCAAGACCTACAGGAAACGTATGATCTCTGTAATTGCAAACAAAGGTTTCTGTACCAAATATTAAGTTCTGCTTTTCTGATGTATCAAATACTTATGTCATGCAATAAAATGCAAATTAAATTACTTAAAAATCATACAATGTGATTTTCTGGATTTTTGTTTTAGATTCCGTCTCTCACAGTTGAAGTGTACCTATGATAAAAATTACAGACCTCTACATGCTTTGTAAGTAGGAAAAACTGCAAAATCTGCAGTGTATCAAATACTTGTTCTCCCCACTGTACATGCCCGTCTGAAGTTTGCCAATGAACATCTGAATGATTCAGAGGGGAACTGGGTGAAAGTGTTGTGGTCAGATGAGACCAAAATCGAGCTCTTTGGCATCAACTCAACTCGCCGTGTTTGGAGGAGGAGGAATGCTGCCTATGACCCCAAGAACACCATCCCCACCGTCAAACATGGAGGTGGAAACATTATGCTTTGGGAGTGTTTTTCTGCTAAGGGGACAGGACAACTTCACCGCATCAAATGGACGATGGACGGGGCTGTCAAATCTTGGGTGAGAACCTCCTTCCCTCAGCCAGGAATGGGTCGTGGATGGGTATTCCAGCATGACAATGACCCAAAACACACGGCCAAGGCAACAAAGGAGTGGCTCAAGAAGAAGCAAATTAAGGTCCTGGAGTGGCCTAGTGTCACACTCTGGCTCCAGGACTGTGTGTTAGAGCCAGGGTGTATCTCATTTGGTGGTGTTGGGGTTGGGTGAGTTTCATTTTGTTTGTATTTAGTGGTGATTGGTCAATGACTCCCAATCGGAGGTAACGAGTGTCAGCTGTCGGCTCGTTATCTCTGATTGGGAGCCATATATATACTGTTGTGTTTCACTGTTTGTTTGTGGGTTTTTGTTCCAGTGTTCTATGTTCTGTCGGTGTCACAGAGGACTTCACGTATTGTCAGTTGTTGTTTTTCGTGGTTGCTTTAATTTAATAAAGTCATCATGTTCACTCGCAACGCTGCGCATTGGTCCGCTCCTTTAGACGATCGTGACACCTAGCCAGTCTCCAGACCTTAATCCCATAGAAAATCTGTGGAGGGAGCTGAAGGTTCGAGTTGCCAAATGTCAGCCTCGAAACCTTAATGACTTGGAGAAGATCTGCAAAGAGGAGTGGGACATAATCCCTCCTGAGATGTGTGCAAACCTGGTGGCCAACTACAAGAAACGTCTGACCTCTGTGATTGCCAACAAGGGTTTTGCCACCAAGTACTGTCATGTTTTGCAGAGGGGTCAAATATTTATTTCCCTCATTAAAATGCAAATCAATTTATAACATGCGTTTTCCTGGATTTATTTGTTGTTATTCTGTCTCTCACTGTTCAAATAAACCTACCATTAAAATTATAGACTGATCATTTCTTTTGTCAGTGGGCAAACGTACAAAATCAGCAGGGGATCAAATACTTTTTTCCCCTCACTGTATGTAGGAAATAGTCTAATACAAAATGAGGCTATTAGTACACTTAAAAATGTGTAAAACATAAGATCTCAAAAATTCAAACGAGTGTTCCATAGCGTCCATGAGGGGAGCAGCTGGCTTCCATCTGACAACATGCACTAATGAAAAACCTATACAGGAAACTCCCGGCTATCCCATTGGAGGCTGTGAAAGCACTAACAAAAGTCGAGGAAACACCTGCAAATATAATCTTCTGCTGCACCGTCGCAGAACAGAGCAGAGGCACCTATTTCAGAGGTGAAGAGAAAGAACGACTGAAGGAAGGGGTTTAAGTGTATTACCAGAGGTCTGTCTGGAAAAAGCAGAGACAGAACAGGGGCATCCAGGATACATCCAACCAATGTAATGCTGGCGTTGTGTTGGAAGACCCATAGCATTTTAGAATATTGGTGCAATAAGACCAATATTTTGAGCCAGTGCTCTGGACTGGTAATATTCAATTAATCAACAGAAACCTGTTTGAGTTGGGAGGACTAAAAACTAAAATGGAGAAATACTAAACACAAGCACACACAAACAACTGTATGGGGCTAAGTTAGCAGACCAACTAAAGGTGATGTAAGGAGGGATACAGTGGATGCAGAGTGTATGGGGGTTTCCTCACCGACACCAGGCACTTCTCCAGTGTGTCCAGGATAATCAGCTGGGAGAGGTAGAGGTTCTTCTCAGCTGATTCCCCAAATATACGCTTGAGAGAGGAGAGGTTATAGACACAGAGGACACAGTGATTCAGCAAACACCACTTCCAGCCCATTGTGTGCATCCTACACTTGAGTTGACTTGGAGTGTTTACACAATACACATGCCTTCCAGGAGGTAGGGTTGATGACGTGTAATGTAGTGATCCCCATTACTCATGCTATAGTCAAATAAACAGCTATGTTAAAAACTCCACTTACCATGTTGTTCACATTTTTTAGTATGTTCGTGAGGCCACTGATGACGAGGGAGAACTTGTACTTAGAGATGTTGATAAGACATTCCTTGTTGTGCTCTGTGCTGACTCTGGTGTGGTTGTTCTGATGTCCCGTTTTAACGGGAAGCTAAGGAGAAAGAAAAAAGCATGTGTCATTCTAAAGTCACAGGCGTGTCTTGCCACGGGTGAACGTGTTAGACAGTGGACCATATATGCAGCAGGTTTGAGCAAGCCTAGTAGAATAACACTACCAGTCAAATGTTTGGACACACCTACTCATTCAAGGGTTTTTCTTTACTTTTACACTTTTTTACATTGTAGAATAATAGTGAATACATCAAAACTATGAAATAACACATATGGAATCATGTAGTAAACTAAAAAGTGTTAAACAAATCAAAGTATATTTTATATTTGATAATCTTCAAATAGCCACCCTTTGCCTTGATGACAGCTTTGCACACTCTTTGCATTCTCTCAACCAGCTTCACCTGGAATGCTTTTCCAACTGTCTTGAAGGAGTTCCCACATATGCTGAGCACTTGTTGGATGCTTTTCCTTCACTCTGCGGTCCGACTCATCCCATACCATCTCAATTGGGTTGAGGTCGGGGGATTGTGAAAGCCAGGTCATCTGATGCAGCACTCCATCACTCTCCTTCTTGGTAAAATAGCAATTACACAGACGGGAGGTGTGTTGGGTCATTGTCCTGCTGAAAAACAAATGATAGTCCCACTAAGCCCAAACCAGATGGGATGGCGTATCGCTGTAGAATGCTGTGGTAGCCATGCTGGTTAAGTGTGCCTTGAATTCTAAGTAAATCACAGACAGTGTCACTAGCAAAGCACCCCGACACCATAACACCTCCTCCTCCATGCTTTACGGTGGGAAATACACATGCGGAGATCATCCATTCACCCACACCGCGTCTCACAAAGACACGGCAGTTGGAACCAAAAATCTCAAATTTGGACTCCAGTCCAAAGGACACATTTCCACCGGTCTAATGTCCATTGCTCGTTTATCTTGGCCCAAGCAAGTCTCTTCTTCTTATTGGTGTCCTTTTGTAGTGGTTTCTTTGCAGCAATTCGACCATGAAGGCCTGATTCACACAGTCTCCTCTGAACAGTTGATGTTGAGATGTGTCTGTTACTTGAACTCCGTGAAGCATTTATTTGGGCTGGTAACTCTAATGAACTGGCTGGTAACTCTAATGAACTTATCCTCTGCAGCAGAGGTAACTCTGGGTCTTCCATTCCTGTCGTGGTCCTCATGAGAGCCAGTTTCATCATAGCAATTGTTGGCTTTTGCGACTGCACTTGAAGAAACTTTCAAAGTTCTTGACATTTTCCAGATTGACTGACCTTCATGTCTTAAAGTAATGATGGACTGTCATTTCTCTTTGCTTATTTGAGCTGTTCTTGCCATAATATGGACTTGGTCTTTTACCAAATAGGGCTATCTTCTGTATACCCCCCTACCTTGTCACAACACAACTGATTGGCTCAAACACATTAAGACGGTAATAAATTACACAAATTAACTTTTAAGAAGGCACATCTGTTAATTGAAATGCATTCCAGGCGACTACCTCATGAAGCTGGTTGAGAGAATGCCAAGAGTGTGCCCAGCTGTCATCAAGGCAAAGGGTGGCTTTTTGAAAAAATGTATTTTGATTTGTTTAACACTTTTTTGGTTACTACATGATTCCATGTGCTATTTCAGTTTTGATGTCTTCACTATTATTCTACAATGTAGAAAATAGTAAAAATAAAGAAAAACCCTGGAATGAGTAGGTGTGTCCAAACTTTTGACTGGTACTGTACATGAAGCCATGGTTTCACGTTCTTATCCTTTGTCTACACATATCTACACTACACACATCCACATATCCACACAAGACATATCCACACTAGACATATCTACATTAAACATTTTCACACAAGAAGTGCCATGCCACACCTCTCGCGCTATGAGGACACCTACGACACCTGACGAAGGGCAAGGAGCAGACGTCCTGCAGTCACAGAACAATGAAGCCCTGTGCTAAGAAGAACCTCGCCCTGCCACAACTCTAGCGTACGCCCACAGCTGTACACCTGCAGGCTACATCTGTGTGAACACAGACATTACATTCACACAGACATCACACACACAGCTGGGCCAGACCTCGTGGGCAGGAGGAGGCCCTGTAAGCTTGCCTAGGGGTGTGGCTGGCTAGTGCTTATGCAGAGCACATCAGGCCTGGAGTGTTAATGAGCCGTAAGCAGCAGCAGAAATGAGAAGTGAGCTGTTCTGCATGATGCACTCCTCCCTGATGTGGCTCTGACTCTCCTTCAGGTTCCTGTGTAGGCGTGGGGCAACAGAGCCAGGATGTTGTTAGCCTCCATTTCCACTTCCAGACTTCCTCAACAGCCAAGAGACAAACAAGGCTTGGGAGTATGGTAACGTGAGACTACACTGTTGTAGGCCTAATCATGGTTGAGGAAACACTTACGTTCAGACCTGCATCCATGGTAAGGAAGAGGCCTATGACTGCTTATTATCGGGATCCTCTCTACCACTGGGACCCCTCAGGGAGAAACCTGGGCCTGGGAATGTAAGTCCCAAGACAGAGGGTAAGAAAGTAGTCAAGCGTCTGAACGGGAGTGCACACAGTCCACACTGGCCCATCCCTGCTTCATATCTTTCACATCCAGTTCAGCTCAGGGACTGTCCGTCTGGGACCACAGACAGTAAGCACTTTGTTTCACAGGCTGGGATTGGAATTCCTAAAAGGTCATGGAGCCATCTCTTCCCTTTGGACTTTGGCAGAGCTGATTGACATTGTATACATACACACCAATGCACTGTGTGCAGATTACATGATCGGGGTAAACAGGGGGAAGGAGAGGAACATTGGATGAGAGGACTGTGCTAAGAAAAAAAATGTAATTAAAGTGGGGCCTATTTTTCAGGAAAATAACTGTTTTTGTCCCTCTATGGGAAGTTTAGACCATTCGCATTAAAGATGAATTATGTATAATTTTTTATGTAACATAATAAAAACATTTGACTCAATGATTTTCTTGTGAATACAAGGGCCTTTCTATTAGAATACCATCAATTCATTCATGGAAGGGACACCATATAAAGACCATATGATGAGACAATGTTGAGATACTGTATGTCTGTCTGACCAATTCTTATCAAGATAAACAGACAGTGACACTAAATAAGAAGGGATCGAAACGTTCTCTTATTAAACGGAAAATCAATCAAGCCTATAACTGTGTTTAGAGCGTTCTACTAACCATGACTTACATAAAATATTTTGTCACATGAATATACAGTAACTTAACATAATGTATAACTTAACATCAGTATTCGAACAGTGTTGTTCACTGGAGGCATCTCCTCTTTCGACAACTCAGCTGCTCTAGGGTTCTGGCTACAGGGAGTACAGCTACGACTATGTAGTACTGTGCACCTCCCATAATCTGTTCTGGACTTGGGGATTGTGAAGAGACCTCTGGTGGCATGTCTTGTGGGGTATGCATGGGTGTCCGAGCTGTGTGCTAGTAGGTTAAACCAGAGGTGCAACTTTGGTTTTAGAAGTGGGGGGGGCATAACTTTGTAAGATTTTTTTTGGGGGTCAGATAAACACTCCAAACAGCCTACCCGACCGCTCAGAGGCGTCCGCATGGTCCTGAAGCACACCGTTGCCTCGTTTTGTATCACATTCCAATGATAAAACTGGGGGGGGGCAAAACTGCAATTTCAGAATGTGGCCCACGTCCTCAGTGAAAGTTGCGCCCCTGGTTTAAACAGACAGATCGGCGCAATCAGCTTGTCAATACCTCTTTTAAAAAAAAGTAGTGATGAAGTCAATCTCTCCTCCACTTTGAGCCGTGAGAGATTGACATGCATATCATTAATGTCAGCTCTCCATGTACACTTAAGGGCCAGCCGCGCTGCCCTGTTCTGAGCCAATTACAATGTGGCACCTTACCACACGACTGAACAGTAGTCCAGGTGCAACAACACTAGGGCCTGCAGGACCTGCCTTGTTGACAGTGTTACTATCATTGTATCATCAAAGGCATTATCTAAGTGAGTTTCAGAGATTGTCAGAATATGAATGTCATCTGTTATTAGCAAATTATTGATTTCATGAACCTTGTTTCTTAAGCTACATATGTTAACGTGGGCTATTTTTAGCACTTTTCTGGGATGCTTCATTGTTTTCATTGCTTTACTGGGAAGCTTAGCAAAAGTAGTTATCTATATTAGTGCAGGGTGAGCTGCACACAGTGGACTTCCTACTAGGGCACACCGCCTCAGTGCTAACAGTATAACTCTGGATCATAGACACATGATTACTGCATACAATAGCTGTGGGATCAGCAGAGGCATTCAGGGCAGTAAGAGGGACATAAATTAGGTTACTTACACCGTGTCTTCCAAGGCCCCTGGGATAATGTATATTGGCTGAAGTATTATGACAACTCAGCGACACAATGGTAGGGATTAACTGAGCTGGGGTCATTGATAAGTAATTGTCTCAATGCTGCCTTATAATGCTGTGAAAGGATCCAGGAAGCCAAATGATTTGGGTGGATCCCATCCTCCTTATAAAACGAGCTTTGCTTCCAGAAGGTATCAAAATTGTCAATAAATGTTACACCCAGAGAGCTGCAAGTCTCGTAGCCACTTATGCAGGGCTAAAAGTGTGCTGAAACGTTCAATGGCAATATTTAGGGAGGGCAGAGGGCCAGATATTATGGGACGTTTGTTGGTGTCAGGCAGTGACCCAATCAGTTCTTTAAAATCCAGCTTCAGCTGTTCTGAACTGCCCTTCATAATGTCATTGAATCCCACATGAACTATGATAGACACAATTGTCTGATGCTGGTTTTAAATGTTTGGGAGCAGCCTATTGATGTCCTGTACTTGTGCTCCTGGATGGCACAACGTTTTTGCTCCAGGGACTGAGACATTTCTCACCATTGAACTGCCCAATAAAATGTCCGGAGAAGGGAATGGAGAAATCTGCCGATTCATACCCCTCACATAATTCGTTGAACCTTTCACGGGCCCACGAGAAGCAGGAGCGTATACGCCCGCTGCTCCCAGCGATAAGTCCAGACATCCCACAGCAGGCAGTGCCCAGTCAGATCCAGAGAGAGGAGGCACCAGTGCAGCGAAGCTATTCCTTATGTTAATCTGCTCCGAACATCTCACAGTCACTCCCGTCAGCTTAGCAGCATGCCGCTGCCTTCGGTTTCCACGACTTGTGACATGGGACCAGCGCTGATTGGAACAATCTTCTTGCTGTTCTCCATCTACTTCACTACAGGATGGGGGAGGAGAGACAGATGAGACGACTTCCTTGGCAGGCAAGTTCCATTTAGCACAGGCTATTCGGATAGGGACAGATGACAAGGCGGGGAAACGTTCATCGGGCCCGAGCGGCGTCCAGCCATAGGAGCTGAGAACGGTAAAGTTCCAATTTGCGTTTTCCCCATAAGTTTGCGCAGAATTGAGATTTGCTTGCTAAGCATAGCCACCTCATTCCTGTAATCCACCGCTAGCAAACAATTGCTGTATTGGAACTCGGGATTGTCAATATTGTCTCAGACAAGAGCGTAATAAACACAGCTTCTAAAGCGCTTGAAACGTTCGTTAGCTATTCCAGGCGAAGCACGCTCCATTGCAACCTATCTAGCTAAATAGCTGGCTAGTTGGTAGCAGGTGTTGACACAAACACTTGTGAACAAAATACAAATAAAACAAAGTAAAACTTTGGAAACAACAGGCCGAAGCAACAGGTCAAGGTGCAGGAGGTATCCGAGTTCGTGAAAGGAAATATGGCGATTCTGGGCTGATGATGTGACGACCAATACTACTAGGTTGAGGTTCTTCTTTCTCATTAATCTACTACATCACATTGGCATCCACCAACCTCTGTCTTCCTCTCTGGGGTAGCTTTTTGACATGCATTACAACCAAGACAATTTAGGAATCTGAAGTTGCATACGACTGTGATTTAGACTTATTGTTCAATGTTCACAACACTTTCATTGTTTCTGGACACTGGGTAGGTTTTCGGGCAAAATAAGCAAGGTTCACAAAGAAAATCAGATTCTGACCATGAACTCCCCCCTCATAAAGCCAACACATACAATCCTATGACATAGAGCCCCTATACTCAACTGGCGGACCGGATACGGACCCAGAACGGGGTCAATACGGACCGCAGGTCCCAAATGGTTTTATTTTATTATTATTTTTACTCGGTTGGGCTTTGACCCCTGGTATCATACAAACACACATAAGACATAGAATGCATAGAATTGCAGGAAATTAGCTTTAAAACAGTCATTTTAGCAGACGCTCTTATCCAGAGCGACTTACAGTTAGTGAGTGCATACATTATTTTAATTTTTTCATACTGGCCCCCGTGGGAATCGAACCCACAACCCTGGCATTGCAAACGCCATGCTCTACCAACTGAGCTACATCCCTGCCGGCCATTCCCTCCCCTACCCTGGACGACGCTGGGCCAATTGTGCGCCGCCCCATGGGTCTCCCGGTCGCGACCAGCTACGACAGAGCCTGGATTCGAACCAGGATCTCTAGTGGCACAGCTCTAGTGGCAAAGCTAGCACTGCGATGCAGTGCCTTAGACCACTGCGCCACCCGGGAAACAGCAACAAAATCTCTGCCCCATGCAAAATCTGTAGAATTGCGGGAAATTAGCTTTAAAACTGCAACATTTTCTCTCCGCCAACAAGAGGGGTGTGAACAGTTTGGGGTCGCATGGGTTGCGAGTTGGGGGTTTGTTATTACACAGATCGATTATATTATCCATCCGGACCTTTGACACCTTGGACATTTGTGTGACCGGACCTTCTCAAATAGTACTTGAGTATGCCTGACTTAGAGGCTTCTAAATAGTCTTAACAACACAAGGTGGATTTAATACCTTTATTATACTTTCATCAAACTGTAATAAGCCTAACAGAGCCGCTAAGCCTGGGTACAATCACCACTCTGTGCTACAGAGTCCCTCTGTAGCCTCTGAAACCAGAGGGCCAGAACCCACACAAACTGCACACAAAGTGCTGATATTTCCTTTCAAAGGGCAAAGAAAAGGAGGGCACTTGCACAGCGTGCGATGGCTAAATCCAAACCCCTGCATAGTGCAAACTCTGGTAGGCCTAAACTAGGCCTAACCCTTTTCAAGTTTATTTGTAAAACAGCTTTCACCCAAAGGAATCTAAAGAAGCTGAAGAGTTTCTGGCAGCATTGCTTGCACTGCAGCATGGTTACAAGAACCATCCCAACAGAACCATCTGTTTCAGTCCCTTTGGCGGTGGTCTTTGATGACCAAAACAGACAAAGCTCAGTTTCTAATGGATGAAATTGAGACCCTGAGCTGCTCTACAGACATACCAGCTCTCAAGCAACAACATAAACTGTCCAACAAGTCAGCTGGAGTATTTTACAACCTTAATCTTACAATATGATAATGTTGACTGATAATGACTCCTGATGAGAAACAGTTAGGGGCAACAGACAGTGCAAAAACTATTGATGGACTGGCTAGACTACCTGACCCAATTATTTACACACAATCTTAAGTTCATTAGAGGAATCTTTGGCACCCTTAAAGGGATACTGTAGCAGTACCCCACATTAGCATATGCTGTATTTTGAAAGTTATATACACTACATGACCAAAAATATCTCATTTCAAAATCATACTATAACAGCCTCCACTCTTAAGGGAAGGCTTTCCACTAGATGTTGGAACATTGTTGCGGGGACTTGCTTCCATTCAGCCACAAGAGCATTAGTGAGGTCGGGCACTGATGTTGGACGGTTAGGCCTGGCTCGCAGTTGGCGTTCCAATTCATCCCAAAGGTGTTTGATGGGGTTGAGTTTAGGGCTCTGTGCAGGCCAGTCAAGTTCTTCCACACAGATCTCGACAAGGCATTTCTGTATGGACCTCGCCTTGTGCACGGGGGCATTGTCATGCTGAAACAGGAAAGGGCCTTCCCCAAACTGTTGCCACAAAGTTGGAAGCACAGAATCATCTAGAATGTCATTGTATGCTGTAGCGTTAAGATTTCCTTTCACTGGAACTAAGGGGCCTATCCCGAACCATGAAAAACAGCCCCAGACCATTATTCCTCCTCCACCTAACTTTACAGTTGGCACTATGCATTGGGGCAGGTAGCGTTCTCCTGGCATTTGCCAAACCCAGATTCATCCGTCGGACTGCCAGATGGTGAAGTGTGATTCATCACTCCAGAGAACACGTTTCCACGGCTCCAGAGTCCAATGGCGGCGAGCTTTACACCACTCCAGCCAACGCTTGGCATTGTACATGGCTACTCGGCCATGGAAACCCATTTCATTAAGCTCCTGACGAACAGTTATTGTGCTGACGTTGCTTCCAGAGGCAGTTTGGAACTAGGTAGTGAGTGTTGCAATCGAGGACAGACGATTTTTAGGCACTACACACTTCAGCACTCGCCGGTCCCGTTCTCGTGTGGCCTACCACTTCGCGGTTGAGCCGTTGTTGCTCCTAGACGTTTCCACTTCACAATAACAGCACTTACAGTTGACCGGGCAGCTCTAGCAGGACAGAAATTTGAAGAACTGACTTGTGGGAAAGGTGGCATCCTATGACGGCGCCACGTTGAAAGTCACTGAGCTCTTCAGTAAGGCCATTCTCCTGCCAATGTTTGTCTATGGAGATTGCATGGCTGTGTGCTTGATTGTATACACCTGTCCGCAACGGGTGTGGCTGAAATAGCCGAATCCACTAATTTGAAAGGGTGTCCACATACTTTTGTGTATGAAAAATGTATGCACTCACTAACTAAGTCGCTCTGGATAAGAGCGTCTACTAAATGATTAAAATGTAAAATGTATATATAGTGTATCTTGAAAACTTGATTGCTGACAAGCAAAACATTTTGGGACTACGTCAACACTGGACCAATGAAACAAATACCAAAAGATAGTTTTGGGGTGGAATTTTCCTTTAATTGCCAGAATCTAGCAGTATCTCCTTAAAACAAGCACAGTTAATTGCCTTGCCAATGTCACCCACAAGCTGTGGTTGTTGGGCGAGCCTTGTAGACTTCTGCTGTGGTGACCACAAGCACGCTCAAATCTGTGTTTGAGACAGAAACTCAAACTACTAATATCTTATTTTAAGGAGGTAGTAATTATAATAGTAAGTATTGAACAAAAACGGATGTCTGTCAATTTGTTCAGATCCATGTTGCTTTTTTATCTTAGTATTGAGGCTTTAACTCAGAGCAGAAACATGGCCAGGTTGCAAACCCACATTCCTCAGACAGACAGTAACATGACTGTTGGCTGACAGCATGCAACGAGTGTGTGTGTGTTCTTCGTTTTTTTCACTGCATGTGACATAACAGGGAGGGATGCATATGTCCGTTCAGCTGACTCAAAGCTAATAAAAAAATTGTTTAACTAGTAACAAGGTGCCACTGCTAGAGTACTGAATTTCAGACCTTTCATTTCAATCAGTGCATGTTGGAGTCACACCTCTCATTTGTTTACAGTTAGTTAGGTAGTTATATGAGTTGCTAGCTGGTAGAGACATATTTTCCCCAATTGTCTGGCGGAATTAGCCGTTGTGTGCAACCTCTCCTAACAGTCCGAGCTATACCAACACCCAAAATCTACGCAACATGAAAATACATGTTTAGTTGACTAGTTAGCTATCTTAGCTAGTTAGTTAAATGGGTAGCTTACTAGTTAACTAAAAGGAAACTTGCACGTTTGTTACATATCATCCAAACCACAGATATAAAAATGTGTCCTAACGTAGTAGTTACTTTGTCTATAGTTAGCTAGCTACCTACCCACTGTACACTACTAGAAAGCAGGCAACTGCATAAATAAATTAGCTACCAACACAAGCCATCTACAAAAGATTAGCTAGCTAACTACTCCCACTTCCAACTCATATACACGATATTACCTGCTCGTCGAATCTATTTATCACGGCCTGAACCCATTCCACTGGTTTATGTGCCGCCATGTCCGAGCGGATGGAAACCGCGAATGACTGCTTGCAATTCCAATACGAATGTGGACGTTCGTGGCGATGTTAAACCCGAAATAAGTCCCAAAACCACTGTCTGAAGAAGACAGTACGGGTTGGTTATTTTTCCCTTTGAGCAAGCTTTACCATGCCGCCATGACACACCACCGGAAGTCTTCCCAGTGAAACCGATGGGGACAGGAGATTGCTGAGCAAAGATGCGCGTGCGTCGCTTGTTGATGGGGAAGGCAGGAGAAAAGAGGATTCACACAAACATTGGCAATATAATGTAACATATAACTAGCTAGCTTGACTTGCTACCATGTGAAACATGTATGCTACCATATGTTACTAAAAATATCTAACAATATTATAAAATGACATCCAGGAGTTCTTGTTTGAATTCAGGTTCTCTTCTCACAACACAAGTCACTCAGATAAGCCTCTGTAGCCAGTAGCATGCTGCAGGTACATTTGGCATTTGATAAAACTATAGCTGTGCAGTGCTACAGAGCGTGCTGCAATATTCTTTATTTTTGCCACACACACGCTAGGGGCAAATGTGTAGGCTATTTGTCCAGAAAGGTTTGCGCTGTAGAAGTGGATCTGCAGCAAAAGTATACCTTTACTACCATCTACAGGTCAAAGGTCACACTAGCATACAGAAAATGTAAATGTAGGCTATCCACAGAAAATAGAAATTTGAGTGTTTCTGTTTGAGAAATTAAACCAGTTGATTCGCTTGTCACATTATTTTATTAGTTGTAAATTAAGTATGGTTTATTTTACAGTACATTTATTTTACACTGAATCATTGATATATGGTTGAATGTTGGTTGTGGGACATATCTGAAGTACTGTTCCATTAATCACACTAATGCCAGGGTCAGTGTGTGTGAATGTGTGTGTGTGTGTGTGTGTGTG
This sequence comes from Coregonus clupeaformis, assembly GCF_020615455.1. Lineage (NCBI taxonomy): Eukaryota > Metazoa > Chordata > Actinopteri > Salmoniformes > Salmonidae > Coregonus > Coregonus clupeaformis. The sequence goes on along the minus strand of NC_059197.1, from coordinate 16,027,341 downwards.
TGTATAGGCATGTTCTATACAGTATTCAGGACAACATTACTCTGTTTAGCATACAACGTGACTATCACTGCATAATAGACTACCATGTATTTCCTAATCAAATGTGTTAATGGGGGAACACAAATGAAGACAAAGGCCATCAATTAAATTAAAATATTACTGTATTAGGGGAAATCGCTGTATTAAGCCTGCTTTGAAGACCGTTTGAATGGCTTGGATAGGCCTATGGAGATTGCGGAAAACATCCTGATTAGAAGGGACGTTTGCGAGGCTTCTCCTGTTGAGAGGTGGAGGGAAGATCCTCTGGGAGTCCAGACTGGGTAGCATGTGCCACTATTCTGGGCACTACAGAAGAGAGAGAGTTGACATGCACTTTAATTTAGAAATTATGTTATATTGTATTCTCAGTTTCAACTCAACATAACGTCCACAAATAAATGAGAACCATGATCTTGAGGTTTGGAAACTAGAACTCATTTTACATAAGAGGTCACTATCGATAATATATAATGTATATAGGGTTTAATATTTATTACACCAATATTTCAAACATGGACTTACACATGCTATCTTCAGCAGTAGTCTGGTCTTTGTATTCAGAGTGGCGGGAATTCTTCTTGGAATCCTAAATCCCATCTTAAATGGCTAAGGAAGACATGTCAAAACAACAGTCACAGCGGAACAACCTCATGGTAATAACAATCACATCTTACACACCAGCACAACAATATTTATAAATGGTTTTAGAATTAATGGATGGTTTTACATTTTCTCGAAATAGCATTGTTTACTCACATTGACACAATTGTAAATTTAAATAAGTTTGGTGTACCTTTAAGTCTAATTTCAGCCTGGTAAGCCTTTGTAGGAAAGACAGCTTCCCTCTGGTAGCCTTCACATCCTCATCCATGGGAAGAACCTCAGGCCAGGTGGCTTCAAAATATGTTCTTGAGGCTGCCCTTGATGCCTAGTTACAACTGTGGAGAAGCTCCTTGCTCAATGACTTCACAAGAATCTTATTGAATGTAGAGTCCTGAGTTGACACGGCCAGTTGGAGGATCTTCTCTGAGCCAAACTCCTTCAACAGATGTTTGTAGACGGTGCTGTATACTTTATGAATCCTCAAGTTCTCGGATAAGCTTGGTTCTCAGAGCATCCTGACCATGCACAGAAGGCAGCTATAACTTTTGGAATCAGGTTTTGTGACGTGCGTGTGATGTCAAATGGGTACAGATCAGTTTGGGTTTGGATTTTTGACAGAAGTCCCACCACTAACATGCTGATGAGGCCGGTGAAGTCATCATCACCGCCTAAGTTATCAGAGGATGGGGCTGAAAGCGAGACATCTTTGACAACATCTGGGCTGGTTGACATCTGATCACAAACAATGCTCTGAGCTACACTGGAACAACTGGTGGTATCCCTTTCTTCAGCATCTATGTTGGCCTCAAAGCCTCGTGCAGCATTGGAGGTCTCACTTGTTGCCATGCTGATGGCGGTGAAAGATGGCAGAGAGGAGGACTTACCACTCAGTAAACTGCCTATATCAGTTACAGTTCTGGTTGGAGATGACCCTCTGCTTTGTGCATCAGAAACCACAGAGTCCATGACCTGGCTTACCATTACTTTGGTAAACAGACAGAATGTATGCACTCACTAACTGTAAATCGCTCTGATAAGAGCGTCTGCTAAATGACTAAAATGTAAAAATGTAAATGCTGATGTAGACAAAGAGCATGAAATCCTATCTTCAGATACACTAGCCGTCACACTGACTCCCAGAGCCCAACTAATTGACACTAAAGAGGGCACAAGAGCAGGAAGCAGGAGGCGCTTCAAAGACTCAGCTCGTAAGACTGTATCGGATGCACTCTTTCCAGCCGCCACTGTCAGAACCAAAGGGGTCAAGTTGCTCTCAGAAATGATGCGGTGGACTTGGTGAGTAAGATCACGGGAGAGAGCACCAATCCTACCCTGAGATATGAGCTCCTCTAGTCTTGTTATTACAGCTTTTTGATCAGGTTGGGATGCAACCTTCCCTTCTTCCTCTGAATATACCTCCTTTATGATGGTATCCACTATTGCAGACATGCTTTCCCTGGCATCACACACCGGTGTTTTTGGCTTAGTAGATTTGCCCATGTCGATGACTGAGCATCTCAAAATGGGCTGAGTAGTATTCTCTGGTAATTCAGAAGGGATGGGAGTGATCTGGCAGATGAGGACGACAACGAGGAAGAAGACCGCTCTGGTGTTTGATAGACCAGTTCCTCACCACATTCACTGCTCACCTTCTCAACGTCCTCCAATATCATTCCAACCACATTCTCTATTTGTGAAAGCTCTCCTGCAGTCACCGTTTGGTCAGGTTTTGACAGCTCTTTCTGAATTGAAACCAGAATATGTCTGAAGGTCTTTTTGGCTTGAGCCTTTGTTGTTTTGGCTTGCTTTTGCCATGTGAAATAATTCCACATTGTGGTAAATAGTCTTTGCAGTTGTCCAGATCTTCTTCTCAGATACTTCCACACCAGACTGGGAGCCTTCGGGTGTGGCCTCAGTGTACTCTGAGGTTTTCTCATCAGTCTGTTGAAGCATAGAGTCTGCCTGCCATACAGTAGTAGAAGACTCTGTGCGTGGGAAAAGGCTCTTCATGTCGTTTGTAATTGATCCAACGATTTCAAAAGCAGTTGAATCGGTATGCCTCGAGAAAATTGTTAATGTTGCTGGCAACATCTGAGAATCTTTCTGGCTGGAACTGACTTTGCTGGGAAAGCTACTGACTGATTTAATCAGTATTTTTCGCACTTTGTTGGTAGCGTTAATCTGGAACTCTTCACTGGAGCGTTTCTGAATGACTGAGGCTGGAGTATCTCTTAATCCCTCCAACACTGAGGAACCGGACACAGGCATGTCTTCTAGATAAGACATGATAGCATCCAAAAAGTCACAGACTTCAAGGGAGTTGTAAGAGCAACTCTTAGCAACAGATTATGTGTTTTTCAAATCTGCCACCTGTGACCTACAGTGAGGGAAAAAAGTATTTGATCCCCTGCTGATTTTGTACGTTTGCCCACTGACAAATAAATGATCAGTCTATAATTTTAATGGTAGGTTTATTTGAACAGTGAGAGACAGAATAACAAAACAAAAATCCAGAAAAACGCATGTCAAAAATGTTATGAATTGATTTGCATTTTAATGAGGGAAATAACTTGCTCTTACTGGTTTCAGGTTGCTCTGGTGTTTTCTCTTCTACAGAGCCAGTTTAATCACGTCCATCAGATAAAGAAGATAAACTGCGTTCTGAAATAGGTGATTCACTCCTACATGGTGAAGGCAAGCTCAGGATTGAAACAGGCAGATCACTGGAGTCAGTGTGCTCCAGAAGCACAGCACTTTATTTATTTATTTCACCTTTATTTAACCAGGTAAGCCAGTTGAGAACACTGGAGTCAGCTTTCTCCATAAGTTCTTCCCCTTGGACTGGAGCTCCACCCATTCTGAGGAACAATGTCTTCAGCTTTGCCTGAAGCCTGTCGCAGAGTCTACGAGCTGCATGGAATGGTTTCCGCTTTGTCGTACAGTGTTGGCTGATCTAATTCAGCATGCTGCACAATGTCCTTGACATCTTCAACAAAGTTATCAATTATTTTTGATGCCTCAGAATGTTCTTTGGTCTGTATGAGCCCAGTGGCTGCAAAATCAAGCATCCTGTCAGATGGGCCAGATGCATTCATCAAGCTTGGAGTGGTACTAAACTAATGAGAAGGTTGAACCATACCAGAGATACCGCTCCTAAACCTTCTCACAATAATTTCACTCACAGCCTTTGAGGCTTTGGTCTTTAACTTGGCACTCAGTAGAGTGCCAAGATTTTGAGTCATTGCTTTGCAAGATGTTCATATTTGTAACGTAGATGCTGGGAGTCGAGAAGCAGGTGGTAAGTTTAATATAACAAAGAACATAGAACGATACAACATAGGAGTAGCGTCTTGACATACAACATAGGAGTAGCGTCTTGACATGAAACACAGAAACAATACTGCCTGGGGAAAGAACCTAAGGGAGTGCCAGATAAAGGGGAGGTAATGAGTAAGGTAATGGAGTCCAGGTGTGCCTCATGATGATGCCAGGTGCGCGTAATGATGGTTACCAGGACCGGTAGTTAGTAAACCGGCGACATCGAACGCCGGAGGGGAGGAGCGGGAGTAGACATGACAGTACCCCCCCCCGACAAGCGGCTCCAGCTTCAGGATGATGCCGGCCAGAGGGACAGCCCCGAGGACGTGGAGCGGGCTGGTCCGGGCGGCGAAGATGGAAATCCCGGGTGATGTTGGGATCCAGAATGTCCTCCACCTGAACCCAACACCGCTCCTCTGGGCCGTACTCCTAGTCCACCAGGTACTGGAGCCGACCCCCATATCGTCGGGAGTCCAGTAGGGATCTTACGGCATAGGTGGGACCTCAATGTCCAGGGGAGGCGGAGGAGTGTCGTGGTGGACAGCATCAGCCAGGGGACCAGGAAGCACCAGCCTGAGAAGGGAGACATGAAAAGAAGGTGAGATACGGTAGTCACTGGGAAGCTGTAACCTATACTTCACCTTGTTGACACTCCGGAGAACCTTGAACGGCACCACAAACCGGGGGCTCAGCTTCTTGCAGGACAGGCGGAGTGGGAGGTTCCTGGTAGAGAGCCAGACACGATCCCCAGGATGGAACACGGGAGTCTCACTGCGGTGGCGGTCTGCCTGCTCCTTCTGACGGTGGACGACGCGCTGGAGTCTCACGTGAGTCTCGCTCCACACTTCTGTGCGCCTGAACCACTCATCCACTGCAGGAGCTTCGGTCTGGCCCGGTGTCCACGGAGCCAGGGCCAGCTGAAACACAGAACACACTGGAAGGGAGTCAGCCCGGTGGAGGAGTGACGTAACGAATTCTGGGCGTACTCCACCCATGGAAGGAATCGGGCCCACTCTCCCTGCCGGTCCTGGCAGTGACTCCTCAGGAACCTCCCCAGCTCCTGGTTCATCCTCTCCACCTGCCCGTTAGACTGAGGCCTATACCCGGAAGTGAGGCTGAATGTGACCCCGAGCTTCACCATAAAGGCTCTCCATACCCGTGATGTGAATTGGGGGCCACGGTCGGAGACTATGTCCTCCGGAAGGCCATAATATGGAAGACCTGCCGTAATAGTGCCTCAACAACCTGGAGAGCAATAGGGAGACCAGAGAGAGGGATGAAATGACATGATTTGGAAAATCTATCCACAACCACCAAAATGGTGGTGAAACCGTCAGAGGAGGGAGATCAGTGACAAAGTCAATGGATAGATGAGACTAGGGACACCAGGGACGTAGATGTGTTCAGAAGGACAGGTAGTGGGTGCGGGCTCCCTCTCCAGAGCCTGGCGAATGTCCACATCTACTCTCCAGACCACAGGGGCTACAACTCGAGAGGAAGGGATAATGGGTGCACTCTGGACAGGACCCTCTCCCGAATCGTAGAGACGGGACAGGGCATTGGCTTTGGTGTTCTTTGAACCTGGGTGATAGGTCAGCGTGAAGTCAAATTCGTCTCTGCAGGGGACAGTTTCTTAGAGTTATACGCACACGGATACAATTTTTGTGGATTACCTTGTCGTTGAGACAGAACTGCCCCCACGCCCACCTCTGAAGCGTCCACCTCCACCAGAAAGGGTATTGTGGGATCTGGGTGTTTGAGCAATGAGGCGGAGGTGAAACGTCCCTTCAGTAGGCGGAAGGCCTCATCAGCTGCTGGACCACACCAACCTATGGGGACCACCCTTGAGAAGAGAGGTGAGAAGAGCGGCGATGGAGCTAAAGTTCCTGATGAAACGGCAGTATAAGTTGGCAAACCCCCAAAACCGTTGTAACCCCTTTATGATGGTTGGGACTGGCCATGACCTTCTTGACGTCCATCTTCACTCATTGCGGGCTGATTTGGTAGCCTAGGAAGAAGACAGCCTCCTAATGAAACTGGGACTTCTCAGCTTTGACAAACAGTTGGTTAGCCAGGAGGCATTCCAGGACTACTCGGACGTGAGCGATGTGATCCTCCAAGGTAGCCGAGTAGACCAGGATGTCGTCGATATACACGACCACCTGGCGTCCGAGCATGTCCCAGAACACCTTGTTGATGAATGCCTGGAACACTGACAGAGCATTGGCTAAGCCAAATGGCATCACCGAGTACTCGTAGTGACCAGACATCGTGCTAAAAGCTTTCTTCCATTCATCCCCCTCCCGGATGCGGATGAGATTGTATGCACTCTGCAGGTCCAATTTGGTAAAGAACGGGGCCCTGCGGAGCTGTTTGATGGCTGATGGTACTTGGAGTCCTCTGTAATCAGTACACAGGCGTAACCCTCCATCCTTTTTGGCCACGAAGAAGAAGCCTGCAGACGCAGGAGAAGTGGACGTGCGGATGAAACCTTGTTGGAGCACCTCCTGGATGTACTCCTCCATGGCCTTGGTTTCAGCCACCGACAAAGGGTAGATGTGTCTGCGCGGGGGGCGCAGAGCCTGCAAGCAGGTCGATGGCACAGTCCCAGGGGTGATGAGGAGGGAGACAGGTGGCGCGGGTTTTGGAAAATACCTCCCGCAGGTCCTGGTATACCTCCGGGATGTTAGGCTGAAGGGCAACCACAGGACTCTCAACCGACGTGGAACCACATGGGACGGGAAAGCGTCGCTCTGCCGCGGGGAGGCGTGTGACCCGTACCTCCATGGGTTCAGGCTCTGATCCAAAGTGTTCACTGAGGGAGGGAGAGAAGTGATGAGAGTGCTGACACTCCTGAAGTAGGTTATCCAGACGGATGGCCATCGCGATGAGTGCGTCCAAGGAGAGGTTGTCGCCTCGACAGGCCAGTTCCATCTGGACCTCCTCGCGCAGTCCTCTTCTGAATAGCGTACGAAGCGCCGCCTCATTCCATCCGCTGGATGCTGCTACTATCCGGAAGGTGAGCGCGTACTCGGCAGCAGTCTGGTCCTCCTGCCATAGTTGAAGTAGGCACTCACCCCGCTATCTGCCCTCCGGTGGATGATCGAAGATACCTCTGAACAGAGCCATGAACCCCTCATACAAATCCTCTCTCCCAGACGGCTGTGGCCCATTCCAACGCCCGCCCAGTCAGCAGATAAATAACCGTGGCAACCCTGGACCTCTCGGTGGTGGGGGCTCCCATCTGGTGCGCAAAGTAGAGGGAGCACTGTAGTAGGAAGCCATGGCATTTAGATGGGGTGCCGTCTTATTTATCCTTGAGGGACAAACGGGCATCGCTGACCTGGGTTGGTTGCTGAATGGGCTGGTGTGCTGGCTTGCTGGGTCGACTGGTGGTAGAGTATCCTCCGCTAGTTGAAGGCAACGCTTCTCGGGTATGTTCGAGACATTGAACACTGCGAAGAACCTCTTCCATAGCCGTCCCCAGTTGTGCCAGCTGGTCGTGGTGTTGACGAAGTAGGTATCCCTGCAGGTCAACCATCTGGGAGATGTTCTGATTGCCTGCTGCTTCCATTTTGTGAGGCAGTATTCTGTAACGTAGACGCTGGGAGTCGAGAAGCAGGTGCAGGTGGTAAGTTTAATATAACAAATAACATGGAACGATACAACATAGGAGTAGCGTCTGACATGAAACACAGAAACAATACTGCCTGGGGAAAGAACATAAGGGAGTGCCATATAAAGGGGAGGTAATGAGTGAGGTAATGGAGTCCAGGTGTGCCTCATGATGAAGCGCAGGTGCGCGTAATGATTGATGCCAGGTGCGCGTAATGATTGATGCCAGGTGTGCGTAATGATGGTTACCAGGACCGGTGGTTAGTAAACTGGCGACATCGAACACCTGAGGGGAGGAGCGGGAGTAGACGTGACAATATTATGTTCAGCTCCTCTGGAACAGAAGAGTCTTCAGCATCCAGGTGCTCCACTGCAAGGTCACTGCCAGATGCCAACATTTTAACTTTCACAGCCACTTCTCGAAGCACCTTAGCCGATTCCGGATCTTCTTTTTCCAATTTATCCACCATGTCTGCGATAACAGTCATCACGTCTTTCGTTGCAGGTGGAATGCACGACTCAACATTTAATTCAGAGGTGGAGCTCTGGTCCTCTGGAGTGGCGTGATAATTAAAAAACCTCTGGACCATGTTGACCATCATTCAGCGGCCTGGGCACCAGAAGCAATAAGGGAGGACCGCCCTGAAATGGTTCTGCTGATGGTCACAGAGAGGGCTGAGTTAAGCTGTTCGTTCACCTCCTTGATAAGACCAACGGTCAGCTTAGGTGGGCAGGAAGACAAATCTCATTTTCAGAAAGTTACTTGTGGACACTTCTGATAATACTGTCCTCTGGCATTCCCAGGTGGACTTTCACTGAGGTCTGGGAACTTTAAAACGAACAAGCAAAGCATGATATTTCCTGTCTGAACTTGGCAAATCGATCAAGCACTGTAATTTTAGTATTCTAAATATCTACATATTTACATGTCCTTTTGATCCCTTTTCATGCTCATTAATTCAAATCTGCTCAAAGGTTGATACATTATATTCTGTAATACATTAGATAGCGTAAAATGCATTGGCTAACAAACTGGGATAGATGAGCTTGGTGAAATCCATACAAGTAAACATGAAAACCTTGAGGGGAACATACCTCTTGGAATATGGTGCTCAGGACCTGAGACATTGAGTCCCTGTGTCGCCCTTATACATCTTCTTCGCCAGATATTGAACTTCCTGGATGAGCTCCAGTGTTTTCTGATCAAAGGCAGCGAAGGATCTTGCACTGCCACCCCTCTTGGGTGAGTCAGTGTCGTCCTCATCAAAGCCTGTCAACCCCAGTACGCGGGCTAGGGCCTGCAGCAGGATCTGCAGGGTGGTCTGTGTGATGAAGGTTACAATTGTCTTACACAATCACAGAACAAAAACAGGCTTGTCAATGGAACTGTGATGTAAAGTATTCTAGATCGAACAGAATACATTTTATCAACATCGTTATTCTTGTCTGTGACTGAATTCAAAGTTGGATGAAGTCTGAGAGAGCAATGAACATGAATAACAGAATATAACTTGATGGCTAATCCCTCTCTCTGAATTCAACAGATTAATGACACATCAAAGGTCAAAAGCAGATGGAGAAATTTACAGTTTTTTTTGTCCTTTGTAGATCACTTGCCACTGCCTAGAAGATAAAAAAAGTGTTTTAGTTAGTGTTTAGTTCACACAGCATAAGAGTTCATAAATGTTGAACATGTGAGGTTACAGAAAAATTTACTCATCAGGAATGAGATGAGGATTGGGTAGGAGTGTTCCATCTCATCATTGTTGCCTGGGCCGAATGCAGGTTTAACAGCTTTCATCTCCAGGAGGTCAACTACAGATCCTCTGTCCAGGTGTTTATTCCTGGAGACTAAAGATGTGATAGCCGTAGAGGAAGTAGAAGGAAATTAAAGAGAAATCAAACGTTTTATCTTTTAATACTCTGATTTAATTGTTTTGGGCTTTTATAATAGGCCTATTTGAATAAAGCTATCTATGTAACCTTTCTTACTGATTACAGTAGACTACAGTTTCATTGAAAATTGATAACACAACCTGCACATCACAGACAGAATATAGAACCGATGTAATACTACAGAGCTAAATCTCTGACCTGCATCGTTGTCGGTGCCCTGCTTCCCTGACTTCTTGCCACTACTCTTCCTTTTTGCCTAGGATAGAACAGAACAGATTCCAGATCTCAAATGATGGCAGACATGTTACACCAGGGCCTGTATACATGAAGTGCATCAGATAAGAAGTGGGCTCAACCTTGCCCAAATAATCTTATTCATTATCATCTCAAATGCAAAACTGATCCTAGATCAGCACTCCTACTCTGAGACAGCCCTTAAAACACGTTTTGAAAAGGGTGTGTTATTATCGTAGAGATAGATACTGTAGATCTCTATGGTTGGCCTGCTATCAGGTGCAGAGAGCAGCCCAGTACGCCTATGTGCTCTGTCACTCCTGCCATCTTACCTTCCATCCCTTCTTGGGCGGGGCCACCAGTTCTTCCTCAACAACCTCCTTTCCTTCCCTCTGAGGATCATCATCCTCCCTCTGTACTACCTGAAGGACAGACATTCCAATAGGTAATAATAGGTCAATGTCAGAGCAGATCCTTGCAGATGACATCATAAATAGAGCTACAGCCATATCAGAGCTAAACTGGTGATTTGATTTATAGAGAACGGTAAATTTGTTTTGCAATATGTTATAGCTTTTTGCAAGAAATACTATCAGCTTAGATTACTTTTTAATTTTTTACTTTCCCCCAATTCATTTAGCATTTAGCCTACCATTTCTTCATCCATTCAAGCTATTTTATATCTCGAAAAGCATGTCCTTGTCTGTGTCGGTTACATTCAAGTTGAGTTCAAGTCAAGAGTGAGGACAATATTGCAGGCAGGGACTGTAATTTAGGGCTACATGCTACATCATGGAATGCTAGACCTTAATGACATCACAACGTTTTGGGGGGAGGAGTGCACTCAGTAGGAATAATATTGAGAGAAATTTCCCCGTCAAACATTTTCGATTCCCCTACTCCTTCAATCAAACAATGACGCTGGGCACTGCCAATAATTTCATCACTCTCGGCTGGTCAAAACCAATCATTGGTCAAAACACAGAAACATGTGGTCCTGTCTTTGCTAAATTGTCTCTCTTGTGGGTTTATTTAGGTACAACATGTAGGACTTTAATAAGCCAAGTAGCCTTAGGTCTAACCCAAAAGCTCAGACTTTAGTCAACATCTTCTAGGAAATATTTGTTAATAATATTCATTTCAATATCATTCTATTCTTTGATTTAGTCACAATCAAAACCAACTTTTCAATGAAATCCTATTATTGGCTGCCAAACCCCACCAAATAGGTTATTGTAGGCCATACTGTAGCGGGAGAAAGTGAGAGCTGCAACCAGGACTCGTCCCTTGGCTCCTTCAGTGCAGAGGCAAGTGCCTGTATTGACCTGTGCCAGTGCCACTTAAGCCCAGGCCTCTGGGTGGAGGCAGTAGCCTACAATGCTGACAGGCTACACCGTGTCATTTAATTAACTCACTAGAATTACCTTGTCTTCTTCATCGATTTCGATCACCTGCACATCCTTTTGACATGAAATTAGTTTAGATTACTTTCAACTATAATCCACTGATTTTAAGTGTTTCTGTTGCCAACGTCATCATGTGAAGCTGTGAGCTAACAAAGACAATTTATGCAGTAGGCTAGATAGGCCTGGGCTGCATAACACTATGAATCTGGGAAAACATTCAAACAAATAGAAAATTACAAAATTATGCATTTTTTTACAGTATAAAAATAGCCTAAGCCTACTTGTCTACTATTCAAGTCCACACTAAAGATACACTTCCTCACACAGGCTTACCCAGATCCTCTGTTGTCTTAACTTTAACCTCTGTTTAGTTCACTTCCCTGGTTAGTCTGCCATCATGTTTAGTGTTCTCCATGGTTAGTCTGTCCTTATGTTTAGTGTCCTTTAATATAGCCTACTTACTTATTTTAATGTTTGATTTTATTGCTTTTTATCCTGCAGATTTTCTTGTGTATGTAAAAATATGTATTTCGATCTTCACTGTCCATGGTGCTGAATCTGACTGCAGCTAGTTTGAATGCTGACAACTTGTTTCCCTACCTTTAATGGCCCAGTGCAGTCAACATTATGTTACATCATATTGTACAACAGCTGATGAAACTAACACTGTAAAAGTGTACAAAAATAAATATCAGGGTTAGCTACTTCCTGATAGTTCTGGTTGAAAATGCAGAGCACATTCCTCTGCCCAGGCGTTGCTGACACATGCCAGATCTGACAACACCTGGATAGGTATTTTGCATGTCAGCTAACCACATCATATGTTTTAGCAATCTGTCAGTGGATGACACAGTGGATGACTTGGCACACAACCATTGGTTGATGCATGCAAGGTCTGAGCAGGGGAACAAGACCTATATCTACACGGGACACATTCTTTTCACAGCACTTCAATACAAAGTGATTTTTGTAGCAGGTTAGGAGACAATTTTTGCTAACCCAACCCTTTTCCTAACCTTAACCTCAGTCTCCTAACTTGTAATGTTAATTACCCTGACCTGCTGCGTAAGTTCTCCTAACCTGCTACAAAAAAGTCACTTAGATATTGAAGTGCTGTGAAAAGAGTGTTTCCCATATCTACACAGGACCTTCTAAGAGAGCTCCAAACCTCTGCCAATAACAGCTAGTTTTCCATTAAAAAAATATATATTTGTATTTAACTAGGCAAGTAGATTAAGAACAAATTCTTATTTACAATGATGGCCTACCAAAAGGCAAAAGGCCTCCTGCAGGGACGGGGCCGTGATAAAAAAATTAAAATAGGACAAAACACACATCACAACAAGAGAGACACCACAACACTACATAAAGAGAGACCTAAGACAACAACAGCATGGCAGCAACACATTACAACACAGCATGGTAGCAACACAACATGACAACAACATGGTATTAACACAACATGGCAGCAGCACAACATGGTAGCAGCACAAAACATGGTACAAACATTATTGGGCACAGACAACTGTGATGAGGTGTGAATGAAGGAGTCAGGCGCAGGAGGTAAAACACTGAAGTACAGAGTTTATTCCGTTTACATAAATAAAACGCACCATACGTCAAAACGAAACGATCACAAGGAAAATATTCCACCTTGGCAATAACAAATGGAAGAGTAGCTCAACCGAGCTACTCGCTCTCACAATGAAACAGTCACTCACAAAGACAAGGGGAACAGAGGGAACACTTATGCACATACTAATTAGGGTGTGTGTGATTGACAAGACAAGACATGACAAGTGGAGTGATGAGAATGGGATCGGCAGTAGCTAGTAAGCCTGTGACGACAAACGCCGAAACCTGCCCGAACAAGAAGGGGAGGCAGCCTCGGTGGAAGTCGTGACAGTACCCCCCTTGACGCGCGGCTCCAGCAGTGCGCCGACCCTGGCCTCGGGGATGGCCAGGAGGACGCGGAGCAGGGCGAGTCGGATGGCGACGGTGGAAATCCCTCAACAGGGAGGGATCAAGGATGTCCCTCCTTGGGACCCAGCACCGTTCCTCCGGACCGTACCCCTCCCACTACACGAGATACTGAAGGCCCCCCACCCGACGCCTCGAATCCAGTATGGAACGGACTGAGTACGCCGGGACCCCCTCGATATCCAGAGGAGGTGGAGGAACCTCCCGCACCTCAGACTCCTGGAGCGGACCAGCTACCACAGGCCTGAGGAGAGACACATGAAACAAGGGGTTAATACGGTAATCAGGGGGGAGTCACAACCTGTATGTAACCTCGTTTATCCTCCTCAGGACTTTAAACGGCCTGCAGGGCAGGCGGAGGGGTAGATTCCGGGTCGAGAGCCAGACCCGATCCCCCGGTACGAAAGCCAGGGCCTCCCTGCGGTGGCGGTCAGCGTTCGCCTTCTGACGACGCACGGCGTGCTGGAGGCAAACGAGAGCAGCGTCCCAAGTCTCCTCCGCGCGCCGAAACCAGTCATCCACCGCAGGAGCCTCGGTCTGGCTCTGGTGCCACGGTGCCAGGGCCGGTTGGTAACCCAAAACACATTGGAAGGGTGTTAGGTTAGTGGAGGAGTGGCGGAGAGAGTTCTGAGTGTATTCTGCCCATGGCAGGAACACCGACCACTCCCCCGGCCGGTCCTGACAGTAGGTTCGCAGGAACCTACCCACATCTTGATTCACCCTTTCCACCTGCCCATTACTCTCGGGGTGAAATCCAGAGGTCAGGCTGACGGAGACCCCCAGACGTTCCATGAACGCCTTCCAGACTCTAGACGTGAACTGGGGACCTCGGTCAGACACTATATCCTCTGGTACCCCGTAGTGCCGGAAGACGTGAGTAAACAGAGCCTCCGTAGTTTGTAGGGCCGTGGGGAGACCGGGCAAAGGAAGGAGGCGGCAGGACTTCGAAAAGCGATCCACAATGACCAGGATAGTGGTGTTACCTTGGGAGAGGGAAAGATCAGTAAGAAAATCAATACTAAGGTGAGACCATGGTCATTGTGGAAGTGGTAAAGGTTGTAGCTTACCCGCTGGGAGGTGCCTAGGTGCCTTACTCTGGGCGCACACTGAGCAGGAGGAAACATACACCCTCACGTCCTTAGCCAAGTTAGGCCACCAGTACTTCTCGGTCAGGCAGCGCATTGTACGACCGATACCTGGATGACCAGAGGAGGGTGACGTGTGTGCCCAGTAGATCAGACGATCACGGATAATCGCAGGCACGTACTGCAGCCCAGCTGGACACTGCGGTGGAGATGGATCTGTGCGTAATGCCTGCGCTATATCCGCGTCCATTGCCCATACTACCGGCGCCACAATGCATGAGGCCGGGAGTATGGGGGTGTTGTCTCTGGGCCTCTCCTCTGTGTCATACAGCCGAGACAGTGCGTCTGCCTTCACGTTCTTCGTACCCGAAATGTATGAGAGTGTGAAATCAAACCGGGTGAAGAAGAGGGCCCACCTGGCCTGGCGAGGATTCAGCCTCCTCGGTGCCCGAATGTACTCCAGTTTATGGTGGTCTGTCCAGATGAGGAAAGGGTGTTTTGCCCCTTCGAGCCAATGCCTCCACACTGTCAAAGCTCGGACAACAGCCAGCAGCTCCCGATCACCAACGCCGTAGTTCTGCTCCGCCGAGCTGAGCTTCTTCGAAAATAATGCACAGGGGCGGAGCTTGGGTGGCGTGCCCGAGCGTTGGGATAAGACAGCGCCTATCCCTACCTCGGACGCATCCACCTCCACTACGAACGGTAGTGATGGATCGGGGTGAGCCAGTACCGGGGCCAGACCCCGCAATCTACTGAAGGCCAAATCAGCCTCAGCAGACCAGCGGAGCCGGGACGGCCCACCCTTCAACAAGGAGGCAATGGGAGCTGCGACCTTGCCAAAGGCCCGAATAAACCTCTGATAGTAGTTGGCAAAGCCAAGGAAGCGCTGCACCTCCTTCACCGTGGTTGGAGTCGGCCAATTACGCACAGCTGAAATGCGATCTCCCTCCATCTCCACACCTGTGGTAGTAATGCGGTATCCGAGGAAGGAGATTGACTGCTGGAAAAACTCACACTTCTCTGCCTTGGCATAAAGATCATTTTCCAGCAGTCGGACCAGTACCTTGCGAACCAGGGACACATGCTCGGCGCGCATAGCGGAATACACCTGGATGTCATCGATGTAGACCACCACACCGCGACCAAGCATGTCCCGAAACACCTCGTTCACAAAGGACTGGAAAACAGATGGAGCATTCATCAAACTGTAGGGCATCACCAGGTATTCATAATGCCCCGATGTTGTGCTGAATGCTGTTTTCCACTCATCCCCTTCCCAAATAAGCACCAGGTTGTAGGCTCTCCTGAGGTCTAATTTGGTGAAAAAATGGGCCCCATGCATTGACTCACCTTATTCAGTGGTCGATAATCAATGCACGGGCGTAAACCACCATCTTTCTTCTTCACAAAGAAGAAACTCGAGGAAGCAGGTGAAGTGGAGGGACGTATATACCCCTGGCGCAGGGACTCGGTGACGTATGTTTCCATAGCCTCAGTTTCAGCCTGCGACAGGGGATACACATGACTCCTGGGAGGTACAGCATCTACCCAAAGGTTTATTGCGCAATCCCCCTCCTGATGAGGTGGTAATTTAGTCGCTTTCGTCTTGGAAAACGCGAGCGCCAGATCATGGTATTCGGGGGGAATGCGCATGGTGGGGTTACCCTCTGGACTTTCCACGTGGTCGCACCAACGGAAACACCTAGACACCTACCTGGACACTCACGCGACCACCCCGTAAGAACCCTCTGCGGACATGAAAAATTGGGGTTGTGAAGGGCTAACCACGGAATACCTAAGACTACATGGTAAGCAGGAGACTCAATAATAAAAAAAGTGATCTGCTCAACATGCGTCTCCTGTGTAATCATGGTGACTGGTACAGTAACCTCCTTAACCAATCCGGACCCTAATGGTCGACTATCAAGTGCTCTGATGGGGAGTGGAATGGATAGGGGAACCAATGAAATGCCTTGACGGCGTGCAAATGCCCTGTCCATAAAGTTCCCAGCTGCGCCTGAATCGACTAGCGCCTTACACTGGGAAACTACCAGGTGATCGGGAAAGGAGATGGATAAGGTACAGTGCGGCGCAAAGGGCTCTGAACAAGTTTGGGTGTTCATTACCTGGGGTGATGCGTGAGTACCCTGCCTACCGCCTCCAGACCCAAAGGAACGTTGACTGCGACGTAAGTTGGATTGTCCCTTCATGACACCAGAGTGGCACTGTCGCTGTCCTCCTGCACTCTCTCGACCGGCGGCTCCCCCCAGCTCCATCTGCTCGGGGTCAGAGTCGTCCGGAGTGGGAACGGGCAGACTCCTACCAGGACATCCTCTGGCTGCTAGCAGATTGTCCAGCCGGATGGCCATGTCCACCAGTTGGGAGAACGATAGCATGGCATCACAGCAGGCTAGCTCCCGTTGGACGTCCTCCCTTAGGTGGCACCGGAAATGGTCGATCAGGGCCCGCTCGTTCCACCCAGACTCCACTGCCAGCGTCCGGAACTCCAGCGCGTAGTCCTGTGCGGTCCTCGTCCCCTGCCTCAGATGGACCAGTCGTTCGCCCGCCTCTCAACCCTCAGGCAGGTGATCGAAAACAGCCCGAAAGAGGCGAGGAAACTCCCCGTAGTCCTCCAACGCGGCACCTCCCTCGTTCCACACCACGTTGGCCCACTCCAGGGCTCTCCCATAAAGGCAGGAAACGAGGACGGATACCTTCTCAGTGAGTCTTGCGACGGGTATACAGAGATGACCAGTTTACAGAGGAGTATAGAGTGCAGTGATGTGTCCTATAAGGAGCATTGGTAGCAAATCTGATGGCCAAATGGTAAAGAGCATCTAGCCGCTCAAGAGCACCCTTACCTGCCGATCAATAAATGACCTCTCCATAATCTAGCATGGGTAGGATGGTCATCTGAATCAGGGTTCATTTGGCAGCTGGGGTGAAAGAGGAGCGATTACGATAGAGGAAACAAAGTCTAGATTTAACCTTAGCCTGCAGCTTTGATATGTGCTGAGCAAAGGACAGTGTACTGTCTATTCCCAAGTACTTGTATGAGGTGACTACCTCAAGCTCTAAACCCTCAGAGGTAGTAATCACACAGGTGGGGAGAGGGGCATTCTTCTTACCAAACCACATTACCTTTGTTTTGGAAGTGTTCAGAACAAGGTTAAGGGCAGAGAAAGCTTGTTGGACGCTAAGAAAGCTTTGTTGTAGAGGGTTTAACAAAAAATCCGGGGAGGGGCCAGCTGAGTATAAGACTGTATCATTTGCATATAAATGGATGAGAGAGCTTCCTAATGCCTGAGCTATGTTGTTGATGTAAATTGAGAAGAGCGTGGGGCCTATGATCGAGCCTTGGGGTACTCCCTTGGTGAAAGGCAGTGGCTGAGACAGCAGAAGTTCTGACTTTATACACTGCACTCTTTGAGAGAGGTAGTTAGCAAACCAGGCCAAAGACCCCTCAGAGACACCAATACTCCTTAGCCGGCCCACAAGAATGGAATAGTCTACCGTATCAAAAGCCAAGTCAATAAAAATAGCAGCACAACATTGCTTAGAATGAAGGGCAATGGTGACATCATTTAGTACCTTTAAGGTTGCAGTGACACATCCATAACCTGAGCGGAAACCAGATTGCATACCAGAGAGAATACTATAGACATCAAGAAAGCCAGTCAGTTTTTCCAACACTTTTGATAAACAGGGCAAAATAGAAATTGGCCTATAACAGTTAGGATCAGCTTGATCTCCCCCTTTAAATAAAGGATGCACCGTGGCTGCCTTCCAAGCAATGGGAACCTCCGCAGAGAGGAGAGACAGGTTAAAAAGGTCAAAGATAGGCTTGGCGATGACAGGGGCTGCAACCTTAAAGAAGAAAGGATCTAAACCATCTGACCCAGATGGTTTTTTGGGGTCAAGTTTAAGGAACTCCTTTAGCACCTCAGATTCAGTGACTGCCTACAGGGAAAAACTTTGTAGCGGGGCAGGGGGAAAAGAGGGAGGAGCATCGGGACTAGTCGCATTAGAAGGGGTGGGAGATTAGGAAATGATGGCCGGACAATGAGGCATGGCTGAGTCAAATAGGAATCCTGACTTAATGAAGTGGTGATTAAAGAGCTCAGCCATGTGCTCCTTGTCAGTAACAACCACATCATCAACATTAAGGGACATGGGCAGCTGTGAGGAGGAGGGTTTATTCTCCAGGTCTTTAACCATTTTCCAGAACTTAATGGAGTTAGACCCATTGAGAGAGAACTGCTCATTAAAGTAACTAGCTTTAGCCTTCCAGATTGCCTGAGTGCACTTATTTCTCATTTGCCTGAACGAGAGCCAGCCAGCCTGAGTGTGCCGAGCCTTTCGCCAAATGGAATTCTTGAGTTGGAGTAACTCTGCCAGATCACGGTCGAACCAGGGGCTGAACCTGTTTTTAATTCTCATTTTCTTTATGGGGGTGTGTTTGTTAACAATACCACTGAAAATATAAAAAAAGAAGGTCCAAGCATCTTCGACAGAGGGGATCAAGCTGATTCTATACCAATTTACAGAGGCCAGGTCATGAAGGAAGACTTGCTCATTACAGCTTTTTAGCAAGCGTCTATGACAAATCAGGACAGGTCATTTCACTGAGCAGCCATTACGAACACAGGCTGTCAAACAGTGATCACTAAGGTCATTACAGAAAACACCAGACTGATACCTATCAGGATTATTTGTGAGGATAACATCAAGTAGAGTAGCCTTTTCTGGGTGTTTGGAGTCATAACTTGTGGGATTGGTAATAATCTGAGAAAGATTTAGGGAGTCCCATTGCTTTAGGACTTGGTCAGGTGGTTTAAGCATGTCCCAGTTTAGGTCACCTAGCAGGACAAATTCAGACTTAGTGTAAGGGGCCAGGAGAGAGTTTAGGGTAGGTAGGGTACAGGCCAGTGTTGATGGTGGACGATAACACCCAGCAACAGTCAACAAAGATCTATTTGAAAGTTGAATGCTTAAAACCAGCAAATCAAATTGTTTGGGTACAGACAAGATTCTGAACCTACCTGGCAGGGTTGGTCCTACAAAGCCAGAGCCCCCTGATGGGAGAGCATAATATACAAGGAAATTCTCAAAGCTGCTAATGAGAACCTTGACGACCTTGTACCTAGCCGGTGGGGATCCGGTGGGGTACCCCCACCCAGGCAGTGGCAGTGCTGGCAACACTGGCTGAAGTAACCCATGGGGAGGGGGTCACACTCGGACAATCAGAGAGGGGGCTTATCATTGTGGCCCAGGTGGCACAAAATAATCAAAGGTCTGACTGCACGGAGATGCTTGGGGAAAAAATGGTTACAACGGGGGACCAGAGTGTTTGTGTCTCAGGTGAAGAGGGTGGATCTGATCTCCATCACCTAGGACTTGACATAGATTAAATAGATTAATCAAATCTCACATTGTTGTCAATTTATGCTCAATCTTGCATGCTTTCTCAAACAGCTGTAACTGTATATGCATTTGTATATGCATTCGTAAATCAGGTCCTTTCTTGGGTTGGGCTCTGGGATGTAACAACCGTTGAGCATCTGATTTTATGGTTGATTGTGGAGGAAAGGGGTTGAGTGTGTTAGAGTATGTGTGTGTGTGTTTATCCCACATCTGTTGCAAGGGGGTAAGGATGTTAGGGAGAATATAGGATGAACCACAATAATTGTTTGCTAAAATAATAATTGCTTGTCAAAAATGTAATGTAATAAAATGGCAGTCCGGGTTATAGGTTAAAATCCTACGCATGAACTGCCAACATTATTACGCATATTAATTGATAAAGATGAAAAATAGGATATGCAAGATATTTGAATAGATATATATTTTTAAATAGCTATATATATATATTGAGGTGAGAGCATTGGAAATGCTTTTGGCGGTTGACCTGCTTCTGTTTTGTGGGTGGCACTGTGTGCTGTTTTCGATGGATGGGTCCTGGCTTCTCGGGGCCCTAGGGATCCAGAGGGACGGGGGTGGTATGCGGATCACTGGGATGACGGCCCAACTTGGGATGGAGAGGGGCTTTAGCGGGGGAATTCGTGGAGAACAATTGGAGGGTTACTTAGTAGCAATTCAAATATCATGGTACAGCTATATGGACACTCAATCACTATGGTATTTTTTATTGGTAAATTTACAAACATATATAATGATGAATAGATTTGAAACTTGTATCTCATTATGGTATATGGTGAAATAAGTATAGCCAGTTATAATTGTAATGAAGATAATAACAAAAGAAGAACAATATTTACATGGCTCAAAGAGAAGGAATATAATATCTATTGTTTACAGGAAACTCATTCAACAATTCTAGATGAAGTTGCGTGGAAAAAGGAATGGGGGGCGAAATATACTTCTCCCATGGGCAAAGAAACTCAAAAGGGGTGATGATATTAATTAACAGTAATTTCGATCCGAATGTGCAAATTGTCCAAACAGACACGCAAGGTAGATGGATTATTTTAAATATGTTATTGGACCATAAACAGATATGGCTCATTAACCTTTACGGACCAAATAATGATGATCCACACTTCTTTGACAATATATATAATAAATTATCAACCCTGCAAGCAATTCAAGACTCTATTATTATGGTGGGAGATTATAATACCGTTTTAAATAGCTCAATGGACCGTAAAGGAAATCACACTACAAACAATCACCCTCATGCTCTTAAGGAAATTGTGAATGTCATGGATACATTAGAACTAGTAGATATATGGAGGCTTAAATATCCTGATCTAGTGAGATATACATGCCGGAGACTCAATCAAGCTAGTCGTCTTGACTTCTTTCTTATGTCATTATCGTTGGCACCAAAAGTTTAAAATGTGTTGATAGGCGACAGAATGCGGTCGGTCCATCATATAATTGGCATATACATTACTCTTACTGAATTTCCACGTGGGCGAGGATATTGGACATTTAATCAAAGCCTATTGGATGATAACTTGTTTTTAACTAGGACAGAGGAATTTATAACTGATTTTTTCCAACATAACATAGGTACAGCAAATCCCCTTATTGTATGGGACACCTTTAAATGTGCCTTTAGAGGCCATGTAATTCAGTACTCATCTCGAAAACAAAAGCAATTTAGGTCAAAAGAGTCCATACTAACAAAGGAAATAGAAGGTCTAACAGAACAGATAGATAGCAATAAAAACTGTAACATAGAGGCTGAGAATAAATTAGAGGAAAAACAAAAAGAAATGGAGAAACTTATTCAAGAAAGATCAAGTGTAATATATTATAAAAATAAAGCAAACTGGATGGAATATGGGGGAAAATGCACCAAATTCTTTTTTAATCTTCAACATAGGAATGCTACCAAAAAGAATTTACTGAAACTGGTTACAAATGAAGGAGTCACCCATGATTCACCAAATTATATTTTGAAGGAGGAAACAAAGTACTTTAAGCATATGTTTTCGTTTCAGTCGCCTCCATCTCCTCTAACTGAAGGTAATTGTAGAGATTTTTTTTCTATTGATAATGTAAAATTAACAGCCATACAGAAAGACTCATGTGAAGGTGAAATTACAGAGGAGGAACTTCTGGATGCAATTAAATTATATAAAATTGTTGCTAACAATACAATGTTATTTATATGGGGGATACAATCTTCCCAGCTCTGCAGATTTTGCTGCGAAGAGACAGAATCATTAGATCATTTGTTTTGGTACTGTCCATTTGTAGCTTGTTTTTGGACACAGGTCCAGGAATGGCTAAAGGATTGCAATATTTACCTGGAGCTAACCCTGCAGATAGCATTACTGGGTGATCTGAAAAGTCATAGTCAATCGATCAATAATATAATAATACTTTTAGCAGAAATGTTTATTTTCAATTTACAATCTGTAGAAACAATGAGAATTGAAAGGTTCAGAACTTTTGTAAAACATCACAGTTGAAAAATATATGGCAAATAGAAATCCAATATGGATGGTGTTAAGAGATCGATGGGTGGTGTTGAATGGAGTTGAAGGATGGGACTAATAACAACTAACAATAACTAATAATAACAAGATAACTAATAATGTAAGCATACTGTGTCCATAATAAGTATATAGGTTATAGGTTGAGAGCTTTTGTGAAAGAGCACAGCTAGAAAGATATGGCATATAGAAGCAAACCGGATGGACATCATGAAAATGACCGGAGAGGTTGAGGGTAGAGGAAGTTCAGGAGTAAAAACAAACAAAATATAATTATTGTAAAATTGACTGTGTCCATAAAATGTATATAGTATGTATAAGCTGGAAGGAGATGCCTAAGCATTGTTGTTCACTAGTTTACTCCAAGTAGGGAAGGGGTGGTGGGGTTGGAAAGCAATAAATGGAAATATATTTTAAAAAAGGATATGTACAGTGCCTTGCAAAAGTATTCATCCCCCTTGGCGTTTTTTCTATTTTGTTGCATTACAACATGTAATTTAAATTGATTTTTATTTGGATTTCATGTAATGGACATACACAAAATAGTCCAAATTGGTGAAGTGAAATTAAAAAAATAACTTGTTTCAAAAGAATCTATAAAATAAAGAAAGAAAAGTACTGTGTGTAGATGTATTCACCCCCTTTGCTATGAAGCCCCTAAATAAGATCTGGTGCAACCAATTACCTTCAGAAGTCACATAATTAGTTAAATAAAGTCTACCTGTGTGCAATCTAAGTGTCACATGATCTGTCACATGATCTCAGTATATATACACCTGTTCTGAAAGGTCCCAGAGTCTGCAACACCACTAAGCAAGGGGCACCACTAAGCAAGTGATCACTAAGGTCATTACAGAAAAAACCAGACTGATACCTATCAGGATTATTTGTGAGGATAACATCAAGTAGAGTAGCCTTTTCTGGGTGTTTGAAGTCATAACTTGTGGGATTGGTAATAATCTGAGAAAGTTTTAGGGAGTCCCATTGCTTTAGGACTTGGTCAGGTGGTGTAAGCATGTCCCAGTTTAGGTCACCTAGCAGGACAAATTCAGACTTAGTGTAAGGGGCCAGGAGAGAGCTTAGGGCAGGTAGGGTACAGGCCAGTGCTGATGGTGGACGATAACACCCAGCAACAGTCAACAAAGAGCTATTTGAAAGTTTAATGCTTAAAACCATTATATCAAATTGTTTGGGGACGGACTTGGTTGAGACAACCGAGCACTGAAGGTGTTCCTTGGTAAAGATTGCCACTCCACCACCTTTGGAAGATCTATCTTGCCGAAAAAGTCTCAGTAATGACCAACACATCTGGATTGGAGCTATGAAGTCCCACTTTCAACTGATGAATTTCAGGTAATAAGCATCTTGTGTTAACGTGCAGAAAACCCAGGCTTTCCCATCCACGCTCAGACCACTGCCAGACAGCCCTAGAAAATTGTTGCTTGAGAAATATTTTTTGCTATTGTTTTTTTCCATTTTAATGGAAATCTGGTACAGTAAGGTTCTTCATTTTTACCCAGAAATGATTTGATATTGATAAAAAATAGACTGCATTGGACCTTTAACAGATATGTGCACTACATACTCAGAAAAACAGATATTTACATTTTAGAATGTATTTTATCAAGAAAGTAAGTTATACAAGTCTTTTTTTTATCTTACTCTTAATTACAAATAATGTATTTGTCTGTGGTTCATTTGATTTTCAGCACAACCCTGTTTGATAACTTATAGTATTATAGTGACCTCTGGTGTTCAAATTTCAAACTCACAACTAAACTCATTCAAATGCAGGTTTTCCATACCCTGTCTAATCAAACAGTGCAACATTTGATGGATGAAATTACATTCTTCTAAAATTCTTACACTTCTGAATGAGAAATACAAGTCACTGTTCCAATACTGTTTGATTCTGCCGTTTTTTAAATACAATGGACAAATATGAGAGCAAAGGTCTGAGATTGAGACACCAACTATAAACATTTCAGTTAAAAACCCTTGGAAAATTTCAACATTTATTACTAAAGATCTATACACATACACACCATGAACATATCAATAAAAAGAGGCACACATGCTACAAATAGTTAGTGACTACCTACCAGTCAATCAGATTATTCTGAAAAATAATAATGTTATAAGAGACAAATTCCCTTTAGACAACATAAATGACCACGTCTGCACACAGGTCAAACCTACTCTGCCAGCTATGTATGGTTTCAACAATTACAAGGAGTTATTGAAAATATCCTACAAACATTGTTAGAATGTGAAAACTTGTCATGTTGTATGAAACAGGTGTGTATTTGTATTGAAGAACCCCGAGATTGTGGACAGTAGGCCTTATGTGTGAACAGGTGGGAACAGACTGAAGATAATGACTGTACATTTAATGTATACAATTTTACAGCAAAACGTTTTACTTTTCTCTGTCTTTTGAAACTCAGGAACAGTTTGAATGTTCTTTATGTCATTTAGACTATGGTATGGATGATAAAGCTGAATCTTTCTTTCTGAATCACACTCTCATTATCCCAGTGCCCAGTCTGAGCAACCTATAAACTCTTTCCCATTGTTGTTTCAAAAGTGGAAAATGCTCAATTCGATAATCACACAGAATGGGCATTTCACAGCCAAGACTTCTTAGTCCGTCCCATCTTGGCCATGTTGGCCAGTTTAACCTTAACCTGATGCCTCTCTTCCGGAGTCCTCTTAGAGGTGCACTCCACAGTAGAGTTGGTCTCAAAGGAGATGGCTGGGGCATGAGTGAGCAGGTGGCCCCCAGCCTTCTCCTGGGCCATGGGCGTGGGAGTCTGCAGGACCAGCCTGCCCCTCAGAGAGTGTTTGAGCTGCAGCAGCAGAGGGTTGTGGTGGTCGTACAGCCCCACAGGGTCCCTCTCGGGCCGGAAGCAGGTGGAGCAAGCGGAGCACAGTACGCGGAAGATGTAGACCCAGCCCAGGTAGTGCAGCTCTGCGATGTTGAGCACAAAGCAGCCCAGGCTAATGCTGAACATGAAGTTGAGAAAGATAGTCTTCTCGGTGGCACGTGACACGAAGCAGTCTGTGCGGGTGGGACAGGGGTATGCCTCACAGCGATACAGTTGGGGCACCTCGAAGCCAAACAGGTAGTACTGCCCCACCAGGAAGGTGATCTCCATGACAGAGCGCAGCAGCACGTGCAGGATGTAGATGAGCAGCACCTGGCTGGAGAGCTGAGTGGGGTCCTCCCCCACCTCCCCATAGTCCTCCTCTAGCAGGCTCTGCTCCACCCCCTCCCCTTCCTGACCACCCCAATCCTCCCTGTACCCAGGGCAATAGGTGGGCATACCAGTCTCCATGTTCTCCAGCCCTTCCCTCCCCAGCTGCCCAAAGACCTTCTTGGAGGTCCGCTCAGCCATCACCTGCCCCCTCTGGATCTCCAGCTTCTCGTCCTTGGCGATCTTGTGCAGGATGTATATGATGTAGAAGATGGACGGCGTGGAGACCAAGACGATCTGGAAGACCCAGAAACGCAGGTGTGAGACGGGGGCGAAGGTGTCATAGCAGACGTTGTTGCAGCCTGGCTGCAGGGTGTTGCAGGTGAACTTGGACTGCTCGTCGCTGTAGACCGCGTCTCCCACCAGGGTCACCAGCAGGATGCGGAAGATCAGCAGCATGGTCAGCCAGATCTTGCCGATCACTGTGGAGTGGTTCTGCACCTCGGACAGGAAGCGTCCGAGAATGGACCAGTCTCCCATGGTTTAACCTGGGGTGGTGGGGGGGGAGTTGAGAAGGTACAAGGGTGTGAATCAGAACCTCTCAGTGCACTGCTACCTAAAACAGTAGAGTAGGAATGATTAAGACACCCATGTTAATTATATGTAAAGGAACATTTTCTAGTGTTTTGCAAACAGTGAAATCAAATGGCTTCTTATCTGGTCTATAACGGTTGTATTGCAACTCACAATACCAAAAACCTTTTCATTCTGTTGAATAAATATATATTTTTTAATGTCACTCATTATCTCATAACTTCTCAAACAGCTGTTGACACACAATAATGCTACAGTATGCCCATATCAGTGAGGGGGAATACAATGCCAAGGAAATTATAACAGCAGAAAATACTTTTCAGCCTTTCCCTTTATCCTAACAATTGAAAACACAAACAGAGAAGAACAATCATAACAAAATAGTTAAAGATCCACTCACCCCTGGATAGTTAGCCTCTTTCCAATGCAAATCTGTAAAAAAATGCTTTGCCATGCAGTCCACATTGACTATAATTAATATGAGTGCTGTTTAATGGACGATATGAACAGGTGTTGAGCCTGGTATGGAAAAAAAGGCTGACCAGACATATTCAGCCACTCTATCTGAAACTGTCATTGTACTGTGGGGATACAAAGGCAGCCAATGTACAGTTTAACAAAGATTTTAAAATACAATAGGAGGCACCTTTTCTGAACAGCCGGGAATAGTCAAACAATAACTGCAGGGAACAAACTGGAAAAGGAAAACAACGCCAGTTTATGCAAAGGTTCTGCTCTTCGTCTATTTCAAAAATACAATTTAGAGAAATGGAAGATTGAATATTTCTCACTTTTCCAGACTATGCTCAATCAATCTTTGAATGACATGTGATAACAAGTGATGACAAATTAGAGGAATCATCCAGCAGTTTTAGGCTTATATTCACCAGTTATGACTGCAGCATTTCTCTTTCTGTAGGCCTCTAGCCTTAGTGCTTTGCCCCATCCACTTATAGGCCTGACCTAACACAGAGATACAAATCTCACAATACATAATGTTCACTAGAATTGTCTTCCAGGAACTGTCTGTACCAAACAGGACTGTGGTATCCTTTCAAATGGTATACTGAAGACACTATAAGCAGCTTGCATCAATGACATATGGATCCAATCCAAGTCCACAGACGAAACACACAGAACAGGTTGTATCCATTAAAATAAGTATTTTAAGAGTCTATCCATCCACTTGAATGTCCATCATGGGATCCAATATAAAGACCAAGCCTCAGTATCCTCTGCAGCATCCGTGTCTCTGCTTCATCATGATGTGGTCCATCCACTGTGGCTCTGGAACAGAGGACATCAGGACCATTCCCTTGCAGTTTACGAGGGCAGGAATTCAATTGTTACTTTGTGTGGTTGGGCTGAAAGGCTGGATTAGGTCTGGTCCGTGTGTGTGTCATACAGTGCATTTGGAAAGTATTCAGACCCCTTGACTTTTTCCACATTTTGTTACGTTACAGCCTTATTCTAAAATTGATTAAATAATTTTTTTCCCTCATTAATCTACACACAATACCCCATAATGACATAATGAAAACAGGTTTTTAGACATTTTTGCAAATGTATAACAAATAAAAACCATTCATACCTTATTTACATACAGTAACAGTCAAAAGTTTGGACACACCTACTCATTCCATATTTTATTATTTTCTACATTGCAGAATAATAGTGAAGACATCAAAACTATAAAATAACACATATGGAATCATGTTGCAACCAAAAAATATATTTGAGATTCTTCAAATAGCCTTGATGACAGCTTTGCACACTCTTGGAATTCTCTCAACCAGCTTCACCTGGAATGCTTTTCCAACCGTCTTGAAGGAGTTCCCACATATGCTGAGCACTTGTTGGCTGCTTTTCCTTCATCTGCAGTCCGACTCATCCCAAACCATCTCAATTTGGTTGAGGTTGGGGGATTGTGGAGGCCAGGTCATCTGTTGCAGCACGCCATCACTCTCCTTCTTGGTAAAATAGCCCTTACACAGCCTGGAGGTGTTGGTTCATTGTCCTTTTGAAAAACAAATTATAGTTCCACTAAGCCCAAACCAGATGGGATGGCGTATCGCTGCAGAATGCTGTGGTAGCCATGCTGGTTAAGTGTGCCTTGAATTCTAAGTAAATCACAGCCACTGTCACCAGCAAAGCACCCCCACACCATAACACCTCCTCCTCCATGCTTTACGGTGGGAAATACACATGCGGAGATCATCCGTTCAGCCACACCGCATCTCACAAAGACACGGCGGTTGGAACCAAAAATCTCAAATTTGGACTCCAGACCAAAGGACAAATTTCCACCGGTCTAATGTCCATTGTTTGTGTTTCTTGGCCCAAGCAGGTCTCTTCTTATTATTGGTGTCCTTTAGTAGTGGTTTCTTTGCAGCAATTCGACCATGAAGGCCTGATTCACACAGTCCCCTCTGAACAGTTGATGTTGAGATGTGTCTGTGACTTGAACTCTGTGAAGCATTTATTTGGGCTGCAATTTCTGAGGCTGGTAACTCTAAAGAAACTTATCCTCTGCAGCAGAGGTAACTCTGGGTCTTCCATTCCTGTGGCGGTCCTCGTGAGAGCCAGTTTCATCATAGCGCTTGATGGTTTTTGCGACTGCACTTGAAGAAACTTTCAAAGTTATTGAAAATGTCCGTATTGACTGATCTTCATGTCTTAAAGTAATGATGGACTGTTGTTTCTCTTTGCTTATTTGAGCTGTTCTTGCCATAATATGGAATTGGTATTTTACCAAATAGGGCTATCTTCTGTATTGTTTAACACTTTTTTGGTTACTACATGATTCCATATGTGTTATTTCATAGTTTTGATGTCTTCACTATTATTCTACAATGTAAAAAATAGTAAAAATAAAGAAAAACCCTTGAATGAGTAGGTGTGTCCACACTTTTGACTGGTAGTGTAAGTATTCAGACCCTTTGCTATGAGTCTCGAAACTGAGCTCAGGTGCATCCTGTTTCCATTGATCATCCTTGAGATGTTTCTACAACTTGATTGGAGTCCACCTGTTGTAAATTCAATTGATTGGACATGATTTGGAAAGGCACACAACTGTCTATATAAGGTCCCACCATTGACAGTGCATGTCAGAGCAAAAACCAAGCCTTGAGGTCGAAGGAATTGTCCATAGTGCTCTGAGACAGGATTGTGTCAAGGCAGAGATCTGGGGAAGGGTAGCAAAACATTTCTGCAGCATTGAATGTCCCCAAGAACACAATGGCCTCCATCATTCTTAAATGGAAGAAGTTTGGAACCACCAAGACTCTTCCTAGAGCTGGCCGCCCAGCCAAACTGAGCAATCGGGGGAGAAGGGCCTTGGTCAGGGAGGTGACCAAGAACCCAATGGTCACTCTGACAGAGCTCTAGAGTTCCTCTGTGGAGATGGGAGAACCTTACAGAAGGACAACCATATCTGCAGCACTCCACCAATCAGGCCTTTATGGTAGAGTGGCCAGATGGAAGCCACTCCTCAGTAAAAGGCACATGACAGCCCGCTTGGAGTTTGCCAGAAGGCACCTAAAGACTCTCAGACCATGAAAAACAAGATTCTCTGGTCTGATGAAACCAAGATTGAACTATTTGGCCTGAATGCCAAGCGTCACGTCTGGAGGAAACCTGGCACCATCCCTACGGTGAAGCATGGTGGTGGCAGCATCATTCTGTAGGGATGTTTTTCAGCGGTAGGGATTGGGAGACTAGTCAGGATCGAGGGAAAGATGAACGGAGCAAAGTACAGAGAGATCCTTGATGAAAACCTGCTCCAGAGCGCTCAGTACCTCAGACAATTGTAGGAAGGTGCACCTTCCAACAGGATAACGACCCGAAGCAAGACAACACAGGAGTCTCTGAATGTTCTTGAGTGGCCCAGCCAGAGCCTGGACTTGAACCCGATCTAACATCTCTGGAGAGACCTGAAAATAGCTGTGCAGCGACGCTCCCCATCCAACCTGACAGAGCTTGAGAGGGTCTGCGGGGAAGAATGGGAGAAACTCCCCAAATACAGGTGTACCAAGCTTGTAGCGTCATTCCCAAGAAGACTTGAGGCTGTAATCGCTGCCAAAGATGCTTCAACAAAGTAATGAGTAAAAGGTCTGAATACTTATGTAAATGTGATATTTCAGTTTTGTATATTTATAAATGTGCAAAAATTAATAAAAATCTGATTTAGCTTTGTCATTATGGGTTATTGTGTGTAGATTGATGAGGGAAAAACCCAATTTAATCAATTTTAGAATAAGGCTGTAACGTAACAAAATGTGGCAAAAGTCAAGGGGTCTGAATACTTTCTGAATGCACTGTATGTAAACACTACAGGGCAGCCAGTGCCAGTGGGCCAAATATGATCAATAACTGAATTGCTGATCGAGTTGATCTAAATATGAATATTTATGAAGCATCTGGCTTTCTGAAAAACACCAATCTGTGACAGACAAAAATTGCTAACTAAGCATTGTCATGCCTAGAGGTGTGGACCATTGATAATTAATAAACCCTTTATAGAACCTATATACTGTAGATGCTTCAGAAATAATTAATAAGCAAATGTCACACAATATAAAGTGTTGCACTATTGAGTAGACAGCACATGTGCCTAGTGTAATGTTAGGATAATGTACCACATAGCAGATCAGTTTAAGTATGTGCAGTATACTGTAGGTGATGGATTTCTTTAAAGGGCCAATGCAGACGTTTTTATCTTAATATCAAACCTTTTCTGGTTAACAAATAAGTACCTTACTGTGATTGTTTTCAATTCAAACGGCCAATAAGAAACTAAAATAGCTTCTTAACAAAAAGCAATTTCTCAAGCAAAAATGTTGCTTGGACTGTCTGGGAGTGGTCTGAGTGGGGAGGGGAAAACGGAAAATTAGCTGTTGTTGGCAGAGAGGTTTGGAACTATCTTTTTTATTGGTCTATTAACTAATGAACCTCCGGGTGATGTCACCAGGCAGGCCAAAACTCCATCCCAACAAAACAGGCTGACATTTCAGGCGGTCTTTTCAAACAGCTCTTACACTAAAAGGGCATTATCATAATTTTCACAGTATTAGTCCAACCACATAGTGTGGATATATACAGTGCCAGTCAAAACCAGGCACTTCTCCAGTGTGTCCAGGATAATCAGCTGGGAGAGGTAGAGGTTCTTCTCAGCTGATTCCCCAAATATACGCTTGAGAGAGGAGAGGTTATAGACACAGAGGACACAGTGATTCAGCAAACACCACTTCCAGCCCATTGTGTGCATCCTACACTTGAGTTGACTTGGAGTGTTTACACAATACACATGCCTTCCAGGAGGTAGGGTTGATGACGTGTAATGTAGTGATCCCCATTACTCATGCTAAAGTCAAATAAACAGCTACGTTAAAAACTCCACTTACCATGATGTTCACATTTTTTAGTATGTTCGTGAGGCCACTGATGACGAGGGAGAACTTGTACTTAGAGATGTTGATGAGACATTCCTTGTTGTGCTCTGTGCTGACTCTGGTGTGGTTGTTCTGATGTCCCGTTTTAACGGGAAGCTAAGGAGAAAGAAAAAAGCATGCGTCATTCTAAAGTCACAGGCGTGTCTTGCCAGTGGACCATATATGCAGCAGGTTTGAGCAAGCCTAGTAGAATAACACTACCAGTCAAAAGTTTGGACACACCTACTCATTCAAGGGTTTTTCTTTATTTTGACTATTTTCTACATTGTAGAATAATAGTGAAGACATCAAAACTATGAAATAACACATATGAAATCATGTAGTAACCAAAAAAGTGTTAAACAAATCAAAGTATATTTTAAATTTGAGAATCTTCAAATAGCCACCCTTTGCCTTGATGACAGCTTTGCACACTCTTGACATTCTCTCAACCAGCTTCACGAGGTAGTCACCTGGAATGCATTTCAATTAATAACAGGTGCGCCTTCTTAAAAGTTAATTTGTGGAATTTCTTTCCTTCTTAATGCGTTGAGCCAATCAGTGTTGTGACAAGGTGTGTGTGTGTGTGGGGTATTTGAGATAGCCCTATTTGGTAAAAGATAGCCCTATTTGGTAAAAGACCAAGTCCATATTATGGCAAGAACAGCTCAAATAAGCAAAGAGAAACAACAGTCCATCATTACTTTAAGACATGAAGGTCAGTCAATACGGAACATTTCAAGAACTTTGAAAGTTTCTTCAAGTGCAGTCGCAAAAGCCAACAATTGCTATGATGAAACTGGCTCTCATGAGGACCACGACAGGAATGGAAGACCCAGAGTTACCTCTGCTGCAGAGGATAAGTTCATTAGAGTTTCCAGCCTCAGCAATTGCAGCCCAAATAAATGCTTCACAGAGTTATAGTCACAGACACATCTCAACATCAACTGTTCAGAGGGGACTGTGTGAATCAGGCCTTCATGGTCGAATTGCTGCAAAGAAACCACTACTAAAGGACACCAATAATAAGAAGAGACCTGCTTGGGCCAAGAAACACAAACAATGGACATTACATTTACATTTTACATTTTTAGTCATTTAGCAGACGCTCTTATCCAGAGCGACTTACAGTTTATTTTTTCATACTGGCCCCCCTTGGGAATCGAACCCACAACCCTGGCGTTGCAAACGCCATGCTCTACCAACTGAGCTACATCCCTGCCGGCCATTCCCTCCCCTACCCTGGACGACGCTGGGCCAATTGTGCGCCGCCCCATGGGTCTCCCGGTCACGGCCGGCTACGACAGAGCCTGGATTCGAACCAGGATCTCTAGTGGCACAGCTAGCACTGCGATGCAGTGCCTTAGACCACTGCGCCACTCGGGAGACATTAGAAAGGAGAAATGTGTCCTTTGGTCTGGAGTCCAAATTTGAGATTTTTTGGGTCCAACCGCCGTGTTTTTGTGAGACGCGGTGTGGGTGAATGGATTATCTCTGCATGTGTAGTTCCCACCATATAGCCTGGAGGAGGAGGTGTGATGGTGTGGGGGTGCTTTGCTGGTGATACTGTCTTTGATTTATTTAGAATTCAAGGCACACTTAACCAGCATGGCTACCACAGCATTCTGCAGCGATACGCCATCCCATCTGGTTTGGGCTTAGTGGGATTTACATTTGTTCTTCAACAGGACAATGACCCAACACACCTCCAGGCTGTGTAAGGGCTATTTTACCAAGAAGTAGAGTGATGGAGTGCTGCATCAGATTTGATTGCGTCTGACTTGCAATATTTGAATTGGATGCCCAAGCCCTGGGCTGCATGACCAAATCATTGATTTGAATGGGTGTCAATCACTGTGTTTGGAAATGTGTCTGGGTTTTCTGTGAACTATTGAGTGTGTGCATTGATTTTTAATCTTATATACAGTAGGAAGTGATACATTTACTCTTAAATTTTACGACATTCCTGTTTTGGTATGGAATCTTCCCAATTCCCTTTTTTCCTGAGAGCAACATAGCAACCTGATATGGCAGTAACCAAATGCAATCTGGAAGAAAAAAAAATCTACGTTTAATTGTTTCACTGATATATTTAGAAGTGACTGCTGTGGTAAGTGATTATTATATAAGTCTATGTAAGTAATTCATCATCATTTCATAGAGCAAGGCCATGGTGGTTATCAGATAATTGACGAAGAAGGTAGGTGCTGAGCACATTTTTAGAAAACATATCTGTTAAATAAATTAATGTTATGCATATGTTGCAATATTTTGCAATCCCAGCAAATCTTGAAAGGATTTCTTGAAATTAGATTTGAAGGGGTTGACAAATAGTAGCTAAACTGTATAGAAATAACATGTTGCTTTTTCCCTAGTGTTTGTTTTGTAACACAATGTAATGATATATAAAGACACAACCAGTTACCATCTTCGACGATGGCATATTGAAAATGATTTACTTTTATTCCATCTCTGGAAGGCGCTCTAATGGACTAGTTAAGCGCGACAAATGGGGGAACACGTTCCATGTCGAACATATTTTATTGTTGATTGACGCGCCACATTATATACCATTCAATCGTTTTCCAGTACATTGGTATTAGAAACACGTTTTATAGCAACAATATTTTAATACAAGTCAATTTACAATATGTTAATTTGTGAAAAATATCTAACGCCCCATAAACGTCGACTAGAAATGGTTCAGCCCGGAGGGTTACAGGAAGTTGTAGCAGCTGCCATGTTTAGCTGCTTTGTTGCAGATTCCGTCTAGGTTTCCTGCAGATTTTAAGTGTTGCAATGGAACCGAGCTGGAGTACATTTTTATTCCAGGTAAGTGTCACATCTGAGTAGTAAATTTGATTAACTACATCTAAATGTTACTACATGTATAATGCATCGTTGCCCCTGGTGATTTTAAACGTGGATTTCTAGTAGAGCTAGTCAAGCAAAACAATGGTAGCGTTAGCTAATATTGGCTAGCCTATGAGCAATCCGATAAACGAGCGAACGTTAGCTCGCTAGCTCACTACATCAATCCCAGACTTCCAGCTGTGAGGTATACGGATGACGCTCGAGGGGGTGGGGGGAATCTGTTCGGTCTCCCCCCCAGTTTTTGTAGATTTTAGTCCAAATCCGCCAATGCATGTTTATTATAAATACCGGATAAATTGAATTGGACCCCACTTAGCTAAATAGAAAAAGCAAGCAAGCTAGCAAAGTGATCATGCCCGCGCGTTGGTTAGTTAGAATGCTAACTAGCTAGCTGTAGCTAGCCTCAAAGAAGGAGAACAATCCCCACCTCCAGCGGCGAGCCATGCTAGCCAGCGAGGAAATGTGGCATGAAAACTGCTTTCATTTTCGCGGTCAGTGATTTTGGTTACAAGTTTTGATGCGATTTGAATTATGTTCTACTTTTAGCAAATCGCACTCGTTTACATGCTGGGCACGAGGAGGGAATACCCCGCACTTCCGATTCTAAACTTTCCCCCCCTTTTCCTCATCCCAAAATATGTAACCGCGGGTTGGAGAAAGAATTTAAACTATGCAGTAATCTGCTGCTAGCTAATTCTTGCACTACTGATCATTTGTAACCCCTCTGCCCTATGTCTGAGATATCTATTATGCAGTTTGCAGAGGATATTCACGTCCTTAGTTGTCTGCCTTTGGTGCGATTTAAGTTGCAAACCAGTTATAGGGATAGTCATCAATGGCTATTGTATTTGGCTCATTGAAATCCAAAGAACGTCGTTTTTTATTAAGTACCTATATCCAATCTATACATAATCAGAATTCCTGGACAAGGTTACAGCATTCTGAGCAATACACAACTTGCACCTTAAAATGTGTAGCAAAAATGCATTTTCTACTCTTTCTGTTAGTAGAAGGTGAAAAGTTGTCCATGTAAAAACCGATCCTCTTGTTGCACTATGTCCATGCAGAGAAGTTGTAGTATTTACTGATGTGTGCTTGTAACAAGACGTTAAACATCTAATAAAATTTGATTGGTCTTGTACACATATTTTGCAGATGTTATCGCAGGTGCAGCAAAATGCTTGTGTTTCTAGCTCCAAAGGTGCTAACAATTAAAAAAACAATATACACAAATCCCACAAAATTAAGAAATATCACGATGAGTAATGGCAGAGTGCGGAATATAATATATGTATATGATGGTGTGTGTATAGACATAATGGACAGTATGAGTAGAACATATGTGTACAGCTGTAGTTTTATAGGATGAGCCTTGACTAGAATACAGTATATACATATGAAGTGGGTTAAACAGCATATAAACATTTATTAAAGTGACCGGTGTTCAATGACTATGTACATAGGGCACCAGTCAAAAAACAAAACAAGGAGAGACTTTGATGGAGATAGAAAACACGAAAGCAGTCAACTTGCCAGGTACACTACATTCATAGATTGTAGACATTATGTAACCACTGGGAATTCATCCACCAGCAGTCACGTGTGTCGGCTAGATCTTGAAAAGAGCTCTCTTTCCATCACACCTGAAGGGAATTGCATTTGAGAATCCAGAATATGTAAGCCTAGACATTTGAAACATCCTCTATGTCTGTCTGAATATGGGAAACCACATCAGTCATAATTTCTTTTCCTGGAATGTGGCTCATTAGCTTAAGGGGAACAGGCTATTTCTCCCAGGGGGCATGTATGTAACTTTTACTGTCCTATCTATCTGGCCACCTAAGATACATTACAAAATGCAGTGTCAGTTAAATTATTAGATTAATTGGATCTTTGAAGACCCTTATTCTTCACAACATCATCTCAAACGGTCTACTACGTAGTGTCCCAATCCCAGGTCAAATGTGAACACCAGTGTTGAAAATGTATGTCCTCAAACCAAGTTGCCACTAGTTTTTTCCCTTCCCTACTCCACCTGATCATATTGCAGCCATAGTGGTAGGCCTATATAGTTCCTTTCCCTCAGCGCTGGAGAGGTGCAGCTGTTGCCAGTTAATTGGCGTGAGCCAGGGACCCTTGATAATGGTTTTATTTTGTGGCTAACAAGGTACAAATACCTGAAGCTGGTGTGATGGAGCAGTGGAGGAAAATGGAAACTAAGTAGTTGTTATTTGGAGGCTCCGTTTGATTCGCTGGATTTGATGAAGCGTCTAATGAGTCGGCGTCACTTGTTACTGTTCTGTAAGGTCGGAGGTTATGCTGGGGGGGGAGGTTGTCAAGCTATGCAGCTCTCAATAATAGTATTCTCGTAATCCTCCTGAATCAGATGAAAATGACTCATTTCTTTTCTCCCGATTTAGGACAAACTTACATTTTAGGATTCCCCTAAGACAATACGTAATGGGTTTTGTTTTACTGTTAATGTTAACATATTATTAACAAGCCCAGTATTTTCCTTTTCTTTTGTATTAGTCTTCTGTAGGTCCCATGGTTCCAGGGAATCCACGTAGGGACTACTACACAGGGATCAGAGTAAGTTCATGTCCTCCATAGTAAAATGTCCCTGTAAAAAAACAATCACAGGTTTTCTGCACATGAAGTGTAGTCAAGATCTAGTCCTGGTTTCAGGGTTAACACTCAGATCCTGTTGCTTCCCTCATGCAGGTTGGTGCCAGACATTGAGTGTGTTTTATCAAGTTTTGTCAGAACACAAGCAATACCAATATATTTTAACTATTACTGTTGTTTCTGGGATCGTAAAATAAATTGGGCACTTCTTGTCTGAGCAAATGGCAGGATGCCTTCTTGGGTCCTTGTTGTCTGATATCTAAACAGATTAGTATTGTGGTGAATGAGATTCTCCTCCATCATTTTAAAACCCCACCACCACATCTGACTGAATTAACAACAGAACAGGCTGCTTTTATTTGTTGCAATTTTTTTGTTATTTTCCACGCCCCCAACTCCATTTCAACACAATTTATCTTGGAATGACCTCAGCCTTCAGAGTGGATTTGTATCAAAATCATCAGAGCAGCGTGAAGGCACAGCGGGCTTCAGCTCCCTGTGTGTCTGTGTGTCTGAGTCTGAGAGCCTCGCTGTCTCACACACACACACACACACACACACACACAGCTAGAAGAAATGCTAATGGTGGTAAGAATTCCAGTCTGGATCCAACTACAGTGTGGACAGAGGACAAAAAGGGGACACAACACCCTGTGACTGCACCCTGTTTTTCTCCCATTCCCCAAAGCACGGCTGCCTGTGGTAACTCACTAAACAGTCTGCAGCGTCCGCCAGCTGAACAGAATCCCCAAATCAGGCAGGACTGGTGTCACAAAGGCCCCCCTGAGGGCCGTAAGTGCATCACTGCTTGGATTTGTGTCCTCTACGGCTCCACAAAAGGGCATAAAGAAAAAGGAACACAATTTTGGATTTTTTTCCGACTCCCCCAGCCCAGACCCCATCCCTTGCTTGCCTGGCTGACCGTATTGGGATGCTTGGCTGAACCTGAAAGCCCAGGGGTCAGCTCTTTAACTCTGCCCTATGGTGATTACGGAAAATAACAAGGTCGTCTCAATCGTGGTGTCTTTGGTCGGCCCGTTGGAAGGTTGCTGGTTACAATGTGAAACTCTATTCACGCACCAACCAAAAATATTCATAAACCCCCCGCCCCCCCACCCATTCTTTGGGAGCTGCCATGACCAATTGGACAATGCCTGCAGCTGTCCTCTTTACACTGCTCTATTAGCTACCAGTGTTGGGTAATTTTTTTGTTACCTTGTCAGTTTTCGTTACACTGCTACATGTTTTTCAACCACTGCAAAACAATAGACAATCAGCAACATTTTGGGTAGTGTATGATTATTAGTAGGTCATTATTGAAACATTTCCTAATTTAGTGTTTGTTAAAGGAAATATTTAAATGTTGTAATGTTTTAATTACGGATGGTTCATTGCTGTAGTAGGTTATATAAGCCAGTGTGATGAATGTGATTTGGGGGGTGTAAGTAGTTTGAGAGTATGATGCCTCAACCAGCCTGCGCCCACAGCACCACATGAAAGTGGTGTGAAATTGCTCCAAAAGGGATATTTATAG
Source organism: Coregonus clupeaformis (assembly GCF_020615455.1). Taxonomy (NCBI): domain Eukaryota; kingdom Metazoa; phylum Chordata; class Actinopteri; order Salmoniformes; family Salmonidae; genus Coregonus; species Coregonus clupeaformis. The sequence goes on along the minus strand of NC_059197.1, from coordinate 15,988,942 downwards.
CAGATGTGTAAGCAGCATATTACAACACACCCTGAGACACGACAAAAGTTTCATTTCAAACAATTAGCATTGGTAGGTTCTGTTACCGCCATTCAAAACGGCTCTGAATAGTAAAGGGGCTAGTTGCTCGTCATTGCAGATGGATACCGTGTTCAGGAGGCGCGACATGGGAGGAAATGTTGAAGTAGATGAGAAACTACCTGAACTTGTCCAATTGGTCAAAGCAACCATTCTGGACAATATTTGTTTCCCTAGTTCACCATTTTTGTCAATATAATGTCGTTTTGTGAGTAACAAATGGTGGCAAAGGTTCCTTGTGGTGCCAAGTCATGCTCCTCCATCTTGCATCATATTCAGTTGTAGTTCTGCCACCACACGTAAGTGCTAAAATTTCCCTGAGCACCTGTCTTAAGGCATCCAGTTATGTGGATGATCCTGTGTTGAGATTTGGGTAGGTATAGTTAGCTTTAAAAATAAATAAAGAGTTGCACACTGTGTGTGTGTGTGTGTGTGTATATACACTACCGGTCAAAAGTTTTAGAACACCTACTCATTCAAGGGTTTTTCTTTATTTTGACTATTTTCTACATTGTAGAATAATAGTGAAGACATCAAAACTATGAAATAACACACATGGAATCATGTAGTAACCAAAAAAGTGTTAAACAAATCAAAATATATTTGAGATTCTTCAAATAGCCACCCTCTGCCTTGATGACAGCTTTGCACACTCTTGGCATTCTCTCAACCAGCTTCATGAGGTAGTCACCTAGAATGCATTTCAATTAACAGGTGTGCCTTCTTAAAAGTTAATTTGTGGAATATATATTTCCTTAATACTTTTGTGCCAATCAGTTGTGTTGTGACAAGGTAGGGGGGGGTATACAGAAGGTAGCCCTATTTGGGAAAATACCAAGTCCATATTATGGCAAGAACAGCTACATGATTCCAAATGTGTTATTTCATAGTTTTGATGTCTTCACTATTATTCTACAATGTAGAAAATAGTAAAAATAAAGAAACACCCTTGAATGAGTAGGTGTTCTAAAATGTATTGGGTAAAACACCAACGTTTCGGGATCACTGAGCCTTCTTCAGGGTGACCCACAGTGATGCCGACACGTTGGTGTTTTACCCAATAAATGACTGGGAGTTTATATATACAGAGTGTGGTGTTTTACCCAATAAATGACTGGGAGTTTATATATACAGAGGGTGGTGTTTTACCCAATAAATGACTGGGAGTTTATATATACAGAGGGTGGTGTTTTACCCAATAAATGACTGGGAGTTTATATATACAGAGGGTGGTGTTTTACCCAATAAATGACTGGGAGTTTATATATACAGAGGGTGGTGTTTTACCCAATAAATGACTGGGAGTTTATATATACAGAGGGTGGTGTTTTACCCAATAAATGACTGGGAGTTTATATATACAGAGTGTGGTGTTTTACCCAATAAATGACTGGGAGTTTATATATACAGAGGGTGGTGTTTTACCCAATAAATGACTGGGAGTTTATATATACAGAGGGTGGTGTTTTACCCAATAAATGACTGGGAGTTTATATATACAGAGGGTGGTGTTTTACCCAATAAATGACTGGGAGTTTATATATACAGAGGGTGGTGTTTTACCCAATAAATGACTGGGAGTTTATATATACAGAGGGTGGTGTTTTACCCAATAAATGACTGGGAGTTTATATATACAGAGGGTGGTGTTTTACCCAATAAATGACTGGGAGTTTATATATACAGAGGGTGGTGTTTTACCCAATAAATGACTGGGAGTTTATATATACAGAGGGTGGTGTTTTACCCAATAAATGACTGGGAGTTTATATATACAGAGGGTGGTGTTTTACCCAATAAATGACTGGGAGTTTATATATACAGAGGGTGGTGTTTTACCCAATAAATGACTGGGAGTTTATATATACAGAGGGTGGTGTTTTACCCAATAAATGACTGGGAGTTTATATATACAGAGGGTGGTGTTTTACCCAATAAATGACTGGGAGTTTATATATACAGAGGGTGGTGTTTTACCCAATAAATGACTGGGAGTTTATATATACAGAGGGTGGTGTTTACCCAATAAATGACTGGGAGTTTATATATACAGAGGGTGGTGTTTACCCAATAAATGACTGGGAGTTTATATATACAGAGGGTGGTGTTTACCCAATAAATGACTGGGAGTTTATATATATAGAGGGTGGTGTTTTACCCAATAAATGACTGGGAGTTTATATATATAGAGGGTGGTGTTTTACCCAATAAATGACTGGGAGTTTATATATACAGAGGGTGGTGTTTTACCCAATAAATGACTGGGAGTTTATATATATATATATAGAGGGTGGTGTTTTACCCAATAAATGACTGGGAGTTTATATATACAGAGGGTGGTGTTTTACCCAATAAATGACTGGGAGTTTATATATACAGAGGGTGTTGTTTTACCCAATAAATGACTGGGAGTTTATATATACAGAGGGTGGTGTTTTACCCAATAAATGACTGGGAGTTTATATATACAGAGGGTGGTGTTTTACCCAATAAATGACTGGGAGTTTATATATACAGAGGGTGGTGTTTTACCCAATAAATGACTGGGAGTTTATATATACAGAGGGTGGTGTTTTACCCAATAAATGACTGGGAGTTTATATATACAGAGTGTGGTGTTTTACCCAATAAATGACTGGGAGTTTATATATACAGAGGGTGGTGTTTTACCCAATAAATGACTGGGAGTTTATATATACAGAGGGTGGTGTTTTACCCAATAAATGACTGGGAGTTTATATATACAGAGGGTGGTGTTTTACCCAATAAATGACTGGGAGTTTATATATACAGAGGGTGGTGTTTTACCCAATAAATGACTGGGAGTTTATATATACAGAGGGTGGTGTTTTACCCAATAAATGACTGGGAGTTTATATATATAGAGGGTGGTGTTTTACCCAATAAATGACTGGGAGTTTATATATACAGAGGGTGGTGTTTTACCCAATAAATGACTGGGAGTTTATATATATAGAGGGTGGTGTTTTACCCAATAAATGACTGGGAGTTTATATATACAGAGGGTGGTGTTTTACCCAATAAATGACTGGGAGTTTATATATACAGAGGGTGGTGTTTTACCCAATAAATGACTGGGAGTTTATATATACAGAGGGTGGTGTTTTACCCAATAAATGACTGGGAGTTTATATATATATATATAGAGGGTGGTGTTTTACCCAATAAATGACTGGGAGTTTATATATACAGAGGGTGGTGTTTTACCCAATAAATGACTGGGAGTTTATATATACAGAGGGTGGTGTTTTACCCAATAAATGACTGGGAGTTTATATATACAGAGGGTGGTGTTTTACCCAATAAATGACTGGGAGTTTATATATACAGAGGGTGGTGTTTTACCCAATAAATGACTGGGAGTTTATATATACAGAGGGTGGTGTTTTACCCAATAAATGACTGGGAGTTTATATATACAGAGTGTGGTGTTTTACCCAATAAATGACTGGGAGTTTATATATACAGAGGGTGGTGTTTTACCCAATAAATGACTGGGAGTTTATACATACAGAGTGTGGTGTTTTACCCAATAAATGACTGGGAGTTTATACATACAGAGTGTGGTGTTTTACCCAATAAATGACTGGGAGTTTATATATACAGAGGGTGGTGTTTTACCCAATAAATGACTGGGAGTTTATATATACAGAGGGTGCGACTCTTTATTTATTTTTATAGCTTAGTTTATTCGCCGTTAGTCAGCACCTCTACACTAAATAATTTTCTCTGGGCGTGCTCCAGCTCCAGCTTTTTATTAGGTATAGTTAGCTAACATACAGGTTGTCCCGTGTTAGATGCTGTGCCAGTAGAGGAGAGAGGGGGGAGAATCTAAATCCCCACAGGAGATCACCTTACATGCAACATATTTAGATTATTGAGTGGCAGGGATCTCTCTCTCTCTGTGTGTGTGTGTGTAGCCTGCTACTTGTGTATGTAGACTTGTGTGTCAATCTCTGAAGGACTCGTTTGAGCAGATCTCGAGTTAAATACTTTGGGTGTACAATACCAGATTTAGTCATCATCATAGTTCAAGAAACTCAAGAGTTTGGTGAAAAGGTCAAGAGACGTAAATCTACAAAGTGAAACGAACCTGCCGATTCATTGTATGTATGCAGTTGGTAAGGTGTACGTTGGTGTACTGTATATTGTTCATGTCATATTCTGTTACGACATAACTGACTTTACATCACCCACTGAGCTCAAATCTCAGAGTTGAAATCCTCTCCTGCCTCTCCTGTGTCTTATTAGTTATATGGCACCTTGAACAGCTGTCTCCTAACCCTCTACTCGTCTCCTAACCCTCCTCTCACACCACATTCATCAGGGCTGCACTCTTGTTTTTTCTGAGGGGCTCAGATGCCCTGGCTGGAAATGACTCCCTTTCTATTTCTGATAACTTAATGGCTGTCCCTCTGTTAAAGCCTGACCTTCTTCTTAGAACGCAGTATTCATGCAGACAGGGCCGGGGTAGTAGTAGTAGTAGTAGTAGTAGTAGTAATTTGGCTACCTGAATGGCACAGGGGAAGACATAGAATAATGGCAGAAATTGAGCAACCTCTTTTTGAACCTCAAGCCTCAACGTCACCCACAAGGCTACCCTTAGATGTCACCAGAAAAGCGTTTGAGTAGTATAGCTTAGTTCATGAAATACATCAACCGCATCTGTAAAATGGAAGCTTACAACCAAATGGACTCTTCAAATAAGAAAAGTTAATCAAATTGTCATACTCTGCTCACTCCTTTGAAAAATGGGAAGTTCTGTTTTACTGTCATCCCCAGCACTAGATTACACTTGTAAGCACATTTAGGAAACAGCAGTAGTTCTGCTGACAAGGCAGTCAGTTTCACCTCTCTTGAGCAGTCAGGAAAATGTCTCTCTCACTTTCTCTCTCTGTTACATGCAGCGGTAGTAGCTTTCAGGGTGTAACTGACTGACTGTAGACTGTGTACTGATGTGCTTCTGCATGGCTGTCTTTGTTGTCCTTCCAGCAGGCCAATGAAGCCCTGCATCACCAGCACCAGGTGGCCCAGAACAGCTTGCTGCCTCTCCTCCAGTCAGGAGGACCAGAACCTGTGGACCAGAAGCCTGTGATGCCCATCCTCCTGGACCAGAAGCCCCCGGTCAGCGTCGCTGAGCTCCTCAAGGACAATGTGGCCAGTGGGACGGGAGGAGGAGGAGGAGGAGGAGGAGGCGGCGGTGGTCCCGTTGCTGTGGTGAAGAAAGAGCCCAAGTCCAAAACGCCTTTCATCTGCGGATACTGCAACAAGGCCTTCCGGGACAGTTACCATCTCAGACGGCACGAGTCCTGCCATACGGGCGTCAAGATGGTGTCTCGTCCCAAGAAGCCACAGACGGCGCCCACCATGGTGCCCATGATCTCCACGGTGCCGCAGCGCGAGAACAGTGGCGGCCAGCCCTCTTACATTTCCACCATCGCTGGCATCCTCACCACGGCCACAACCTCTGCCTCCACAGGCTCCAGCATCATGTCTCCCACCATGGTTTCCCAGCAGCACCAGCATCAACAGCATCAGCAGCAGCAGCAGAGCCAGCCCAAGAAGCCTGCCAAGCCTGTGAAGAAGAACCATGGCTGTGAGATGTGTGGCAAGGCCTTCCGTGACGTCTACCACCTGAACCGTCACAAGCTGTCCCACTCAGACGAGAAGCCCTTCGAGTGCCCCATCTGCCAGCAGCGCTTTAAGAGGAAGGACCGCATGACCTACCACGTGCGCTCGCACGACGGGGGCGTTCACAAACCTTACATCTGCTCTGTCTGTGGGAAGGGCTTCTCCAGGTGCGTGACGCAATTCAACTTACTACAAAACATTTTTGGTCCATAATGTTATTGTTCATAGTACATGATGTTGAGCTGTAATTGTCAATAATGCATTCTGTGTAAGGTTCGTTGGAATTTCACACATTTCTTACCGTTACCACCACTGTGTGAAGGTCATCCATTTTTCCACTGCTTCCATTTCAATGGGCCCCAAATATATTTCCTGATTGTGGGGGAAAAGCAAGAGGAGGGCAATATTACACCTTTTCAAAAGTCGTCTTTATTCACAATCGGATACATTTATGTACAGGATACGACTTTATGTTGTAGAAGAAGAAGCCTAAATTACAGTTAAAAAAGCCATAAAGGCTAGAAGGGGGCAGGTTGTTTTGTTGGGCTGCACCTACTGAAGACTGTCACATGCAGACCTAGATGAATATGATATGGATGATGGCGGGCTTTGTTGGGTAAAAACATTCCACTTGAAATTGATATTCAGTGGTCAGTAGCCTAATAATTTAATGGTGTGATTAATTGTAATTTGGGAAATCCCCACGTGTTGGAATGTAATTGAATTGGACTGGTTAATCAGTCTCAATCGATAGGAATTTAGGAACGTTGCTTTGCATACTAGTGTGTTCTCACTATGATGCTTTAATGCACATAGCCAAAAGGTGTATTATGTACAATTTCCACTTTGAATGAAATTCCCCAAGCAAAGAACCAAAGGTGGAGTATAATTTGAATGCCTAAAATCACACACCGGAAGGCCTATTTATATGGTATCCCTATGAGACAGTGTCCTTAATTGTTGTTCTGGACCACCTCTTGTTTGTGCGTAGCATTATGAAGCTTGGCCATGATTACCGATGCCCCACGCAGTTTCCATTCAGACCCTAGTACTGGCTCATGACATGCAAGCAGTGCCCCACCATGTATATAAACAGTATCTGGAGCTTTGCGTGCGTCACATAGTAGTCCCTCGTGTCCCCCCTCTCAGGGATGTCAGCACGGGACAGGGAGATGGCTGCAGGGGCCAGACAGCACCAGAAGAGATGGTCCTGGGTCTCCAGTGTCACTCCTGCAGCTCCCAAGGCCAATGGTAGTGTTCTGACTCACTGACTGGTCTGATTTCTAATCATTGATTTAGCTCCTCCCCCTGTTATTTCCAATATTGGAGAGTGCAGGTCTCCCTTTCAGACATCAAGTTCTCAGTAAACGGTGATGTGTTTCTGTGAGCGAAATTATTAGTAACTAGTGAAGGATATTGTATCATAACCACAGTGACTTGGTGCGAAGTAACATCTTACTCTTGTGCGGCTAGAGGTGCATGTTGATTTTCACGCTTGGCAGTCCTGAAAGAGGCTATTCCCCTCTTCTTAAACGAAGGAGTGTTGAGTGGGAGGAGAGATGAGCTTTTCAGCTTCCTGAGGAGATGGGGTTGGACTCCTGCTCGCCATCACAAAAACCCTGCTAGTGTGAAACCGCCTCCTTAGAGACATGTTCAAGCCACACTCTGGCTGCGTTTGTCCAGTAGCTACATTTTCACTAGTATGGCTTAGTAAGGGCAGACGAGGACAACTGAGCAACAGACGAACGGCTGTGGTTGTCAGATAATTGTCTTCTCCAGGGTATACTGTAGAACAGATATGATTTTCTGTCATGTTGTAAAATAGACTTCTAGCTAGATTTTGAAATATGTCTAAATTCCATCCCTCTGATAATTTTTGGGTGTGGCTCAACTGAATAACTCTCTGGTCTTGTTGCAAGAACATAGATCATTTATTTGGTGGAAAGAATGCATTTGGGAGGGGTGTAGTAGTGGATTGATGCTCTAATAGCTTGTGTCCCATGGGTCAAATATGGCCCGCCATGAGACTAACATTCATTCATTTAATAAATAAAACATCCACAGTAAAAGCCTTTGATACAATTTGCATAATTGAAGACAGTGGGTTCACAGAGCATTTGTCATTTGCCTGCGACCTTTTGTTGGCCCATTTTGTTAATTGAATCAAGTGTCAACGGTGTAGTAGTGTGTGCAGCCCCAGCTACTGTCACTGTATGGAGTGAATGATGAAACTCTACCTGTGTTGTAGCTACTATACCAGGTTTTAAAATGCCTGTGTTCTTCTGTGTCCTCTCTCCCCCTGCAGGCCTGACCATCTAAGCTGTCACGTGAAGCATGTTCATTCCTCAGAGAGACCCTTCAAATGCCAAGTAACGGTAAGAAGCCAGGCATCCTCCTCCGGGACTCCACCCTCCCTGTTTATGTTCCCTCCGGGACTCCACCCTCCCTGTTTATGTTCATGCTCCTATCCCGCACATTCACTCCTGGTTTGTTGGATTAAGCGTAATAAAATTATCCTATCTCCCAATTGTAAAATATAATCTCTCCTGAATCTTCAAGATGCAGACATGTCTGCAGTTTAGACAGACAGACCGAGAGAGAGTGAGTGAGATTGTATAGTCTAATATCCCCCTCATTGTCCCTGTATACCTCCCCAGGCCTGCACCTCTGCTTTCGCCACCAAAGACCGCCTGCGGTCCCACATGATCCGACACGAGGGCAAGGTGACCTGCAACATCTGTGGCAAGATGCTGAGCGCCGCCTACATTACCAGCCACCTGAAGACCCACGGCCAAGCCAGCTTCAACAACCCCTGTAATAAAGGTACGCAAGGCAGCCTCCACCACTCTCTTCTCCTCCTCCACTCCCTCCCTCTCTCCCCTCAGCCACACCTAGCCTGGGGTCCTCCAGACCTAGGTATTAAATCGTATTTGTTTTCTTAAAAATACTTTAGGTACTTATTCCGTCCCTGTCTTTATGCTGAAAGCACCCCATGCATTGTTAGAGACATTAGCTCCTCCCCCTGTTATTTCCAATATTGGAGAGTGCAGGTCTCCCTTTCAGACATCAAGTTCTCAGTAAACGGTGATGTGTTTCTTTGAGCGAAATTATTAGTAACTAGTGAAGGATATTGTATCATAACCACAGTGACTTGGTGCGAAGTAACATCTTACTCTTGTGCGGCTAGAGGTGCATGTTGATTTTCACGCTTGGCAGTCCTGAAAGAGGCTATTCCCCTCTTCTTAAACGAAGGAGTGTTGAGTGGGAGGAGTCCACTCAACACTCCTTCGTAGCTCAGCTGGTCCTCTGTAGCTCAGCTGGTAGAGCACGGCGCTTGTAACGCCAGAGTAGTGGGTTCGATCCCCGGGACCACCCATACACAAAAATGTATGCACGCATCACTGTAAGTCGCTTTGGATAAAGCGTCTGCTAAATGGCATATTATTGTTCTGTGGTGAACTATACACAAAAGGCAGGCACAAAGCACGTTGTCAGGGGTGTATTCATTCCAACGATTCTGTTGCTAAACGTTTCTTAAATGGAAGCAAATTGAATGAAATGTGGAGGGACCTAACTGAATTTGTCCAATAGAAACTCTCGTTTTGATCTGTTTGATTCTTAAACGTTAAACGGTTTCCGTAATGAATACACCACAGGTTTTAGAAGTTGTCGTCAGATTTTGGACCTTTCTCTAGAGTCACGAAATCATGAAATGGAGTGGAGAGTGACCCATGTCTGGATGTATTTGGGTCAGGATAAAGAATGTTTAGGAATAGGCCTATTTTATGTTGGCCATTTTCATGGACATTCATCTCCTTCATTGCAGCACCACAACAAATTGACTTACAGATTCAAATGTACTCCACAACAGTCCACAACTGACAAGGACTGTGTCGTTGCCACTCATTCATGGCGTAATATCCTGATAATGTCTGTTTGCTGGGGCCCACCCACAGGCCGGCCCGGTCTGGTTGGCCAGTTGTTTACATGTGTGGTGGAGATGACAAGTATCTGCTGACAGAAATCGATATCCTGTAGCAAGAAATCTTTTAGGAGATGGTCTAAATTTGAAGGGCTTTGCAAGTTCAATTCATTTGACGCACATAGCAAACTAGTGCAGCAATGCAAGTCATTCAAATGCGATATGCGACTCGACCAAATAAATAATTTAATATCCTCTCATTAAGTGTTGATGGGTCTGTTTTCAGACTCTGGGTATCTTGTTTGTCTGTCAGCTGTTGAAATTGAGGTTTATGATGTCTGCTCTCTCGTTGGTTTGTCAAACCTCCACTTATGGGTGTTTAAAGTCCAGTTTGAAAGAAATAAGATCACTGATGCATTTGTCATAGGATTGATCACTCTAAAATAGCAAGGGCAAAATCTATTGTTCAGCAGACCCTATTCATTTTACAATAAAATGGGTAATTGGGTACGCATACATTATACAACAAATCAATTTTTTTCTCCCCACCAGCTACAACGTGCTATAAACATTTTACTACTTGGTAGAAGGCCATATGATTGGCCCTTCGTGTATCTAACCCAATGACCTTTGTCCCCATATGCTCTGCTGGCACGCAGGACCAAATGATGACCTGTCCCAATCAGTCCTGTCAATCAATGTAACCCCTATCTGTCTGTATCTCTGAATAGGGCAAAGTGACTGGCAGTGGAACCACCACTCAGGCCTACGAAAAGGTAATCTAGTAACTAAAGCCAAAACCCATCCCGATCCCAACCCCTCCAAATTTGTAGCTAAATACTTACTTATGCATTGAAGTGGCCCATTTTCCACTACAGATCTGTCTTCTAGCCTAGCTTGTGTAGTTCTAGTGGTTTTCCAACCAAGTCGTTGCAGATGCTTGTGTGTGTTATGGTTATTCAGGTATCAGGGTTTTATTTCATTAAGCAGGATCAATAAGTTAGCTAGCCAAATAACTTTGATAAACCTTAAATTACAACTCAGAAGGTTTAAGTGGAATATGGGTTGTTGAAAGTATTGAGTGAATTATACCATACCATTTAAAGTTGACTATAGTATGAAATAAAGTGTTTCTGAATTTTAGCTGAAAGTTAGCTGGCTAGCACATTGATCCTGCTTTTTGAATTGCCCCCTCAGGTGAGTTGACGGTAGGAGAGATCTTAAATAACTCGTTCCAAGTCCTTATGGACATCTCTCGTTTTCAAGGTAGGTTCATAAGAATCCTACCATTTTGTTTTATCATGTCTAATCATTTTAATGTGTGTGTGGGTTGACTGTTGCAGTGACTCAAACCTCGACCCCTCTAACCCTGTGGAGTTTGGGGCTATCCTAAATGGCTTGTTAGGAGCGATCATCCAGCTCATTCTGTCTTTCTTTGGCTCCTTCCCTCCCTCTCGTCTTTCCTTCCCTCCCTCTCGTCTTTCCTTCCCTCCCTCTCGTCTTTCCTCAGACTCTAACAACGTGCACAACTCTGGCTCGGTGACGCCCGTCACCAACTCTGCCGCCATCACCTCAGCAATGAACCGTGGCAACGCCAGCAACCCGGTAACCATCGCCGCCCAGATGAACATCACCACCAGCACAGTCAACATCACCTCTCCGATCAACCTGCATCACCCAGTGACCATCACCGGGCCCATGAATATAGCCCACCCTGTGGCCATCACCTCTGGGATGCCCATGAATATAACCGGGCCGCTCAACATCGCCATGCGGCCCATGGATAGCATGCCTTTTCTCTCCCAGGTCCTGCCTTCCTCCCCTCCCTGGTAGTAACCCCTTCCCTGGCCCCTGGTTAGCATCTCTTTATCAACCCCTCCCACCTCTCTTCTACCCCCAAACCTCCTCCTCCTCCCTTACTTTAGCAGACCTTCCTCCTTATCAGGAGTACTATAGATGATGTTGTAGCAGAGGTGTAGTGTGGGGGGCTAGCTGGACGCTGTACCCGTCTGTCTGTCCGTCTGGCTGCAGCATGATGAGAGGTGGACTGGTCAGCCCCTGTAGATGCGGGTGCATTTTATTTCCTTTTAACCGCCGGTAGGAGGACAGTCCTGGAAGTCATGGGAAGTCTCGGAAGGAGGAATGGAGCTTTGTGATGATGCACCAAGTGGATGCCTGACGTAAACAAACAATGAGTTATGGCTTGCGTCAGAACATACCTGCATATTTGGCATTGGAATGAAACTGTAACAGAAATGTATTGCTGGTATTCATGTTTTTAAATGCTCTCTTACAGAGCAGATGGTTTTTATATTAGTTTTCTTTTTTTTGTTATTATTATTATTATAGCCTGCTAATCAGTATTTAATAGTTGTATGCATTGTAAGGAGTTAAGTACAGCAGAAGGGACGAAGGCTACCATTTTGCAGAATGGTGATTTTTCTGGGGGAAAAATGTTTCAAAGGCACCACAGTTGTATCTTAGGCCAATGCCTTTGACTACATAAGGTGAGCTTTCCCAGGTCCTGACGCCATCTCTGGAAAACGGTCACTTCTCACTGCTGGATACTGTAAACCTATACATGGTTTTAGTTAGTTTTTTTAATGAATAGTTGTCAGGTGTGTTTTAGATGACTTCATAAAGTAGCCGGAGGACATTACAGTGGTAATGTTACAGGAACACAAGGAGGAAATGTCTCGCACTGAAAGCATATCCCCGGGTTAATGTCCTGAAAACAGCAGTATTATCAAGAATCAAAATGATTAGTGTTGGCTGAGAGCCTTGTTTAATGTAGAGGCTACCAGAGCCACCTAGTGGCAGAGTAGACACTATGCTGAAAAGGAGGTCACAAAGTTCACCTAACATTTTTTGTGAAAATAGTTATGTTGGGAGAGGTTTTGGTTTTGGTAGGGCCATTTTATCCCCCTCTTTTATTTATTTTTTATTTCAAGTTTAGGATCTTATAAGTATGAACTTCTACTCAGGAACCTTACTGAGAGTAGCATCGTTTTTGATGAGAGTAAAAGTCTCAATTTAAGGTCAACACGCAACCTTTGTTGACCTTGTACCCTCGTTGTAAATATTAGAACGCTATTATTTTGTCTTTGCCTGTCCCCAAAAAAGTAATGTCCTTCAACACAGGTCTGCAATTACTTTATCATTGTCAATATGGCCGTCCATTGGACTACTTTTGCGTAGTTTACTTCCCAGGTTAGTTTGAGGTTTTTCTGTCTTCTGAGGTCCTTTTTATTATATTACTGTAGAACCAAAACTGCCATCTGGGGCCCAAGGTGCCCTGAACGAGAATGGAAGCAGAGACGAGAGGCTGCGTCCACTACATGTGTTCTTGAATGGTCAACGGTTATGGGTCACAGGGCTGCTTCCTTCCCCAGCCCAGTGCCTACTGGCTCTGCCTGGGCCTACGTTCGCAGGAACTCTTTGAAGCATGTGTAGCCGACACGGCACAGATGTGAGCCATTACCCCAAAATCAGGCTGTATGGGTTTGGTGGGAACAGGCGGTTCGTTCAAACGTCAAACTGGTGGACGTTCTTCAGAGACTTCTGCCCTCGTCAGTGGCCTCGCCTTCCCTGTGTCTCTGTCTTGGGAACGGCAAGGTGTTTGAGGCCTTTGATAGTATTGCATGCATGCCAACACAGTGCCCCAAGAGAATTGCTTGAATCTGAAATGGAATGGCGTTGTGGTCTTGTTGGCATTGGATTCCCTTTCCATCGATCTTGCATCGATGTTGCATGTGGACGTTTGAGCTCGTACAAGTTTGGGTTGAGTCAAAATAAAAGTAATTAGAAGGCTAGTGACTTGACTTTTTTTTCTGAAAGAAAACACTACATTTTTTTTGTTGAAGTATGTGTATGTTTGTCATTTGTCCTTCCGCAGTGGCCGTAACTAGTGTGCCTGAACTGCTTTACAACAAGACTATTCCACACCTCTGCTTCCTCTTCAAGATGTGATGCGTGATGGACATAGACTTAGACAACACTAGTGGCCAAAAGCCCGTTTTAGTATAGGCAGCGCCATTGAGGACTTTTTTAAGTAGTCGACTGGGTGGGAATTCCTATAGGTTAAGGCAGGATCACATGATCCCATCCAGGTCATCAGGGGGGATCAGCCAATGAATTATTATACTCATGAGCAAACGTTCCATAACTGCAGGTGGCAGTAAATTGCCTACCTTGGCTTTTGTAAGTCGCTCTGGATAAGAGCGTCTGCTAAATGACGTAAATGTAAATGTTTATACATGTTCAAACAACACACTCTAGGTGGCAGTATGCACCCTTTACGTTTGTTTACCACCTCGTAGTAGTAGCAGTAGCAGCAGCAGCAGGTTGTTAGTAAAATAATTGACTATTTCAGAATGGATGGCTTCAATGGCGCTGCCTGTGCTCTCACAGATGGCATAATGTCTATGGTGATGGACTTGTTTTGTGAAGGAAGCCTTAACTCTTCAGATGGCTAAGAGCTAGACAGCCCCCTCAACCAAATTGAAATGTTGTGATTATTATAATTTTTTTGTATGCTCTACATTGAATTAAGTGTTTTGTAAGCAACATTCTAAACTGTTATCAACATATTTCAAAACATGGTCTGTAATTTTTTAAAGGCCCGTTACTCTTATGCACCATCAGTTTCTTTTTAACCAAATGCTTTAATTTTTTTGCAATGACACTACATTTTTAAAAATGCAATGATAGTTTTGGGCTTAACTTAGATTTTTGGAAGAGAGAAGTTGGTCTGATCTTTCTCAATTTTATTTATGAATTGGAAGATCTTGGAGCCCTGTGAAGGCTGATGAATGTATATCTTTGTACAAAAGCATTTAGTTCAGAGGACATGTTAGTTATGATAGACACATGCAAGGAAAAAAAACTAGATAACCTTTTTATAAATCTTTTTGTATTAGAACATTAACAATGGTAATTTTGTATATACGAAGACTAGGCTTTCTAATTAGCAGAAAGGTAAAACATTCCAACTTTTTTTTTTTAAATGTCTGTCAAGAATAATTGTAAACATATGCGTAATGTTTTTATGTGCCTTTTATTTGGGTTGTCTAAATAAAAGAACTATAAAACATGATTGTGGACTGTCCATGCGGAGTCTGTGTAGGGAGGACAGAATTTACATTTGGCTCACCCAACACTTCCTAAAAGGTCTCTCTTTCTTTCTCTCTAATAACTCTTATTTCTCTTGTTCCTCCTCCCCCCTACCCCTCAGGTGTCTACACTGCCTGGCTCACAGTTGGCGTGCTATTGGAGTATGGTGTAATGATAAGTGCCTCTGTTTGCATATTGAGAGGATTTGGGGTGTATTGTGCCAAACCATGCTCTGTATGTGTGGTGACGACATTGTGTGGGTGTTTCTTTTCTTTTCACTCATTTTATTTTTATCAATTAAACTTGGAAACTTGGATGGGGTCTCAGCCTGTTTTTGTTTGTGTGAACTGTACACAATATTCTATTCTAGTTTTTTTGTCACGTCTTTTTGTGGTCCAGACTACTATTAGTGTCAGTGTAATCTGGTTCGGTGCACATTAGCCTGGGGATGAGGTTCGTGTCAGTGTGGATCCAAGTAATTTAGAAAGCAAAGATAAACATGACTGAAGAGGAAGGAGTGGGGACTTTACACACTCACCCCGTTCACGAAAATCGCTCACTCCGATAGTGAGTTCATGGTCATGGGTGCCTTGCTATATAAAGCAGGCAGACAGGCATTGAGGTATTCAGTTACTGTTCGGTTGAACGTTAGAATAGTCAAAACGAGTGAACTAAGCGACAGCATGGTATGATCGTCAGTGCCAGGCACACCAGATCCAGTATCTCAGAAATGGCCACCCTCCTGGGCTTTTCACGCTCGACAGTGTCTAGGGTTTACCGAAAAGGGTGCAAAAAAACAGCTTGTTAATGAGAGGTGGAAGGAGAATGGCAAGAATTGTGCAAGCTAACAGACAAATAACGGCACTGTACAACAGTGGTGTGCAGAACAGCATCTTGGAATGCACAACTCATTGATCCTTGTCACGGATGGGCTATTGAAACAGAGGACCACACCGGGTTCCACTCGTATCAGCTAAAAACAAGAAGTGGCTCCAGTGGGCACGCGATCACCAACATTGGACAATTGAGTCGAAAAACATTGCCATGGACCCATCCTGCCTGGTGTCAATGGTGTACCGTCGTCCAATCTGCAGCAACTGCATGATGACATCACGTCAGCATGGACCAACATTCCAGTGGAACGTTTCCGACTTGTAGAATCCATGCCCCGAAGAATTCAGGCTATTCTGGAGGCAAAGGGGGGTCCGACCCGGTACTAGATGGGTGTACCTAATCAACTGTCCGGTGAGTGTACATTTGCAGTCTCACTTCACTCTCCCACCAGCACCACCACACATACATCATCTGTCAACTGTGCCATGCCTTGGCTTCTGCTCCTGGGCATGTGGCAGCCTGGCAGCTGCTGTGTGTCTGTCCTTCTGCAGCTTGTGTTGTGGCTCTGGCATGTGGCAGCATAATGGATCCATTCAAGTCCCAAGAAACACATCACATTTGTCACTTCTCATTCAGAAACACATTTACACTTGACAGTTTCCCCAAATATTTTCCTCATTCTGTATTGTGTATCATGATTACATATTGGTTGAACTTGGATATTGATAGTGATTTAAGCAATAAATAAGGCCTGACGAGGTGTGGTATATGGCCAATATACCACGGCTAAGTACTGTTCTTATGCACGACGCAACTGCTCTAATTACATTGGTAACCAGTTTATAGTAAGCTAAGGACCCTGGGACTAAACACCTCCCTCTGCAACTGGATCCTGGACTTCCTGACGAGCCGCAACACCACATCTGCCACGCTGATCCTCAACACGGGGGCCCCTCAGGGGTGCGTGCTCAGTCCCCTCCTGTACTCCCTGTTCACCCACGACTGCGTGGCCAAGCACGACTCCAACACCATTAAGTTTGCTGACGACACAACAGTGATCACCGACAACAATGAGACAGCCTATAAGGAGGAGGTCAGTGACCTGGCAGTGTGGTGCCAGGAAAACAACCTCTCCCTTAATGTGAGCAAGACATAGGAGCTGATCGTGGACTATAGGAAAAGGAGGGCCGAACAGGCCCCCATTAACATCGACAGGGCTGAAGTGGAGCGGGTCGAGAGTTTCAAGTTCCTTGGTGTTCACCAACAAACTATCATGGTCCAAACACACCAAGACAGTTGTGAAGAGGGCACAACAACACCCTTTCCCCCTCAGGAGACTGAAAATATTTGGCATGGCTCCCCAGATCCTCAAAAAGTTCTAAAGCTGCACCATCGAGAGCATCCTGACCAGTTGCATCACACCTGCTTGGGATCTGACCGTAAGGCGCAACAGAGGGTAGTGCGTACGGCCCAGTACATCACTGGGGCCAAGCTTCCTGACATCCAGGACCTATATACTAGGCAGTGTCAGAGGAAGGCCCAAAAAATTGACTCAAGTCACCCAAATCATAGACTGTTCTCTCTGCTACCGCACAGCAAGCGGTACCAGAGCGCCAAGTCTAGGTCCAAAAGGCTCCTTAACAGCTTCTACCCTCAAGCCATAAGACTGCTGAACAATTAATCAAATGGCCACCCAGACTATTTACATTGACCCCCCCCCTTTGTTTTTACACTGCTGCTACTCGCTGTTTATTATCTTTTATGTATTTATTTATTTCACCTTTATTTAACCAGGTAAGCCAGTTGAGAACAAGTTCTCATTTACAACTGCGACCTGGCCAAGATAAAGCAAAGCAGTGCGATTAAAACAACAACACAGAGTTACATATGAGGTAAAACAAAACATAAAGTCAAAAATACAACAGAAAATATATATACAGTGTGTTCAAATGTAGCAAGTTATGGAGGTAAGGCAATAAATAGGCCATAGTGCAAAATAATTACAATTAGTATTAACACTGGAATGATAGATGTGCAAGAGATGATGTGCAAATAGAGATACTGGGGTGCAAATGAGCAAAATAAATAACAATATGGGGATGAGGTAGTTGGGTGGGCTAATTTCAGATGGGCTGTGTACAGGTGCAGTGATCGGTAAGGTGCTCTGACAACTGATGCTTAAAGTTAGTGAGGGAGATAAGAGTCTCCAGCTTCAGAGATTTTTGCAATTCGTTCCAGTCATTGGCAGCAGAGAACTGGAAGGAATGGCGGCCAAAGGAGGTGTTGGCTTTGGGGATGACCAGTGAGATATACCTGCTGGAGCGCATACTACGGGTGGGTGTTGCTATGGTGACCAATGAGCTAAGATAAGGCAGGGATTTGCCTAGCAGTGATTTATAGATGGCCTGGAGCCAGTGGGTTTGGCGACGAATATGTAGTGAGGACCAGCCAACAAGAGCGTACAGGTCACAGTGGTGGGTAGTATATGGGGCTTTGGTGACAAAACGGATGGCACTGTGATAGACTACATCCAATTTGCTGAGTAGAGTGTTGGAGGCTATTTTGTAAATGACATCGCCAAAGTCAAGGATCGGTAGGATAGTCAGTTTTACGAGGGCATGTTTGGCAGCATGAGTGAAGGAGGCTTTGTTGCGAAATAGGAAGCCGATTCTAGATTTAACTTTGGATTGGAGATTCTTAATGTGAGTCTGGAAGGAGAGTTTACAGTCTAACCAGACACCTAGGTATTTGTAGTTGTCCACATACTCTAGGTCAGACCCGTCGAGAGTAGTGATTCTAGTCGGGTGGGCGGGTGCCAGCAGCGTTCGACTGAAGAGCATGCATTTAGTTTTACTAGTGTTTAAGAGCAGTTGGAGGCTACTGAAGGAGTGTTGTATGGCATTGAAGCTCGTTTGGAGGTTTGTTAACACAGTGTCCAATGAAGGGCCAGATGTATACAAAATGGTGTCGTCTGCGTAGAGGTGGATCTGAGAGTCACCAGCAGCAAGAGCGACATCATTGATATACACGGAGAAAAGAGTCGGCCCAAGAATTGAACCCTGTGGCACCCCCATAGAGACTGCCATAGGTCCAGACAACAGGCCCTCCGATTTGACACATTGAACTCTATCTGAGAAGTAGTTGGTGAACCAGGCGAGGCAGTCATTTGAGAAACCAAGGCTATTTAGTCTGCCAATAAGAATGCGGTGGTTGACAGAGTCGAAAGCCTTGGCCAGGTCGATGAAGACGGCTGCACAGTACTGTCTATTATCGATCGCGGTTATAATATCGTTTAGGACCTTGAGCGTGGCTGAGGTGCACCCATGACCAGCTCGAAACCGGATTGCATAGCGGAGAAGGTACGGTGGGATTCTAAATGGTCGGTGATCTGTTTGTTAACTTGGCTTTCAAAAACTTTCGAAAGGCAGGGCAGGATGGATATAGGTCTGTAACAGTTTGGATCTAGAGTGTCACCCCCTTTGAAGAGGGGGATGACCGCGGCAGCTTTCCAATCTCTGGGGATCTCAGACGTTACGAAAGAGAGGTTGAACAGGCTAGTAATAGGGGTTGCGACAATTTCGGCGGCTAGTTTTAGAAAGAAAGGGTCCAGATTGTCTAGCCCAGATGATTTGTAAGGGTCCAGATTTTGCAGCTCTTTCAGCTGTCTGAATTTGTGTGAAGGAGAAGCGGGGGGGGGGCATGGACAAGTTGCAGCGGAGGGTGCAGAGCTGGTGGCCGGGGTAGTGGTATCCAGGCCACTTTACAAATTACCTCGACTAACCTGTACTCCCGCATATTGACTCGGTACCGGTACCCCCTGTATATAGCCTCGTTATTGTTATGTCATTTTCTTGTGTTACTTTTTGATTTGATTTTCGTTTATTTAGTAAATATTTTCTTAACTCTATTTCTTGAACTGCATTGTTGGTTAAGGGCTTGTAAGTAAGCATTTCACGGTAAGGTCTACACCTGTTGTATTCGGCGCATGTGACAAATAAAATGTGATTTGATTCAATTATTTTAGTAGCAATAAGGCACCTTGTGGGTTTGTGGTATATCGCCAAAGGCTGTATCCAGGCACAATGTGTTGCGTCGTGCCTAAGAACAGCCCTTAGCCGCGGTATATTGGCCATATACCACACCCCCCTCAGGCCTTATTGCTTTATTATAAACTGGGTGGTTCAAGCCCTAAATGCTGATTGGCTGACAGCCATGGTATATCAGACCGTATAACACGAGTATGACAAAACATTTATTTTTACTGCTCTAATTTAATTGGTAACCAGTTTATAATAGCAATAAGGCACCTCGGGGGTTTGTGATATATGGCCAAAATACCACGGCTAAGGGCTGTGTCCAGGCACTCCGCATTGCGTTGTACATATGAACAGCCCTTAGCCGTGGTATATTGGCCATATACCACACCCCCTCGGGCCTTATTGCTTAATTATACTATGGCATTATTGAATACTCGTTTCTGATTGGCTTGAAGGGCATTCTAGCGCGCACTTTCTTTCCCTATAACGCACGGTATATTTGCACGATATAATTAAATGGCTATAGTTCATAAATACACTATATATACAAAAGTATGTGGACTCCCCTTCAAATTAGTGGATTTGGCTATTTCAGCCACACCCGTATAACATCGAGCACACACCCATGCAATCTCCATAGACAAACATTGGCAGTAGAATGGCCTTACTGAAGAGCTCAGTTACTTTCAACGTGGTACTGTCATAGGATGCCACCTTTCCAACAAGTCAGTTCTTCAAATTTCTGCCCTGCTAGAGCTGCCCCGGTCAGCTGTAAGTGCTGTTATTGTGAAGTGGAAACGTACCGAGTGCTGAAGCGCGTAGCGCATAAAAATCGTCTGTCCTCGGTTGCAACACTCACTACTGAGTTCCAAACTGCCTCTGGAGCCAACTTCAGCACAATAACTGTTTTTCGGGAGCTTCATGAAATGGGTTTCCATTGTTGAGCAGCCGCACACAAGCCTAAAATCACCATGCACAATGCCAAGTGTTGGCTGGGGTGGTGTAAAGCAGTGAAAACACATTCTCTGGAGTGATGAATCACGCTTCACCATCTGGCAGTCCGACGGACGAATCTGGGTTTGGCAGATGCCAGGAGAACGCTACCTGCCCGAATGCATAGTGCCAACTGTAAAGTTTGGTGGAGGATGAATAATGGTCTGGGGTTGTTTTTCATGGTTCGGGCTAGGCGCCTTAGTTCCAGTGAAGGGAAATCTTAATGCAATAGCATGAGCATACGATGACATTCTAGACTATTCTGTGCTTCCAACTTTGTGGCAACAGTTTGGGGAAGGCCCTTTCCTGTTTCAGCATGACAATGCCCCAGTGTACAGATCGAGGTCCATACAGGAATGGTTTGTCGAGATTGATTTGGAAGAACTTGACTGGCCTGCAATTGTACATTCTGCTCGTGCGCCTCTATAACAGAAATAAGCTACTCTCTCTCTCGTGTGCTCACTACTGTATTTCTCCGCTAGGAAGCTGTGTTGTTCTTCGTTTCTGGGACAACATGATGCAGGCTCTGTGTCTCCGACCGACAGACATTTTTTCCATTGCTCTGGTTTACTATCAGCCAACACAGGGACAGTTTTGTGGAGAGCCCTCCGTTGCAATAATTCGGACTATCAAAACACGGTCACTGAACAATCATCCACAATCTGTTTGTCACTAAAAAAAAACATTCACAGAAGAAATCACGGTCGTAGCTCCCCTTCGGAAACCATTTGTCTGCTTTTCAATGAGTAAGTAACATTGACTACATTTGATTGTTGTTTTCCAGCTAGCTAGCAAGTTATGCTATCAGGAATAACCACACTAGGTAACGCCAGCTAATGTCCATAAAAAAAACAACTAGCTAACTGTTTTAAAACAGACAACGAAGTAACGTTTTAGGTGTTCACAATTTACTAAGATTATGAATAGCTAAAGGACACTGGGTAAGGTGAACCTTGATGGATTGTCCATGTTTTCTATGGTGGAATGTTGGAATTGTGAGTCAGCGAGGCCCTTCTGAACAGCAGCGTCCCAGGATTGCACCATGGCACAGTTGTAAAAAATAGAACTTGGCCAAGGGTTAACGTTAGTTATAAAAATATGTTGTTATGTCCCGAGTAGCTAACGTTACGGTTAGTTAGGTAACTAGTGAACAGAGGTGCTTGTTTGCCTTAAATGCTATCGCATTCGCTTCACACTTTAGATCAACTATAGTATTTTTCCGCTAGCTAGCTAATTCCCTTAACGCAATCCACTTCACAAAGCTAACTAACGTCAGTTAGCTAGCTAAATCAGTGAATGCAAGTTAACGCCTGCTGTCTTCACGAGCAGTAAATGTCAGAGAATGTTTTAATATCGTAAACTCAAATCCTAAACAAACATCATATAAAGGTAACTGCCAAAATAAAGGAAACACTTGAGTAAATGAGGGATACAAAGTATAATGAAAGCAAGTGCCTCAACACAGGTGTGGTTCCTGAGTTAATTAAGCAATTAGCATCCCATCATGCTTAGGGTCATGTATATAAATGCCCAGTTGCCCATTATTTTGTCTACCATGGCTAGAAGAAGAGATTAAATTGTATTGGTCACATACAGGTATTTAGCAGATGTTCTTGTGGGTGTAGATCTCAGTGACTTTGAAAGAGGGGTCTCAAATGAGCATAGGGGGTTTAGTGTGTGTGTCTGTCACCAGATCTTAACCCAATTGAACAATTATTGGAGATTCTGGAGCTTCATCTGAGTGCGTTTTCCACCACCATCAACAACATACCAAATTATGGAATTTCTTGTGGAAGAATGGCGTCGCATCCCTCCAATAGAGTTCCAGACACTTGAAGAATCTATGCCAACGCGCATTGAAGCTGTTCTGGTGGCAAGTGGTGGTCCAACGCCCTATCAAGACACTTTATGTTGATGTTTCCTTTATTTTGGCAGTTACCTGTAGTTGACAGGAATTTGTTCATAAAGCATTCTAGCAGCATGTGCCTGATTTTTGTCAGCAACACAAACCAAGATAGCTGCCAGAGCAATGATGTGATGGTTCACCATTAATAAAGCCACATTGTAAACATTTATTTACCATCAATAAGATGCAGGGCCTTACATAATCTCACACAGAATATTATGAAAGTAAACATGTGCCAACAAAGCTTTCACAATAAAATGGCAAGTTAGGCTATTATTATGGAAGAATAGGTCCTATTTATCATGAATGTGTCCAAAATGTGTTCTGTCTGTCATTCTTACACTGTGCCAGCTACTTCTAAACAGTGCAACATTATTGATGGTATTCATAAGATGTTCAAGCATGTCTGTGTCAAGGATGATAACATTCTCATGTAACACAGACTGCTCTGATGTTGTGTCCAAAACAACTTGGCTGCTTTGATGCCACTCTGTAGTCTGAACTGATGTTCGAATCCATAAATATTCCTATTTACGTGGTCTAGAAATTCTTTACCTTGCCAAGGATTTCTAGGTTTCAAAATATTCCGGGTCAAGAGTTTGTTCACACCTTGGGCTCCTCGTCTTTGGTTGACTCCTTTCCATAAAACCGCTTCAGAAGACAGCCCATGAATTGCCCGGTGAGGCTGAACAGAACTCACCACCATGTTTCCAGATGAATGTCAGAAGCGCTTATCATTCATTAGAAATGTTTTGGACCGCTGCCTATGGCTTGAGAGATCACAGGGATGGTATTCTGAAGGTTTGCACTGCGGTTGGCCTCTCTCTCTCTCCTCCTCTAATGATGACCCAGAGCGTGCTAAAGTAACTGCTTGTTTTGGTTATAATTTTCCCACATCTTTTGAAAAAGTGCAAGTTAGCAATACTGTGAAGCCAATCGTGTGGTTGGTGGATGGATCCACAATTTCAAATTAGCCTATGTTCAGTAATAGGTCTACTTTACTTAGTGTTGCCTGTGTAGCAGCGTTTCTGTTAGCCGGCAATTGCAGGCTTTTGCCCCCCCCCCGTTAAATATAACTGTTGCCGGCCAAAATGAGCAGGAGAAAAAAATCCATCGCAAAATTATGCTTTTTATTCATTAATGGAAATACCAGTCGGTTTATAAACATTTGACCGTCATGCTTAACAGTCAAAGGTTAATTTGCATAATTGAGTGGAATTAAATTGGCCTGTGTATTTTCGGTAGTCATCATGTATCTTATTTATCCAACAACTATCACACGCACACAGCATACAGAGCCTATTCTGAGCGGGATTTCTCCTGCAACTTCTCAGCTGGTTGCTGCTGGAGTAAAACATGCTTTTATATGCCCATTCATTGAACAACAATTCTAAATGCAATCGCATGTTAAAAACAGTTTTGTTGCACAATTAAAAATAGCTACTATTTTTTTTTCTCAACTGGTAATTGAAGAGCGCCTCCCATTCACCATTCTATTGCACGCAACAGGCTATCAGCGCGTCACCCACCACTTTACAATGTGAGCTGGATTGCAGTATGCATCTTGAAAACATGTCACGCCCTGGCTCTGGGGACAATGTTATGTTGAGCCAGGGTGTGTAATTCTATGTTTGATTTTCTATGTTGGTCTGAGTGACTCCCAATCAGAGGCAACGAGTGTCAGCTGGTTGTCTCTGATTGGGAGCCATATTTAACTGTCTGTCTTTCACGTTGTGTTTGTGGTTTCTTGTTCCGTGTTGGTTGATTTATGTAACCAGGGACGTCTCGTTTCATTTTTGTTGTTTTGATCGTGTGATCATCATTCAATAAATATATAATGTTCGCATTCAACGCTGCGCCTTGGTCTCTCCATGACGATCGTGACAGAAGAAACCACCTAAACCAGACCAAGCAGCGTGTCCAGGAGCCATCGCTGGCAGATCTCCGTGGCAGCCTCGACTGGGTCAAGCCTAGTGAGGAGCAGAGAGGGTGGACTTGGGACCAGTTGAGGAGGAGCTTCGACTGGGTCAAGCCCATTGAGGAGCTGAATGGCGAGAGTTGGAGACAGAGGAGCGAGAGTTGGGCGAGAACGATGGAGGCCCACGGGGAGGAGAGACCCCCAGAACATTTTTAGGGGGGGGCTCACGACGTCGGGGCAGCAGGAGGCCGCGATAGAGCGGTCCAGCGGGTTGGCAGAGGAGGCCGCCAGGTTACGGGAGTCACTGGTCACCAGGGGGAAGGAGGTTGTAGAGGCACGGCGAGAGGTACTGGCGTGTGTTGCCAGTCCGGTCCGGCCTGTTCCTGATCCCCAAGTAGGGCCAGTGGTGTGTGTTCCCAGTACGGTCCGGCCTGTTCCTGCCACTCCCACCAAGTCAGTGGTGCGTTTCGTCAGCCCGGCGCGGCCCGTTCCTGCTCCCCGCACCAAGTCAGAGGTGCGCGTCGTCAGCCCGGTCCGGCCCATTCCTGCTCCCCGCACCAAGTCAGTGGTGCGCGTCGTCAGCCCGGTCCGGCCCATTCCTGCTCCCCGCACCAAGTCAGTGGTGCGCGTCGTCAGCCCGGTCCGGCCCGTTCCTGCTCCCCGCACCAAGTCAGTGGTGTGCTTCGTCAGCCCAGTCCGGCCTGTCCCTGCTCCACGCACCAAGCCTACGGTGTGCGTCGTCAGCCTGGTAAGGCCCGCTCCTCCTCCACGCACCAAGCCAGGGGTGCGCGTCGTCAGTCCAGCACAACCCGTGCCTGGGTCATGTCCGGAGCCGGATCCGCCGCCTAGGCGGAGTGCCCACCCGGTCCCTCCCCTGTGGGATTTAGTTGGCGTGGTCGGAGTCCGCGCCTTTAGGGGGGGGTACTGTCACGCCCTGGCTCTGGGGACAATGTTATGTTGAGCCAGGGTGTGTAATTCTATGTTTGATTTTCTATGTTGGTCTGAGTGACTCCCAATCAGAGGCAACGAGTGTCAGCTGGTTGTCTCTGATTGGGAGCCATATTTAACTGTCTGTCTTTCACGTTGTGTTTGTGGTTTCTTGTTCCGTGTTGGTTGATTTATGTAACCAGGGACGTCTCGTTTCGTTTTTGTTGTTTTGATCGTGTGATCATCATTCAATAAATATATAATGTTCGCATTCAACGCTGCGCCTTGGTCTCTCCATGACGATCGTGACAAAACATATTTAATTATTTGAAACCTGAATGTTTTATTTTATATGATGAGGCATGTCTTACCTTGCTTCAAAGTAGCCTATAGGCAAAATCCTACCATCTAAACGTGGAGGCAATTCTTCTATAAAGACACTATAGTTGGGGAATATTACAATTTATCCAACCATTTCTACCATTCTGCATGCCAGTTATGAATTTCATATGCGCATTTTCATGGAACAGTTTTATTTAAATAAGAACATTTTTGTTTCTCAAAATTGTTGTCAAGTGGTTAATCATAAAAATCTGAATTAAAATTATAAAAATGTAAAAGTTAAAATTCAACTAATGTGAGATCACCAGCCTCTGCCATATGGACACA
The DNA here is from genome assembly GCF_020615455.1 of Coregonus clupeaformis. Taxonomy (NCBI): domain Eukaryota; kingdom Metazoa; phylum Chordata; class Actinopteri; order Salmoniformes; family Salmonidae; genus Coregonus; species Coregonus clupeaformis. The sequence goes on along the minus strand of NC_059197.1, from coordinate 15,962,894 downwards.
TTGATACACCGTGATCCATTGGCGGCTAAAGAAATAAGCCCATGGAACACATAGCCTATAGGCCAATTCAGCAGATTGGTGATTATCGAGGGGGAGATTGTTGGAAATATTTTTCAAATAGCTTACTCTGAGGAACTAACCCCCCCGCGCCTCTCTGATTCAGAGGGGTTGGGTTAAATGCGGAAGACACATTTCAACTGACTAGGCATCTACCTTTCCCTTTATAGTTTTAATATACAGTTGAAGTCGGAAGTTTACATACACTTAGGTTGGAGTCATTAATGCTTGTTTTTCAACCACTCCACAAATGTCTTGTTAACAAACAAACTATAGTTTTGGCAAGTCGGTTAGGACATCTACTTTGTGCATGACACAAGTAATTTTTCCAACAATTGTTTACAGACAGATTATTTCACTTTTAATTCACTGTATCACAATTCCAGTGGGTCAGAAGTTTACATACACTAAGTTAACAGTGCCTTTAAACAGCTTGGAAAATTCCAGAAAATGATGTCATGGCTTTAGAAGCTTCTGATAGGCTAATTGACATAATTTGAGTCAATTGGAGGTGTACCTGTGGATTTATTTCAAGGCCTACCTTCAAACTCAGTGCCTCTCTGCTTGACATCATGGGAAAATCAAAAGAAATCAGCCAAGACCTCAGAAAAAAAATGGTAGACCTCCAAGTCTGGTTCATCCTTGGGAGCAATTTCCAAACGCCTGAAGGTACCACGTTCATCTGTACAAACAATAGTACGCAAGTATAAACACCATGGGACCACGCAGCCGTCATAACGCTCAGGAAAGAGATGCGTTCTGTCTCCTAGAGATGAACGTACTTTGGTGCGAAAAGTGCAAATCAATCCCAGAACAACAACAAAGGACCTTGTGAAGATGCTGGAGGAAACAAGTACAAAAGTATCTAAATCCACAGTAAAACGAGTCCTATATCGACATAACCTGAAAGGCCACTCAGCAAGGAAGAAGCCACTGCTCCAAAACCGCCATAAAAAAGCCGGACTACGGTTTGCAACTGCACATGGGGACAAAGATCGTGTTTTTTGGAGAAATGTCCTCTGGTCTGATGAAACAAAAATAGAACTGTTTGGCCATAATGACCATCATTATGTTTGGAGGAAAAAGGGGGTTGCTTGCAAGCCAAAGAACACCATCCCACTGTGAAGCACGGGGGTGGCAGCATCATGCTGTGGGGGTGCTTTGCTGCAGGAGGTACTGGTGCACTTCACAAAATAGATGGCATCAAGAGGATGGAAAATTATGTGGATATATTGAAGCAACATCTCAAGACATCAGTCAGGAAGTTCAATCTTGGTCGCAAATGGGTCTTCCAAATGGACAATGACCCCAAGCATACTTCCAAAGTTGTGGCAAAATGGCTTAACGACAACAAAGTCAAGGTATTGGAGTGGCCATCACAAAGCCCTGACCTCAATCCTATAGAAAAAGTGTGTGCGAGCAAGGAGGCCTACAAACCTGACTCAGTTACACCAGCTCTGTCAGGAGGAATGGGCCAAAATTCACCCAACTTATTGTGGGAAGCTTGTGGAAGGCTACCCAAAAACATTTGACCCAAGTTAAACAATTTAAAGGCAATGCTACCAAATACTAATTGAGTGTATGTAAACTTCTGACCCACTGGGAATGTGATGAAATAAATCATTCTCTCTACTATTATTCTGACATTTCACATTCTTAAAATAAAGTGGTGATCCTAACTGACCTAAGACAGGGAATTATTACTAGGATTAAATGTCAGGAATTGTGAAAAACTGAGTTGAAATGTATTTGGCTAAGGTGTATGTAAACTTCCGACTTTAACTGTATTATCATTCATAATGATGTTAAAAAAACACTTTCCTACCATAGCCGCGGGACGTAGGGGTGCTGAGGGTGCTGCAGCACCTCCTGATAAATCGCTCCATCAACATCATCAGGACAGAGAAACCAGAGACATGTTCACATAGGGCACTCCAAACAAAAGACAAAGAAAAAATTGACAAATCTCATAAATTATGTTTATGAAATAAACCAACACTTTTTTTCTCACAAGTGTAGCAGGTTGTGAACTCTGCAAACAACATTTCCACTCTGAGAATGAAAATGGTAAATAACTGTAGTTAATACATGCATTAACAGAAATGTATGTAACCAAATTACGAAGATTAACGGTACAGTTACTACTGATGACATGTAATGGGGAATTTATTTAAAAAATCATCAAAGGGCAATTAATTAATTATTTGAAACCTGAATGTTTTATTTTATATGATGAGGCATGTCTTACCTTGCTTCAAAGTAGCCTATAGGCAAAATCCTACCATCTAAACGTGGAGGCAATTCTTCTATAAAGACACTATAGTTGTCTTTATAGAAGAAAACGCTCATCCAGAGGCGGCGCTCCTAGTGGCCAGGGACTTTAATGCAGGGATACTTAAATCCATTTTACCAAATTTCTACCAGCATGTTACATGTGCAACCAGAGGGAAAAAAACTCTAGACCACCTTTACTCCACACACAGAGACGCGTACAAAGATCTCCCTCGCCCTCCATTTGGAAAATCTGACCATAATCCTATCCTCCTGATTCCTGCTTATAAGCAAAAACTAAAGCAAGAAGCACCAGTGACCACATCACCAACAAACTAACATGGTCCAAGCACACCAAGACAGTCATGAAGAGGGCACGACAAAACCTATTCCCCCTCAGGAGACTGAAAAGATTTGGCATGTGTCCTCAGATCCTCAAAAGGTTCTACAGCTACACCATCGAGAGCATCCTGACTGGTTGCACCACTGCCAGGTATGGCAACTGCTCGGCCTCCGACCGCATGGCGATACAGAAGGTAGTACGTACGGCCCAATACATCACTGGGGCCAAGCTTCCTGCCATCCAGGACCTCTATACCAGGCGGTGTCAGAGGAAGGCCCTAAAAATTATCAAAGACTCCAGCCACCCTAGTCATAGACTGTTCTCTCTGCTACCGCACAGCAAGCGGTACCGGAGCGTCAAGTCTAGGTCCAAGAGGCTTCTAAACAGCTTCTAACCCCAAGCCATAAGACTGCTGAACATCTAATCAATTGGCAACCCAGACTATTTGCATTGTTGGTAACATTTTAGGTATTCTTTCTTAAAACTGCATTGTTGGTTAAGGGCTTGTAAGTATGCGTTTCACTGTAAGGTCTTCACCTGTTGTATTCGGCACATGAGACAAATAACATTTGATTTGAGACAGCAGCTGAGCCATTCTGGAGAGAGACTCACCTACTTCTTTTGCAGCACACCCCTTCTTCTTGTCTAAATTTTTGTTAAATTATACTCGAGACACATTATTGTCACATGTATTTTAGATGCTTTTCACTGACAGCTGCAACTCAATAATCAGCTAGGCCTATTGCCACGCGCGCTGCCCAAATTGTGGGCTTCCCAGCATAGGCCTACGAGCTTGTGATTGGAAACATTCCACATCAATTTGTTAAAATAAGCTATGCTTTCTGCTGAAGTATTTTATTTATTTCTGTATAGACCGGAGTAATTATAATTAATTTATCAAATGTTTTTTCATTTACTTCCCTATTGGACCCACCGCCATGTAATTTCTCTCCTGTTCTATTGGTTTTCCAGAAGCCAAAGGTACAACCCTAGTCATATTAGCAACCCATCCCAGTTGTTGCATCTTTAGATTCCCCCTCTTTCTACGTTTCTAACAGAGAATTTATCGGTCACCTATGGAAACGCTATCAGTTGCGCTGTTTAGAATGGTGTTTTCTTTGGTGCGCTGTTTAGATTGGTGTTTTCCCGTGAATTGCGTTTTGGCAAATGTTTGAAAGTGACGTTTTATTGGCTGCTTCGTTACATTAATGATATATTCTGTTAAGATGCATTACCATAATCTAAATGTGATTTGTCATTCTGAGCACTGTGGGTGGACGCCCTAATTGGTTATGCACCCAATGCATATGGCTCCGGTAGATTTATCAAATGGATGGTAAATAAAAATCTTCTTGGTCATGTTGTTCGGTGCCACATTTTACTAACGGAAACCCTGCTGTGTAGTAACACTGTTATTACATTGTTACATAGTACTTTAGTAATTGCAATGTTATTGCATACTAATGAAGTTGAGTGGTTTGTGTTAGGTCTGTACGTTTTTATTTCTATCTGCAATGAATCCCCCATGACCTCAGGATCTCTGTCTCTTCCCACAATGCCAATGGTCTGTCCATCAATGGGATGATAATGCGTTGCCTAGCCACCCACAGATCAGAGATAAAGACTGATGGAGGAGGAGGCATGTTAAGAGAACCTGACCCCCATCTTCTCCTTTATGGCTGCTTGCCCCAGCTAGGTGCTGCCACTCCCTTCCCCCATCACAGGGTCCCCAGTTTGCATATGGCTCCTGAGTCCTGACCCTCTGTTTGGCCCTCCCAGGGGATGCTGGGAAAGGCAGGCAGACGTGCCAGAGTGAGGTCCATCTGGGGAAAAAAACGTCCATCTCACCCCTGTTGTCCCCTTCCTCTTCTGTCACCCCATGGTAATCAGTGGTCATGTGATGCCACATGGGAACATTCTCCTCTATCCCAGAGTTCTGTGTGGATAAAGGGGTTGAACGAGTTGGGCGGGGCCCCACTGACTAGTATGGTCTGTCTATGGGCTGTTTTCACTACTTGCTGTAGCCCTACATTGATTTAATCTCTCTGTTTTATCAGGAAATCTTTCAGTTAGTCTTAGTAACCATGGTATTAACGTACAACGTTCTGACTGTAGAAAGTTTTGTTCTATCACTCTCTTCTGTGTTTAAAACAACTTAATATAAAGGTGCTTTCTGCTTTGCCAGTAAAAAATAAACACGTCATTTATTTGCCATTTCACTGAAGGGCATCTCAAGCGAACTCTTCCCTGGGTTGTGTTGTGTGAAATTAGCTCTATAAATCATCTCAGTGAGTCGTTCAACTCTCTCCCTGGGGTAGTAGGAGGTCAAAACTCCCTATTCCCCTGCGTGACAGATGGCCCAGAAAGGGCCTGCTATAACCATTATTGTCATTATTAGTTTTATAGCGTGTGTTCTGACAGATGCAGCAGACACACACATTTAAGGCTTCCAGGAAGAGGAGGAAGACAAATGGGAGATGGGGGGTTGAAATTTCCAGTAACGTTTTCACTGACATCGATGTGCCCTCCACTCACTCAGTCACACACACACACTCAGTCACGCACTCACTCACATTCTATCTCTCCCTCTCTCTCGCTCTCCTCCCTCATTCACACACACTCTTCCTCCTCCTTCCCCAGAACCAGGTAATTGAACAGAAGGATTATGTGTTGTCACTGTGACAGTAGTCACTAGGCTTTGGTTCAGTGCTCTGTTGTCTCTGCTTTGTCCCACTCCCATCATGCTTATGGGTCACAAGTGATTACTGTGATTGGTTCAGGGGGCAGGCAGTGTTTCTTCCTTATTTTCTTACGTTTTGATTTTTACCTCGATGACCTGGAAGTTGGAACAAATCCTCAATCCTACGCTGCTGTTCAAATAAATTATTGGTCGCGTACACATATTTTGCAGATGTTATCGCAGGTGCAGCAAAATGCTTAATGTTTCTAGCTCCAACAGTGCAGTAAACACTGAATGTACAAAACCTTAGGAACACCTTCCTAATATTGAGTTGCACCCCCATTTGCCCTCAGAACAGCCTCAATTCGTCGGGGCATGGACTCAACAAGGTGTCGAAAGCGTTTCACAGGGATGCTGGCCCATGTTGACTCCATTGCTTCCAACAGTTGTATCAAGTTGGCTGGATGTCCTTTGGGTGGTGGCCCATTCTTGATACACACGGGGAAACTGTTGAGCATGAAAAACCCAGCAGCGTTGCAGTTCTTGGCACACTCAAATCGATGTGCCTGGCACCTACTACCATACCCCGTTCAATGGCACTTAAATAATTTGTCTTGCTCATTCACCCTCTAAATGGCACACATACACAATCTATGTCTCAATTGTCTCGACTTAAACATACTTATTTAACCTGTCTCCTCCCCTTCATCTACACTGATTGAAGTGACATCAATGCGGGATCATGGCTTTCACCTGGATTCACCTGGTCGGTCTGTCATGGAAAGAGCAGGTGTTCCTAATGTTTTATACACTCAGTGTACCTGACAATACAAAACAATACACGTAAAAATTAAGAAATATTAGAACGTTATTATTGGGCCTATAACAAGAAATGTTAATGTAACGTGTGTATGTGGCATGTAAGTTGTGGAGAAGCAGTGTATTCCACAGACAAGACTAGGAAAAGAGAACTGGGGCCAGTATGAAAAATGTATGCACTCACTAACTGTCTGTAAGTGGCTCTGGATAAGAGCGTCTGCTAAATGACGTAAATGTAAATGATAGGGGTTCAACTCCACAGGAACTGCACTTCATTGAAAATGAATGTGTGACCAAAGGCAATTGCTGTTCTGGTTTCTCCTTGTACATTAAAACTCCATATTTCTCAGGTCCCACTGCTGACTTTGGTTGCTAAAAGCCTCTGTGCTTCTGGTGTGGAGGAGGCAGTTGGAGCCAGACATGTCAGACTGTGTGATTTATTACACACCACCTCGCTATCATTTGGTCTTGGCTCCTCTTCCCTATCACTTCTGTCATCCCGCCGCCAAGATGTTGTGGTTGGCTGGGGCTGCATGAGCAATGTGCAAATTATGCAGCGTTGTTGAATGTAACATTTCCTTTTTTATTCCGGAAACCTCTTTTTAGGTCCTCTGAATAATGACAAAACGACCTTCTTTAGAATCATGTTAAATGATCTACAGTACCAGTCAAAAGTTTGGACACACCTACTCATTCAAGGGTTTTTCTTAATTTTGTACTATGTTCTACATTGTAGAATAATAGTGAAGACATCAAAACTATGAAGTAACACATGGAATCATGTAGAAACCAAAAAAGTGTTAAACAAATCAAAACATATTTTATATTTGAGATTCTTCAAAGGAGCAACCCTTTGCCTTGATGACAGCTTTGCACACTCTTGGCATTCTCTCAACCAGCTTCACCTGGAATGCTTTTCCAATGGTCTTGAAGGAGTTCCCACATATGATGAGCACTTGTTGGCTGCTTTTCCTTCACTCTGCCTCCGACTCATCCCAAACCATCTCAATTGGGTTGAGGTTGGGGGATTGTGCACCCCATCACTTTCCTTATTGGTCAAATAGCTCTTACACAGCCTGGAGGTGTGTTGGGTCATTGTCCAGTTGAAAAACAAATGATAGTCCCACTAAGCGCAAACCAGATAGGATGGCGTATCGCTGCAGAATGCTGTGGTAGCCAGGCTGGTTAAGTGTGCCTTGAATTCTAAATAAATCACAGACAGTGTCACCAGCAAAGCACCCCCACACCATAACACCTCCTCCTCCATGCTTTACAGTGGAAACCACACATGCGGAGATCATCTGTTCACCTACTCTGCGTCTCACAAAGACACGGCAGCTGGAACCAACAATCTCAAATTTGGACTCCTCAGACCAAAGGACAGATTTCCACCTGTCTAATGTCCATTGCTTGTGTTTCTTGGCCCAAGCAAGTCTCTTCTTATTATTGGTGTCCTTTAGTAGTGGTTTCCTTGCAGCAATTCGACAATGAAGGCCTGATTCACGCAGTCTCCTCTGAACAGTTGATGTTGAGGTGTGTCTGTTATTTGAACTCTTTGAAGCATTTATTTGGGCTGCAATTTCTGAGGCTGGTAACTCTAATGAATTTATCCTCTGCAGCAGAGGTAACTCTGGGTCTTCCTTTCCTGTGGCGGGCCTCATGAGAGCCAGTTTCATCATAGCGCTTGATGGTTTTTGTGACTGCACTGTCGTTTCTCTTTGCATATTTGAGCTGTTCTTGCCATAATATGGACTTGGTTTTTTACGAAATAGGGCTATCTACCTTGTCACAACACAACTGATTGGCTCAAACGCATTAAAAAGGAAAGAAATTCCACAAATTAACTTTTAAGAAGGCACACCTGTTAATTGAAATGCATTCTAGGTGTCTACCTCATGAAGCTGGTTGAGAGAATGCCAAGAGCGTGCAAAGCTGTCATCAAGGCAAAGGGTGGCTACTTTGAAGAATCTCAAATATAAAATATATATTTGTTTAACACTTCTTTGGTTACTACATGATTCCATATGTGTTATTTCATAGTTTTGATGTCTTCACTATTATTCTACAATGTAGAAAATAGTAAAAATAAAGAAAAACCCTTGAATGAGTAGGTGTGTCCAAACCTTTGACTGGTAGTGTATATTGTGAGCCTTTCTGTCTGATACTTAGGCCAACAGACTGTGTCTAGAAGTGTCTTGTGAATGTCTCTAATGTATTGACTGACTGTTTGTGGCATATATTTATATTCTGCTCTCTGACATTGCTCGCTCTGATATTTCTTAATTTCATTTTTTTCAATTTGCATGTATTGTTAGGTATTACTGCACCGTTGGAGCTAGAAACATAAGGATTTCGCTGCACCTGCGATAACATCTGCAAAATATGTGTACGCGACCAATAAAATGTAATTTGATTCCATATCAAGACCTCTGGTGATAGTCCCAGAGTGTTAAGCAATTACCTTTCTCTCGACTCACAGCATCTCGCCCCCTCCTCGCTAAAGGCGTCTCTCTTCTGCTTCTGTTGTGGAAGGGTTATCTCATCTGACAACTTCCTGTTATTTGACCTGTTTCCCATTTCTTCACAGTGATTGAGGCCCTCTATCTGTGGCACCAAAGTCTCACCAAGGCCAATTGTTTCCAAAATAGGTTTAGGTTTCACAATAGATAAATATGACACACAGAATTTGGGAGAAGGTTAGGCCGTTACAATGTTTTTTTATTGATCACATGCAATGACTTGTTGTAGCTTTTTACCCTTCTAATGGATGGATGAGATTTGATTTAGACTACTATGCCATGTAAAATAATTATTGAAAAAGAATAATGCTACAAACTTAATAGCCAGTTAAGTAGATGCATGCAGGGCTGGTGGGCATAAAAGATCACAGTGAAAATATGATTACCCTGAAAGGCCTGTAACTTGTACATCAAAGCCACATGACTGAATAAATGTTATGTTTATGGATTAATCTTCAGTACAGTCAGGCCATGGCTGGATGCTCCTATTGTAATGCTACACGGTGCTCTGTTGTTCTAATGGGGATAGGGATCATGTCTGGGTCAGGCTCTGTTGAAATAGACCCTTTCTGGTTGCGTTTGGGCTCCTTTGTCAGCTATGAAAACAAGATGAGATGGGAAGAGGTCTTGTTTGCAGAGGGGCGTAGAGTCCACCCCCTGTGCCATGGAATCACCCCTATTGGAAGTCTGGGGGCCCCTGGGCCTGGCGCCACTGTGAAAACCTGGTAGCAGTGCAAGAGTTCATTGTGTGGGGCTAAGTTAATACACAAATTAAACGTAGACTTGGATGGATTTGATAATGAGGGCCACCATATTGTTTTACTTGGATGTTTTCCCTGTGGTCCTCATGCTTCTTTAATATCAACAGACGTTTTGAACGATCAATGAACTATTTGAATCGGACTTCACTCATATTAGTACATTTATTGTGTACTATTGATTTTCTGCTTCTTTAAAAGAGGTTCTAGTGAGTGAGTCGGTGATGACGCTACTGGCACAAGCACTGGATTCAAAGCCTGCTTTTCAAAATTGTGTTTTTAAGAGCTGCAACATCTGGCTGTCCTGCTTGGCCAACATGCAGGCAGGATATGATCCCTTTTTTAATTCACATCATGTGCACAATCTGAGAATGCTTGCTATACATTAGACACAGTAAAGAGAAAACGAATGTGTGCATGCCGTGTGTACGTTTTATCATTCTCAAAAGAGCTATGTATGTGTGCCTGTGTGCAGCTTTTGCCCTGTGACATGGCTGTAGCTAGGGCTGGCGCAATTACCGTATAACCGTGTAGCCTAACCGACGGTTATGGATGAAGACCTACATGAAACTAAAACAACCCTCATAACGTATTTAAAAAAATAATAATAATAGTGGAACGAACAGCTGACTGAAGACAGAACCGCCAGGCATTCGTGCGGATGAGTTTGTTTCTGCTGTTACATGGACTCTACAAAGTGATGGAGCTTTGTTGCTCCTTTCTGAAACAAGCAAGTCTGGTAGCTTAGGCAACACCCCCCTCCCTGCAGCAGCACATGCAGTCAGGAGCGGAGGAGAGGAGAAAATGTGTTTTTTTTACGGTGACCGCGGTCATTTGGCTAAACAATAACCATCATCCAAAATTCCATGACTATCACAGCCCTAGCCAGAGCCGGCTCTACGGGGTGGCAAAGCCGGGCATAGACTCCCCAGATAGAATTTGTGCCCCCCCCCCACAGTTTTGTTTTGTTTCCCCATGAACATAACAAATGGTATAGGAATTACAATGCCCAGTTTTGCCAATGTAGCGTTGTTGGGCCTGACAGTAGTGCAGACGGGGACAGAGCCTATGCTGGGTGTGCGCTCATGATCTGGGGGGGGGTGGGTAATAATGTAATATTTAGTAGTTTAAAAATTAAGGGTTTTTTTCTCAGAGGGGAAAAAAGTTGTTAACTTTTTCAGACAGATACAGCTAATAATAGGCTAGCTACTAGCTTCGTTAAGTTTTGTTAGCGGCAAGCTGAATAATTATAGCTGGTTAATCCGCATGGATGAAAATGGCTGGGCACTGCCAAGAGCAACGGAGGACCACCATGTCGAGTGCGATGCCGAGCTCACCGAGCAGCATGCTGGCCTGATCACCAAGGTTGAGGAGCCTAGCAGCAAATGTAATAACCGCCCATCCCCCACGCTGCCTCTTGACCAACAAGATGGAGAAGAGCCAGGGCCTAGCACCAACAGCACGAGGGTAACATCACAACAAGCTCCGTTACCCCAGCCACTAGCATCTGACCACCTGTTGGCTCTAACCAAAACTGAACCAGGGGAAGCAGAGTTTATTGTTTCTTGCAAAGTGAAATCGCAACCACAGCTAGCAACAACAAATGGACCTTACTCAGTGTTCTTCAAAGATACGGCGGGCCTTTGTCAGCAATGCCGTCTGTGCTGTTGGCACTGAAACATGGATTTGGATTAACATTTGGGACATCTACAGCAACGTGCGAAAAGTCTTTCTCCACTCTGAAGAACGTATAGCAGTGAACACAGATGCAGCATGTTACATCAACGAAAAGCCCAGCTTGTCCAGCTGGCATTTGAGAGGGACCTGACAAGTACATTTTCGCCTGGAAAGAGAATGGAATTAAACTTCTCATGAGGTTCAACACCGCATGGAGGAGGCTGCAACTCGTCTAAATGGTATTATAAACTGGGTGGTTCGAGCCCTGAATGCTGATTGGCTGACAGCCGTGGTATATCACGGGTATGACAAAACATTTTATTTGTACTGCTTTTTACTGCTAATTATGTTGGAAACCAGTAACGCGTTGCGTCGTGCCTAAGAACAGCCCTTAGCCTTGGTATGTTGGCCATATACCACACCCCCTCGTGCCTTATCGCTTAAAGCTACAACCTTTATGGCCGTGGCCTCCATGCCAAAATTAGTAATTCATTGGTTTTCCCTCATGTAAATCTACTGGTTGTTTTGGATTTTATTTTATGTAATGTATAGTTGAGGCCTTTTTGCTTTTTACTTCAATGGATCTATTAGATTTTAACGGTCATTGCTTGCTTTTGCGGGTCTAATTGCTATTAATATATATAGAGTTTTGCTTTATTTGACGGGTATAGGGACAATGACCAATGTAGCCTATTGGTTGTGCTCTGAGGTGATGCTAAAATTGACAGTGCATTTAACGTTATCCTTTCATCGCACAGACTGGTGGTAGCCTTCTGTCCATGGTCCTGAATCGATGGTTACGGTGTGTGCTGTTTTAATGAGCACATCTTGGGCTACCAGTCTTCGTAGGGTTTCTCTTCAACATCGCGTGTTTTCTTGTGGCAAAATGACAGTTGTTGTGTACATGGCTGCATTTCAGATAGGCCTCCATTTTTGTATGTAGGACCAATACCGTTTGTTTCCTACTAAAACAAGTAGGCAGACTTTCACTCATTATTAATGTGCATTACACAGTCATTGTGTGATAGGCTACTGTAAAAGTTATGTCAATACTATGAAAACGAGACAGCCTACATTTTCGTCCCCTCCCTGCTCTCTTGCTATTTTGTGTGTTGCTTTCGGAATGGGCATTTACTACTGCCATGTAGGAAATTTCACATCAGGTATGGCTATAGAATATGCACTCAGATTGATTTAATTTGCTTTTCTGAAAATATTGCGCACCTAGAGAAGTGTCGACAAATTCGACAAATGTAGCCTGTAGTTCTAATGATTGAAGTTTAAGCTATGAAGCCTGTAAGAATCTTTTGATAAGCTAGTGGTGCTCATCCTGTTCATGTTGGTAGGCGTAAATGATGTGTAGGCCTACTGCAGTTACGGCTGCATTTTGTATACACATGTAGTAGTGGGGCGCATATCTTTCTTGTGTTATTATATAAAGCGATGGTTGTTTACATTTCAGGTATATTTTGGTACTTTTGAGCAGTAGTAGAACCAATCTACCTTTTTTTGTGTTATTAGGGCTCTAAAGCAATACTAGTTGTGCCCCCCCACCCTAGCTGTAGCCCAGGTGGATGTACGGGATCTATCTGGCTCTTTCATGCAGATGGCTGTTATAACAGCCGTTGAATCCTGAGAGGTAACCAGGGTGAGTTTGTTGTTGTTGTTGTTGTTATTTTTGGGCCTTGAGAGTGGGGGAGGGGGACTGCAATCTCTGCCTCAGTCTGCCTGCCCCTCTGAAGAAAGTTGGGCGCCACTCTTTCCAAATGGCTGTTGAACACGTGAAAGGCACAGGGCAGGACTGTGAACTAGCTGGTCCTGTTGGGAGAATGAATGGCACAGCACCGATGGAGGGAAGATACTATAGTTAGCCTAGCCAAGACTCAATGGCCTTTCAGTCACGTGTCTGTGAAAATGTAAGCCTATAGAGTATTGACATGGGCAGTTTTACTAAATCACCCACAGAAATGGTAAGGGACTACAGTTTGTCTACAGAGATGATCCGAGATTTGCTATGAGGCCTAATCCAAAAATAGATCTAATGTCATTCTTGTGTTCTACTACCACTTATGCCACTTATAGAGTGTGAATTTATCATAGCTGAAATTATATTTTCACCAGTAATTGGAGACATATACAGTACCAGTCAAAAGTTTGGACACACATACTCATTCAAGGGTTTTTCTTTATTTGTACTATTTTCTACATTGTAGAATAATAGTGAAGACATCAAAACTATGAAATAACACATATGGAATCATGTAGTAACCAAAAAAGTGTTAAACAAATTCTTCAAATAGCCACCCTTTGCCTTGATGACAACTTTGCACACTCTTGGCATTCTCTCAACCAGCTTCACCTGGAATGCTTTTCCAACAGTCTTGAAATACTATTTATGGTGTCAACAACTACTTGGAGAAGCTTTCACCATACCCAGTGGTAGCAAGCGATAAAGATCGGTGGCTAGATATTGGATGTGATAAAGTGATGTTATCAAAACAAACCCCAAGTCATTGATATGAGTGTTGAAGAAGAATGAACACACACATACAGTACCAGTCAAAAGTTTGGACACACCTACTCATTCCAGGGTTTTTCTTTATTTTTACTATTTTCTACATTGTAGAATAATAGTGAAGACATCAAAACTATGAAATAACACATATGTAGTAACAAAAAAAGTGTTAAACAAATAAAAATATATTTTATATTTGAGATTCTTCAAAGTAGCCACCCTTTGCCTTGATGACAGCTTAGCTGTCTCTTGGCATTCTCTCAACCAGCTCCATGAGGAATGCTTTTCTAACCGTCTTGAAGGAGTTCCCACATATGCTGAGCACTTGTTGGCTGCTTTTCCTTCACTCTGCGGTCCAACTCATCCCAAACCATCTCAATTGGGTTGAGTTCGGGGGATTGTGGAGGCCAGGTCATCTGATGCAGCACTCCTTCTTGGTAAAATAGCCCTTACACAGCCTGGAGGTGTGTTGGGTCATTGTCCTGTTGAAAAACAAATGATAGTCCCACTAAGCCCAAACCAGATGGGATGGCGTATCGCTGCAGAATGTTGTGGTAGCCATGCTGGTTAAGTGTGCCTTGAATTCTAAATAAATCACAGACAGTGTCACCAGCAAAGCACCCCCACACCATAACACCACCTACTCCATGCTTCACGGTGGGAACTACACATGCGGAGATCATCCGTTCACCCACACCGCGTCTCACAAAGACACAGTGGTTGGAACCAAAAATCTCCAATTTGGACTCCAGACCAAAGGACACATTTCCACCGATCTAATGTCCATTGCTCGTGTTTCTTGGCCCAAGCAGGTCTCTTCTTCTTATTGGTGACCTTTAGTAGTGGTTTCCTTGCAGCAATTCAACCATGATGGCCTGATTCACACAGTCCCCTCTGAACAGTTGATGTTGAGATGTGTCTGTGACTTGAACTCTGAAGCATTTATTTGGCCTGCAATTTCTGAGGCTGGTAACTCTAATGAACTTATCCTCTGCAGCAGAGGTAAATCTGGGTCTTCCATTCCTGTGGCGGTCCTCATGAGAGCCAGTTTCATCATAGCGCTTGATGGTTTTTGCGACTGCACTTGAAGAAACTTGAAAATGTCTTGAAAGTTTCCATATTGACTGACCTTCATGTCTTAAAGTAATGATGGACTGTCGTCTTTGCATATTTGAGCTGTTCTTGCCATACTATGGACTTGGTCTTTTACCAAATAGGGCTATCTTCTGTACAGTGGGGAAAAAAAGTATTTAGTCAGCCACCAATTGTGCATGTTCTCCCACTTAAAAAGATGAGAGAGGCCTGTAATTTTCATCATAGGTACACGTCAACTATGACAGACAAAATGAGGAAAGAAAATCCAGAAAATCACATTGTAGGATTTTTTATGAATTTATTTGCAAATTATGGTGGAAAATAACAATACTTTGTTATATACTCTTTGTTGGCAATGACACAGGTCAAACGTTTTCTGTAAGTCTTCACAAGGTTTTCACACACTGTTGCTGGTATTTTGGCCCATTCCTCCATGCAGATCTCCTCTAGAGCAGTGATGTTTTGGGGCTGTCGCTGGGCAACACGGACTTTCAACTCCCTCCAAAGATTTTCTATGGGGTTGAGATCTGGAGACTGGCTAGGCCACTCCAGGACCTTGAAATGCTTCTTATGAAGCCACTCCTTCGTTGCCCGGGCGGTGTGTTTGGGATCATTGTCATGCTGAAAGACCCAGCCACGTTTCATCTTCAATGCCCTTGCTGATGGAAGGAGGTTTTCACTCAAAATCTCACAATACATGGCCCCATTCATTCTTTCCTTTACACGGATCAGTCGTCCTGGTCCCTTTGCAGAAAAAACAGCCCCAAAGCATGATGTTTCCACCCCCATGCTTCACAGTAGGTATGGTGTTCTTTGGATGCAACTCAGCATTCTTTGTCCTCCAAACACGATGAGTTGAATTTTTACCAAAAAGTTATATTTTGGTTTCATCTGACCATATGACATTCTCCCAATCCTCTTCTGGATCATCCAAATGCACTCTAGCAAACTTCAGACGGGCCTGGACATGTACTGGCTTAAGCAGGGGGACACGTCTGGCACTGCAGGATTTGAGTCCCTGGTGGCGTAGTGTGTTACTGATGGTAGGCTTTGTTACTTTGGTCCCAGCTCTCTGCAGGTCATTCACTAGGTCCCCCCGTGTGGTTCTGGGATTTTTGCTCACCGTTTTTGTGATAATTTTGACCCCACGGGGTGAGATCTTGCGTGGAGCCCCAGATCGAGGGAGATTATCAGTGGTCTTGTATGTCTTCCATTTCCTAATAATTGCTCCCACAGTTGATTTCTTCAAACCAAGCTGCTTACCTATTGCAGATTCAGTCTTCCCAGCCTGGTGCAGGTCTACAATTTTGTTTCTGGTGTCCTTTGACAGCTCTTTGGTCTTGGCCATAGTGGAGTTTGGAGTGTGACTGTTTGAGGTTGTGGACAGGTGTCTTTTATACTGATAACAAGTTCAAACAGGTGCCATTAATACAGGTAACGAGTGGAGGACAGAGGAGCCTCTTAAATAAGAAGTTACAGGTCTGTGAGAGCCAGAAATCTTGCTTGTTTGTAGGTGACCAAATACTTATTTTCCACCATAATTTGCAAATAAATTCATAAAAAATCCTACAATGTGATTTTCTGGAAAAAAAAAATCTCAATTTGTCTGTCATAGTTGACGTGTACCTATGATGAAAATTACAGGCCTCTCATCTTTTTAAGTGGGAGAACTTGCACAATTGGTGACTGACTAAATACTTTTTTTCCCCACTGTCACAACACAACTGATTGTCTCAAACGCATTAAGAAGGAAAGAAATTCCACGAATTAACTTTTAACAAGGCACACCTGTTAGTTGAAATGCATTCCAGGTGACTACCTCATGAAGCTGGTTGAGAGAATGCCAAGAGTGTGCAAAGCTGTCATCAAGGCAAAAGGTGGCTATTTGAAGAATCTCAAATATAAAATATATTTTGATTTGATTAATACTTTTTTGGTTACTACATAATTCCATATATGTTATTTCATAGTTTTGATGTCTTCACTATTATTCTACAATGTAGAAAATAGTAAATTTTTAGGAAAAACCTTTGAATGAGTAGGTGTGTCCAAACTTTTGACTGGTAGTGTAAGTGGAGTTCTCTGACCCTAAATAATCTTGCAGCAGGAGATTAGAATGTCCCACGTACAGTATGATGGCCCCAGATGGAATGCTGGGGCCTGTTTGTCATGGGGACAGACGAGCCTGGGACTCGTAATCGTGTTGGGAGCTGGAGCCTACCATCTGAAAACACTGTAACCCTTGAGTAATGAGATCTGTTCTCCACTACATACATTGAGGGGAAAAAAGTATTTGATTCCCTGCTGATTTTGTACGTTTGCCCACTGACAAAGACATGATCAGTCTATAATTTTAATGGTAGGTTTATTTGAACAGTGAGAGACAGAATAACAACAAAAAAATCAAGAAAAACACATGTCCAAAATGTTATAAATTTATTTGCATTTTAATGAGGGAAATAAGTATTTGACCCCTCTGCAAAACATGATTTAGTACATGGTGGCAAAACCCTTGTTGGCAATCATAGAGGTCAGACGTTTCTTGTAGTTGGCCACCAGGTTTGCACACATCTCAGGAGGGATTTTGTTCCACTCCTCTTTGCAGATCTTCTCCAAGTCATTAAGGTTTCGAGGCTGACGTTTGGCAACTCGAACCTTCAGCTCCCTCCACAGATTTTCTATGGGATTAAGGTCTGGAGACTGGCTAGGCCACTCCAGGACCTTAATGTGCTTCTTCTTGAGCCACTCCTTTGTTGCCTTGGCCGTGTGTTTTGGGTCATTGTCATGCTGAATACCCATCCACGACCCATTTTCAATGCCCTGGCTGAGGGAAGGAGGTTCTCACCCAAGATTTGACGGTACATGGCCCCGTCCATCGTCCCTTTAAATGCGGTGAAGTTGTCCTGTCCCCTTAGCAGAAAAACACCCCCAAAGCATAATGTTTCCACCTCCATGTTTGACGGTGGGGATGGTGTTCTTGGTGTCATAGGCAGCATTCCTCCTCCTCCAAACACGGTGAGTTGAGTTGATGCCAAATAGCTCGAGTTTAGTCTCATCTGACCACAACACTTTCACCCAGTTCTCCTCTGAATCATTCAGATGTTCATTGGCAAACTTCAGACGGCCCTGTATATGTGCTTTCTTGAGCAGGGGGACCTTGCGGGCGCTGCAGGATTTCAGTCTTTCACGGCGTAGTGTGTTACCAATTGTTTTCTTGGTGACTATGGTCCCAGCTGCATTGAGATCATTGACAAGATCCTCCCGTGTAGTTCTGGGCTGATTCCTCACCGTTCTCATGATCATTGCAACTCCACAAGGTGAGATCTTGCATGGAGCCCCAGGCCGAGGGAGATTGACAGTTCTTTTGTGTTTCTTCCATTTGCGAATAATCGCACCAACTGTTGTCACCTTCTCACCAAGCTGCTTGGCAATGGTCTTGTAGCCCATTCCAGTCTTGTGTAGGTCTACAATCTTGTCCCTGACATCCTTGGAGAGCTCTTTGGTCTTGGCCATGGTGGAGAGTTTGGAATCTGATTGATTGATTGCTTCTGTGGACAGGTGTCTTTTATACAGGTAACGAGCTGAGAGTGCTCCTAATCTCAGCTCGTTACCTGTATAAAAGACACCTGGGAGCCATAAATCTTTCTGATTGAGAGGGGGACAAATACTTATTTCCCTCATTAAAATGCAAATCAATTTATAACATTTTTGACATGCGTTTTCTGCATTTTTTTGTTGTTATTCTGTCTCTCACTGTTCAAATAAACCTACCATAAAATGTATAGACTGATCATTTCTTTGTCATTGGGCAAACGTACAAAATCAGCAGGGGCTCAAATACTATTTTCCCTCACTACTTAGAGAGGAGATGCATTTTGTCATTTTTTATCTCTTTTTCTGTTGTCATCGTGTTCCTACATATTGAAGCCAGATTAATTCATGATCATCCCCTCCTCTCCATTTTCTGCTTGGCTGTGTTAATGTAGGCCAGCTTAAAGGGCTCCAGCATCAAAGTGAATGACTGGCTGCATTTAGTCATTCAGAGTCTGTTGCTCCACATAATTACTTTAGAAGAGTGTAGTCCATCAGATGGTGACTTCCTAGTATTCTATCATAGGGTAATGTCTTTTTTCTTCTTACCAGCTCTATCACAGTGAGTGTAATGGATGGAAGGTAAGCCCAGGTCTGTTGACCAGGACAGCGCTGCTGATTCTGTCACGCCCTGGCCTTGAGAGGCCGGTTGTCTTTAGTTGGTTTGGTCAGGGCGTGAGAATCTATGCTAGAAATTCTATGTTTATGTTCTAGGTATTGTATTTCTATGTTTGGCCGGGTGTGATTCCCAATCAGAGACAGCTGTCGCTCGTTGTCTCTGATTGGGGATCATACTTAAGTAGCCTGTTTGCCTACCTTAGTTGTGGGATCTTGTTCCGTGTTGGCTTGTATGTGTATAGCCGGAGGACTTCACGTTACGTTGTTTATTGTTTTGTTGTATGTTTATTGAGTAAATAAACATGTGCTGCGTGGTATGCGAACCTTGTTCTGACCCGTCTCTCAACGATCGTGACAGATTCGTTTTGTGCACTGTGTGTCGGGAGACAGCCACAACCACACATACAGACCCAGGAGGACAAAGAGCAATGGATTCCATGCTAAATATAGCAGGTTCCTGGGTGCAGATGAATATGGTCTTGTTGATGTGAAGAGGTCTGTGTTTGAGGGAGTCCATGGCTGGGTTCAGTGCTGAGACGTGCACGCTTCAGGCCTTTATATACATAATCAACTTTCTGCCAAAAAAAGATGCAGGTTTTCATAATCTTGTGCTGCTGGTACAAAAACAGGGTTGTTGAGCCCGAAAGAAGGAAGCTATAATATGTTTATCCGATAGGGAAGTGTTTACAAGTTTTTGGTCCCGTAATGCTGACAGAAACAGTTTTTCTGCATGTATTTTCATAGTCCAGAGATGGATCAGATGCAGAACTTATAATATTATCAGCTAAATCAGCATTCTTTATTGGAAAGTGAGGGGGATTGATCCTCTGTAGTCATCCCCGATTGTATTCTAGCGCTTAGTAGTCATAAGGAAGAACAATGATGTTTGCTGGCATGATGATGTGAAGGCATGTTCTATCATAAAGCGCTTTATCATATTGTCTGACATCCTGTTTCCTGGCTGGGCAGTGATGTCCTTGCCTGGGGAACCCAGTGTTTGCAAGCTGCCGGACGGTGACCCGCTCTTTCAGGAGCACGAAGCAGGAAGTCAACTCTGTATGGTCGAATGTGACCTCAACAGACAAGACCAGAGCACACATGCTACACAGAGGGTAACATGGTAGAAACCCACTTGAATTCTTGACAGACATCTCCCATCGACAGGTCAAAAGAGTTGATGCATGAAGTAGATCAAAGTAAAACACTTTCCAATTCATTTGGATTCCAATTAATTGGGCAAATAATCTCAGTAATTAGAAGGTATGAAGAGATTTTGCATGTCACTCCTAGATGTGAAAGTGCCCCCCTTTTTTTCTCGCTACTCCTCGGTTGCTTGTTTCTGGCACATACATATTCACACCTAACAGTCCCACACACTTGCGAGAGTTGGGCTCAGTTCAGTGGATCAAGGTTTATGCTGTGACGGTCCATAGTGAGAGAGTGTGGTGCAGTGTGTACTGGCTGTATGCCCTGAGCGAGGTACTGTGGAAAGGTGTTTTACAGGCCAAATGAAATGAAGTTCAAAGAAGCCCACAGCAGTGTATAGAGAGTTTATTGCTCCACAAATCAACATGAAGGCCTAGCAGAGGTTATCTCCTGGTCTGTATAGAGAGGCTGTCCATAAACATTGGGCCCCGGCTCACGGCTCAGACAGTCACTGCCAATGTCCTCAGAGGCCCAGGATGGGGTGTATCTCAATAGTGTAAATGACTTCCTCTCCTCATCTCCTCTCCTTAATCTGAGCAGATGTGTAATCAATAGGATGAGCAGCCTACTTAAGACGGTTTAGATGCACCCGTAGAGTCTGTCTCGCTCTCCTGGTTCCAGAGCTGGAGCATGAAAGTGATTTCCCATGGCTGCCACTGCGCCCTGGTCACGCTTTTCTCTCGCTCACTCACTCTCTCTCACACACACTTGCCTACCGGGCAATTCCACGCTAACGGAATTGCGCTAAGACTCAGATCTTTCACTTAAAATGCATGCCAACCAAACATTTTGTAGTACTTTTTTTTGTGTGGTTTGTGACTACTATGATTTCCCATTGTAGCCAATTAAATAGCAGAAATTCCGTTACCAATTTTGGGGAAATTCTGTTGCCGATATGGTAACTGATATTTTTTTATTTTAATCACTTAATAATTCATAAACAAAATTGATATCAGTAAAAACACTAATTGATAGGTCTACCTTTACTTGTTACTTCTGTGACCTTTCATTATCCTCCATTCTCATGAGGGAGAGAAGTTAGAAAATATCTTAAAGATATGTTGGTTTTTGGTAACAGAATTACAAGGCACAAGGCAATATTTCTTAAACTTACAGAAGGTAAATATTTCTCCAAAACGAAATATGTGTTGATTATAGTTGGCAGGGGTCTTAACTTCAACATTATTGTGTTTTGATGTATTCTGGTTCCTTTTAAGACTTTTTCTGGTAGATGTTTTCTAAGACCCATTTCCTGACCAGAAATCAAAGCCTTTGCTTATTCTTAATTTTTAGTATAGAAAATTGTTGAAAAAAGTATACAGTGCATTCAGAAAGTATTCAGACCCCTTGATTTTTTTTCCATATTTTGTTACGTTACAGCCTTAAAATCCTCATCAATCTATACACAGTACCTCATAATGTCAAAGCGAAAAAGGTTTGTAGAAATTTTTGCAAATGTATTAAAAATAAAAAACAGAAATTCTTTATTTAATAAGTATTCAGACATTTTGCTAAGAGACTCGAAATTGAGCTCAGGTGCATCCTGTTTCCATTGATCATCATTGATGTTTCTACAACTTGATTGAAGTCCACCTGTGGTAAATTCTATTCATTGGACATGATTTGGAAAGACACACATCTGTCTATATAAGGTCCCACAATTGACAGTGCATGTCAGAGCAAAAACCAAGCCTTGAGGTTGAAGGAATTGTCCGTAGAGCTCCGAGACAGGATTGTGTCGAGGCACAGATCTGGGGAAGGGTACCAAAAAATGTCTGCAGCATTGAAGGTCCCCAAGAACACAGTGGCCTCCATCATTCTTAAATGGAAGAAGTTTGGAACCACCAAGACTCTTCCTAGAGCTGGCCGCCCGGCCAAACTGAGCAATCAGGGGAGAAGGGCCTTGGTCAGGGAGGTGACCAAGAACCCGATGGCCCAGAACGTAAAATAACGTTATTAACCGGTTGCCTTGCTTTTAAAAATAACGGTTTTGTTCCGTAACAGTATAGATCACTTTTGTTTCCAGTTCTGTTTCTTTTCATCAAATCGTTTAGTTATGTTCCGGTTTTCTGTTCTTTTCCCTGAACTGTTTCCAACCGCTGGCTCCTATGAACTTCACATGTTGGTGCTCATTGGGTCCTTTTACATGGAAATGACCTGCCTTCCCTCAGACTGTCTGCTGCGGAGAGGAAGCACAGAACACTAGGAGTGAACATAGTTATGTGCAGCCCTGATTTCTATAGGCCTCTTGAACAATGCCTTTTGAGATTGGTGCCATCCTAGAGATAATCCACATTACCGCAAAGTTTCCACAACTGTGAGAAGACCCGTTGTCTCAGTCTCACACACACACACAAGGCGAGATGGCCCTGTTTATGTCAGAGCCAGTCTTCATGTAAAAGAGAAGAGGGCAAAACATATGTGTGTGTGGGGGGGGTGGCAGGCAAAGTGCATAGAGGAGGGCTAAGTGGCAGACTGTCTGTGCTGCTGGACGGGGCCTGGCACTGCCATGTGGGTTGGGCTGGCACTGGATGCATTGTTCCCCCATCGCAGCCAGGGATTTCTCTTCCCAGCACTACAGGGACAAAGCAGAGGGAGGGAGTGCGAGGGGGAGAGTAGTGATAGCTATTAGCTAGGGCATCGAGGGGGAGAGTAGTGATAGCTATTAGCTAGGGCATCGAGGGGGAGAGTAGTGATAGCTATTAGCTAGGGCATCGAGGGGGAGAGTAGTGATAGCTATTAGCTAGGGCATCGAGGGGGAGAGTAGTGATAGCTATTAGCTAGGGCATCGAGGGGGAGAGTAGTGATAGCTATTAGCTAGGGCATCGAGGGGGAGAGTAGTGATAGCTATTAGCTAGGGCATCGAGGGGGAGAGTAGTGATAGCTATTAGCTAGGGCATCGAGGGGGAGAGTAGTGATAGCTATTAGCTAGGGCATCGAAAGTACGCTCCAGTTCCTCTGAGGACCCTTACATTTTTTGAATTCTGTTTTTTTCTCTCCCTCCATGGCCTCTTTCTTGTAATGGAAACCAGGATGAGGAAAATCCAGGCCCTTGGACTCAGAGACGACTCCTGGCTATAGTCCTAGTCAGGGATTCTGTGAACTAAACCCTCACTGCAACTCTGCTTTCTGTTTCAGCTGTGGAGAGGTAACCTGAAGGTAAAGGATCTTGTTTCATATTCTGGTGTTTACTCTACGTAGCATAAACTTTGATAACTAGCAATGTAAATATGTATCAAATTCAACTCCAGGCGACAACCAGATGTTAGGGTATGGGGAGCCCATGTTAACGTGTAGCCTAGGTGTGAGCTCCCATATGAACTTGCATGGAACTAGGCCTACTCAAGTTCTGAGTTTGACATTACGCCTAGCCCAGGGGTGTCAAACATACGGCCCGCTTTTATTAAAAAAGTATATATACTATATACCGGATTCAAAAATTAGAATCTTTCAATTTAAATTATTATATAAAATTCTTGCTACCAATAGAATGTTATTTATATGGGGGATACAATCTTCCCATCTCTGCAGATTTTACTGTGAAGAGACAGAATCATTAGATCATTTGTTTTGGTTCTGTCCATTTGTAGCTTGTTTTTGGACACAGGTCCAGGAATGGCTAAAGGATTGCAATATTTACCTGGAGCTAACCTTGCAGATAGCATTACTGGGTGATCTGAAAAGTCATAGTCAATCAATCAATAATATAATAATACTTTTAGCAAAAATGTTTATTTTTAATTCACAATCTGTAGAAGCAATGAGAATAGAAAGGTTCAGAACTTTTGTAAAACATCACAGTACGGTTGAAAAATATATGGCAAATAGAAATCCTATATGGATGGTGTTAAGAGATAGATGGGAGGTGTTGAATAGAGTTGAAGGATGGGACCAATAACAACTAACAACAAATAATAAAGAAAGGCGGAGTGGGGACGCTGTCCATCTTTCACCCTGAGACACCCTCTCGGACAAGGCCATGTCAAATCTTGTGGAACCATGTCAGTTTTCCCAATTATATTTCAATGGCTCTGGGGCTGTAGCCTTTTAGCCAGTAGTTGAATTGAGCCTAGGTGTTTGCTTCTGTGTAGAGCCTAGGTGCTTGTTAAAGGAGCAGTTAACTGTGCGAATTACAGAAATATGGTAGTTTTTGCTAACCCCCCCCCTCCTTATCTCCCTCTCAGGTGCTGACTGTTTTGGACCAGAGATTCAGGTCCCCCAACTTGGCACTCCACGGACCTGAAACTGGTGACGGGACGGAGGAGTGGACACAAACCAAGGACCCCCCTCGCTACAGCCAGCCGTGTTGGATGCAGCTGAATAACAAGCTGAGAAAAAGAAAGAGCATTGGACTCTCCTGCTCCATTCAGAGGACTGCCATCCATGTGGTGGTATGATGAGACTGTGAGTCAGGAGAAACACAGTCAGACGGGAGCAGAGTGATAGAGGGCGAGAAAGAAAGAAAGAAAGAAAGGTAGGTGAGTGTCAAGGTGCCCTCCTGACCCCTAGGTGATAGCACCAGTCAGGGCAGCAAGATGACCAGCCTGTTCAGGCGAAGCAGCAGTAATGGAGGCTCCAGGGGAGGTGAAGGAGGAGGGGGAGGTGGCGGTGGTTCTACCCCAGGAGAGCTCAACAACAGCCGGCCTAACCGACAGGTGCGGCGCCTGGAGTTCAACCAGGCAATGGAGGACTTCAAGATCATGTTCCCCACCATGGATTACGAGGTCATCGAGTGCGTCCTGCGCTCCAACAACGGGGCGGTGGACGCCACCATCGACCAGCTCCTCCAGATGAGCATCGACGGAGACGGATCGGATGACAGCTCTGACTCCGATGACAGCATCCCACCAGAGGTCAGTCAGTGCAGGGTCAAGGCTTCTACATGCTTTGGTTCGGCTAGACGAACCGAACGAGTGTGCTCGCATACTCCCTTAAAAGACCTTCGCTTGAAAAAGTAGAAAAAAGCGGCAATAGTTTGTCCATCTTGAGACGCCAAGTGAAGACCGCCAGCTGGTCAGCTCATGCTCTGAGTACGCCTCCTGATATTCCGTCTGGCCCCGCGGCCTTGCGAATGTTAACCTGTTTAAAGGTCTTACTCACATCGGCTATGGAGAGGGAGATCACACAGTCGTCTGGAACAGCTGGTGCTCTTATGCATGGTGCGCTTATCAATGTTGCTTGCCTCAAAGTGAGCATAGAAGGCATTTACCTTGTCTGTTAGGCTTGCGTCGCTGGGCAGCTCGCGGCTGGGTTTCCCATTATAATCTGTGATAGTTTGCAAGCCCTGCCACATCCGTCGAGCATCAGAGCCAGCATAGTAAGATTCAATCTTAGTCCTGTATTGACGCTTTGCCTGTTTAATAGCTTGTCGTAGGTCGTAGTGGGATTTCTTATAAGTGTCTGGATTAGTGTCCCGCTCCTTGAAAGCAGCAGCTCTAGCCTTTACTCAGTGCAGATTTTGACTGTAATCCATGGGTTGTAGTTGGGGTATGTACGTACGGTCACTGTGGGGACGACGTCGTCGATGCTGTTATTAATGAAGCCGGTGACTGATGTGATAAACTCCTCAATGTTATCGGATGAATCACGGAACACATCTAATCTGTGCTAGCGAAACAGTCCTGGAGCATAACATCCGCTTCATCAGACCACTTCCATAGTGGTACTGGTACTTGCTGTTTGAGTTTTTGCTTGTAAGCAGGAAGCAGAAGGATAGAGTTATGGTCTGATTTGCCAAAGGGAAGGCAAGGGAGGGGCTTGTATGCGTTTCTGTTTGTGCAATAAAGATGATCTAGAGTTTTGTCACCTCTAGTTGCACAGGTGACATGCTGGTAAAAAGTTGGTTAAACAGATTTCAGTTTCCCTGCATTAAAATCACCGGCCATGAGAAACGCCGCCTCTGAATGTGCATTTTCTTGTTTGCTTATGGCCCTATACAGCTCGTTGAGTGCGGTTTCGGTTTGTGGTGGTAAATAGACAGCTACAAAAAATATAGATGAGAGCTCTCTTGGTAAATAGTATGGTCTGCAGCGTATCATGAGGTATTCTAACTCAGGCAAGCAAACCTCAAGACTTCCTTAACATTAGAGATCGCGCACCAGCTGTTGTCAATGAAGAGACACCCCCATCCTCCCTTCGTCTTACCCAAGTTTGCAGTCTGGTCTTGATGATACATAGAAAAACCAGCGAGATGTACAGTGGGGAAAAAAACTATTTAGTCAGCCACCAATTGTGCAAGTTCTCCCACTTAAAAAGATGAGAGAGGCCTGTCATTTTCATCATAGGTACACGTCAACGATGACAGACAAAATGAGGAAAAAAAATCCAGAAAATCACATTGTAGGATTTTTTATGAATTTCATTGCAAATTATGGTGGAAAATAAGTATTTGGTCAGTAACAAAAGTTTCTCAATACTTAGTTATATACCCTTTTTTGGCAATGACACAGGTCAAACGTTTTCTGTAAGTCTTCACAAGGTTTTCACACACTGTTGCTGGTATGTTGGCCCATTTCTCCATGCAGATCTCCTCTAGAGCAATGATGTTTTGGGGCTGTCGCTGGGCAACACGGACTTTCAACTCCCTCCAAAGATTTTCTATGGGGTTGAGATCTGGAGACTGGCTAGGCCACTCCAGGACCTTGAAATGCTTCTTACGAAGCCACTCCTTCATTGCCCGTGCGGTGTGTTTGGGATCATTGTCATGCTGAAAGACCCAGCCACGTTTCATCTTCAATGCCCTTGCTGATGGAAGGAGGTTTTAACTCAAAATCTCACGATACATGGCCCCATTCATTCTTTCCTTTACACGGATCAGTCGTCCTGGTCCCTTTGCAGAAAAACAGCCCCAAAGCATGATGTTTCCACCCCCATGCTTCACAGTAGGTATGGTGTTCTTTGGATGCAACTCAGCATTCTTTGTCCTCCAAACACGATGAGTTGAATTTTTACCAAAAAGTTATATTTTGGTTTCATCTGACCATATGACATTCTCCCAATCCTCTTCTGGATCATCCAAATGCACTCTAGCAAACTTCAGACGGGCCTGGACATGTACTGGCTTAAGCAGGGGGACACGTCTGGCACTGCAGGATTTGAGTCCCTGGCGGCGTAGTGTGTTACTGATGGTAGGCTTTGTTACTTTGGTCCCAGCTCTCTGCAGGTCCTTCACTAGGTCCCCGTGTGGTTCTGGGATTTTTGCTCACCGTTCTTGTGATCATTTTGACCCCACGGGGTGAGATCTTGCGTGGAGCCCCAGATCGAGGGAGATTATCAGTGGTCTTGTATGTCTTCCATTTCCTAATAATTGCTCCCACAGTTGATTTCTTCAAACCAAGCTGCTTACCTATTGCAGATTCAGTCTTCCCAGCCTGGTGCAGGTCTACAATTTTGTTTCTGTTGTCCTTTGACAGCTCTTTGGTCTTGGCCATAGTGGAGTTTGGAGTGTGACTGTTTGAGGTTGTGGACAGGTGTCTTTTATACTGATAACAAGTTCAAACAGGTGCCATTAATACAGGTAACGAGTGGAGGACAGAGGAGCCTCTTAAAGAAGAAGTTACAGGTCTGTGAGAGCCAGAAATCTTGCTTGTTTGTAGGTGACCAAATACTTATTTTCCACCATCATTTGCAAATAAATTCATTAAAAATTCTACAATGTGATTTTCTGGTTTTTTTTCCCTCAATTTGTCTGTCATAGTTGACATGTACCTATGATGAAAATTACAGGCCTCTCTCATCTTTTTAAGTGGGAGAACTTGCACAATTGGTGGCTGACTAAATACTTTTTTTCCCCACTGTATATCCATGTCCTCGTTCAGCCACGACGCTGAGAAACATAGGGTATTACAGTTTTTCAGGTTGATAGGATAGTCTCGAATGGAGCTCATCCAGTTTGTTTTCCTGTGATTTCACGTTCGCCAATAGAACAGAGGGCAATGGCGGTCTATTGGCGCGCCGACTTAGTCACGTCAACTTCTTCGCCTACCTCTCTTTCGCCGCAGCTTCCTCTTTCGAGTCCTGGGAATTAGGGTCTGGTCCGGAGTAAGCAGAACGTAGAAATGTTTGTCCAAATCGAGGTTAGTGATCGTTGTTCTGACGTCCAGAAGCTGCTTCCTTCATAGGAAATGATGGTGAAGACATTATATACAAAAGTTAGGATCATCGTAAAAAACACACAAAATTGCAGAATTGGTCAGGAGCATGTAAGACTGCTGCTATCCACTGCAGCGCCATCATGTTGGACATAAAATACTGTAAAATCACCAGGAAATCTGCTCAAAGTAGGGTTGGGCGGTACCTAGATTTTCATACTGTCATACCCTTTCTGTACCATACCGAGGTATACGGTATTACCGGAAGTGCACACAAGGCGCTATTTCTTAAAGAAAATAAATTCGGGCAACATGGATCTCGATCCAGGAGGGGATTGATTGTCTCTGCTGTAACCAAGAAGCTTGATCTTGCCACTTAGCTAACAAGTTAGCAAACCAAATGCATAGCTGAAGCCCTGATCTGGATATCATTTATTTGACACATCTAAGATAGTAATAGTTAGTTATAAGCAGTGGCATGGCATGCACCGATTGTATGTCTACACACCCCGGTATATACGGTATATCGCCCAAGCTTAGTTCAAAGTTAATTTTATTTACGAAATATGTTCCCAAGTATTCCCACGCATAAATAGAGAGCCATATGTGATCGTATCCCAATGTATTCAAGGTTTGAAATGATTCTGTTTTTGTCAAATACTATATCGGTTTGGGAATCAGTTTGCAGTGTACAAATTATTTAGAACTATGTTCCGGCCCCCCGACCCTCCACTCAAGGAAAAATCGGCCCATGGCTGATTGTAATTGGGGACCCCCGCGTCACATCCTCTGCTGGCCTACATTTACATTTACGTCATTTAGCAGATGCTCTTATCCAGAGCGACTTACAGTTAGTGAGTGCATACATGTTTTCATACTGGCCCCCCGTGGGAAACGAACCCACAACCCTGGCGTTGCAAGCGCCATGCTCTACCACCTGAGCTACACGGGGCCTACTGCCTCACTCTCTCCCCTCCTGTTCTTGTTGTAGTCTAGGTATTAATCAATAATGCATTGTGTACCACTACCACACACAAAAAAGAAGAAAGTAACTGCAACCCATGTTGTCCCTCTAGAATATGTAGTTGAAGTCGGAAGTTTACATACACCTTAGCCAAATACATTTAAACTCAGTTTTTCGCAATTCCTGACATTTAATCCTAGTAAAAATTCCCTGTCTTAGGTCAGTCAGGATCAACACTTTATTTGAAGAATGTGAAATGTCAGCATAATAGTAGAGAGTGATTTATTTCAGCTTTTATTTCTTTCATCACATTCCCAGTGGGTCAGAAGCGTTACATACACTCAATTAGTATTTGGTAGCATTTTTCCACAACTTTGGAAGTATTCTTGGGGTCATTGTCCATTTGGAAGACCCATTTGCGACCAAGCTTTAACTTCCTGACTGACGTCTTGAGATGTTGCTTCAATATATCCACATAATTTTCCTTCTTCATGATGCCATCTATTTTGTGAAGTGCACCAGTCCCTCCTGCAGCAAAGCACCCCCACAGCATGATGCTGCCACCCCCGTGCTTCACGGTTGGGATGGTGTTCTTCGGCTTGCAAGCCTTCCCCTTTTTCCTCCAAACATAACGATGGTCATTATGGCCAAACAGTTCTATTTTTGTTTCATCAGGCCAGAGGACATTTCTCCAAAAAGTACTATCTTTGTCCCCATGTGCAGTTGTAAACCGTAGTCTAGCTTTTTTATGGTGGTTTTGGAGCAGTGGCTTCTTCCTTGCTGAGCGGCCTTTCAGGTTATGTCGATATAGGACTCGTTTTACTGTGGATATAGATACTGTTGTACCTGTTTCCTCCAGCATCTTCACAAGGTCCTTTGCTGTTGTTCTGGGATTGATTTGCACTTTTCGCACCAAAGTACGTTCATCTCTAGGAGACAGAACGGGTCTCCTTCCTGAACGGTATGACGGCTGCGTGGTCCCATGGTGTTTATACTTGCGTACTATTGTTTGTACAGATGAACGTGGTACCTTCAGGCGTTTGGAAATTGCTCCCAAGGATGAACCAGACTTGTGGAGGTCTACAAAAAATTTTCTGAGGTTTTGGCTGATTTCTTTTGATTTTCCCATGATGTCAAGCAAAGAGGCACTGAGTTTGAAGGTAGGCCTTGAAATACATCCACAGGTACACCTCCAATTGACTCAAATGATGTCAATTAGCCTATCAGAAGCTTCTAAAGCCATGACATCATTTTCTGGAATTTTCCAAGCTGTTTAAAGGCACTGTCAACTTAGTGTATGTAAACTTCTGACCCACTGGAATTGTGATACAGTGAATTATAAGTGAAATAATCTGTCTGTAAACAATTTTTGGAAAAATGACTTGTGTCATGCACAAAGTAGATGTCCTAACCGACTTGCCAAAACTATAGTTTGTAAACAAGACATTTGTGGAGTGGTTGAAAAACAAGTTTTAATGACTCCAACCTAAGTGTATGTAAACTTCCGACTTCAATTGTATATAGTAAAGGCAGCAGTAATGCCTAAAAGTAGTGCTGTTTTGTGTGCTCCAGTTACCTTATCAGACAGTAACCCAACCAGCTTCTCTCTTAACTGAAATTATTAATCTTACTGACATGACTGATTTCATTGGGTAAATGTGTATTAATGTTATTGATCAGGGCCATACTCTCTCTTGGTCTCCTCCATTCCCTGGGCCAGATTCTTGAGCGGACATTAGAACCGTACAGTTCCGACGAGGAACCTCCCCCCGTCTACTCACCGCCCACTTATGACATGCACATCTACGACAGAAAGTACCCAGAGGACCCACCCACTCCTCCACCCAGGTAAATTGTCATACTGTCACAGGAGGCTAGTGGTAAGAGCTATAGGAGGACAGGCTCATTGTAATGTCTGGAATGGAGTCAAACACGTTGTTTTACCATTCAATTTATTCCGTTCCAGACATTACCATGACCCCTTCCTCCTATATGTCCTCCCACCAGCCTCCTCTGTCCTATACTATACAGTTCAACAGATCTACACAATGCCCAGAGAAGAGTTTAACCTATCAGTCGTCTGTCTATGGTAATACTTTAATCCTGTATAGAATATGGGCATCTCGAACATGCACACTGATTACTTTATGAAAGGGAGGAAGGAAGGATTCATGTTTTAAAAATCCCAACAGGAGCTTTTGTTCACATGCAATCCCCTAGCCTGTACTCTTTAAAGCCCAGAGGAACAGAGGAAGTGGTCCTATGGGACCCTGGAATTTACATGCTCAGGGGCCTGTGGAAATCACAGCCGACCACATGCTGTTATAGTTAGTCAAGGCTCCACCTGGTGGCCATTTTAAGAACTGTGCAATTCTGTCTCCAGCTGGTGTGTGTGCGTGCGTGCATGTTTGTGTAATTGGTGCTTGTGTATCACTGGACCAGTTAATAACAATCCTCCATGTAAATGAATTTGCATCAAGCCTCCGTGTCAATGATTTATGATTCATGACAATGTCCACATTTGTTCTGCTTCACACCACCAGCTGAGAGATTCACAGTAATTTACTTCTTGGACTGTACAAAGTGGTGTGTTAAATGTGGTGACTGCTGCTCAAAGGGGATTTTATTGTAAAGACAAACAGACATTATTATTTGTGTTTTCATGCATTGCTTACTTTTCACAGCATCAATACACAATGTGTGATGTGTACATTTAGTTTTATTCTAGTATGACATGGCATATGAATCTCTATCTAGTCTGATCCTAACCTTTGACCCTTGTCTGACCTAGGTTCGAGGCCCAGCCACCTCCAGGTCACCGGCAGGTCCGCAGCTACAGGAACTGGAATCCGCCGTTGCTTGGCAACCTGCCAGATGATTTCCTGCGGATCCTGCCACAGCAACTGGACAATATACAGGTACACAGTGGATGTGAAGAAAACCACACACACACAAAAAAATACATTAGCAGTATGACATCATCATTAACAGCAGGGTGACATCCTGCTTACAGAAATCAATAGCAACTAAATTCAACCTCTCTTTCTCCATCTCTCCTCCTCTAGGGCTCACAGAGCAGTCTGTCCCAGCCTTCCTCCATCGCCCAGCGGACAGCCCAGGGAGGTGTCTCCAGGCCAGCGGCTGGTGGAGCCCTAGGGGCCCCTGGAGGGCCAGGCGGTGCCGGGGGCGTGGCGGGGGCAGGCACGGAGCAGGAGCGTAAACTGAAACAGTACCTGGATGATGAACGCATCGCTCTGTTCCTCCAGAACGAGGAGTTCATGAGGGAGCTGCAGCGCAACCGCGAGTTCCTCGTCGCCCTGGAGAGAGGTGTGTGTCATGCACAGATAGGCATACATGGTCACCTGCATGATATACTTTTAACACACTGAATACATGTTCGGGACACAGTAGGCTAGTACAGTAGTCAAGTTTATGCTTTCTACGGAGCAAGTCCGCTACTGTTGAAAATGCTCTTGGGCGGCATGTAGCTTAGTGGTTAAGAGCGTTGTGCCAGTAACTGAAAGGTCGCTGGTTCTAATCCCCGAGCCGACTAGGTGAAAAATCTGTCGATATGCCCTTGAGCAAGGCACTTAACCCTAATTGCTCCTGTAAGTCGCTCTGGATAAGAGCGTCTGCTAAATGACTAAAATGTTATGCTAGTTGCAAAGTCCCTTGTCTATCTCATGATGTTTTATCCTAGTTGAAATTTGGGAACCATGTCCCACTTTCATAAAGGTTTCTTAATAATAGTGTACATTAGATGCTGCTATGTGTCCCATATTGCGTCATAACATCCAGCTCTCTCTGTTTTAGATCGCTTGAAGTATGAATCAAAGAAATCCAAGTCCAATCATTCATCCGCTTACATGGAGAATTCCACAGCAGGTAGATGTCATTCATAAGCTTCACCAGTAATGGTGTGTGTGGATGTGCGTGTGTTTGCATATACCCTACCAGTCAAAAGTTTGGACACACCTACTCATTCAAGGGTTTTTCTTTATTTTAACTATTTTTTACATTGTAGAATAAAAGTGAAGACATCAAAACTATGAAATAACACATATGGAATCATGTAGTAACCAAAAAAGCATTAAACAAATCAAAATATATTTGAGATTCTTCAAAGAAGCCAGCCTTTGCTTTGATGACAGCTTTGAACACTCTTGGCATTCTCTCAACCAGCTTCATGAGGTAGTCACCTGGAATGCATTTCAATTAATACATTTGAAATTTGTGGAATTTCTTTCCTTCTTAATGCATTTGAGCCAATCAGTTGTGTTGTGACAAGGTAGGGTGGTATACAGAAGATAGCCCTATTTGGTAAAAGACCAAGTCCATATTATGGCAAGAACAGCTCAAATAAGCAAAGAGAAACGACAGTCCCCATCATTACTTTAAGACATGAAGGTCAGTCAATCCGGAAAATTTCAAGACCTTGGAAAGTTTCTTCAGGTGCAGTCGCAAAAACCATCAAGCGCTATGATGAAACTGGCTCTCGTGAGGACCGCCACAGGAAAGGAAGACCCAGAGTTACCTCTGCTGTAGAGGATAAGTTCATTTGAGTTACCAGCCTCAGAAATTGCAGCCCAAATAATCTCAACATCAACTGTTCAGAGGAGACTGCGTGAATCAGGAATTCATGGTCGAATTTCTGAAAAGAAGCCACTACTAAAGGACACCAATAATAAGAAGAGACTTGCTTGGGCCAAGAAACACGAACAATGGACATTAGACCGGTGGAAATGTGTCCTTTGGTCTGGAGTCCAAATTTGAGATTTTTGGTTCCAACCGCTGTGTCTTTGTGAGACGCTGTGTGGGTGAACAGATGATCTCTGCATGTGTAGTTCCCACCGTGGAGCATGGAGTAGGTGGTGTGATGGTGTGGGGGTGCTTTGCTGGTGACACTGTCTGTGATTTATTTAGAATTCAAGGCACACTTAACCAGCATGGCTACCACAGCATTCTGCAGAGATACGCCATCCCGAGTGGCGCAGCAGTCTAAGGCACTGCATCTCAGTGCTTGAGGCGTCACTACAGACCCCCTGGTTCGATTCCAGGCTGTATCACAACCGGCCGTGATTGGGTGTCCCAAAGGGCAGCGCACAATTGGTCCAGCGTCGTCCGAGTTTGGCCGGTGTAGGCCATCATTGTAAATAAGATTTGTTCTTAACTGACTTGCCTAGTTAAATAAAGGTTAAATAAAAAATTATATTTAAAAAATCTGTTTTGTGCCTAGTGGGGCTATCATTTGTTTCTCAACAGGACAATGACCCAACACACTTCCAGGCTTGTAAGGGCTATATGACCAAGAAGGATAGTGATGGGGTGCAGCATCAGATGACCTGGCCTCCACAATCCCCCGACCTCAACCCAATTGAGATGGTTTGGGATGAGTTGGACCGCAGAGTGAAGGAAAAGCAGCCAACAAGTGCTCAGCATATGTGGGAACTCCTTCAAGACTGTTGGAAAAGCATTCCTCATGAAGCTGGTTGAGAGAATGCCAAGAGTGTGCAAAGCTGTCATCAAGGCAAAGGGTGGCTACTTTGAAGAATCTCAAATATAAAATATATTTTTATTTGTTTAACACTTTTTTTGTTACTACATATGTGTTATTTCATAGTTTTGATGTCTTCACTATTATTCTACAATGTAGAAAATAGTAAAAATAAAGAAAAACCCTGGAATGAGTAGGTGTGTCCAAACTTTTGACTGGTACTGTATGTGTGTGTTCATTCTTCTTCAAACACTAATATCAATGACTTGGGGTTTGTTTTGATAACATCACTTTATCACATCCAATATCTAGCCACCGATCTTTATCGCTTGCTACCACTGGGTATGGTGAAAGCTTCTCCAAGTAGTTGTTGACACCATAAGTAGCTTTCTCTGGACTGATTAATTTAGTATTTTATTAAGATCCCCAATTAGCCGCTGCCAGGAAAAAAAAACGCAACAAATAAAATACATAATATACAGGACATAACACTACATAATTTTGTTATTTTATTTATTTTTTACTTTGTTTATTTAGTAAATATTTTCTTAACTCTTATTTTTCTTAAAACTGCATTGTTGGTTAAGGGCTTGTAAGTAAGCATTTCACGGTAAGGTCTACACCTGTTGTATTCAGCGCATGTGACAAATACATTTTGATTTGATAATACAAATGTCTGTCTCTTCACAGACCCGTCGTCCCGTAAGGTTTTCTTTTATCTGTTTTTATTTTTTATTTTTTATTGCTAACTTGCATTACCTGGGGTGGCAGAGGGTTCCATGTAGTCATGGCTCTATTTAATACTGTGCATTTACCAGCCTCTGTTCTGGGACCTGGGGACTGTGAAGAGATCTCTTGCTGCATGTTTTGTGTGGTACCGATGAGTGTCCGAACTGTGTGCCAACTGCTTGAACAGACAGTTTGTTACCTTTAACCCATTAACACCTCGCACAAAGACCAATAGTGATGCAGTCAATCTCTCCTCAACTTTGAACCAGTTCGCCCTCCATGTACATCTAAATGCAATACGTACTGCTCTGTTCTGGACCAACTGCAATTTTCCTATATCCTTCTTTGTCGCACATGACCACACAACTGGGCAGTAGTCCAGGTTGATTTAGATGAAAGCAGAGCAACACCTTATCATGGACAGACCTCTTCCCATTTTAGAAACCATTGAGTCTATATGTTTTGACCATGACAACTTGCTATCTAGGGTTACACCGAGCAGTTTAGTCTCCTCAACTTGCTCAATCGCCACATTATTCAGTAATAACTCTAGATGAGGTTTAGGGTTGAGTGGGTGATTTGGCCCAAAGACTATGCTTTTAGTTTGTGCTGCCCAAAAATAGCAATTCTCAATGACCTTTGCCTCCCTTCAGGCCTGACTGCACACACCGTCTTCTAGGCTTAAATTGAAGATGTGCCAAACTCTTTCACACCAATTTTGCGGAACTCAAAACTACAGCGATTGTCTTTCATTATTTGGTCCGTTATGAATATTAGGGTTCAGCGTTTGTTGTTTGTATGTCATGCCTAGGGCTGTGGCGGTCATGACATTTTGTCAGCCGGTGATTGTCAAGCAAATAACTGCCAGTCTCACGGTAATTGACCATTAATTAACATAAACACATGTATTTATTTTAGACAGGTCTAAAGAAACATGATATGAAGAAAATGTAGCCTATTTCAGAAGAACAGAATAGCATACTCTGAGTTGTCCTTATGTTAGGCCCTTATCTGGCTATGCCAAATGGCTGTGGGCTACACCAGTTAATTTAGCAGATAAGAATTATGTGGCATTATTTTCTAGTATGAAGAATTCAATTGAACAAAGCTGAATGAAAAAGAGGATATTTTCTCCAAACGATTTCAAAGTGCGGCTATTCTGTGTTGAGCGGTTAACAAAGAAACTGGTCCTTCCTATATGCTTA
The DNA here is from genome assembly GCF_020615455.1 of Coregonus clupeaformis. Classification (NCBI taxonomy): domain Eukaryota; kingdom Metazoa; phylum Chordata; class Actinopteri; order Salmoniformes; family Salmonidae; genus Coregonus; species Coregonus clupeaformis. The sequence goes on along the minus strand of NC_059197.1, from coordinate 15,926,263 downwards.
ATTTAGAGTTATTTATGCAACTTTAGTTGTGATACAAGCGTTGGGCTATATGTTTAGATTTTTAATACATTCTAAGGCTGCATGATGGTACTGATGATTTGAAAAAAGTTGCATGAAAGGCATGAGCTCTGATTTGTTTGTTGTGCAGGCTGCACACACTTCATCAGTCTCTCATTCACAGTTTGACAAGCTCTTGATAATATTCTCACCAAGCCTTGTATTTCCCAGCGGCATCCCCCTTGTGTGGCCGTTGTGCCCTTGGGCTGAATATAATAATTATAATTCCCTTCTCCCAGCTGCCGTGCTCCAAAGCACCTCTCACTCACATGGCTCTCTCCGATATCTCAATTCTTATTTGCCAATGCCCGTCACGTGATCGGGTCCTTCTCACAGGCAGTTCAGTTAAGAAGTAGGCTACAAGTGACAGACACATCGGGGCGCAACTGCGCGCATCCCTCTTATCGAATTCCGAGGCGCATCTTGAAGATGTTAGAACTGTCTACATTTAGCTTACTTTTCGTCAGCCAACAAGATGAGGAACGAACAGCAAAACCACTAGCGTGTCAATCTACTATCCCCCATAGTACAAAAGTTGACCTATTCTATTGGTCAACTTGTCCTTCTGTGCAATAAATAAATATTCCAAACAAACTGGGACAGTTGTGGGATGCGATAGATCCCAAATTAATACAACCACTCGCATCAAAAAAAAACTTTTAAAAGCAATGAGGCTGATGCAACAGATCAGAACGTTTAGCTTAAAATGTTGATAAACTATTAGGCTATTTCTTCACATTATAAGCGCAGAAATGCACACACTGCCTGCAGTAGGCTATAAGTGCGAATGTTCCAAAATGCAATCAATTAGCGGGAGAACACTGTTCTCGAATGTCACCGGCAAATGCAATTATGCATGTAATGCTTTATTAAAAAGCTTCCCCAAACATGAAACTCACACGCAGCCTATGTATGCCATTTAGGCTCTACACCGGTTATAAAGCGGTTTAATGTACTTAATTTTAAGAAGTTATTTGGCCGCTTTAGTTGTGATACAAACCTTATGAAACCATATAGGCCTATGGGCTAGGCTACATGAGGTGTGCGACTATGATTTAGAAAAGTCACACAAAAAAGACATGGGCTGTTTCTTGCCTTAATGCACAAGCTGGGCATCATTTCACAAGTGATAATACATAATTCACAAGTGATAGGCTAATATTGTCACCCATCAGACTATTCTTAATTTTTTATGTAGTCTTTACAGATACTAAATAATATATGTATATATATATTTTGATTTAGAATGGACGATGATCATCCACCTGATACATGTCCCGTGGTGCATGCGAAAACAAATACATGTCCCGTGGTTAATTTTCATGCCAGCCAGGTAGGCTATACTCCTGTTGTAAAGCGAAGCGATGTGCTTAATATTAGAAAAGTTGATAAATAAATATAGTAGGCCTAGCCTATAGAAAGCTGATGGGATCCTCCTCTTTTTAATAGAGGCCATCACTCTGTTTTCTCACGCAATTGCATAGCCTATAGAAATGTTGCAGTGGTCTAAGGCACTGCATCGCAGTGCTAGCTGTGCCACTAGAGATCCTGGTTCGAATCCAGGCTCTGTCGTAGCCGGCCGCGACCGGGAGACCCATGGTGCGGCGCACAATTGGCCCAGCGTCGTCCAGGGTAGGGGAGGGAATGGCCGGCAGGGGATGTAGCTCAGTTGGTAGAGCATGGCGTTTGCAACGCCAGGGTTGTGGGTTCGATAAAATAATGTATGCGCTAACTGTAAGTCGCTCTGGATAAGAGCGTCTGCTAAATGACTTAAATGTAAAATGTATGAGCTCATGGGCACTCATGAAGTGTTTGATTAGATTTTCAATTACATTTGCATTGATGTCAGAGTGATTTATAGGGACATTAGAGGGCTGAGTACTAGGCAGTTAGCAAGTTTGGTAGACTACTAATGACCATCAGCAGCATCAGAGCTTGAAGAAGCCTAATTACCGTAACTAAGCAGTCACGTGGAATTTGACTGACGTCATGACTTGTGACCGCCGGTGTGGCGGTAATACGGTCACCTGTCACGGTCGTCAATGAGCGAAGGAGACCAAAACGCAGCGCGTTGAACGAACATGACTTTAATAGAGAAAAGTACACGAACGACAAAAACAATAAACCAAGACGACTAGTGAAGTCCACAGTTACAAATACTGTACAGGAACAAAAACCCACAAAACCCAGGTGAAACCACACAGTTTAAATATGGCTCCCAATCAGAGATAACGAGCCGACAGCTGACACTCGTTACCTCCGATTGGGAGTCATATGACTAATCAACAACAAAACCAAACATAGAAATGAACAACTAGATCCAACATAGAAATGCACCCAAACAAAGAAAATGAACAACCCTGGCTCAAATCAAAGTCCATGGAGCCAGAGTGTCACAGTACCCCCCCCCTAAAGGTGCGAACTCCGGGCGCACCAGCATACAGTCTAGGGGAGGGTCTGGGTGGGCGTCCGTCCATGGTGGCGGCTCTGGCCCAGGTCGTGGTCCCCACCCCACCTTAGTCACTATCCGCTTCCGTAGCCCCCTCCACATGACCACCCCCCAACTAAACCCCACTGGATTAAGGGGCGGCACCGGACTAAGGGGCGGCACCGGACTAAGGGGCAGCACCGGACTAAGGGGCAGCACCGGACTAAGGGACAGTACCTGACTAACTGGCTCTGGCGGATCCTGGCTGGACGGCTCTGGCGGATCCTGGCTGGCGGAAGGCTCTGGCTGATCCTGGCTGGCGGAAGGCTCTGGCTGATCCTGTCTGGCAGAAGGCTCTGGCTGATCCTGTCTGGCAGAAGGCTCTGGCTGATCCTGTCTGGCGGAAGGCTCTGGCTGATCCTGTCTGGCGGAAGGCTCTGGCTGATCCTGTCTGGCGGAAGGCTCTGGCTGATCCTGTCTGGCGGAAGGCTCTGGCTGATCCTGTCTGGCGGAAGGCTCTGGCTGATCCTGTCTGGCGGAAGGCTCTGGCTGATCCTGTCTGGCGGAAGGCTCTGGCTGCTCCTGTCTGGCGGAGAGCTCTAGCGGCTCCGGTCTGGCGGACGGCTCTGAAGGCTCATGGCAGACGGGCGGCTTTACAGGCTCAGTACAGACGGGCAGTTCCTGCGGCGCTTGGCAGACGGACAGTTCAGACGGCGTTGGGCAGACGGGCAGTTCAGACGGCGTTGGGCAGACGGACAGTTCAGGCCCCGTTGGGCAGACGGCAGACTCTGGCCGTCTGAGGCGCATCGTAGGCCTGGTGCGTGGTGCCGGAACAGGAGGTACCGGGCTGAGGACACGCATCCCAGGGCTAGTGCGGGGAGAAGCAACAGGGCATGCTGGACCCTGGGGACGCACCGTAGGCCTGATGCGTGGTGCCGGAACTGGAGGTACCGGGCTGAGGACACGCATCTCAGGGCTAGTGCGGAGAGCAACAACAGGACGCACAGGACTCTGGGGACACACAGGAGGCTTGGTGCGTGGTGTATGCACTGGTGGTAAAGGGCTGGAGCGAGGAGGTGGTACCGGAAATACCGGACCGTGCAGGCGTACTGGCTCCCTTGAGCACTGAGCCTGCCCAACCTTCCCTGGGTTGATGCTCCCCGTCGCCCGACCAGTACGGGGAGGTGTAATAACCCGCACCGGCCTATGTGGGCGAACCGGGAACACCATGCGCAAGGCTGGTGCCATGTACGCCGGCCCGAGGAGACGCACTGGTGACCAGCTGCGTGGGACCGGCTTCATGACATCCGGCTCAACACTCAATCTAGCCCGGCCGATACGTGGAGCTGGACTGTACCGAACCGGGCTATGCCTGCGTACAGGAGACACCATGCGCTCAACTGCGTAACACGGTGTCTGCCCGTACTCTCGCTCTCCACGGTCAGTCCAGGGAGTAGGCGCAGGTCTCCTACCTGACTTCGCCACACTCCCTCTTAGCCCCCCCCCAAGAAATTCTTGGGTAGTACCCACAGGCTTCCAGTCTTGCCTCCGTGCTGCCTCCTCATATCGCCGCCTCTCGGCTTTAGCTGCCTCCAGCTCTTCACGAGGACGGCGATATTCTCCCGGTTGTGCCCAAGGCCCCTTACCATCCAGAATCTCCTCCCATGTCCATGAATCCTTTATGGGTGGATATAAATCCTGTGTAGGTGGATCCTGTTGCCGCTTGACACGCCGCTTGGTCCTTTTATGGTGGGTTTTTCTGTCACGGTCGTCAATGAGCGAAGGAGACCAAAACGCAGCGCGTTGAACGAACATGACTTTAATAGAGAAAAGTACACGAACGACAAAAACAATAAACCAAGACGACTAGTGAAGTCCACAGTTACAAATACTGTACAGGAACAAAACCCCACAAAACCCAGGTGAAACCACACAGTTTAAATATGGCTCCCAATCAGAGATAACGAGCCGACAGCTGACACTCGTTACCTCCGATTGGGAGTCATATGACTAATCAACAACAAAACCAAACATAGAAATGAACAACTAGATCCAACATAGAAATGCACCCAAACAAAGAAAATGAACAACCCTGGCTCAAATCAAAGTCCATGGAGCCAGAGTGTCACATCACCGTTACAGCCCTAGTTATGCTTAAATTTGCAAATCTTGTCAACAAAAAAGTTCTTAAAGTGGTTGGCAATATCAAAGGGTTTTGATATGAACAAGCCATCTGATTCAATTAAGGATGGAGCGGAGTTTGCTTTTTTGCCTAGAATTTCATTTAAGGTACTCCAGAGCTTTTTACTATCATTCTTTATATAATTTATCCTTAAAAAAAAAAACATATATATATACAGTGGGGAGAACAAGTATTTGGGAGAAGGTCATGTGGTCTGATGAGACAAAAATAGAGATTTTTGTTCTAAACTCCACTCGCCGTGTTTGGAGGAAGAAGGAGGATGAGTACAACCCCAAGAACACCATCCCAACCGTGAAGCATGGAGGTGGAAACATCATTCTTTGGGGATGCTTTTCTGCAAAGGGGACAGGACGACTGCACCGTATTGAGGGGAGGATGGATGGGGCCATGTATCGTGAGATCTTGGCCAACAACCTCCTTCCCTCAGTAAGAGCATTGAAGATGGGTCGTGGTTGGGTCTTCCAGCATGACAACGACCCGAAACACACAGCCAGGGCAACTAAGGAGTGGCTCCGTAAGAAGCATCTCAAGGTCCTGGAGTGGCCTAGCCAGTCTCCAGACCTGAACCCAATAGAAAATCTTTGGAGGGAGCTGAAAGTCCGTATTGCCCAGCGACAGCCCGAAACCTGAAGGATCTGGAGAAGGTCTGTATGGAAGAGTGGGCCAAAATCCCTGCTGCAGTGTGTGTAAACCTGGTCAAGACCTACAGGAAACGTATGATCTCTGTAATTGCAAACAAAGGTTTCTGTACCAAATATTAAGTTCTGCTTTTCTGATGTATCAAATACTTATGTCATGCAATAAAATGCAAATTAATTACTTAAAAATCATACAATGTGATTTTATGGATTTTTGTTTTAGATTCCATCTCTCACAGTTGAAGTGTACCTATGATAAAAATTACAGACCTCTACATGCTTTGTAAGTAGGAAAACCTGCAAAATCGGCAGTGTATCAAATACTTGTTCTCCCCACTGTATATATACACTACCAGTCAAAAGTTTGGACACACATACTCACTCAAGGGTTTTTCTTTATTTTTACAATTTTTTACATTATAGAATAATAGTGAAGACATCAAAACTATGAAATAACACAAATGGAATCATGTAAGTAACCCAAAAAGTGTTAAACAAATCAAAATATATTTTATATTTGAGATTCTTCAAATAGCCACCTTTTTCTTTGATGACAGCTTTGCACACTCTTGGCATTCTCTCAACCAGCTTTACCTGGAATGCTTTTCCAACATTCTTGAAGGAGTTCCCACATATGCTGAGCACTTGTTGGCTGCTTTTCCTTCACTCTGCGGTCCGACTCATCCCAAACCATCTCAATTGGGTTGAGGTCAGGGGGGTTGTGGAGGCTAGGTCATCTGATGCAGGACTCCATCACTCTCCTTCTTGGTAAAATAGCCCTTACACAGCCTGGAGGTGTGTTGGGTCATTGTCCTGTTGAAAAACAAATGATAGTCCCATTAAGCCCAAGCCAGATGGGATGGCGTATCGCTGCAGAATGCTGTGGTAGCCATGCTGGTTAAGTGTGCCTTGAATTCTAAATAAATCATAGACAGTGTCACCAGCAAAGCACCCCCACACCATAACCCCTCCTCCTCCATGCTTTACGGTGGGAACTACACATGCGGAGATCATCCGTTCACCCACACTGCGTCTCACAAAGACACGGTGGTTGGAAGTAAAAATCTCCAATTTGGACTCCAGACCAAAGGACAAATTTCCACTGGTCTAATGTCCATTGCTCGTGTTTCTTGGCCCAAGCAGGTCTCTTCTTCTTATTGGTGTCCTTTAGTAGTGGTTTCTTTGCAGCAATTCGACCATGAAGGCCTGATTCACACTCTGAACAGTTGATGTTGAGATGTGTCTGTTACTTGAACTCTGTGAAGCATTTATTTGGGCTGCAATTTCTGAGGCTGGTAACTCTAATGAACTTATCCTTGGCAGCAGAGGTAACTCTGGGTCTTTCATTCCTGTGGTGGTCCTCATGAGAGCCAGTTTCCTCATAGTGCTTGATGGTTTTTGCGACTGCACTAGAAGAAACATTCAAAGTTCTTGAAATGTTCCATATTGACTAACCTTCGTGTCTTAAAGTAATGATGGACTGTTTTCTCTTTGCATATTTGAGCTGTTCTTGCCATAATATGGACTTGGTCTTTTACCAAATAGGGCTATCTTCTGTATACCCACCCCTACCTTGTCACAACACAACTGATTGGCTCAAACGCATTAAAAAAGGAAAGAAATTCCACAAATTAACTTTTAAGAAGGCACACCTGTTAATTGAAATGCATTCCAGGTGACTACCTCATTGAAGCTGGTTGAGAGAATGCCAAGAGTGTACAAAGCTGTCATAAAGGCAAAGGGTGGCTATTTGAAGAATCTCAAATATAAAATATATTTTTATTTGTTCAACACTTTTGGTTGCTACATGATTCCATATGTGTTATTTCATCGTTTTGATGTCTTCACTATTAATCTACAATGTAAATAATAGTACAAATAAAGAAAAACCCTTGCATGAGTAGGTGTGTCCAAACGTTTGACTGGTAAAGTGTGCATATATATATTGTTTTTTTTGGGGGGGTAGATCACCTTTAATATTGCAGATAGATTGTAGCTTCCATCAATGTAATTGTCTGCACCATTTCCAATCCCCCATATATATATTTTTTTAAATATATACACTGCATTTGGAAAGTATTCAGACCCCTTGACTCTTTCCACATTTTAAGTTACAGCCTTATTCTAAAATTGATTAAATAAATAAATAAATCCTCATCAATCTACACACAATACCCCATAATGACAAAGCGAAAACAGGTTTTTAGAAATGTTTGCAAATGTATTAAAAATAAAAAACAGATACCTTATTTACATAAGTATTCAGATCCTTTGCTATGAGACTCGAAATTGAGCTCAGGTGCATCCTGTTTCCATTGATCATCCTTGAGATGTTTCTACTTCATTGGAGTCCACCTGAGGAAAATTCAAATGATTGGACATGATTTGGAAAGGCACACACCTGTCTATATAAGGTCGCACAGTTGACAGTGCATGTCAGAGCAAACACCAAGCCATGAGGTCAAAGGAATTGTCCGTAGAGCTCCGAGACAGGATTGTGTCGAGGCACAGATCTGGGGAAGGGTACCAAAACATTTCTGCATTATTGAAAGTCCCCAAGAACACTGGCCTCCATCATTCTTAAATGAAAGAAGTTTGGAACCACCAAGACTCTTCCTAGAGCTGGCCGCCCGGCCAAACTGAGCAATCGGGGGAGAAGGTCCTTGGTCAGGGAGGTGACCAAGAACCCGATGGTCACTCTGACAGAGCTCCAGAGTTTCTCTGTGGAGATGGGAGAACCTTCCAGAAGGACAACCATCTCTGCAGCACTCCACCAATCAGGCCTTTATAGTAGAGTGGCCAGTCGGAAGCCACTCCTCAGTAAAAGGCATATGACGGCACGCTTGGAGTTTGCCAAAAGTCACCTAAAGACTCTCAGACCATGAGAAACAAGATTATCTGGTCTGATGAAGCCAAGATTGAACTCTTTGGCCTGAATGCCAAGCATCATGTCTGGAGGAAACCTGTCACCATCCCTACGGTGAAGCATGGTGGTGGCAGCATCATGCTGTGGGGATGTTTTTCAGCGGCAGGGCTGGGAGACTAGTCAGGATCGAGGCAAAGATGAACGGAACAAAGTACAGAGAGATCCTTAATGAAAACCTGCTCCAGAGCGCTCAGGACCTCAGACTGGGGCAAAGTTTAACTTTCCAACAGGACAACAACCCTAAGCACACAGCCAAGACAACGCAGGAGTTGTTTTGGGACAAGTCTCTGAATGTCGTTGAGTGGCCCAGCCAGAGCCCGGACTTGAACCCGATCTAACATCTCTGGAGATACCTGAAAATCTCTGTGCAGCAACACTCCCCATCCAACCTGACAGAGCTTGAGTGGATCTGCAGAGAAGAATGGGAGAAACTCCCGAAATACAGGTGTGCCAAGCTTGTAGCGTCATACCCAAGAAGACTCGAGGCTGTAAACGCTGCCAAAGGTGCTTCAACAAAGCATTTTATAAATGAGCAAAAATGTATAACCTGTTTTTGCTTTGTCATTATGGGGTATTGTGTGTAGATTGAGGGGGAAAAAACAATTTAATCAATTTTAGAATAAGGCTGTAACCTAACAAAATGTGGAAGAAGTCAAGGGGTCTGAATACTTTCAGAAGGCACTGTATATTTATATAATTTATCTTTGTTCCATAGTAAATAAAAATGTTTCTGACCGTTTGAGCAAAGCTGTAAAATCAGAAATGGTTGAAGTAGATTGTTGTTTCATTAATATATGTGCATGTGTGTTGCTGCGTTAGTGTTTTCTTGTGTGGTTGTGTGTGAATAATATACTTATGTTAGTCTTTTACAACTCCTTTCTTTGTTTCCAGGAGAGCACTGTGCATCAGGGTCGATGGAGGCGTGTACTGCTGTGTCAGATGACGCCATGTTCAGAGACAAACTCAAACACATGGGCAAATGTAAGGCATCCTCTACCGGCAGGCCACTCAATACACATTATTACCATCCCCTGTGTCTCTTTGTCAACGGCCAGTTAACTAACTCAATCACGAGGACAGCACACTTATGCAAACCCTTTTTACAATCCTTTGTTCCGGTAATTTATTTTGTGATGATACTGTTGTCTTCTCTCCCACCTAGCAACAAGAAAGAAGCTGTTTGAAATTGCCAGATCATTCTCTGACAAGACTAGGAGAAGAAAGTTTAAAAAAAGAACGCTCCTGAAGCACCAGTCGTATCCTTCATTGCCAGTCGATTCTAATTTCAAATCGGAAACATTGGATGGGTTCCGTTTTTGTAGTGATGGCTTTTTATAGAACTCAATGTTCAAGTACCACATACTGTATAAAACAGATGTATATGTATCAATATGCAGGCCTTTAGGTGTTTCCCTTGACCATATCCCCTCTAAGACTGGGCACAGCTAACTCCACAGCCAACCTCCTGGAGGATGTGGAGGGAAGCCCAGAAGATGGCCAGCCCAGAAGATCAGACACTCAGGAAGACGATGTGCCACTCAAGGAGCCGTTGTCATGGTGAAAACCTGTGTTCTTCCCTGTTGTGAATTGTATCACTTTACTCTGTGTAACTACTATAACTGCTCAAATCAAACATTATTAGGGGGGGTGTTGACTTAAATCCTTTGTTTATAGATGGGCCTGCTGGCTGTAATCTGACAAACATGTCACCTCCTCCATTTCAGATCCTCCAAGGCTGCACCACATCAGGGTTTCCATGGTGACAGCAGAATGACCCATGGCTGGTGACCACGCAATACTTTGGTTCCTCCCTCCCCTAACACAGACCAGCCAATCCCAGGCCCAGAAGTGACCTGGGACCACCCCCTCGCCCATGAGGAGAGGAAGCAGACTGCTACCACCTCTCCTTAACTCTGACTGTTCATAACCACATTGGATGACATAAGTGTATCATAACTCTTCATTAATATATGATTTCATATGTAAAGGGAATATGCATTAGTCTTTTGACAGTTAATTTTTTTGTATCAGCTCCCTTTAATCCCCATTGCAGAATGCATGGCAGCCTTGGTGGTGATGATCTTAACATATGGACTCATCTAGTGTTACCAGTTTAATCTCTTTTATATGGCTGGGGTAGGTCACTCCAGAGCCAAAGTGTGCACAAGCACCTCTGAAATGTCCACTCCCAGTACCCATGTGTTGCTATGCCCATTTGGTCACAGTTTTAAACAGACAGTAACCAGTGATGATGTGGCAAGTTTTTATACACTGCTCAAAAAAATAAAGGGAACACTAAAATAACACATCCTAGATCTGAATGAATGAAATAATCTTATTAAATACTTTTTTTCTTTACATAGTTGAATGTGCTGACAACAAAATCACACAAAAATTATCAATGGAAATCAAATTTATCAACCCATGGAGGTCTGGATTTGGAGTCACCCTCAAAATTAAAGTGGAAAACCACACTACAGGCTGATCCAACTTTGATGTAATGTCCTTAAAACAAGTCAAAATGAGGCTCAGTAGTGTGTGTGGCCTCCACATGCCTGTATGACCTCCCTACAACGCCTGGGCATGCTCCTGATGAGGTGGCAGATGGTCTCCTGAGGGATCTCCTCCCAGACCTGGACTAAAGCATCCGCCAACTCCTGGACAGTCTGTGGTGCAACGTGGCGTTGGTGGATGGAGCGAGACATGATGTCCCAGATGTGCTCAATTGGATTCAGGTCTGGGGAACGGGCGGGCCAGTCCATAGCATCAATGCCTTCCTCTTGCAGGAACTGCTGACACACTCCAGCCACATGAGGTCTAGCATTGTCTTGCATTAGGAGGAACCCAGGGCCAACCGCACCAGCATATGGTCTCACAAGGGGTCTGAGGATCTCATCTCGGTACCTAATGACAGTCAGGCTACCTCTGGCGAGCACATGGAGGGCTGTGCGGCCCCCCAAAGAAATGCCACCCCACACCATGACTGACCCACCGCCAAACCGGTCATGCTGGAGGATGTTGCAGTCAGCAGAACGTTCTCCACGGCGTCTCCAGATTCTGTCACGTATGTCACGTGCTCAGTGTGAACCTGCTTTCATCTGTGAAGAGCACAGGACGCCAGTGGCGAATTTGCCAATCTTGGTGTTCTCTGGCAAATGCCAAACGTCCTGCACGGTGTTGGGCTGTAAGCACAACCCCCACCTGTGGACGTCGGGCCCTCATACCACCCTCATGGAGTCTGTTTCTGACCGTTTGAGCAGACACATGCACATTTGTGGCCTGCTGGAGGTCATTTTGCAGGGCTCTGGTAGTGCTCCTCCTGCTCCTCCTTGCACAAAGGCGGAGGTAGCAGTCCTGCTGCTGGGTTGTTGCCCTCTTACGGCCTCCTCCACGTCTCCTGATGTCCTGGCCTGTCTCCTGGTAGCGCCTCCATGCTCTGGACACTACGCTGACAGACACAGCAAACCTTCTTGCCACAGCTCGCATTGATGTGCCATCCTGGATGAGCTGCACTACCTGAGCCACTTGTGTGGGTTGTAGACTCCGTCTCATGCTACCACTAGAGTGAAAGCACCGCCAGCATTCAAAAGTGACCACAACATCAGCCAGGAAGCACAGGAACTGAGAAGTGGTCTGTGGTCACCACCTGCAAAACCAGTCCTTTATTGGGGGTGTCTTGCTAATTGCCTGTAATTTCCACCTGTTGTCTATTCCATTTGAACAACAGCATGTGACATTTATTGTCAATCAGTGTTGCTTCCTAAGTGGACAGTTTGATTTCACAGAAGTGTGATTGACTTGGAGTTACATTGTGTTGTTTAAGTGTTCCCTTTATTTTTTTGAGCAGTGTACAACACCTCAACTAGAATCACAGCTCAATCCAAGTTCAATCCCATTTTTCCTGAAAGTTCAGGACTCAGAAACAACTTGTGAACAGAGACTCTAATATTACAGTCGACTCCCGCTTGTAAATCTGGAGTTGCCTCAGAGCAATTTGACAGGAGATAATATCATCAGAGACCTGTGTGTGTCAGTCAAGGGGTTGTTATTCAAGTTGCCATGCTCAAACGTCAACAAACCCTTCTGCTGCACCCCCCTATATCAAAGAGGCATTCAAACCTGCCAAAATTGTCAATTGTTTCTAGCGGGTCATATTTCATCCCATATTGTTGTGTATGTGTAACTAAATGCCAAGCGTTACCTTTAATCCCATTTCAGGAACTCTGACAAACTTAAGATTTCATGTGAACTGATATATCACTCAAGCTAAATGACTGCCATATCTCACGATTCTCATGTCTTTTTCAATAGAGCATTTATATACTAACCCTATCTCATTGAGAGTAAGGAGGGGCGCATATTGCTGAATTCCAGTGTTATTAATGAGTACACAATATAACTAGTATAAATATTTCATAAACAAATATGCCAGTGATCTGTGCACATTGTTGATAAAAGTGTTTTGTTATGTGGTGTAATGGGAAATGAACCGCTTGTAATGGGAAGTGTTGGGTACGGAGAGAGCAGAGCAGAACATGATATGGATGATGCCTCTGTGAGGTGAGGACTGGCATTGATCTTGCTGTTGGATGTATCGGTAGAAAAGAGCTGTGATATGAGCTTCAACAGACAGGAGCTAGATTTAAAATCAACCCTTTGAGCCACTAGCTGATTCGCAAGGTTTCACGTTGATCCGTCACTTTCCCAACTATTGGAAATTATTACCGGTTGCAGTCTGATTCTGAAGCCTTCTCCCCAAAGTGTGCTTTTTGCTCACGATCGTTAAAAAGGAAGAGACTGGTGTAGGAAATACAGTGGGGGGAAAAAGTATTTAGTCAGCCACCAATTGTGCAAGATCTCCCACTTAAAAAGATGAGAGAGGCCTGTAATTTTCATCATAGGTACACGTCAACTATGACAGACAAATTGAGAAAAAATTTTCCAGAAAATCACATTGTAGGATTTTTAATGAATTTATTTGCAAATTATGGTGGAAAATAAGTATTTGGTCACCTACAAACAAGCAAGATTTCTGGCTCTCACAGACCTGTAACTTCTTCTTTAAGAGGCTCCTCTGTCCTCCACTCGTTACCTGTATTAATGGCACCTGTTTGAACTTGTTATCAGTATAAAAGACACCTGTCCACAACCTCAAACAGTCACACTCCAAACTCCACTATGGCCAAGACCAAAGAGCTGTCAAAGGACACCGGAAACAAAATTGTAGACCTGCACCAGGTTGGGAAGACTGAATCTGCAATAGGTAAGCAGCTTGGTTTGAAGAAATCAACTGTGGGAGCAATTATTAGGAAATGGAAGACATACAAGACCACTGATAATCTCCCTCGATCTGGGGCTCCACACAAGATCTCACCCTGTGGGGTCAAAATGATCACAAGAACGGTGAGAAAAAATCCCAGAACCACACGGGGGACCTAGTGAATGACCTGCAGAGAGCTGGGACCAAAGTAACAAAGCCTACCATCAGTAACACACTACGCCGCCAGGGACTCAAATCCTGCAGTGCCAGACGTGTCCCCCTGCTTAAGCCAGTACATGTCCAGGCCCATCTGAAGTTTGCTAGAGTGCATTTGGATGATCCAGAAGAGGATTGGGAGAATGTCATATGGTCAGATGAAACCAAAATAGAACTTTTTGGTAAAAACTCAACTCATCGTGTTTGGAGGACAAAGAATGCTGAGTTGCATCCAAAGAACACCATACCTACTGTGAAGCATGGGGGTGGAAACATCATGCTTTGGGGCTGTTTTTCTGCAAAGGGACCAGGACGACTGATCCGTGTAAAGGAAAGAATGAATGGGGCCATGTATCGTGAGATTTTGAGTGAAAACCTCCTTCCATCAGCAAGGGCATTGAAGATGAAACGTGGCTGGGTCTTTCAGCATGACAATGATCCCAAACACACCGCCCGGGCAACGAAGGAGTGGCTTCGTAAGAAGCATTTCAAGGTCCTGGAGTGGCCTAGCCAGTCTCCAGATCTCAACCCCATAGAAAATCTTTGGAGGGAGTTGAAAGTCCGTGTTGCCCAGCGACAGCCCCAAAACATCACTGCTCTAGAGGAGATCTGCATGGAGGAATGGGCCAAAATACCAGCAACAGTGTGTGAAAACCTTGTGAAGACTTACAGAAAACGTTTGACCTGTGTCATTGCCAACAAAGGGTATATAACAAAGTATTGAGAAACTTTTGTTATTGACCAAATACTTATTTTCCACCATAATTTGCATATAAATTCATTAAAAATCCTACAATGTGATTTTCTGGATTTTTTTCCCTCATTTTGTCTGTCATAGTTGACGTGTACCCATGATGAAAATTACAGGCCTCTCTCATCTTTTTAAGTGGGAGAACTTGCACAATTGGTGGCTGACTAAATACTTTTTTTCCCCACTGTATGGTGGCAACTCCCTCCACCATTCTTGTAAGATTCCAATGTTTTAAAATTGATTCGTAAGAGTGACAAAGCCAAGTGCACACTTTGGGGAATTGGAACACCAAGTAATCTACTCTTCCTTCAAAAAATTTATTTACATGTAAATGGTTGATTTACTACCTCTCAAATTAAGATGGTTCCATGATTGAAACGTATGTTTTTACTATTGAAGTTTAAGATGGTTCGAATCAAATCAGCCATTTACAGTTTTTCCTTGATGTAGGAATGAGACACGTTTGAACCCCTTCTTCTCGGTCAGGGATGTTGACAGAAGACCTCATTGGTGATAGGTCATGTGTTGTACATGAGGAGAAAGGTATGTTTGTTGTACATACGGAGAAAGTTCAAGTATTGATTGTGTGAAGGGAGGCTGAATTTTGCCCCTTAGCCAATTTCTGTGTGTGTTGTCATTTTCTTGTTTGTTAGTTTTGCTCACAGCATTTTTCTCATACAGGTCTTCACAAACTCTCTAAAAATTTTGTCAATAAAATGAGTTAATTTCCCTTGCCATAATGAGAAAGATTTTCCACATTGCCATTATGTCACCCACTCATTTATACTGTTATTGAGCGACAGAAAGGGGGCGCCATTATCCAGCTTACTCAAACTGCCATCAGACTATCCATTCACCTTCATTGTTACTGTCATGCTATTCACATCAGTGGAGGATGCTGAGGGGAGGACAGCTCATAATAATGGCTGGAATGGCGTGAATGGAATGGCATCAAACACATAGAAACCATGTGTTGGATATCATTAAACTGATTCCACTCCAGCCATTACCACGAGCCCGTCCTCCCCAAATAAGGTGCCAGCAACCTCCTGTGATTCATATCCGTATAGGTATTTCAATTGGGCTTTTATTAAAAAATATATATATCTTACTGTTCCAGACTGTTTCAAATGTCACTCAATGATATTGGAGGGCTTTCATTTATTTCAATAGAAGACATTCTAACTCATATCTGCAGTAGCTGAGGGAGCATCATTGACAAGACGCAGGTTACGTTTGTTTACAAAAGCCTGTGACAGTTCACCCACTGACCAGTCAGCAGGTTTATGTCTGTCTATTCCAGCATTGCATGATATCAGTTTTGTTCTTTTCAGAAAAGAGAGAAGGGAAAATGTTCTGTTTTTTATCTTCAGTTCCAGGCTTTTGACTGACATCTGAACATGAGTGCAGTTTTGTTATTGCACTGTCAAGGGCAACATTTGTCTGCATGGATTTGTGACATGATTTCAAAATGGCTTGATGTTTGATAATAATAATAATAATAATGACTGCTCATAGAAACTTGTAGATACGTTATCCTCTCAGGGAAGCTCCCATCTTCTTTCTACTGTTCTTCCATTTCCAATTTGTCCGACTTGATAAAAGCACAGTTAAGAATAGGAAATGGTACATCTAGGCCGGTAGTTTATTCCATCAGAAGCTTCAAATATCATGTTGGTGGCCAGACATAATTTCAAATGCATATTGGACCTGTCTGTGCGATAGACCAAAAATCTGCATATAAGCCTAGATGTTGTACGGAAAAGAGCATACTCAAAGTAATTTCTCACTTAACCTTTTCTGACCAATAGACACACTGCACCACAAATGCTTGGTCAATGATTTTTTGTTGTTGAGATGTTTCTTAGTACAGATTCTTTTATTGTGCTGTATGTGTGCCAGACAGGGTGATATGCTTCATGATGAATGTAGATGAATAGAGATGAGGCCAGTAATAGCAGACAACATGCTTGTTTACAATGCACTCATGAGCCTGCAATCTTCTATGGTTCATAACCCTATCATAAGAATGTATGCCATAGTTACTTTGAAGAACTACCACCACAGGCATGATGGTTTTCAGTCTATTTTGTATGGATCTTAGTGAGATCTGTGTGGCCTGTCCATAAACAACCCCTATAGCCCCTAACCTCCAGGCATTTTTGTAGATCTGTTTCAGGACTGGACTGTAGCCAATCCTACCAGTCAATGTAGGTCAAACATACGAAAAGCATTGCTCAAGATCAAAACTGAAATACATTTAAAGAACTTCAGAATTTGTATGATTCAAAATGTGTTTGTGTCATATTTTGTAAGGACAAGGTCAGAAGCCAGTTTCTCCCCACAAAATATGTTTAAGGTTCTTTAAGTGATTGTTGTACTCAAGATTGATTTCCAGATCAGATTTTCCTTACACATTAAGAAAGTTTCTTATAGCTATTGAAATAATCAAATTGTGTTGTACCCTGTCTGCTGTGATTGTGTTACATTTGTAAAGATTTATTAACATTCTGCTCATTAAAGTTGTTTCTATCAATCCCTTAGACAGGATTGTCACAACTGACTCTTGAAAATAAATGTTATCGCTCAACATCAGGCTCCTGATGAGGCCTATCTCTTTGAAGAGAGAGAAAGACTTGATTTTTTAGATTTGAAGTGAAATGTTTCTAGCGAAGACAAAACATTTTGGGAATAGATACGTTACAGCCTGATTCTAAAATGGATTAAATTGTTTTTTCCCCTCATCAATCTACACACAATACCCAATAATGACAAAGCAAAAACCGTTTATTTTTTATTTGAATGCAAATGTATTAAAAATAAAAACCGGAAATATTACATTTACATAAGTATTCAGACCCTTTACTTAGAACGTTGTTCAAGCACCTTTGGCAGCGATTACAGCCTCTTGGGTATGATGCCACAAGCTTGGCACACCTGTATTTGGGGAGTTTCTCCCATTATTCTCTGCAGATCCTCTCAAACTCTGTGTCAGGTTGGATGGGGAGCTTCTCATGGTCTGAGAGTCCTTTAGGTGCCTATTGGCAAATTCCAAGCGGGTTGTCATGTGCCTTTTACTGAGGGGTGGCTTCCGTCTGGCCACTCTACCATAAAGGCCTGATTGTGGAGTGCTGCAGAGATGGTTGTCCTTCTGGAAGGTTCTCCCATCTCCACAGAGGAACTCTGGAGCTCTGTCAGAGTGACCATCGGGTTCTTGGTCACCTCCCTGACCAAGGCCCCTCTCCCCTGATTGCTCAGTTTGGCCGGGCGGACAGCTCTAGGAAGAGTCTTGGTGGTTACAAACTTCTTCCATTTAAGAATGATGGAGGCCACTATGTTCTTGGGGACCTTCAATGCTGCAGACATTTTTTGGTACCCTTCCCCAGATCTGTGCTGCGACACAATCCTGTCTCGGAGCTCTACGGACAATTTATTTGACCTCATGGCTTGGTTTTTGCTCTGACATGCACTGTCAACTGTGGGACCTTTTATAGACAGATGTGTGCCTTTCCAAATCATGTCCAATCAATTGAATTGACCACAAGTGGACTCCAATCGTTGTAGAAACATCTTAAGGATGATCAATGGAAACAGGATGCACCTGAGCTCAGTTTCGAGTTTCAGAGCAAAGGGTCTGAATACTTATGTAAATAATGTATTTCTGTTTTTTATTTTTAATACATTTGCAAAAAATTATAAAAACCAGTTTTCGCTTTGTCATTATGGGGTATTGTGTGTAGATTGATGAGGAAAAACATTAATTTAATCAATTTTAGAATAAGGCTGTAACGTAACAAAATGTGGGAAAAGGGAAGGGGTCTGAATACTTTCTGAATGCACTGTATACAGGGGGTACCGGTACCAAGCCAATATGCGGGGGTACATGTTAGTAAAGGGAATTGAGGTAACATGTACATGTAGGTAGGGGTAAAGTGACTATGCATAGATAATAAACAGCGAATAGCAGCAGTGTAAAAAATAAAAGGGTGTGGGTGGTCAATGCAAATTGTCCGGGTAGCAATTTGAATAATTGTTCAGCATTCTTATGGCTTGGGGGTAGAAGCTGTTAAGGAGCCTTTTGGACCTAGACTTGGTTCTCCGGTACCGCTTGCTGTGCGGTAGCAGAGAAAACAGTCTATGACTTGGGTGGCTGGAGTTTGACAATTTTTTGGGCCTTCCTCTGACACCGCCTAGTATAGAAGTCCTGGATGGCAGGAAGCTTGGCCCCAGTGATGTACTGGGCCGTACGCACTACTCTCTGTAGTGCCTTGCGGTCGAATGCTGAGCAGTTGCCATACCAGGCGGGGATGCAACCAGTCAGGATGCTCTCGATGGTGCAGCTGTAGAACTTTTTGAGGATCTGGGGACCCAAGCCAAATCTTTTCAGTCTCCTGAGGGGGAATAGGCATTGTCGTGCCCTTTTCACGACTGTCTTGGTGTGTTTGGACCATGATAGTTTGTTGGTGATGTGGACACCAAGGAACGTGAAGCTCTCGACCCGCTCCACTACAGCCCCATCGATGTGAATGGGGGTGTGTTCGGCCCTCCTTTTCCTGTAGTCCACGATCATACTATAGTGCACCGGTTGCACACTCCTTTCTTGTTATATTCAGAAAGGAATATAGGTTCAGTATAAACAATCTTTGGTATAGTGACATTCTTGTTTTATGAATGTTAAAGGTCACATCATGTGACCATTGACAAATGTGTGTCATGTCATGATGTGCCCCATCCCCCAATGTAAATTATGAAAATGTGGACAAAGATTTTTTATTTAATGAGTCCGACGCGAAGGATATACTGTTTCTCCGAGACCAGGCCCAAGTCCCCATCATTCGCATGAAGAAATAAACGAAGGTACAGGGGGCGGGGATCGGGGTGCCTTTTGAGAATTTGTCGGCGAGGGGGTAACCCGCCTCTACCATCCGTTCTACTGGCCAACGTGCAATCACTCGAGAATAAACTGGATGAGCTCCGTTCGAGACTATCCTACCAACGGGACATTAAAAACTGTAATATCTTATGTTGCTCCAAGTCGTGGCTGAACGACGACATGGATAATTTACAGTGCCTTGCAAAAGTATTCATCCCCCTTGGCGTTTTCCCTATTTTGTTGCATTACAACCTGTAATTTAATTAGATTTTTATTTGGATTTCATGTAATGGACATACACAAAATAATCCAAATTGGTGAAGTGGAATGAAAATAATAACTTGTTTCAAGAAATTCAAAAAATTAAAATAAATAAAATAAAAATAAATAAATAAAAGTGGTGCATGCATATGTATTCACCCCCTTTGCTATGAAGCCCCAAATAAGATCTGGTGAAACCAGTTACCTTCAGAAGTCACATAATTAGTTAAATAAAGTCCACCTGTGTCACATGATCTGTCACATGATCTTAGTATATATACACCTGTTCTGAAAGGCCCCAGAGTCTGCAACCCCACTAAGCAAGGGGCACCACCAAGCAAGCGGCACCATGAAGACCAAGGAGCTCTCCAAACAGGTCAGGGACAAAGTTGTGAAGAAGTACAGATCAGGGTTGGGTTATGAAAAACATTTCTGAAACTTTGAACATCCCACGGAGCACCATTAAATCCATTATAAAAAATTGAAAGAATATGGCACCACAACAAACCTGCCAAGAGAGGGCCGCCCACCAAAACTCACGGACCAGGCAAGGAGGGCTTTAATCAGAAAGGCAACAAAGAGACCAAAGATAACCCTGAAGGAGCTGCAAAGTTCCACAGCGGAAATTTGAGTATCTGTCCATAGGGCCACTTTAAGCCGTACACTCCACAGAGCTGGGCTTTACGGAAGAGTGGCCAGAAAAAAGCCATTGCTTAAAGAAAAAAATAAGCAAACACGTTTGGTGTTCACCAAAAGGCATGTGGGAGACTCCCCAAACATATGGAAGAAGGTACTCTGGTCAGATGAGACTAAAATTGAGCTTTTTGGCCATCAAGGAAAACGCTATGTCTGGCGCAAACCCAACACCTCTCATCACCCCGAGATCACCATCCCCACAGTGAAGCATGGTGGTGGCAGCATCATGCTGTGGGGATGTTTTTCATCGGCATGGACTGGGAAACTGGTCAGAATTTAAGGAATGATGGATGCCGCTAAATACAGGGAAATTCTTGACGGAATCCTGTTTCAGTCTTCCAGAGATTTGAGACTGGGACGGAGGTTCACCTTCCAGCAGGACAATGACCCTAAGCATACTGCTAAAGCAACACTCAAGTGGTTTAAGGGGAAACATTGAAATGTCTTGGACTGGCCTTGTCAAAGCCCAGACCTCAATCCAATTGAGAATCTGTGGAACCCATCCAACTTGAAGGAGCTGGAGCAGTTTCACCTTGAAGAATGGGCAAAAATCCCAGTGGCTAGATGTGCCAAGCTTATAGAGACATACCCCAAGAGACTTACAGCTGTAATTGCTGCAAAAGGTGGCTCTACAAAGTATTGACTTTGGGGGGGTGAATAGTTATGCACGCTCAAG
Source organism: Coregonus clupeaformis (assembly GCF_020615455.1). Lineage (NCBI taxonomy): Eukaryota > Metazoa > Chordata > Actinopteri > Salmoniformes > Salmonidae > Coregonus > Coregonus clupeaformis. The sequence goes on along the minus strand of NC_059197.1, from coordinate 15,905,278 downwards.
TTTGTTTGCCTTATTTCTTGTTTGTTTCACAATAAAAAATATTTTGCGTCTTCAAAGTGGTAGGCATGTTGTGTAAATCAAATGATACAAACCCCCAAAATATCAATTTTAATTCCAGGTTGTAAGGCAACAAAATAGGAAAAATGCCAAGGGGGGTGAATACTTTCGTAAGCCACTGTACAGTTGGCTGGGTTTTCTGTGCATCGGCAGGACAGAAAAGCTACGTCCGGTAAGACGAGGGGTGGTGGTGTGTGTCTATTTGTCAATATCTGCTGGTGCGCGTTGTCTAATATTAAAGTCTCAAGGTATTGCTCGCCTGAGGTAGAGTACCTCATGATAAGCTGTAGACCACACTATCTACCAAGAGAGTTGTCATCTATATTTTTCGTAGCTGTCTATTTACCACCACAAACAAATGCTGGTGCTAAGACTGCACTCAACGAGCTGTATAAGGCCATAAGCAAACAAGAAAATGCTAATCCAGAAGTGCCGCTCCTAGTGGCTGGGGACTTTAATGCAGGCAAACTTAAATCCGTTTTACCTCATTTCTACCAGCATGTCACATGTGCAACCAGAGGAAAAAAAACTCTAGATCACCTTTACTCCACACACAGACACGCATACAAATATCTCCATCGCCCTCCATTTTGCAAATCTGACCATAATTCTATCCTCCTGATTCCTGCAAAAACTAAAGCAGGTTGTACCAGTGACTCGCTCAGTACGGAAGTGGTCAGATAACTCGGATGCTATGCTACAGGACTGTTTTGCTAGCACAGACTGGAATATGTTCCGGGATTCATCCAACGGCATTGAGGAGTATACCACCTCAGTCACCGGCTTCATCAATAAGTGCATCGATGACTTCGTCCCCACAGTGACCGTACATACATATCCCAACCAGAAGCCATGGATTACAGGCAACATACGCACCAAGCTAAAGGCTAGTGCTGCCACTTTCAAGGAGCGGGACACTAATCCGGACGCTTATAAGAAATCCCGCTATGCCCTCAGACGAACCATCAAACAGGCAAAGCGTCAATACAGGACTAAGATTGAATCGTACTACACCGGCTCTGACACTCAGGGCTTGCAAACTATTACGGACTACAAAGGGAAACCCAGCTGCGAGCTGCCCAGTGACGCAAGCCTACCAGACGGGCTAAATGCCTTTCATGCTCGCTTCGAGGCAATCAACACTGAAGCATGCATGAGAGCACCAGCTGTTCCGGACGACTGTGTGATCACGCTCTCCGTAGCCAATGTGTTCAAGACCTTTTAAACAGGTCAACATTCACAAGGCCGCGGGGCCAGATGGATTACCAGGACGGGTACTCCGAGCATGCGCTGACCAACTGGCCAGTGTCTTCATTGACATTTTCAACCTCTCCCTGACTGAGTGTAATACCTACATGTTTCAAGCAGACCACCATAGTCCCTGTGCCCAAGAAAGCAAAGGTAACCTGCCTAAATGACTACCGCCCTGTATCACTCATGTCGGTAGCCATGAAGTGCTTTGAAAGGCTGGTCATGGCTCACATCAACACCATCATCCCGGAAACCCTAGACCCACTTCAATTTGCATATCGCCCCATCAGATCCACAGATTACGCAATCTCAATCGCACTCCACACTGCTCTTTCCCACCTGGACAAAAGGAACACCTATGTGAGAATGCTGTTCATTGACTCCAGCTCAGCATTCAACACCATAGTACCCACAAAGCTCATCACTAAGCTAAGGACCCTGGGACTAAACACCTCCCTCTGCAACTGGATCCTGGACTTCCTGACGGGCCGCCCCCGGGTGGTAAAGGTAGGCAACAACACATCTGCCACGCTGATCCTCAACACGGGGGCCCCTCAGGGGTGCGTGCTTAGTCCTCTCCTGTACTCCCTGTTCACCCACGACTACGTGGCCAAGCACAACTCCCAACACCATCATTAAGTTTGCTGACAACACAACGGTGGTAGGCCTGATCACTGACAACGATGATACAGCCTATAGGGAGAAAGTCAGAGACCTGGCAGTGTGGTGCCTGGACAACAACCTCTCCCTCAACGTGAGCAAGATAAATGAGATGATTGTGGACTACAGGAAAAGGAGGACCGAAACACCCCCATTCACATCGACGGGCTATAGTGGAGCGGGTTGAGAGTTTCAAGTTGTTTGGTGTCCACATCACCAACAAACTATCATGGTCAAAATACACCAAGGAAGTCTTGAAGAGGGCACGACAATGCCTTTTCGCCCTCAGGAGACTGAAAAGACTTGGCATGGGTCCCCAGATCCTCAAAAAGTTATACAGCTGCACCATCGAGAGCATCCTGACCGGTTGCATCACCGCCAGGTATTGCAACTGCTCGGCATCCGACTGTAAGGCGCTACAGAGGGTCATCACTGGGGCCAAGCTTCCTGCCATCCAGGACCTATATACTAGGCGGTGTCAGAGGAAGGCCCAAAAAATTGTCAAAGACTCCAGTCACCCAAGTCATAGACTGTTCTCTCTGATACCGCACGGCAAGCGGTACTGGAGTGCAAAGTTGAGGTCCAAAAGGCTCCTTAACAGCTTCTACCCTCAAGCCATAAGACTGCTGAACAATTAATAAAATGGCCACCCGGACTATAAACATTGACCCCCCTCCCCCTTTGTTTTTATATTGCTGCTACTCGTTTTTTATTATCTATGCATAGTCACTTTAACCCAACCTACATATACAAATTACCTCGACTAACCTGTACCCCGCACATTGACTCGGTACTGGTACCCCTTGCATTAACCTCGTTATTATAATTTTATTGTGTTACTTTTTATTGTATTTTTTTTACTTTAGTTTATTTTATAAATATTTTCTTAACTCTATTTCTTATACTGCATTGTTGGTTAAGGGCTTGTAAGTAAGCATTTCACGGTTTGGTCTACACCTGTTGTATTTGGCGCATGTGACAAATACCATTTTATCTGAAATGTAACTTTGTTGTCCCCTCCCCACAGCTTTTAGCTTCAACAGAAAATGAGTTCTGGTTTGAAATATAACATATTTGTGATATATACCATTTGCCGTTGCAATAGAACGTGCACAGTAAGAGAGACATACAGGTAAAAGTCAGTAAATTAGAATATTTTGAAAAACTTGATTTATTTCAGTAATTGCATTCAAAAGGTGTAACTTGTACATTATATTTATTCATTGCACACAGACTGATGCATTCAAATGTTTATTTCATTTAATTTTGATGATTTGAAGTGGCAACAAATGAAAATCCAAAATTCCGTGTGTCACAAAATTAGAATATTACTTAAGGCTAATACAAAAAAGGGATTTTTTAGAAATGTTGGCCAACTGAAAAGTATGAAAATGAAAAATATGAGCATGTACAATACTCAATACTTGGTTGGAGCTCCTTTTGCCTCAATTACTGCATTAATGCGGCGTGGCATGGAGTCGATGAGTTTCTGGCACTGCTCAGGTGTTATGAGAGCCCAGGTTGCTCTGATAGTGGCCTTCAACTCTTCTGCGTTGTTGGGTCTGGCATTCTGCATCTTCCTTTTTCACAATACCCCACAGATTTTCTATGGGGCTAAGGTCAGGGGAGTTGGCTGGCCAATTTAGAACAGAAATACCATGGTCCGTAAACCAGGCACGGGTAGATTTTGCGCTGTGTGCAGGCGCCAAGTCCTGTTGGAACCTGAAATCTCCATCTCCATAGAGCAGGTCAGCAGCAGGAAGCATGAAGTGCTCTAAAACTTGCTGGTAGACGGCTGCGTTGACCCTGGATCTCAGGAAACAGAGTGGACCGACACCAGCAGATGACATGGCACCCCAAACCATCACTGATGGTGGAAACTTTACACTAGACTTCAGGCAACGTGGATCCTGTGCCTCTCCTGTCTTCCTCCAGACTCTGGGACCTCGATTTCCAAAGGAAATGCAAAATTTGCTTTCGTCAGAAAACATGACTTTAGACCACTCAGCAGCAGTCCAGCTCTTTTTTTCCTTAGCCCAGGTGAGACGCTGCGCTGTTTCTTGGTCAACAGTGGCTTGACACGAGGTATGCGGCAGTTGAAACCCATGTCTTTCAAGCGTCTCTTGGTGGTGGATCTTGAAGCCCTGACTCCAGCAGCTGTCCACTCCTTGTGAATCTCCCCCACATTTTTGAATGGGTTTTTTTCACAATCTTGACTAGGCGCGGTGATCCCTATCGCTTGTACACTTTTTCTGACCACAGTTTTTCCTTCCCTTTGCCTCTCTATTAATGTGTTTGGACACAGAGCTCTGAGAACAGCCAGCCTCTTCTGCAATAACCTTTTGTGTCTTTCCCTCCTTGTGCAATGTGTCGATGGTCGCCTTTTTGGACAGCTGTCAAATCTGAAGTCTTCCCCATGTTTGTGTAGGCTTCAGAACTGGACTGAGAGGCCATTTAAAGCCCTTTGCAGGTGTTTTGAGTTAATCAGCTGATTAGTTTGTGGCACCAGGTGTCTTCAAAATGTAACCCTTACACAATATTCTAATTTTGTGACACACGGAATTTTGGATTTTCATTTGTTGCCACTTCAAATCATCAAAATTAAATGAAATAAACATTTGAATGCATCAGTCTGTGTGCAATGAATAAATATAATGTACAAGTTACACCTTTTGAATGCAATTACTGAAATAAATCAAGTTTTTCAAAATATTCTAATTTACTGACTTTTACCTGTATATCAATGGTGATAAATGAGACTGGAAAACATGACAACGCTTACAAATGAAGGGGAGGTGCCATTTCATCACCTTGGTAGCTATGATGACGTATGACGAAAAACCCTCCCACTCAGAGAGACCTCCCCCAGGGAATGAAAAGATGCTATCCAGTCTACTCTTCAGCCATTGTATTTGAAAGTAGTCGTCTGTATTCAACGGTGTGCTGTAACACAGTAATTTCGTGGATTTCAATGAACGCAGATTTTAGCCATCCAGCTGAATTGAACAATACCTAGACTGCACACGGATTGTAAAGAAGATAATTCCAAAAATAATAGCTTTATTTGGGCTCACGCGATATTAATATTAGCAGCAGGCTACGTGCGCAGCACAACATTCCAGACGTCGGAATAGAATCCAGCTTTCTCGTTGGCTAATTATATAGCTAGCTACTTTTTTGTTTATTTTCCCAATAACTTTTGTTATTAAACCAATAGGCTTTTCTCTAAGGATCAGGTTTCTATTTAGATGGCAAGCTTCCCAGATTCTGTAAACGAAAATGAAATAGGTAAGTTGAGATCCTTTTCACTATCTTGCGCTTTTGTGTTTTGGGAGGAGGGGTTGCAAACGTGTGAATATACAGCTCGCTAGCTAAAATGTATTAACCTAGCTAGCTAGGTACTATGTTGCACCTTTCATCTGTCGGTGACGCCATAGATAGTCTTACTTAATTTATTTTCTATTGTAGGTTAAGTCGTTTCTTCCATAGTATATCATATTAACTAGACTAGAGACTCACACACTACAGTAACCGCCTGTCACATTAACCCTGCCCCCGCCGTTTATACCCAGTGGCCCCACACACCAAAGACGATATGGTAGAAACTCTGTGCCCACACACAGCGCGAGCAGTCCGCACAATGTTTTCCATGTCCTTCTCTCTGGTGGTGGCGGCGGTAACTACGTTTCTGCAGTATGACTCATTCCTCACTAGTCGGGGATGCGCGCTGATATATCTCAAAGCTGTTGTATAAAATTGGTGTTTTGTTGCAATAGTTTAAAGTGATATATCAAGTCTCGTTTACTTGGCCAACCGAATGTTTATGGTACCCAGTTAAAATAAGTTGGGCTAATAATATAAAATAAAATTGGTGTTTTGTTGCAACACTGCATAATAAATGAAAGTGATATACAGTACCAGTCAAAAGTTTGGATGCACCTAGGCATTCAAGGTTTTTCTTTATTTTTACTATTTTCTACATTGTAGAATAATAGTGAAGACATCAAAACTATGAAATAACACATGGAATCATGTAGTAACCCAAAAAGTGTTAAACAAATAAAAATATATGTTATATTTTAGATTCTTCAAAAGTAGCCACCCTTTGCCTTGATGACAGCTTTGCAGGCTCTTGGCATTATCTCAACCAGCTTCACCTGGAATGCTTTTCCGACAGTCTTGAAGGAGTTCCGACATATGCTGAGCACTTGTTGGCTGCTTTTCCTTCACTCTGCCTCCGACTCATCCCAAACCATCTCAATTGGGTTGAGGTTGGGGGATTGTGGAGGCCAGGTCATCTGATGCAGCACTCCATCACTCTCCTTCTTGGTAAAATAGCCCTTACACAGCCTGGAGATGTGTTGGGTCATTGTCCTGTTGAAAAACAAATGATAGTTCCACTAAGCCCAAACCAGATGGGATGGCGTTCGCTGCAGAATGCTGTGGTAGCCATGCTGGTTAACTGTGCCTTGAATTCTAAATAAATCAGACAGTGTCACCAGCAAAGCACCCCCACGCCATAACACCTCCTCCTCCATGCTTCACGGTGGGAACCACACATGCAGAGATCATCCGTTCACCTACTCTGCGTCTCACAAAGACACTGCAGCTGGAACCAAAAATCTCAAATTTGGACTCATCAGACCAAAGGACATATTTCCACCGGTCTAATGTCCATTGTTCGTGTTTCTTGGCCTAAGCTAGTCTCTTCTTATTGGTGTCCTTTAGTAGTGGTTTCTTTGCAGTAATTCGACCATGAAGGCCTGATTCATGCAGTCTCCTCAGAACAGTTGATGTTGAGATGTCTGTTACTTGAACTCTGTGAAGCATTTATTTGGGCTGCAATCTGAGGCTGGTAATTCTAATGAACTTATCCTCTGCAGCAGAGGTAACTCTGGGTCTTCCTTTCCTGTGGCAGGCCTCATGAGAGCCAGTTTCATCATAGCGCTTGATGGTTTTTGCGACTGCACTTGAAGAAACTTTCAAAGTTCTTGAAATGTTCAGGATTTACTGACCTGCATGTCTTCAAGTAATGATGGACTGTCATTTCTCTTTGCTTATTTGAGCTGTTCTTGCCATAATATGGACTTGGTCTTTTACCAAATAGGGCTATCTTCTGTATACCACCCCTACCTTGTCACAACACAACTGATTGGCTCAGACGCATTAAGAAGGAAAGAAATTCCACAAATTAACTTTTAAGAAGGCACACCTGTTAATTGAAATGCATTCCAGGTGACTACCTCATGAAGCTGCTTGAGAGAATGCCAAGAGTGTGCAAAGCTGTCATCAAAGGGTGGCTACTTTGAAGAATCCCAAATATAAAATGTATTTTTTTGGTTTGTACATGATTCCATATTTGTTATTTCATAGTCTTGAAGTCTTCACTATTATTCTACAATGTTTTGGCTGGGACTGTATGATGTCTCATTTACTTGGCCATAGAAAAGTTTGGTCATACGCACATCCTTAAAAACATTGGTGCTGGGCTAATAAAGAATACTAGTATAGAACAAGAAGGCCCGCACACTGTTAAAGCTCCCAATTCACCGCTTTATTGATCTTCGTCGGGTCATTTACTTGGCCAACCATATGTTTATGGTACCCAGTTCAAATAAGTTAGTTGGGCTAATAATATGTTGTGTATTATAGCTAACTTCATTTTCATTCGTTTACATTTCTAATGACATGTCAAATAACAAAACAGAATTGACTCTAAGAAGCTCTCAGTAAAAATAATTTTAGCATCAATTCTGACATTGAACATTCATATCCAGCTACAGCAGGAGGTCAGTATAGCCTGGTGGAATCAGCCTGATCTGTGTTCCCCTTTCTATTTCACTGGGAAGTGAAAATAGATTGATGAATGCAGCGACCAGGCTGGTGAAATAGAATGATGAACGCAGCGATCAGGCTAGTTCCACCAGGCTAAGGTCAGTTAGCCCCGAAGCATCTTTTCTACACTGTCATTCAGATGTTGCTCACAAGCACCATGTCATTGTGGTATTTGTGCTATCGATCCCTGACTGGTCTCTTGTTTCTGTTCCCAGGTAAGGCTAAGTTCATCGGTGAACTCTTAGTGCCTGTTGCTCCCTTCGACCAGAAGTCCGGGCGAGAGACCTGGACTGTAGCCTTTGCACCTGATGGTTCCTACTTCGCTTGGTCTCAAGGGCATCGCATTGTGAGGCTCGTTCCCTGGTCAAAATGCCTGAAGAATTTGTAAGTACCTGTACTAGGCCTAACCACATTCTTAGTTAGTACAATTGTGATCAGAAAATAACAGGTTAGGCCCTACTTCAAAGGTCTGTTTACATTTTGAGGGAGGCCTATAGAAGCAACTATTCCTTTTGAGTTTTGAAATTCAACTATGGCGTTTCAAGTTTCTGAATAGCCTAACTCATTTGTCTGTGCAACGAATGCACTGACTGGTGTGGAGTCCTATTTGGCAGAGACGGCAGTAGAGCGCAGGGGAGCAAGAGAGACAGTGATTGTGGCGTGTGCTGGTGTGTTGCTGGTGCCCACTGGGTATTCATTTGGCAGCTGCCGTGCCTGTTTCATTGTCTGGTGTTTTAAGGACCTTAGAGCGCTCCTCCACGCTTTTACTAGAACAGGTTGTACTGCAAACTTACGAAGGCCACTGCAGGGTAAAACGGGGTTGGGGGAAAAACTCCCATTGTAGCCCAAATAATCGCATACATTTAGTTTTCATGTTCATGCCCCTCAACAGACTGATCCTTTATTGATATTTCTCTTCAGAATTAGATATTTTTAGTTACTGTTGCTTAATTCCTGTCCCCTAATGTTTCTTACAATATGCACTTTTGTTTTGCTTGAATATCTTGATGGTGTTCTGTACTAGATTCTTCTATTTTTAAAGCAACAGCTGATGGTTGATAACGTAGAGTGGACTTTCATTAATAAGGAGTTCTTGCTAAACCAAGTTAGAGGAAAGAAAACACTGCTTCTTGTTATTCAGGAGTGGAAATATAGTAAAGGGCCTTGTGTTATTTTGGCCTATAATTTTGGCACGTTAGAAAAGCTGCTGTAAGGTGCAGTCAAACTTTTACAACAACGGTCTTGTCTTTGGCAAGAGAAAGCAACACATAACAGCTTAGGGTTTTATTACTGTATCCTTATGTTGTAAAATAATGTTAGGTTTACTGCCATGAAGTCAACTTCTACGTGTCAGGCTGTAAACTCTTCTGTAAAAACGACATATCAAATCAATACTGGTCTGGACAGGAGGCTGTTGTAAATGCAGTATTTGTGCTTAATTCTTGCTGAGCTTTGATTGGTTCTCTGACAGGTTGTTTTTGTGGGGGGTTGAGACTAGGGCTGTGGTGGTCACGAAATTTCTTCAGCCATTATTTATTTTAGACAGGTCTAAAGAAGCATGATATGAAGAAAATGTTGTCTATTTCAGAAGAAAATAATAGCATACTCTGAGTTGTCCTTATGTTAGTTCCTGATGTGGCTATGCCAAATGGCTGTGGGCTACACTAGTTCATTTAGCAGACAAGATTTGCTTATAATTCTGTGGCATTATTTTATAGTATGAAGAATACAATTGAACAAGGCTGAATAAAATATAAATATTTTATCCAAACGATTTGAGGGAGTGTTGAGCAGTTAACAAATAAATAGGTACTCCTATTTGCTTAATTTAGAGTTATTAATCTAACTACTTGTTCTACAAACGTTGGGCTATATGTTTTGATTTTTAATACATTGTAAGGCTGCATGATGAGATTCTAATGATGATTTGAAAAAAGTTGCTTGAAAGGCATGAGCTCTGCTTTGTTTTTTTGCGCAGGCTGCACACACTCCAATAGTCTCTCATTCACAATTTGACAAGCACTTGATAATGCCTCGAATTTCGCGGCAGCATCCCCTTTATGGCCGTTATGCACCCTAAAAAAATGCATGCCTTTTGCGCCCCGGAGTGCTGCGTTGTTCCCTTCTGTCTGAGTGTGCTGCGCAATCGGAAGCCCTCTCACTCACATGGCTCTCCGTCACGTGATTGGGTCTTTCTTACAGGCTACAAATTAAGACCGACACATCGGGGACGCAACTGCGCGCGTCCTTAACCAATTCCGAGGTGCATATTGAAGAACTTGTCCACATTTACTTTTCGTCAGCCAACAAGATGAGTAGGCCTAACGAACAGCAAAAGCACTAGCCTATGTGAATCTACTATCCCCTGTAGTACAAAAGTAAACCTATTCTATTCTGTGCGAGAAATAAATATTCAGAACGTAGTCTGGGACAGTTGTGGGATGCGATAGATCCCAAATTAATACAACTAGCATCAAAAAAACTTATTTATGCAACCGATCTGAACGTTTAGCTTAAAATGTTGAAACTATTAGGCTATTTCTTAACATTATAAGCGCTTCAATTACGTACATGGTAGTATGCTATATGCGCGAATGTTCCATTAGTGGAAAACACCATTATCAAAAGTGTCCGCAAATTGTTGTTTACAGTCCTAGTTGAGTTCTTGGTCTCGTTCTAGAATATTCTAGTAGTTGTAGTTCATTACTTGTGCTATCCTTCCCTGTGAGGAGGAAACAGAGCGCAGTGTGCTGTGGAGCAAGCAGCCAATGACACGTGGCGTGTATTATCAGTTGCCTTTCTACAGAGCTGGCTATTTTTCCACACAATAAAGCCTTGTGACGCCTCCAGAACCTTTTCAACTTGTCTGAGCAAAAATAGCTTTTTGTATAGTAGACATGTTGTAGTACACTGTTTTGTCTTGCCTATTGGATGTTGTTGTGGTTAACTAGGCCAGAATGGTTGAGACAAGTCCTGTCCAGTGGAGAGATATTGCTAGAAATTGAAAACCGGTCAAGGTGTGGAGATGTGCTAGCTGCAAAATATAAGGCAAACAACTTCTATATTTTAAAGGTTAAATAGACAGATATAGACAGAGATATTCATATGGGAAGCCGGACGTGCTCCTCTAAGATGGCCTTTCTCAAAAGTTTTTGTGCCAGGGACCAGCAAGGCATGGCCTTCTTCCTCTGGAGACCGCTAAAAAAATAGAAAATTCATAATTGCCTTTTCTTTATAAAAACATTTTATTTATTTTTACTTTACACTAAATTAATGAATTATGTATTTACTTGGCTTCCTTCATGGTTTGTTTGTCTGTTTGTGTTGTACTCATGGGCAGTGTCTCTCTGTCTGGGCTGCCTTCAGGGGCTGCCTTCAGGCAGGGGCTGTCTGTCTATAAATGACAAATATGATTTGGTCATTATACACAATCACATTACCTGTGCTGTCAATAAAAACAATGTAGCAACTGTATCTTTATAAACAAATAACAATCTTTAATTCTATCAGTATATACAATGTAAAAAAATAAATAGATTAGTACAAGATGTGCCTGTCTCTTGGACACCAACATGTCAAACATCTTGCGGTTTCTCAAGGTTCTTTTAACAGCCAGTCTGCTGCAATATTTAGATTTGGTTGGAGCTAGAGAGGACAAGACGAATGAAGTCTTCACTGCCATCTCGCTGAGTTGGGGGTCTTCACTGCCATCTCGCTGAGTTGGGGGTCTTCCCTGCCATCTCGCTTAGTTGGGGGTCTTCCCTGCCATCTCGCTGAGTTGGGGGTCTTCACTGCCATCTCGCTGAGTTGGGGGTCTTCCCTGCCATCTCGCTGAGTTGGGGGTCTTCACTGCCATCTCGCTGAGTTGGGGGTCTTCACTGCCATCTCGCTGAGTTGGGGGTCTTCACTGCCATCTCGCTGAGTTGGGGGTCTTCACTGCCATCTCGCTGAGTTGGGGGTATTCTACGCTGCTGAATAACCAGAATGTGGAAAGGCACATCTCATTAAAACGAGTGTCCCGCATCCCTTTCATTCACGCCAAACTTGAGCAGCAGTCCTGTTGGTACAGAACTTGATATAACGGTCCCGTCGTAATCCATATCCCGTTATGTAGGCCTACTCGTTCAGAACACAGAATATTTCACCTGCAGCTGTATTCTGAGGCAGCTCTTTTTAAAACAAATAAATTATTCAAATATGTAGCACACACACACAAGAAGCGGGCATTTGAAATGTCACTCATCTAATTGGATTGCATTAAAGTCATGTGATCATTGCACTACATGTAACACTCCTTTCTCCCTCTCCTTTCCCTCCGTCACCCTCATTTCCCTGTCCTCTCTTTCTGTTCCTTTTCTTTCTCTGCCCTCTCTCCATCTCGCTCCGCATCTTTCCACATTACCCCTCTCCTTCCTCTCTTTCTCTGCCCTCTCTCCATCTCGCTCCGCATCTTTCCACATTACCCCTCTCCTTCCTCTCTTTCTCTGCCCTCTCTCCATCTCGCTCCGCATCTTTCCACATTACCCCTCTCCTTCCTCTCTTTCTCTGCCCTCTCTCCATCTCGCTCCGCATCTTTCCACATTACCCCTCTCCTTCCTCTCTTTCTCTGCCCTCTCTCCATCTCGCTCCGCATCTTTCCACATTACCCCTCTCCTTCCTTTCTTTCTCTGCCCTCTCTCCATCTCGCTCCGCATCTTTCCACATTACCCCTCTCCTTCCTCTCTTTCTCTGCCCTCTCTCCATCTCGCTCCGCATCTTTCCACATTACCCCTCTCCTTCCTTTCTTTCTCTGCCCTCTCTCCATCTCGCTCCGCATCTTTCCACATTACCCCTCTCCTTCCTCTCTTTCTCTGCCCTCTCTCCATCTCGCTCCGCATCTTTCCACATTACCCCTCTCCTTCCTCTCTTTCTCTGCCCTCTCTCCATCTCGCTCCGCATCTTTCCACATTACCCCTCTCCTTCCTCTCTTTCTCTGCCCTCTCTCCATCTCGCTCCGCATCTTTCCACATTACCCCTCTCCTTCCTTTCTTTCTCTGCCCTCTCTCCATCTCGCTCCGCATCTTTCCACATTACCCCTCTCCTTCCTCTCTTTCTCTGCCCTCTCTCCATCTCGCTCCGCATCTTTCCACATTACCCCTCTCCTTCCTCTCTTTCTCTGCCCTCTCTCCATCTCGCTCCGCATCTTTCCACATTACCCCTCTCCTTCCTCTCTTTCTCTGCCCTCTCTCCATCTCGCTCCGCATCTTTCCACATTACCCCTCTCCTTCCTCTCTTTCTCTGCCCTCTCTCCATCTCGCTCCGCATCTTTCCACATTACCCCTCTCCTTCCTCTCTTTCTCTGCCCTCTCTCCATCTCGCTCCGCATCTTTCCACATTACCCCTCTCCTTCCTCTCTTTCTCTGCCCTCTCTCCATCTCGCTCCGCATCTTTCCACATTACCCCTCTCCTTCCTCTCTTTCTATCCCACTCTCCAGCGGTGGGGAAGGCTCCAACGAAGCGGGCCCTCTGCGTTTGTCACTGCAGAACAGCAAGGGGGGAACAGTGGTGCCAGTGGGCGAGCCCAAGGAGCACACCATCGACTGCGGTGACATCGTGTGGGGCCTGGCCTTCGGCTCGTCTGTGCCAGAGAAGCAGAGTCGCTGCGTCAACATAGAGTGGCACCGTTTCAAGTTCGGTCAGGACCAGCTGCTGCTTGCCACCGGCCTCAACAATGGACGCATCAAGATCTGGGACGTCTATACTGGTGAGAACCAGATTAAACATGAACATCACGACCAGCTGGACTCCTTTGTTTTCACAGTGTGTTATTCCTAGTTCCATGTACCAATACAAGTTATTGAATCAGTAGGGAGTAAGTTGAAGCCTCAGGGAGGTTTCTAGGATCAACTTTCTCCACACAAATCCTGGGCTGTGTTTTCATTCCAGAAAATCCACCTCACCCTTCTACCTTTGCTCACTCTCACATATCTTATAGTTGAAAGCAGCACGGTAGAAATTGGGTGGGGCTGTTTACACCTATGTGTAGGGGAGAGGACATGATATCTCTTGCCTAGAGCTCAAATGGTGGTAGCTCGCCAGTCGTGTTCTAAATGGAATGGAGGGTTTTATAACATCACTGGCTGTGCTGTGTTTCCCCTAGGATTTTTTTCAGCAGCGGTGGCAATGTTAGCGTTTGGGGGGGGGGGGGTCAGGCACATATCACATTTACGTTGTAACTTGGCACTCCAGGGTTTTTTCTGGATCAAAATTGGGCTTAGTATTTAGAGGCCCTCCTCTTGGCCGCAGATTTTGTTGTTGTTGCTGTTTTTAAAGGGAATTTCCTGCAATTATACACAATGTGTCACATGGTGCAGAGAGAGTAAATTGCAGTTTTAAAGCTTCTTTCCTGCAACTCTACACATTTTGCCATGGTTTATGCCGTGTTCTTATGCTATCTGAGTGACTCAAACATTATAACAAAGTCAATGGGGGCCCCATGCCATGAGATATATTTTTATTTGGATGATTCTTAGTTCTCAAAGATGATCTTGTTCTACATACATTTTGTAGTGGCAGCAACGATTTAAATGAATATAGGGGAAACACTGGCTCTGGATCATATGCCTGATTGCTGTGACATCAACTGTTGCCCAGATGCAGGATTTTTTGGTAATCTTTTTAGCAGCCAGTCATTAAAGAGAGATTTATCCCAGTAGGGTTACATACGCCTTCCTGATGCACACAGGGTTATATAATTAGTTTTTCTAGTAGAAGAGCCAAGAGAATGCTCATTGTTCTGTTCCAGAAGTGAAACAAGGTCGCCATCCCATTCTGCCCATCTCATCTACCCACCCACCTCTAGCTGGCATCCTGTTTTATGGTCTGTGTGTTGAAGCCACAGTCAGTCGGTTATATAACGTGTTGAAGTTGATTTTAGCCCTGCTGGCTGTCTGCTTGCGCCTCCTCTCCTGCGCCCAGGTTTTTTACTGACACTCCTGATTGATGATGTTTGCCCACGGCCCCTCTCTCCCTGCTGCCAACACAGTGCTGACGTTACAACCCCGCCAGGACCCCCGCTCTCCTAGACTCATTGGTTCTCTCTCCCGCTCTCTTTCTCTAACACACCTCCATACAGGGCCCTTTAAACCTGCCCTTGAAAATGTATCTACCAGGAACACTGTATACGTAAATGCCTACGTATGTACAAAGGACAAATAGAATGCATGCATACATACAGTGCATTCGGAAAGTATTCAGACCACTTAACTTTTTCCACATTTTGTTTACGTTACAGCCTTATTCTAAAATGAATTAAATAGTTTTTTTCCCCCTCATCAATCTAAACAATACCCATAATGACAAAGCAAAAACAGGTTTGTACATTTACGTAAGTATTCAGACCTTTTACTCAGTGCTTTGTTGAAGCACCTTTGGCAGCGATTACAGGCTTGAATCTTCTTGGGAATGACTCTACAAGCTTGGCACACCTGTATTTGGGGAGTTTCTCCCATTCTTCTCTGCAGATCCTCTCAAGCTCTGTCAGGTTGGATGGGGTGTTGCTGCGCAGCGATTTTCAGGTCTCTCCAGAGATGTTCAAGTCCGGGCTCTGGCTGGGACACTCAAGGACATTCAGAGACTTGTCCCGAAGCCACTCCTGCGTTGTCTTTGCTATGTGCTTAGGGTCGTCGTCCGAAGGTGAACCTTCACCCAAGTCTGAGGTCCTGAGCGCTCTGGAGCAGGCATTAATGATCTCTCTGTACTTTGCTCCGTTCATCTTTCCCTCGATCCTGACTAGTCTCCCAGTCCCTGCCACTGAAAAACATCCCCACAGCATGATGCTGCCACCATGATGCTTCACCGTAGAGATGGTGCCAGGTTTCCTCCAGATGTGACACTTGGCATTCAGGACAAATAGTTCAATCTTGGTTTCATTTACATTTTAGTCATTTAGCAGACGCTCTTATCCAGAGCGACTTACAGTTAGTGAGTGCATACATTTTCATACTGGCCCCCCGTGGGAAACGAACCCACAACCCTGGCGTTGCAAACGCCATGCTCTACCAACTGAGCTACAGGGGACTACAGGCTGTCATGTGCCTTTTACTCAGGAGTGGCTTCCGTCTGGCCACTCTACCATAAAGGCCTGATTGGTGGAGTTCTGCAGAGATGGTTGTCCTTCTGGATGGTTCTCCCATCTCCACAGAGGAACTCTGAAGCTCTGTCAGTGACCATCAGGTTCTTGGTCACCTCCCTGACCAAGGCCCTTCTCCCCCGATTGCTCAGTTTGGCCAGGCGGCCAGTTCTAGGAAGAGTCTTGGTGGTTCCAAACTTCTTCCATTTTAAAATGATGGAGGCCACTGTGTTCTTGGGGACCTTCAATGCTGCAGACATTTTTTGGTACCCTTCCCCAGATCTGTGCCTCGACCCAATCTTGTCTCGGAGCGCTACGGACAATTCCTTCAACCCTCATGGCTTGGTTTTTGCTCTGACATGCACTGTCAACTGTGGGACCTTATATAGACAGGTGTGTGCCTTTCCAAATCATGTCCAATCAATTGCATTGACCACAGGTGGACTCCAATCAAGTTGTAGAAACATCTCAAGGATGATCAATGGAATCAGGATGCACCTGAGCTCAAATCCAAGTCTCATAGAAAAGGGTCCGAATACTTATGTAAATAAGGTATTTCTGTTTTTTATTTTTTATAAATTAGCAAACATTTCTAAAAACCTGTTTTTGCTTTGTGATACTTAATTCCTCAAAGTCAAATGGTTTATAGAGAATTTCACCAAAACCAATAGTTAAGCTACAAAAAAACGGATTACTGTGGCTTTGATTTCTTTATTTCATGGCTGAATATGGCCGGTGGCATGACTTTTGGTAGGATTTGGCTTCAGGCACAATTAGGGTGTTATTGTGTTAACTATTATAATAGATTATTATACCCCAATTTGGAGTTGGCCGACTGTTGGCCGACTATTTGAGAATGGCTATTGTAATTGAGTCCCATCCTTCCCTCAATGGAACCAGTGTTTAGACTGAGTATCAGGAAGCAACAAATTGCAGGGATTAAGTCTGGATTACTCTGATTGCACTTATTGTATGTCAGTCTACCCAGAGGGTATTCTGTGTCACTCTGACTGTCAACACCAGGCCCAGCCTTTGAAATAGAGCTGTCCAGGGCTTCAACTCATCAGATAAACAACAAAGAGCACAGTCAGTGGGACTAGTTGTTCAAATCAAATCAAATCAAATGTTATTGGTCACATGCGCCGAATACAACAGGTGCAGACATTACAGTGAAATGCTTACTTACAGCCCTTAACCAACAGTGCATTTATTTTTAACAAAAAAAGTAAAAATAAAACAACAACAAAAAAAAAGTGTTGAGGAAAAAAAAGAGCAGAAGTAAAATAAAGTGACAGTAGGGAGGCTATATATACAGGGGGGTACCGTTGCAGAGTCAATGTGCGGGGGCACCGGCTAGTTGAGGTAGTTGAGGTAATATGTACATGTGGGTAGAGTTAAAGTGACTATGCATAAATAATTAACAGAGTAGCAGCAGCGTAAAAAGGATGGGGTGGGGGGGGCAGTGCAAATAGTCCGGGTAGCCATGATTAGCTGTTCAAGAGTCTTATGGCTTGGGGGTAGAAGCTGTTGAGAAGTCTTTTGGACCTAGACTTGGCACTCCGGTACCACTTGCCGTGCGGTAGCAGAGAGAACAGTCTATGACTAGGGTGGCTGGAGTCTTTGACAATTTTGAGGGCCTTCCTCTGACACCGCCTGGTATAGAGGTCCTGGATGGCAGGAAGCTTTGCCCCAGTGATGTACTGGGCCGTACGCACTACCCTCTGTAGTGCCTTGCGGTCGGAGGCCAAGCAGTTGCCATACCAGGCGGTGATGCAACCAGTCAGGATGCTCTCGATGGTGCAGCTGTAGAATTTTTTGAGGATCTGAGGACCCATGCCAAATCTTTTCAGTCTCCTGAGGGGGAATAGGCTTTGTCGTGCCCTCTTCACGACTGTCTTGGTGTGTTTGGACCATGATAGTTCGTTGGTGATGTGGACACCAAGGAACTTGAAGCTCTCAACCTGTTCCACTACAGCCCCGTCGATGAGAATGGGGGCGTGCTCAGTCCTCTTTTTTTTCCTGTAGTCCACAATCATCTCCTTTGTCTTGGTCACGTTGAGGGAGAGGTTGTTGTCCTGGCACCACACGGCCAGATCTCTGACCTCCTCCCTATAGGCTGTCTCATCGTTGTCGGTGATCAGGCTTACCACTGTTGTGTCGTCAGCAAACTTAATGATGGTGTTGGAGTCGTGCCTGGCCATGCAGTCATGGGTGAACAGGGAGTACAGGAGGGGACTGAGCACGCACCCCTGAGGGGCCCCCGTGTTGAGGATCAGTGTGGCAGATGTGTTGTTACCTACCCTTACCACCTGGGGGCGGCCCGTCAGGAAGTCCAGGATCCAGTTGCAGAGGGAGGTGTTTAGTCCCAGGATCCTTAGCTTAGTGATGAGCTTAGAGGGCACTATGGTGTTGAATGCTGAGCTGTAGTCAATGAATAGCATTCTCACGTAGGTGTTCCTCTTGTCCAGGTGGGAAAGGGCAGTGTGGAGTGCAATAGAGATTGCATCATCTGTGGATCTGTTGGGGCGGTATGCAAATTGGAGTGGGTCTAGGGTTTCTGGGATAATGCTGTTGATGTGAGCCATGACCAGCCTTTCAAAGCACTTCATGGCTACAGACGTCATTCTGTTAGATGGAGAATTCATTTTATTTAACCTTTATTTAACCGGGTAAGCTAGTTGAGAACAAGTTCTCATTTACAACTGCGACCTGGCCAAGATAAAGCAAAGCAGGGCGGTAAAAACAACAACCACACAGTTACATATGGGGTAAACAAAACGTACAGTCAATAACACAATAGAAAATATATATACAGTGTGTGCAAATGTAGTAAGTTATGGAGGTAAGGCAATAAATAGGCCATAGTGCAAAATAATTACAATTATAATTTAGTATTAACACTGGAGTGATTGATGTGCAAATAGAGATACTGGGGTGCAAATGAGCAAAATAAATAACAATATGGGGATGAGGTAGTTGGGTGGGCTAATTACAGTGACAACCCTCTTTCTTTTCCCCTCTTAAATTCTTCTGTTTTTTTCTCTGCTCCATCTCACTCTCAACTCTTTTTCTGTGCCTCTGTACAAACTGACAGCGCTCTCGTTACTTTTCGCATGGGTGTGGAACCCACACTATTCTACACCCTTTACCACAGAGGGAATAAAAAAAATGCAGCTGTGTGGCATTTTAATCCACAAGTCATGACAAATTCCCCAAGGCTGTGTAAACAGAGGTGGTGGAGTTGACCTACAGTAACTTGTCTGCTGTGTACCTCATTAGTTTTATTATTAACTCTGGGGTTGTTTGCCTTTACAGGAAAGCTGTTGCTGAATCTCATGGACCATACAGATATAGTGCGAGACCTGACTTTCGCCCCTGACGGCAGCCTCATGCTGGTCTCGGCATCCAGAGACAAAACCCTGAGGGTCTGGGACCTGAAAGATGACGGTAAGAACACTGAGCCCTGAGGAACACCTTTTGATTTAGCTTGACTCCATGTTATTATCTTGGAACTGAAACCGTTTTTCACAGTTTCACATAGTTAATGTTTTTGTTAGAGATTTGTTCAGCTGTGCCAGCAAGCCACACTGATCTGTTGAGGTCAAGATGATTATGATCCATGCAGATGTCATTTTTGTGTGTTGGGCTAATACACATCCACACACATGAAGCTGAAGAAGAAGGTAGCATGTGATAAGTTCCAGTGGAATGTGGAATTTGCTACTGCTGCGGTTCCACGTTGAAAGGCCCATCACCCCCTGCATGTATTCTAAGCTCACATGAGCAGAGAATAATGTTAAAATTGGGCCCAGGTCCAACGAGGTCTCCTGAATAAAAGCCTGGGGGGGGTATTGCCTAGGGCACTGACCTAGTTTCTCCTCTTTTGACCAAAACAGTCCTGTATCCAGTGATTGATCAAGGTCAGATCACCACTAACACATCTGTTTTATCTGTGATTCAGTGTTTTCAAATGACTTAAGCAACATACACAAGCAGTAGGATTTTGTATAGTTTTTGTAACTTTAAACATGAAACACCACAAAGCTAGTCTCCAGAGCCTAATTGGAAAAACCTCAATTTTACCATCTAAGCCCATTAATTAAAATAGCCCAATTATCCCAATTGAAATCCTGCAGAAAATCCTGTAAAGCTTGGAAACATAATCAGCAGACATTCGTTATACTGTTACTTCATCACAATAATAATTTTTCTGTCACATGTACATGTCATAACAAGCTGTGATGCTGTGTTGTAGGTAACATGGTGAAAGTGTTGCGGGGTCATCAGCACTGGGTCTATTGCAGCGCATTCTCACCAGACTCCTCAGTCCTCTGCTCTGTCGGAGCCGGTAAAGCGGTACGTACACCTGTTCCCCCTTCGCTCCCTTTTGAGATGAACTGCTACTCTGTGTGCTATTGCTTGTGCCTAGTTATGCTCAATGACCTACCAATGAAACACTCCCACCTTCCCCCATCCCCTCAACTGAATCTTGACCGTTATGCTTGGTGTCATGACTAGTTCAACAACCCTGCCTGTAGTTCGGTTTGGCATTGTTTGAAATACAACTTTGGTATTAAACAAATTATCACACACTTTTGTAATAGTTCCAGTATTTATCCTCTATCTACAATCCAACTCACAATCTAAACTGTTCATTTGATGCTTTAGTATGTGGGATGCAGATTGCTATGCTTTATTTGATGCCATTTGAACCTCAATGCAGACCCAAATCATTCAAAGAAATGTTCTAAAGATTTTTGGATTCCCCTTTTGATACACTCTGCCTGGCATTTAGTAAATGGTATGCAAGGAGAAAATTAGATGGTTAGCTAAGTGGCGTAGTCCCCAAGATGGCTGCCCAGCCAGTGAGGGATCGGACCCCAATGACTTGAGTCAAAGATACACACTTTGCAAGAACCTTATAAACATGCTAGTAGTTAGTTACTGTAGCCAGTTCCATCCTCCTTGTGCAGGGTGCAGCTAGATTGTTGTTAGGCTGTGTGTGTCCATAAGTGTCTTGCTTTCCCTGTCACAGGTGGCAGGTGTGTGAGTGTTTTTGAAGGGAGGGAGCGCCGCGCTGACATAAAGCAGCCGGTGCAGACCGCTGGCTGGTGGCACCAGTGCCACTACTACTGCCGGGCTGGGACGCACTGTGCCCCTGCCCAGGGGGCAGGGCAGCCTTGCACCTACCTGACCGCAAGGTCTCCCGTACGTAGGTGCTGCTGTCTCCATGTTTGTCTACCTCCGCTGTCGTAGTTCCTTTTATATCCGTTATAAAACAGTAATTTTAAATGGCAGGAAAGTAAACCCTTCCCAACCACACGGTCCCTTACCCCTCTCCCCTTACCCCCCCCCACTCCCAACTGTACTTAATTAGAAACCCTGCCTATTATAGCACACCTTAACTGACATTTTGTTAGGTTTGTAGTTTTTTTGTCAGTTCAATGTCAGTCTCGCCCACCCACAGTCTCTAACTTGTATGAATGACATTGATTATTTGTCTCTCCATAATGAGGCTGTTAGCATCAGTTACTGTAGTTTGATAGCCGCAGTTCTCCCTCATCCTCCTGACTTCTCTCCCGGGTCCCAAGTTTAAGGGCCAGTCAGCACGCCCATCTCTGTTGTGGCCACCCCGCTCAGCCCCTTTTGTAATGGAGTTAGTGTGCAGGGGCCAGGTCATTGTTGGCGTAAATGAGAATTGAAAGGACTCTTTGTGGCTCCGCAGACTGTCTTCCTCCCCATAAATGTCCGCCTTTGTCCCAAATTAACATGGACAATGTTGGAGTTGAAAAAACATGATGTAAGTTAGTGAATTCCCTATTTCCTCATTCAACTCCCCCAAGGAAATATCCCACTTTGACAGAAAACAAACACAACAGTTAATTATTTTCTGTGACCATAGTGGGAGAGGAAGAACAGTCTCTCATACATTATGACTGAAAACCAGAACACATACTCGTCATAGTACGGAAAACAAAACTGCCAAAACATTCAAACTGAACTCTGAATTGCATGAACAGAAATGTTATAGAGAACTGAGCCTCATTTAAATACGCCACAGAAAACAAAGGAGGTAACTGTCTGCCATTTTGGAGCAGATTTTCCTCATACATTCACTGGCAGTTGCCTGTCTTATAAACTGTAGAGCTGTGTAGCTCGCCTAAAATGCAGGCAGTAACCTCACCTTGGGTTCCTTTCATTTCACACTAACGCTAGAGGAGGGAGTAGAGGAGGGAGTAGGAGAACATTATGAACTGAAGTAGCCCCCAGAAACCATTGACATTGATTTTGGAATGGCATTTATCTACTTTAGCTGAAATGTTGCACTTGCTCAAGTGCAATGTTTGCAGAACTCCTTGTTACATTTGGAATAGGCCTATACAATCTTGTTTTGGTTCTAAAAGTTACAACGAAATTCCACATCACTGTTAAAGCCTCTCTAGAATTTGAGTTTAATTTAGATTTGCTCTGTTCTGCTCAATTTAAACTTTTAACAAACGACAAGGGATGTTTCTCTTGAGAATGCATTACATTGCACTGGAGCAAAGGAACGTTCAAGCCCATATGGCTGACTGTTGAAAACCGTGTGCAAATATGTGTGTCCAAAGGCGTCAACCTTTTGGCCATCAAATGTTTTTTTCTCTTGCAGTATGTCTCTTCGTAGGCTTCCGCCGGAGGTGCGAGCCTATTGTAATCACAGTGAACTAGAACTCTGAAAGGGGAAACCAGTGGAGTAACATTATGTTACCTTAAGTTACTACTTGTTTTATTTTCTCCTTTTTCTGTAGACTTAAAAATGTTAGTATTGAGAAAACATTGTAATTAGATATTGATATGTTTTAATGCTAGCCTACGTCATAGAAATGACAATTTTATGGAGCACAATTTTAGCAGCTATGTTAAAAAACCAGATATGCAGTGACATGCATTTTGTTACATAACATAGCATTGCTGCTTGAGTAGCATGTGCTTTATTTTGTGCATTGTTTGGTCTGTAGTTCAACACATAAGCCATAAAATGACACTGAGCATACAATGATTTTTCTGTTCATTTCTTGCTTTATTTTTGTTGCTTAATTTAACTACTTGTAATTTACATTCCATCTGTTTTTGCATTTTATGTTAGTCGTTTTTAAGTTAAGTGTTTTAAGTAGTTTAAAATGCTTGTCCCTGCATAGCGTTATTCTGTGGGCTATAACATGGACCTCTTCCTTCTCTAGGTGTTCCTTTGGGATATGGATAAATATTCCCTGATCCGGAAGCTAGAGGGTCACCATAACGACGTGGTGTCCTGTGAGTTCTCTCCCGATGGAGCCTTGCTCGCCACCGCCTCCTACGACACCCGCGTCATCATCTGGGACCCGCACATGGGCACTGTGCTAATGGAGCTAGCGTAAGTCAGACACACACACACACACACACCAGGAACTAGTGCAAAGCAATCACACAATGATGTTGTTAAGACCTTGTTCAAGGTTTCTTATCTCTGTGTTTTTCGCTCCTTCAGGCACCTCTTCCCTCCCCCCTCGCCCATCTTTGCAGGAGGGGCCAACGATCGCTGGGTACGTTCCGTAGCGTTCTGTCACGATGGCCGTCACATCGCCAGCATCACTGACGACAGGTAAGGAACAAAGCTTGAGACCTGTGTCTGGTGCATCAGAAGGGCCCAATAAGGAAAAGCTCAGCTTTATAAATGTTTGAGGTTCTTCTAGCTAATGCCCACTTGTTCCTCTCGCTAAGGTGTTCTCTTCTACCTCAGGTGTAGTGCATGTGCTGGTGTAGATTTGTAATATTTGTGTTGGCCATAGCTGCTTCACCACACCCATTTGCGCTGTCACCCACACGGTAAACTGCGTGCCCTCACTCTCTGCTGATGAAAAAGTGTTAGTGTTTGCTGCAGTAGCAGAGCGCTGTGAAGCAGAGAGAGAGAGAGAGAGGGAGTCACGAGTCTTAATGGGGTCTGAGTGAGAGCAGAGCTGTTGCAGCCAGGCAGGGCCCCCTTTGGGAATTGGTCACATGACCCTCACATGACAGCCATTAATCAACCGCCGACTTGCTTCCTTCTCTCCTTAGCCCCACCCTTCCCTTCGTTGGTTAGGCTGCTAAGTGTTTACCAGTGAGAAGGCAGAGAGGAGGAACGAGCTTCACAAAATGGCGGACACAACAACAACAAAAAATCTGCCACATCTTTCAAGATTAGATTTTCAGATAGGATGAGGATAAAACATTTGATTTTGTACAGTTACATTTGATTGAATAGGGAAAATAAATATTATTTTTGGGGAAATGTGTAAATTCTTCTAAAGTAGGCTTCTTTGATTTAGAATTGACCGAACGTTTTTCACTTAGAAAATACAAGACCACTGTTGAAGCGGAACAATATGAAGGAATCCTACAGTTCGGTGTTCATGTGGTTGTCATGTGTTTATGCTCTATTTCAGCCAGCCTGTTTTGGCCCTAGTGCAGCTCCCATGTGATCTGTGTCAGCTGTGTCTGACCAGCGCCCCTCTTGCGGTCTCCCTCTCCCTCTTTATTTTCTCCTTCTCTCACTCCTACACACCCACTAACTCATTCTGTCCCTCCCTCTCTCCCCAGAATGGTGCGTTTCTGGACCATTGATGAGAAGTCTCCCCAGGCCATCGCTCCCCTCTCTAATGGCCTCTGCTGTGCCTTCTCTACTGACGGGAGTGTCCTCGCAGCTGGGTGAGGCGCACACACACACACAGTCCTACACACCTACCTACACCTCCCTGCCATACACACATCTACACCTCTCTACACACAACCATACCCCAGTCCATTTAGATACTCGGGGGGGATTAATCCTGTTTGAGTCTCACACACCCTAGTCTATAGGCATGTGGCAGGTGATCAATCAAGACTTTATGTACTGCCAAAAACTGGTTTTCCAGCTTTTTATTTGCATGCTATAGGAAGCGCGGTGGCCCTGTATGTTGATGGTTACACCCAGGCTCTGGGTTATCTTACAACGATGCTTCAACCTGTTCTGTTAGACAGACCATGGCTACCTAGTACCTACCTTTCAGTGCTATTGTGAGGGATAGATCGACATGGAAATAACTCTCTCTCTCTCGCCCCCTTTCTCTCTCTCTCGCTCAGGTCTCGAGATGGCAGCGTGCATTTCTGGGCGTGCCCAAAGAGCATTGCCAGCCTGCAGCACCTGTGTCGCATGGCACTACGACGGGTCATGCCCACCCAGCAGGTGCAGACGCTGCCCATCCCGCCGCGCATACGCTCCTACCTGTCTTACCAAGATCTCTAGCCCTCCACCTTCACCCTCACCACCCAACACATCGCTCGCTGGAAATCAATGAATATTTTTATTTTTAGTCATTTAGCAGACACTCTTATCCAGAGCGACTTACAGTTAGTGAGTGCATACATTTTCATATATTTTCAATATTACCTTTCTAATAAAAAAAAACACAGGAAAAATAAGATTTAAAAAAAGAACAGAAGATAAAAAAAGTTGATTTACAGGCGAAGACCCCCATGCTATTCTGTGGCAAGGCAACTTCTTTCTCTATGTGTTTATTTTTTTAGGTTTACTTACATGTGAGTGCACTCCACGGTCCCCCTCAGGGAGCGTTGTTGAATGGTTAAGTTATTTCAGTGGCCTGTCTCTGCATAAGATGGCCTTACCAAATCAGTCACCTCTGGATAGTTCTACATTCTTCCTGCAATAGAGACTTGTTCGCTGTAGATAATTGGCCTAGTGGTGGTGAAATGTTGATGTGCTATCTATCTTGGAAGTGGTTGTTTCGCCACACTACGGAGAAACCATGCAACTCCAGACTTTACTGTAAGGACTAAGCTTGCAAAATTCCAGGAACTTTGAATAAATTCCCAGTTTTTCCGGAAATCCAGGTTGGACGATTCCCGGAATCAGGAGGGAATAAGTAGGAAATCCAGAATCCTCCTACCAGGATTTTTGTGAAACCAGGAAATGTTTTGAAAGTTCCTGGAATTTTGCAACCCTACTAAGGACTGAGTGAGAGGATGAAGGAGGGTTCGTCCCAACGCTGCGCTTTATATTCAGTGGTTCAGAGAGGGACATGAAGGGTTGAGAGGTGTGTATGGCCACGTGTATATGTATGTACAGTGTGTGTACTGTATGTACAGGTAGATCTGTGTGCGCACGCGAGCCAGGGGAGTCAAACTCATGTTGCCACGCGGGCCACATTCGGTCTTCGCCGAGGTCCGGATGGCTGCACTTACAATTATTATATTTCCTGTCAAATTGTCCTCTTTCCATCGCTTTTGTAATTTTCGATGCTCCCTGACTGTCTAGCTTTCATTTCGATTGCCTGTTAGAAAGCTGGACAGAGTGAGGTGACTATAAATGTAGCTCCATTATCCTTTCTACACAGTTTCGATTTGTTTTGGTCATTTCAATATCAATTGAGATTGTTTTCCCTTTAAGTTTTTATTTATTTATTTTTTTATAGCTTTTTTATTTAAAAAATAGTAAAACCACCTGCGGGTCAGACTGAATGCGCTCGCGGGCTGGATCTGGTGTTTAACACCACTGTTGTAAGTGAATGACTGTGCTGATAAGATTGGACCTCCTGCTGCAGAAGGCCTGCTGGAACCCTCCCCCAGGGATGGAGGGTAGTGTAGTGCCCTCTCCATGTTTTCTGCTACCCAAGATCTCCCCAGATCTTAACCCTCACTCACTCGCTGCCCCAGCTCTTCAACGCGCTTTTCTTTCCACACTTCCTGCATCACTCATGCCCAGGAGGGCATAGACGGCCTGTAGCCTCCACTGTCTCATCTCACTCTCAAACTATAGCGACCCATGGCCTGACCTGTTTTGGTTCTCATAATATGCATATTTTTTACCTGTAAAGAAAATCTGTATAGACTATTAGTGTGTGTGTGTGTGTGTGTGTGTGTGTATATACACAATATATTATAAATACCTATTAATATACCAGTATATGAACATATCAGGGGGCATAGTATGTTTTTTACTGCTGTTTCATTTTGATTATTTTTTTTCTCTGTACATTGTTTTCTCTCGTTTAATGTGAAGACCTATATATGAATGAATGACACAATCTCTTATTGTACATTTTACATTTTAGTCATTTAGCAGACGCTCTTATCCAGAGCGACTTTTCATACTGGCCCCCCGTGGAAATCGAACCCACAACCCTGGCGTTGCAAGCGGCATGCTCTACCAACTGAGCTACAGGAGGCTAGGGTGTAGTCTGTGCTCCTTCAGAAGTGGTGAGACGGTGAAAGTGTGAATTATAGTGTGCCCTAGGACTTATTTGAAAACACAGAAAAAGCCTAAAAGGCGGTTGTCATCCGTATGCCTAAAAGGCGGTTGCCATCCGTATGCCTAAAAGGCGGTTGCCATCCGTATTAATGACGGTCTGAAACCCATGTTCAGCACACACCACTTTTCTCTCCTGTGTTGTGCTGCTCAACTCTAAAGTGGTGTTTCTAAGTGTAAGAAATAACCTATAGGGGAGAGCTATACAAAATCTTCTGAAAATAAGTAATCTTCACAGTTGCCATTTGTAGCATGGGATCTTCATTGATTGTGACATAATACATGACTGGCAAGCCTTTGAAGGCTTACTATTATATGCAGACATTTGATAGTAAATATTTAATTGGGGAAACAAAGGAATTATTTTCAAGTCAGCAGAATGTTGAAGGGCCAAATGGAATAGTATTAATGGTCTACTTTTTGTATTTTGTCTGTTGACCTTGGTAATGGATACAGGCCTGCTGTTAATCAATCTTGGCAATACGTTTTCTGTCTAAAGTCAATGCTGATGCCAAAGGTCTCTCTTTCTCTCTCGGTCTATGGCCTGTTCTTGTCAGTCAGTGACTTTTGTCTCTCATGGCTAAAACTTGAAACTCTTGTGCATCTGTGAATTTTATTTTATTTTATTTATCCTGTTAGTAAAGCCGTAAGGCTGTTGTCTTCAGTAACCGGGTTGGTTGGTGGGTTTAGTAAAGCATTTCCTGATTAGATCTAGAGCAGGTGAATGCATCCAAGTGCTGGGTTCTCACCAGTGTTGGGGAATAGTAAACTACATGTAGTTCAACTAGTAATTTAACTACATTTTGCATTAGTTTGGTGGTAACTTAATTCAAATCTAGGTAGTGTTTTCTTTAGTTAATATTTTTTTTTGCCATGTAGTGGTGTAGCTATCTACTAAACCTATATGGGTGAAGTAGGCAATCATGTCCTTTCTTTTTCGGGATCAGACCTGCCTAATTCTCAATTGAAACATTGTTTTTGTGTTTAATAGGCTAAATTACACATTCTGTTAACATATGACCCCAAAGTGATAATTTCTTGCAATTTATAGTCTAATTTTTCACAATGTAGTTTTCAAAGTTACTTCAGTTAAGTAAACAAGGGGTCACCCTTTAGTGTAGCTTAACTTAACAGTGTTAAGAAATTGCTAGCTTGGTAAACTATCATTACAGAATAGCTTCCCCAAAACTGGTTCTGACAGTATTCGACAAGTGTCTTCCCAAAGTGATTGAAAGGGTTTTGGTATCCTCCAACCATTGCAATGTAAAAGAGAAGCTCCAATCAATGCAGTATACATAATTTAAATGTTGAATATATCTAATTTAAATTAATGCAGTCTTTAATCTTTTTTATGGTCTGTTTCATGTATGTATTGTTTGTGCATTTATAGTTTGAATAAAGGCTTTAAAAAACAAAAAAAAGTAAGTAATTTAAGTTTTTTTTCTTCTCACATTTAAGTTTTTTTTATTTTCTTCAGCAGTCAACTAGCTAGGTAGGTAGCTGTTTAGCTTTCTAGAACATTCACTAATTTGTTTGTAACAATTAACAAGCTGGTAGTTAGCTACTTCCTATTCTTGTCAAACTGTCAACAGAGTAGCTCGCAAGCAACAAGACATGCCAAATAGCAGTCTAAAAACCACTTGAGGGCAAATTTTAATCTGATTTCATCGTTCAGACACAAGTCGCATGGCCAGGAATCAGATTTGTGTCTGACTTCAAACCACCTACGAAGGTGGTTTGAAATATCCTATTCCATTAGCTTTTTGGCTGTTCAGACTGCATGATATGCAAAAATCGAATCGGATATGCAAAAAATTTGGACTTGAGTCACTTCAACCTTCCAATGTGAACAAGGCTTTAGAATCAGGAGCAATAGGCATATAAAAGGAAAACTGGCATGGGGTGGTACGATCTAGAGAAGACAGCCCAAAACAGTGTGCCAATTAAGTTTTCTTGAAATATGACATTGATTGTTGCATGGGGAGTTTGAGGTTGTTTGTGATGTCAGTAGCACACCCCAGTCATGGGGATAGTGACCCAATCCCTTAGAGCTGTAAGACCACAAACCCCCTGTCTAAGCTTTCTCAGCTGTGGTAACTGCCTCCACGGGACTCCAGGACCTCCAGAAGATTCTAGTAGTCTGGGAGAAGGAGGGAGGGAGGAGTTACTGTAGATCTCCAGATGTCCTGCTTTGTCAACAATGTCAGCTGTGACACACAAATGACCAGCACACTCCTGAAGCTCCAGTTTGGTTAACAACAGACCAATATCAGTTGTGAAGTACTGAAGCCCAGTTTATTTTACACCAGATCCATGCCACACTGACACATGACACACAGTACTGAAGATCCAGTTTAAAACAGACCACAATCATCAGTCCTAGATAGCGTTCTTAACACAGGTAGAAACATGTTATATAGATTAAGTGTGACTGCAGATCCATCATAAATGTGGCATAATATTATGATGAACTTTGAAACTTGGTGTAGAATTGTTTGTAAAATGTGTTGAACCCAAAGCCACATGACTAATTCTAGTTGATCCAAACTGCATTGACACGTTCATGAATTATTAATTTAATTTATTTATCTTTACAATACATTGTATTAGAAACATGTTGGAGTGTGTGTTACTGACACAAGCACACTTAGCTACCTGATTTAAGCACTAACCTGACATTTTGGATAATTATTAATTTCTTAGGAACCATTCATAAATAAGACATAAATAACGTCTGGATCAGTCAGCTGCCTGAAGGCAGTAATGTCATACAAGCTAATATAAAACATAGTAGATCATATACTTAAAGTGATGCTACAAAGGTTTTGTATAATTTCATCCAGTAGTTTGAAAAGTAGCACTCACAAGCCCTGAAAATTGTGTACAACGTCATCCATTTCGTAGGATATGTTACGTCCTGCAAAAAAAAAAAAAGGTGCAAAAATACCCCAAGAATTATGTTACGAATTTGTAAGTGCGTAAGATCCTGTTCAATCTCTTTAAAACATGTCATGGGCAATTCTCAATCATCGTACACATATGCTACACATACAGCTAAAATTTCACATGGGAAAACTGTCCTAAATAACAGCACAGTACTAGAAAAATACATTATAGCTGTCTAGAAATCCCCCCCCCCCTCATCATGTGGAAATATACCAGCAGCCAGCATACATGGTGTTGTCTGGTGTGGTGTAAAAAAAAAAAAGCTGCAATCATGAACTTGCTGGTTTATCATTGACTTGAACCCTTAATACTCAGGTTAAACATTAAGGGCCCGGACTGATTAGGACATGAGCATAGCAGGAGGCTGTTGGCTTTACAGAGATGGAGATCAGAGATGAGAGATTGAGGTAGTAGGTAGCCTATGATTACAATGTAGGGTAAGAGCAGGTCCCCCGACCCACACTAGCCATCAAAACAGATGTGCCGACTATCTGACTGTAAAGCTGACTGTAAATCTTCCAAGTTCTTCTTTGTTGCACTGTGCTGTAACTATACATACATGACCCTTGTTCTCATTCAGTGATTCACTTCTCACACATTTTTGCACCGTGACCCACCTAAAGTGTTTTGAAGTGTCTTGTGATTCACCAAGTAAAAAAAGACAGTGTTTCTTGTCAGAGGCCCTGCAATCTAAAGGATTTGAATTGTTAACAGGTGACTCAACATCTGTATTTTCATGCCATTAGGTCATGATGACATTACAAATGTTGACAAATTCTCTCTCATGAGTAGATCAATCTTAGAAGGGTAAAGGAGGAACGTCCTTGTTTTTTCTAATCCATAAAATATGGAACATTTTACAAACAGAAAAGGCTACTGTGGAGATCTAAATCTAATCTAGTTTTATTTCCAAATGGGTCGGGATTATTTATTTGGGACAGGAACTCTTCCATAAAGCCGTTATTATTTCCTGTCCTTGACGGACAGGATTAAGTGTGCTTGTCAGTGGCGATTTTAGCATGTAAATCTTGGTGGGGCAAAGAAATGTGGGATGCATGCCAGCAAAGCCACTACACAACACAACACTAAACAATACATTAATTGCACTATTACGGTGACAAACGGTGCCCACAAACTGTTAGGACCTACATAAAGCTGTCCCAACAGCAGAGTCCCAACAGCAGTCCCAACACCTTACCACTGCTACACCTGGCTATCAGCGGAACCTTGTCTGGCAGCAAAACAGTTCATTCAGCCTCATTTACTGCCTTTAAAAAAAAAACATAGCTGATATGGCTGACTTGCTTAAACAAATGTGGTTTCTAATGACAATTGAGATGTACAAACTATGGCATAAGGGGACGACAAGCGGATAAGAGGCAATCCGTAATTTCGATTAAGACATTAATGAGCAAGCTAGGACGGACGTAGTCAATATAACTATTTGTTTACCACTTTTGAAATGTACAGCGACAGAATTCAGAACATGGGCCGTTCTTACAGTGTTCTCCCTGTATACCAAGTCAGAACCATAGGATAAATAAAGGGGGCATATAAGCAGACAATGAAAGCTCTTACAATATTCAATGATTACATTTCTCTAAAACAGGTTATAGGCTACATGTACACCACCAAGTCAGAACAGTAGGCGAAATTAAGAGGGGTAAATAGACCATATTATTAGGGTGAGGCACATGGGCTACTAACAGCTTACTACACAACATACACTTAGTATTACTTTTTTAGCGACAGTATACATATCTCCCTGGCATATTACATCATTTATGCAGCAGCATACATTACATTTTTGGACTAACCTTGTTGTGCTGTGCTCAGTTGAACAGGAAGGTGGCGTGGCGGTCCCTCGTGGACAAACTTTGTCAACAAAGTCTGTCATTCTCTGGATTTATGGTGCTTTCAAGACAACTGGGAACTGAAAAAAACAAGGTTGAATCATGATGACGTCATTGATCTTCAAGTTCCGGATTTACAATTCCAAGTTGGATGACCGTTCAAAACGTATTTTCCCAGTCGGAGCTCGTTTTTTCCCCGAGTTCTCAAGTTGTCTTGAACTCACTGAAGTCAAGTTTTCGCAGTTCCGAGTTAACAGTTGTTTTGAGCGCGACAGAAATCATGCTGGATTGACAGCATAGCCAATGTTGAATGTTTATCATTTTAAACTTGGAAAAGAGACTCTTAATCCCAGATTTGGGACCACACAGCCACTCCACTGAATAGCAGACTAGTGATTGCTTTGCAATGCTTGTTGTTAGCCACTGATTCCTTCCAAACCACTCATTGTTGAATTTGCGATTTCCAACATGTTGTGTAATGTTTATGTTCAATGGCGGATGAGCACCGATATGTTTTATCTATATCTCTTCATTATTTCTCTTCATATGACAAGGATTAAAAAGGATTTGCCAGTAGATTGACGACTTGATTCATAGCTAAGATTTTGAAAGTATGATGTTGACATGATCAGTCCAATCAAAGCTACTGTAGATATAACGTGATTTGATGTCATTTTATCTGTGGCCAATGACCTTGAGCCTTCTTGGATGGGCACTTCTAATGTAACTCTATGGCAGCACCCAAGGGGCTTGAATTTTCGAGCTCTACCCTTAGACTTGGCGGTGACAAACTGTCCCCACGAGTGACAGAACACTGAGCTAATCACAGCGCAACTAGAGAACATTACCAACACCTACACTCCGTATTTTCCGCTGGCTGCCCCACCACCACAGAAACCACTGAGCTAGGCTGAAACACCTGCATTTTGGAGCTTCCTTACTCAAGAAAGCAAAAAAGAGACCATGTTTGCATGTGGCTTTATTAACTCAATGATATATTTGTACATTGTTTGCGAACTGATATGTGACACGTATTAATGCCAAAATAACATGCAAAACAGGCAATCCCAAAAAAGATATATATGTATATTATATATATTATTATTTTTAGCTAAAAATGTGTGCCCTGAATGACGGGTCGCCACTGGTGCTTGTGTGTATTTGAGGGCATAGTGGAGAGGGCTTTTTTCCCGCAGCCTTGAAAAACTATTGTAAGTTATGTGTTGGGCAGTGCAAGTCACATGCTCAACGGCCACGCCTCCTGAAACATAATAACATTGACGCCTCATGGAAAAAAGCGGGAAAGAGGGGGAAAAGGTCACAGTCAGAGAGGGAATGGGAGAGAGAGGAAGGGGAGTAGGGAGAGTGGGCGGGTAGAAACAACTTGCTACAACACCTTTTCTCTATCACTTCATTTGGAACCTGGTCTCTCAGTCTTTCTCTCTTTTTCTTTATTTTGCCATCTGTAGTGTGTTGATTTTATTGTTCTCAGTCTCACTCAATGGACTTTAGGCTGCTGAGTGCTACTTAGTACTTTCTGAGTGATTACTGTTGATTTAGTACTATTGTGCATCAGTGGTAAGTGTTATTGAGAGTATATGGCTGAAGAGGTAACTGGCCTAGCTAGCCCCTGATATCTGACCGGACAGCTGCCTCTGTGGGTCAGAGGTGTGTTTCTAACCTCACTTTGTCAGGTGATCTTTGGTCAGCCGGTGGAGGAACTCAGCAGCCTAAAATAGACTCAGGTTGTGTCCGAAATGGCACCTATCCCTCATGGGCTCTGGCCAAAAGTAGTGCGCTATATAAGGAATAGGATGCCATTTCAGATGCACACCCCTACTTTTACACTATGTTTTGGAATGACCGATGAAGAGAATCTGGCTGCACAGGAGGCCCTCTCCTTGTCGCCTGTGAAATATAACGTTGTTCTCATAGTGACGTGTCTGTGAACAAAGACACAAATCGGGCCTTTACATAAGATCTGTACTGGGTGACCCATACCCTGAGAACAGGGAGAATATGTTGGAACTGTGACTAGTACAAGTTTTTTAGCAGGCAGGAGAATGTGCAACTTAAATAGCACGTCAATTTGCATTGGTTCGTTGCCAGATCAGCTGTTTGTGCAATAGCTGTTTCCCTTGCAATTTATCACATTTATACAACCATTTTATCTGTGTACTAATGTGATAAAGATCTTGTTTCTTAAACGTTGCTTGACATTTGAGGATTGATACACATTAATATAATAAGAACAGAGGGGATATGCAGAAATGCATGAATAAATATTGATACAATGACGTTACCAGTATGTGGATACATTATAAAGTACTGTAAATATCAGGGGATGAATTAATGTTACCAACATTCTTTCCCTTCCTCCAATTGTGTCCAGTTCCTGTGTCTCAATCTCCTAACAGAGTCACTTCCTGTCCTTGTTGAGTGTCTTCATTGCCAACTACATCAATCTTTTAACAGACCTCCTAAAAAAATGTATTTTTTAACATAGAAAATAAAGGCCACTTTAGAATTCATACATTGAATTGACCGGAAGGGAAATGGAACTCGCTCTTGCTCTCTCTCTCGCTCGCTCTCTCTCTCTCTTTCGCTCTTCTGTCACTCACTGACCT
Source organism: Coregonus clupeaformis (assembly GCF_020615455.1). Lineage (NCBI taxonomy): Eukaryota > Metazoa > Chordata > Actinopteri > Salmoniformes > Salmonidae > Coregonus > Coregonus clupeaformis. The sequence goes on along the minus strand of NC_059197.1, from coordinate 15,870,637 downwards.
TATTGTACCAGTAGATGGCAGTACATTCTCACAAAAAAAGTTGGAACAAGAGGACAAAATAACAGTAATACGAAAATATGTTACAACAATCGTCCCCAAATATGGGGAGCAGGGTCTCCAAAACAGGACAGGAAGAGACAGGAGAGACTGTCTATGGCAATACAAATCATGTTTTCATACTTCTTTGCATGATGAGATATTTAAATATAATGAAACAACAACACGTTTTGATCAACTTTGTTTGATTGTATTTCTATAGACCTGCTCCAAATAAAATTATGCAGTCACCAGTTACAAATTCTAACCACGTAGGTCATGCCAACACTCTCCACTAATCCAAAGAGTGTAGTAGGCGCGAGTGCCATGATGGACCAGTTTCTCTCTAATCACCTGAAATCTAGGCAACTGGACCTCGAGGGCTCTGAGGAGGACTATGTCAGTGCTGTTCTACAGAGCCAATCGGTGTGAATGTGATTAGAATTTCATTAGACACAGCAAGTTGCCTGAGGCCAGAACCCTCTGGGCTAATACTATTACTGTAAAATTAAGTGTGTCTCTTTTTATGTATCCTTTATTCATCTAGATAAGTTTTATTGGACTTCGAGAGTGGATGAAATCCAATGTCTTTGAATTCTGTCTGCATCTGCCTCCCTTACAGAGCATTAAAGTTTTCCCAGAATTAAGGCTCTTCTCCAGGACTCAGGGAACTGGCTGTGTGCCCACCCGTCCTCCAGGATTTGGCTGCTCCTCCTCTCCTGCCCGCGTCATGAAGGAACTTTTTTTCTAGCTGTTTGGGAGCGGGGAGCTTTCCCATGGGAAACAAAGGGAGGGCAGATCACAGCATGTCAGTCAGAGCTTCATCTCAACACACAAATGAAACAAAAACCTGGCTATTCTCTGCACTCTGCCAACTACTCTGGTTCCCACCATAGTTCTTTCTCAATCGTTCTATCTCCCCCAACCTGTATACTGCTAAATCACCTACATAGAGAACATTTAATGAACATGTGCTGTGCATTTAATGAACATCTTTGTATTTGGTGATAGTTAAGCCAGGGTTATTGCGATCATCGATGTGCCCTTGAGCAAGGCACTTAACCCTAAACCTTAACCCTGTACCATTGAGAGCATCTTGACTTTCTGCATCAACGCTTGATATGGCAACTGCTACAGAGGGTAGTATGTACGGCCCAGTACACACACTGGGGCCGAGCTCCCTGCCATCCAGGACCTCTATACCAGGCGGTGTCAGAGGAAGGCCCTAAAAATTGTCTCCAGCCACCCAAGTCATAGACTGTTCTCTCTGCTACCACACGGCAAGCGGAGCCGATGCATCAAGTCTGGAACCAACAGGATCCCGAACAGCTTCTACCCTCAAGCCATAAGACTGCAAAATAGTTAGTTAAATAGTCCGGGTAGCTATTGGTTAACTATCTGCATTGACCCTTTTTGCACTAACTGTTTTGACTCATCACATACAGTGGGGAAAAAAAGTTTTTAGTCAGCCACCAATTGTGCAAGTTCTCCCACTTAAAAAGATGAGAGAGGCCTGTAATTTTCATCATAGGTACACGTCAACTATGACAGACAAATTGAGAAAAAAAATCCAGAAAATCACATTGTAGGATTTTTAATGAATTTATTTGCAAATTATGGTGGAAAATAAGTATTTGGTCACCTACAAACAAGCAAGATTTCTGGTTCTCACAGACCTGTAACTTCTTCTTTAAGAGGCTCCTCTGTCCTCCACTCGTTACCTGTATTAATGGCACCTGTTTTAACTTGTTATCAGTATAAAAGACACCTGTCCACAACCTCAAACAGTCACACTCCAAACTCCACTATGGCCAAGACCAAAGAGCTGTCAAAGGACACCAGAAACAAAATTGTAGACCTGCACCAGGCTGGGAAGACTGAATCTGCAATAGGTAAGCAGCTTGGTTTGAAGAAATCAACTGTGGGAGCAATTATTAGGAAATGGAAGACATATAAGACCACTGATAATCTCCCTCGATCTGGGGCTCCACGCAAGATCTCACCCCGTGGGGTCAAAATGATCACATCAGTAACACACTACGCCGCCAGGGACTCAAATCCTGCAGTGCCAGACGTGTCCCCCTGCTTAAGCCAGTACATGTCCAGGCCCGTCTGAAGTTTGCTAGAGTGCATTTGGATGATCCAGAAGAGGATTGGGAGAATGTCATATGGTCAGATGAAACCAAAATAGAACTCTTTGGTAAAAACTCAACTCGTCGTGTTTGGAGGACAAAGAATGCTGAGTTGCATCCAAAGAACACCATACCTACTGTGAATCATGGGGGTGGAAACATCATGCTTTGGGGCTGTTTTTCTGCAAAGGGACCAGGACGACTGATCCGTGTAAAGGAAAGAATGAATGGGGCCATGTATCGTGAGATTTTGAGTGAAAACCTCCTTCCATCAGCAAGGGCATTGAAGATGAAACGTGGCTGGGTCTTTCAGCATGACAATGATCCCAAACACACCGCCCGGGCAACGAAGGAGTGGCTTCGTAAGAAGCATTTCAAGGTCCTGGAGTGGCCTAGCCAGTCTCCAGATCTCAACCCCATAGAAAATCTTTGGAGGGAGTTGAAAGTCTGTGTTGCCCAGCGACAGCCCCAAAACATCACTGCTCTAGAGGAGATCTGCATGGAGGAATGGGCCAAAATACCAGCAACAGTATGTGAAAACCTTGTGAAGACTTACAGAAAACGTTTGACCTGTGTCATTGCCAACAAAGGGTATATAACAAATTATTGAGAAACTTTTGTTATTGACCAAATACTTATTTTCCACCATAATTTGCAAATAAATTCATAAAAAATCCTACAATGTGATTTTCTGGATTTTTTTTTCTCATTTTGTCTGTCATAGTTGACGTGTACCTATGATGAACTTGCACAATTGGTGGCTGACTAAATACTTTTATTCCCCACTGTACACTGCTGTACTGTTTATTATCTATCCTGTTGCCTAGTCACTTTATCCCTACCTATATGTACATATCTACCTCAATTACCTTGCATCCCTGCACATTCACTCGGTACTGGTACCCATTGTATATAGCCAAGTTATCATTACTCATTGTGTATTTATTCTTTTGATACTAAAGTATATTTAAAACCAAATACTTTTAGACTTTTACTGAAGTAGTATTATACTGCGTGACTTTTATTGAGTCATTTTCTGTTAAGATATCTTTACTGTTACTCAAGTATGAGAATTGGGTACTTTTTCCACCACTGTGTAAGTCACTCTGGATAAGAACTTCTGCTAAATGACGTAGGCCTTTCCTGCAGTTGAATGTCCAAAAGCGCCCTCTAGTGGCCTCATGGATGAAATGTTATTAATATTTTTCATAATTTCATAATTAATACACCTTTTCTTTTAAGCGCCGAAAATCCTGTGTTTCTATGTCAAACGGTTTTGTAGTGTAATATTGGGATGCAAACTCAAAATGTAATAGATTATTGCGATGGCGCCGGAGGGGATGGCTGCCATTTTATAGACTCTTAACCAACCGTGCTATTTTGTGTGTTTTTTCGCATTGTTTGTAACTTCTTTTGTACATAATGTTGCTGCTACTGTCTCTTATGACCGAAAAGAGCTTCTGGACATCAGAACAGCGATTACTCACCTTGAACTGGACTAATAATATTTATTTTATGAGTCGGACGAGAGGAATTTGCTCCAGACACCCGACAGGGCCCTCATCCCCGTCATTCGCAGTAGAAAGAAAAGGAGATATCGCGGAAGGAGATCGGGGTGCTTGGTAAGAAGCCGGCGACAAGTGGCTAATCTGCCTTTGCCATCGATACTATTGGCAAATGTACAATTGCTTGATAATAAAATGGACGAACTACGGGCACGAATATCCTACCAACGGGACATTAAAAACTGTAATATCTTATCTTTCATCGAGTCGTGGCTGAACAGTGACGGGTTATACACTGTATCGGCAGGATAGAACAGCAGCCTCTGGTAAGACAATGGTTGACGGTCTATGTATATTTGTAAACAACAGCTGGTGCACGATATCTAAGGAGGTCTCGAGGTTTTGCTAGCCCGAGGTAGAGTATCTCATGATAAGCTGTGGACCACACTATCTACCAAGAGAGTTTTCATCTATATTCTTCGTAGCTGTCTATTTACCACCACAAACCGATGCTGGCACTAAGACCGCACTCAATGAACTGTATACGGCCATAAGCTAATAGGAAAACGGTCATCCAGAGGCAGCGCACCTAGTGGCCGGGGACTTTAATGCAGGGAAACGTAAATCCGTTTTACCTAATTTCTACCAGCATGTTAAATGTGCAACCAGAGGGGAAAAAACTATTGACCACCTTTACTCCACACACAGAGACGCGTACAAAGTTCTCCCTCGCCCTCCATTTGGAAAATCTCACCACAATTCTATCCTCCTGATTCCTGCTTACAAGCAAAAACTAAAGTAGGAAGCACCAGTGACTCTGTAAATAAAAAAGTGGTCAGATGAAAAACTACAGGACTGTTTTGCTAGCACAGACTGGAATATGTTCCAGGATTCTTCTGATGGCATTGAGGAGTACACATTTTACATATTTAGCAGACGCTCTTATCCAGAGCGACTTACAGGAGCAATTAGGGTTAAGTGCCTTGCTCAAGAGCACATCGACAGATTTTTCACCTAGTCGGCTCGGGGATTAGAACCAGAGATCTTTCGGTTACTGGCACAACGCTCTTAACCACTAAGCTACCTGCCGCGCACATCACCACATCAGTCACTGGCTTCATCAATAAGTGCATCGATGACATCGTCCCCACAGTGACCGTACGTACATACCCCAACCAGAAGCCATGGATTACAGGCAACATCCGCACTGAGCTAAAGGGTAGAGCTGCCGCTTTCAAGGAGCTTATAAGAAATCCCGCTATGCCCTCCGACGAGCCATCAAACAGGCAAAGCGTCAATACAGGACTAAGATCGAATCGTACTACACCAGCTCCGACGCTCGTCGGATGTGGCAGGGCTTGCAAACTATTACAGACTACAAAGGGAAGCGTAGCCGCGAGCTGCCCAGTTACATGAGCCTACCAGATGAGCTAAATTAGTGCTTTGAAAGGCTGGTCATGGCTCACATCAACACCATTATCCCAGAAACCCTAGACCCACTCCAATTTGCATATCGCCCCAGCAGATCCACAGATGATGCAATCTCTATTGCGCTCCACACTGCCCTTTCACACCTGGACAAAAGGAACACCTATGTGAGAATGCTATTCATTGACTACAGCTCAGCGTTCAACACCATAGTGCCCCCTAAGCTCATCATTAAGCTAAGGACCCTAGGACTAAACACCTCCCTCTGCAACTGGATCCTTGACTTCCTGACGGGCCGCCCCCAGGTGGTAAGTGTAGGTAACACCACATCCGCCACGCTGATCCTCAACACGGGGGCCCCTCAGGGGTGTGTGCTCAGTCCCCTCCTGTACTCCCTGTTCACTCATGACTGCATGGCCAAGCACGACTCCAACACCATCATTAAGTTTGCCGATGACACAACAGTGGTAGGCCTGATCACCGACAACGACGAGACAGCCTATAGGGAGGAGGTCAGAGACCTGGCCGTGTGGTGCCAGGACAACAACCTCTCCCTCAACGTGTTCAAGACAAAGGAGATGATTGTGGACTACAGGAAAAAGAAGAGGACCGAGCACGCCCCCATTCTCATCGACGGGGCTGTAGTGGAGCAGGATGAGAGCTTCAAGTTCCTTGGTGTCCACATCACCAACAAACTAACATGGTCCAAGCACACCAAGACAGTCGTGAAGAGGGCACGACAAAACCTATTCCCTCTAAGGAGACTGAAAAGATTTGGCATGGGTCCTCAGATCCTCAAAAGGTTCTACAGCTGCACCATCGAGAGCATCCTGACTGGTTGCATCACCGCCTGGTATGGCAACTGCTCGGCCTCCGACTGCAAGGCACTACAGAGGGTAGTGCGTACGGCCCAGTACATCACTGGGGCCAAGCTTCCTGCCATCCAGGACCTCTATACCAGGCGGTGTCAGAGGAAGGCCCTAAAAATTGTCAAAGACTCCAGCCACCCTAGTTATAGATTGTTCTCTCTGCTACCGTACGGCAAGCGGTACCGGAGCGCCAAGTCTAGGTCCAAGAGGCTTCTAAACAGCTTCTACCCACAAGCCATAAGACTCCTGAACATCTAATCAAATGGCTACCCAGACTATTTGCATTGCCCCCCCCCCTCTTTTACGCTGCTGCTACACTCTGTTTATTATATATGCATAGTCACTTTAATAACTCTACCTACATGTACATATTACCCCAATTACCTCAACTAACCGGTGCCCCCGCACATTGAATCGGTACCGGTACCCCCTGTATATAGCCTCGCTATTGTTATTTTTACTGCTGCTCTTTAATTATTTGTAACTTTTATTTTGTATTATTTTATATTGTATTTTTTTGTGAATTTTTGGGGGGTATTCTTTCTTAAAACTGCATCGTTGGTTAAGGGTTTGTAAGTAAACATTTCACTGTAAGGTCTACACCTGTTGTATTCGGCGCATGTAACAAATACAATTGGATTTGACTTGATTCAACTCTATATCTGACATGGTACAGGTGTCTTATTAAGCCCATAACCATGTGTGTGAGGTGTATACTTTTGTTTCAAAGTAGATTTGTTTAAGACTATCAAGAAACACTGATTTAGCCCACTGCAGTAAAAGGTTAAATGTAAATGAATAGGTTACTTAATAAAAGCTTAATTTCTCATTGTTGTTCACAGGTGTCTGACATTAGGGGCAAGGGAGGAGAATGTGTGTCACTCAGGACTCAGATGTGGGTAGAGTATTTTGTAAACTAGCTGTTCATCCTCTCTGAAGTAAGTGCATGTAAACAGTGGTTCAGTACATGCTGCTTGCTCTGCCTGCCTGCCTGTCTGCTTTATATCTGTCTTCCAGTGTAACATCACAAGGGGAAATACGGAGTGGACAGCAGCAAGTGAGAGAGCAAGTGGTGTTTGGAAGCTGTGATGTCAGTTGGTGTTTTTAATCATAGAGAAAGGTGAAGGGTGAAACAGATACAGTGTGTCTGAGAGTAATCAATCCAAAGCATATGTATTGTGACTATAGCTATAGTTTCTATAGTTAGCTCATGAGTAGTCTACTACATCTCCAACAATGCATCTTGCCTAGTAAGTGCCGTTCCAGGCAGTCTTTATTGCAGTCATAATGCACACCGCCCAGTTTTTCAGAAGTTGTCTACTGTAAAACTTCAATTAATAGTCCGGGCATTTTTTTTGCTTAAATCACTGAACACAACAATCTCTTATTAGAGATAGGATTCTATTTGAGCCAAGTGCCTATTTCCTTAATGCACACAGCTTTTTCTAATTTGCATAGTTCATTGTTTAATTCCAGCATTCACTTCCACCATTTTAATACATTTCATAATTTCCTGCACTAATGTGTTATCATTTGCACACTGTGTCACGTTTATTTTGTCTTAGTATGCCTCTATTTCTGAAAAGATTAACTTTTCCTTGAAAGAATAATTATTATCCTCTTTGACTGTGCATTTTTGGCAGTTCTTACATTCGCCACTAGACGGCGGTCAGCCTATTTCTGGGGCTCTGTTGTTGACTAGTGGAGGCTGGTGGGAGGAGCTATAGGAGGACAGGATCATTGTAATGGCTGGAATGGAGTAGGTGGAACGGAGTCATGTGGTTTTCATATGTTTGATGTGTTTGATACCGTTCCATTTATTCCATTCTAGGCATTACAATGAGCCCGTCCTCCTATAGCTCCTCCCACCAGCCTCCACTGATGTTGACTGTTGAAAAGATGGCTCGTACGGTATGGCTGCTGTTTTGTGAGCTCTGACCCAACTTTGCTGTTTTGTGATTCTATTGGTGTTTATTTGTACTTTATTTTCACGAAATGTATCCGCTATCATTTCTTATAACCGACAAGAAATGTTGAACATCAGATTAGCAGTTACTTACCTCAATTCTGGCTTCAACTTCAACTTCGACTCATCTGCCCTGGGCTCTTTCTGCAATTCCAACCCAATCGTCAAGGTCTTCAAGAGGAAACACTGGTGTTACAGAGGCAAGAGAGGGGGAGTCCTTGCGAGATTAAGGCGAAGGGAAAACCGGCCACCTCTTCCCTTCATCTATTGGCCACAACGAGTGAACAATCTTGGCCAATAGAATCACTTGATAATAAGATGAATGACCTCCGATCCCCGATTTGCTACCAATGGGACTCTCGTAACTGCAGTATTCTCTGCTTTTCTGAAACATGGCTTTCTGACAAGATATCCCCCATGGCTATCCAACTCGATGGATTCTCCATTCACCGAGTGGACAGGACAGTGGAGTCAGGGAAATTGAGAGTGGGAGGGATTTGCCTCTTCATCAACAACAAATGGTGTGCTGACTCGAGCACAGTGGAAGTCTTGACCCATTGTTCACCTGTCTTGGAATACCTGATGATCAAATGCCGACCCATCTACCTCCTGAGGGAGTTTTCAACTATTATTGTGACTGTTGTATACATTCCATCTCAGGACAAGAAAAATAACAAGCTGGCATTTAGCAAACTGTAGGAGGCTATAAACAAGCAGGAAAACTTGCACCCGGAGGCTGCTTTTCTTGTTGACACGTGATGCCCAACTTCCATTAACACGTCTCCTTCGCTACTAGGGGCAATAAAGTCCTAGACCACTGTTACTCTACCCACAAGCAAGCATACAAGGCCCTCCTTATCCCCCATTCGGCAAATCAGATCATGACTCCCTATTCCTGCTTCCTGTTTATAAGTAGAAGCTCAAACAGGAAGTATCCGTGACTAACTCTGCTGAGAAATGGTCATCAGAATCAGAGATTATGCTACAGGACTGCTTTGCTAGTGTTGATTGGAATATGTTCCGAGACTCCAGCGATAACATCGATGAGTTAACCACCTCCGTCACCGGCTTCATCAGGAAATGCATCTGCGATGTTGTCCTCACAATAAAGGTTGGCTGCTTCCCCAATAGAAAGCCCTGGATTAACAGAGATGTTGGCGCTAAGCTAAAGGACAGGGCTGCCGCACACCGGGCTATCGCAGACAACCCTGAGGCTACAGCTGAGGACAGGAACAAGTACAAGAAATCCCGCTACGACCTCCGCAGAGTCATCAAACGAGCAAAATGATGTGGAATCATATTACACAGGCTCCGATGCCCGCCGCACGTGGCAGGGGTTACAGTCCATTACGGATTACAAAGGAAGACCCAGCAATGATTTACCGAACGATGCCTCTCTACCAGACGAACTCAATAACAACACCGTGCTGTGCGTTAGGGCCCCCCTCCGACCCAGAGGACTGAGTGATCTCGCTCTCTGAGTCCCACATGAGTAAGGTCTTTAATCAGGTCAACACTCGCAATGCCGCAGGACCAGACGATATTCCAGGGCGTGTTCTCACAGCATGCGCAGAACAGCTGGCAGGCATATTCACTGTAATTTTCAACCTCTCCTTGTCCCAGTCTGTAATCCCCACGTTTTAAGATGACTACCATCATTCCTGTTCCCAATAACTCTAAGGCTACATGCCAGAATGACTACCGCCCTGTAGCACTCACATCTGTAATCATGAAGTGCTTTGAAAGGCTGGTTATGGCTCACATCAACTCCATCATCCCAGACACCCTAGACCCACTCCAATTTGCATATCGCCCCAACAGATCCATAGACGACGCAATCTCAATTGCACTCCACACTGCTCTCAGATAAGAGAAATACCTACAGTGAGGGAAAAAAGTATTTGATCCCCTGCTGATTTTGTACGTTTGCCCACTGACAAAGACATGATCAGTCTATAATTTTAATGGTAGGTTTATTTGAACAGTGAGAGACAGAATAACAACATTGCCTTGTTGGCAATCACAGAGGTCAGACGTTTCTTGTAGTTGGCCACCAGGTTTGCACACATCTCAGGAGGGATTTTGTCCCACTCCTCTTTGCAGATCTTCTCCAAGTCATTAAGGTTTCGAGCCCGACGTTTGGCAACTCGAACCTTCAGCTCCCTCCACAGATTTTCTATAGGATTAAGGTCTGGAGACTGGCTAGGCCACTCCAGGACCTTAATGTGCTTCTTCTTGGGCCACTCCTTTGTTGCCTTGGCCGTGTGTTTTGGGTCATTGTCATGCTGGAATACCCATCCACGACCCATTTACAATGCCCTGGCTGAGGGAAGGAGGTTCTCACCCAAGATTTGACAGTACGTGGCCCTGTCCATCATCCCTTTGATGTGATGAAGTTGTCCTGTCCCCTTAGCAGAAAAACACCCCTAAAGTATAATGTTTCTACTTCCATGTTTGACGGTGGGGATGGTGTTCTTGGGGTCATAGGCAGCATTCCTCCTCCTCCAAACACAGTCAGTTGAGTTGATGCCAAAGAGCTCGATTTTGGTCTCATCTGACCACAACACTTTCACCCAGTTCTCCTCTGAATCATTCAGATGTACATTGGCAAACTTCAGACGGGCCTGTATATGTCACGAATTCCGCCGAGACTGCTCCTCCTCCTTGTTCGGGCAGGCTTCGGCGTTCGTCATCCCCGGAGTACTAGCTGCTTCCGCTTGATGTTCTCTATGTTTGTTTGGTTTTGTCTTGTTGGTGCACCTGTTTCGTCTTATGTATTGATTATGTCACCTATAGGTTTCCTTTGGTTTTGTTTGCAGTTGTGTGTTGTTGTCCGCCCGTCCGTTGGTGTATCTTTATTGTGCTTTAGTAGTTAGTGTTTTTACGCACTGTTTGCGTAATCGCTCGCCTCCTGTGTTTGAGGCCCGTTATTTTTGTTATTGTCTTTGTGACAATTAAAGTCGTTTCGACTAAGCTTCTGTGTCCCGCGCCTGACTCCAACACCGCATCCACATCAGCTTGTGACAGAACAACACACCATACTATGGAGTCAGCAGGAGCAGCGGCGGCGATCGAGTCGCTGGAGGATCGGATCAGCTGCCAGGACGCCAGGATCCAGCAACTCGGCTCCGCCATGCAGGAGGTGATGAACACCCTGCGCCGATGGGAAAGGGGAGGCGTGCCCACACCTCCTCCTACATTACCACCACCATCGGCCAGCCCCACCAGACCAGCTCCGGAATCCAGTGGGATTCGGCTCTCGCTCCCAAGGGCGTATGATGGCACCGCAGCCGTGTGTCAGGGGTTCCTCCTTCAGGTAGAACTCTACATGGACACCATACACCCGGCGCCCTCGGGATACGAGAGCGTTTCCGCCCTCATCTCCTGTCTCTCCGGCAAGGCGTTGGAGTGGGCCAACGCCGAATGGAGGGGAATAGACGCCGCCACCATCAGCTACGCGGAGTTCTCCCGCCGCTTCAGGGCTGTATTCGATCACCCTCCTGAGGGTAAAGCGGCGGGGGAGCGTCTGTTCCACCTCCGACAGGGGAAGAGGAGCGCACAGGAGTTCGCCCTGGATTTCCGGACTCTAGCGGCGGATGCGGGGTGGAATGAGAGGGCCCTCATCGACCACTATCGGTGTAGCCTGCGTGAGGACGTTCGTCGAGAGCTGGCCTGCAGGGACACCAATCTGTCCTTCGACCAGCTGGTGGACATGTCCATCCGTCTGGATACCTTGCTTGCCACCCGCGGATGTCCCGAGTTGGGGCCGTCCATTCCATCCCCCAGCACCTCCGAGCCGAGCCCTATGGAGCTCGGGGGTGCTGGCGCTAGAGAGAGAAGGAAAGAGAACCCGAGGGGGGCCGTCCCCTTCACCAACTGTGGCCGTGGAGGACACACTGCGGCTAGGTGCTGGGGAGGGTCTCCAGGGAATCGGGGCAACAGGTCGCGCACTGGGGAGTCATTTCAGGTGAGTAGGCGCCCCACTCACCCAGAGCTCTCTGTTGTTCACTTGTGTATACCTGTGGTATTTCCTCAGGTTGCATCTCATTCCCAGCATAAGGCGCTAGTCGATTCAGGCGCAGCTGGGAATTTTATTGATCGGAAATGTTGTACTAAGTTAGGGATTCCCCTCCTGCCCGTTGATGCACCCTTCCCTGTCAATGCCCTAGATAGCCGCCCGTTGGGATCTGGGTTGATTAGGGAGGTCACAGCGCCACTAAAGATGAAGACGCAGGGGGGTCATGAGGAGATCATTCAGTTGTACCTGATTGACTCTCCTGCGTATCCCGTGGTGCTGGGCCTTCCTTGGTTAATCACCCATGACCCCACCATTTCGTGGCAACAGAGGGCTCTCAAGGAATTTCTGACCAGTGTGTTGGGCGATGTTTAGGTGTTTCCGTTGGGGCGACCACGGTGGAGAGTCCGAACCAAGTGCCCCCAATGCACATTCCCCCTGAGTATGAGGATTTGGCACTTGTGTTCAGCAAGACGAGGGCAACGCGATTGCCACCTTATAGACAGGGAGATTGTGCGATAAACCTCCAGACAGGTGCGGCACTCCCGCGGAGCCATGTGTATCCTCTGTCTCAAGAGGAGACGGCGGCTATGGAGACATACATTGCTGAGTCCCTGAGACAAGGATACATACGGTCCTCCACTTCCCCTGCGTCCTCAAGTTTCTTTTTTGTGAAGAAGAAGGATGGAGGGTTGCGCCCGTGTATTGATTACCGTAGTCTCAATCAGATCACTGTTAAATACAGTTACCCTCTTCCTCTGATTGCGAGTATGACTGAATCATTGCACGGAGCGCGTTTCTTCACAAAACTGGATCTCAGGAGCGCCTATAACTTGGTGCACATTAGGGAGGGAGATGAATGGAAGACGGCATTTAGTACCACCTCAGGTCATTATGAGTATCTTGTCATGCCATACGGGTTAAGGAATGCTCATTCAGTCTTCCAATCATTTGTGGACGAGATCTTCCGGGATCTACATGGGCAGGGTGTGGTAGTGTACATTGACGACATCCTAGTGTACTCTTCTACACGAGCCGAGCATGTAGCCCTGGTGCGCCGAGTGTTGTGTAGGCTGTTGGAGCATGACTTGTATGTCAAGGCAGAGAAATGTCTGTTTTTCCAGGAGTCCATCTCCTTCTTGGGTCATCGGTTGTCCGCGTCAGGGGTGAAGATGGAGATTGACCGTGTGTCAGCCGTGCGTAACTGGCAAACCCCAACCACTGTTAAAGAGGTGCAGCAGTTTTTGGGTTTTGCCAATTACTACCAGAGGTTTATCCGGGGTTTTGGACAGGTAGCAGCTCCCATTACTTCCCTGCTGAAGGGGGGCCCAGTGCGTTTGCAGTGTTCGGCTGAAGCGGACAGGGCGTTTAGTAAACTGAAGGACCTGTTCACTTCGGCTCCAGTGCTGGCGCACCCGGACCCCGTTTTAGCGTTCCAGGTAGAGGTGGACGCGTCAGAGGCCGGTATTGGGGCAGTACTGTCGCAACGCTCCGGCACGCCTCCTAAGCTCCGTCCCTGCGCTTTTTATTCTAAAAAGCTCAGCCCGGCGGAACGTAATTATGACGTAGGGGACAGGGAGCTGTTAGCCGTGGTTCAAGCCCTAAAGGTGTGGAGGCATTGGCTTGAGGGGGCTCAACACCCTTTTCTCCTTCTGACTGACCATCGTAACCTGGAGTACATCCGGGCAGCTAGGAGATTGAACCCTCGTCAGGCTAGGTGGAACATGTTTCTGACCCGGTTCGTTTTTAAGATCACTTACATCCCAGGGTTCCAGAACGGTAAGGCAGACGCCCTGTCCCGGCGGTATGACACAGAGGAGAGGTCCGTTGAGCCCACTCCCATACTGCCAGAGTCTTGTCTGGTGGCACCGGTGGTATGGGAGGTCGATGCGGAAATTGAGCGGGCGTTACGCACCGACCCTACTCCCCCAGAGTGTCCAGTGGGTCGGACGTACGTGCCGCTCGAGGTCCGTGATCGTCTCATTTATTGGGCTCATACGTCACCCTCCTCTGGACATCCATGTATTGGCCGGACAGTGCACTGCCTTAGTGTTAAGTACTGGTGGCCAACATTGGCTAGGGACGTGAGGGTTTATGTCTCCTCCTGCTCGGTGTGCGCTCAGTGTAAGGTGCCTAGACACCTGCCCAGGGGGAAGTTACAACCCCTGCCCGTTCCACAACGGCCGTGGTCTCACCTCTCGGTGGACTTTGTCACGGACCTTCCCCCCTCTCAGGGGAATACCACTATTCTGGTCGTTGTGGATCGGTTCTCTAAGGCCTGTCGTCTCATCCCAATGCCGGGTCTCCCTACTGCCCTACAGACCACTGAGGCTTTGTTCACCCACGTCTTCCGGCACTATGGGGTTCCCGAGGATATAGTGTCTGATCGGGGTCCCCAATTCACCTCTAGAGTCTGGAGGGCGTTCATGGAACGCTTGGGGGTCTCGGTTAGCCTTACCTCGGGTTTCCACCCTGAGAGTAATGGGCAGGTGGAGAGAGTGAACCAGGATGTGGGTAGGTTTCTGAGATCATATTGCCAGGGCCGGCAGGAGGAGTGGTCGGGGTATATCCCCTGGGCAGAGATGGCTCAGAACTCTCTTCGCCACTCCTCTACTAACCTGACCCCTTTCCAGTGTGTGTTAGGGTATCAGCTGGTTCTGGCACCATGGCATCAGAGCCAGATCGAGGCTCCTGCGGTGGATGAGTGGTTTCGGCGCTCGGAGGAGATGTGGAACGCTGCACACGTACATCTGCAGCGGGCCATCCGCAGGCAGAAGGCGAGCGCCGATCTCCACCGCAGTGAGGGTCCACCCACCTCGACCTGGAGATCGAGTCTGGCTCTCGACTCGAAACCTGCCCCTTCGCCTGCCCTGCCGGAAGCTTGGCCGGCGGTTTGTGGGGCCATTTAAAGTCCTGAGGAGATTGAACGAGGTGTGTTACAAGTTGCAACTGCCTAATGACTATCACATTAACCCCTCGTTCCATGTGTCTCTCCTCAGGCCGGTGGTAGCTGGTCCACTCCAGGACAGTGAGATAAGAGAGACCACTCCGCCCCCACTGGACATCGAGGGGGCTCCGGCGTACTCAGTCCGGTCCATCGTGGATTCGACACGTCGGATGGGGGGTCTACAATATCTCGTGGAGTGGGAGGGGTACGGTCCGGAGGAACGGTGCTGGGTGCCTAGGAGGGACATTTTAGATCCATCCCTCCTGACTGAGTTCCACCGTAGTCATCCTACGCGCCCTGCTCCACATCCTCCTGGCCGTCCCCGAGGCCGGGGTCGGCGCACGGCTGGAGCCGCGCATCAAGGGGGGGTACTGTCACGAATTCCGCCGAGACTGCTCCTCCTCCTTGTTCGGGCAGGCTTCGGCGTTCGTCGTCCCCGGAGTACTAGCTGCTACCGCTAGATGTTCTCTATGTTTGTTTGGTTTTGTCTTGTTGGTGCACCTGTTTCGTCTTATGTATTGATTATGTCACCTATAAGTTTCCTTTGGTTTTGTTTGCAGTTGTGTGTTGTTGTCCGCCCGTCCGTTGGTGTATCTTTATTGTGCTTTAGTAGTTAGTGTTTTTACGCACTGTTTGCGTAATCGCTCGCCTCCTGTGTTTGAGGCCCGTTATTTTTGTTATTGTCTTTGTGACAATTAAAGTCGTTTCGACTAAGCTTCTGTGTCCTGCGCCTGACTCCAACACCGCATCCACATCAGCTTGTGACAGTATATGTGCTTTCTTGAGCAGGGGGACCTTGCGGGCGCTGCAGGATTTCAGTCCTTCACGGCATAGTGTGTTACCAATTGTTTTCTTGGTGACTATGGTCCCAGCTGCCTTGAGATCATTGACAAGATCCTCCCGTGTAGTTCTGAGCTGATTCCTCACCGTTCTCATGATCATTGCAACTCCACGAGGTGAGATCTTGCATGGAGCCCCAGGCCGAGGGAGATTGACAGTTATTTTGTGTTTCTTTCATTTGCGAATAATCACACCAACTGTTGTCACCTTCTCACCAAGCTGCTTGGCGATGGTCTACAATCTTGTGTAGGTCTACAATCTTGTCCCTGACATCCTTGGAGAGCTCTTTGGTCTTGGCCATGGTGGAGAGTTTGGAATCTGATTGATTGATTGCTTCTGTGGACAGGTGTCTTTTATACAGGTAACAAACTGAGATTAGGAGCACTCCCTTTAAGAGTAGGAGCACTCCCTTCTAATCTCAGTTCGTTACCTGTATAAAAGACACCTGGGAGCCATAAATCTTTCTGATTGAGAGAGGGACAAATACTTATTTCCCTCATTAAAATGCAAATAAATTTATAACATTTTTGACATGCATTTTTCTGGATTTTCTTGTTGTTATTCTGTCTCTCACTGTTCAAATAAACCTACCATTAAAATTATAGACTGATCATGTCTTTGTCAGTGGGCAAACGTACAAAATCAGCAGGGGATCAAATACTTTTTTCCCTCACTGTATCTGAGAATGCTGTTCATTGACTACAGCTCAGCGTTCAACACCATTGTCGCCTCCAAGCTCGTCACCAAGCTTAGGACCCTGGGACTGAACACCTCCCTCTGCAACTAGATCCTGGACTTCCTGACGGGCCGACCCCAGGTGGTGAGGGTAGGCAACATCAAATCCGCCACCCTGACCCTCAACACCGGGGCCCTACAGGGGTGTGTGCTTAGGGTCCCTCTGTACTCCCTTTTCACCTAAGACTGCGTGGCCTCACACAACTCCAACACCATTATTACGTTTGCCGATGACACAACGGTAGTAGGCCTGATCACCGATGACAATGAGATAGTCTATAGGGAAGAGGTCAGAGAACTGGCAGTGTGGTACCAGGACAACAATGTCTTCCACACCATGAGCAAGACAAAGGAGCTGATCGTGGACTACAGGAAAAGGAGGGCTGAGCACGCCCCCATTCACATCGACGGGCTGTAGTGGAGCTGGTCGAGAGCTTTAAATTCCTCGGTGTCCAAATCAGTAAGGACTTAAAATGGTCCAAACACACCAACACAGTCGTGAAGAGGGCATGACAACACCTATTCCCCCTCAGGAGGCTGAAAAGATTTGGCATGGGACCTCAGATCCTCAAAATGTTATACAGCTGCACCATCGAGAGCATCCTGACTTGTTGCATCACCATTTGGTATGGCAACTGCTCTGCATCCGACTACAAGGCACTACAGAGGGTAGTGCGTACGGCCCAGTACATCACTGGGGCCAAGCTTCATGCCAACCAGGACCTCTATACCAGGCGGTGTCAATGGAAGGCCCAAAACATTTTCAAAGACTCCAGCCACCCAAGTCATAGACTGTTCTCTCTGCTACCGCACGGCAATGGGTACCAGAGCGCCAAATCTGGGACCAAAAGACTCCTTAAAAACTTCTACCTCCAAGCCATAAGACTGCTGAACATTTCAAATGGCTACCCGGACTATTTGCATTGACCAACTTATTTTTGTCTTATTTATTTGTATTTTTTGTACTGACTCTCATGCACAGGCTCGATGTACACTCACTGGACGATAACCACACACTCACACATAGTACACTGACACTTCAACACACACACACACACGGACACACACATGCATATTGATGCCACACACACACATACATTCACATTCCTTCACACTCTTCACATACGCTGCTGCTACTCTCTGTTTATTATTTATGCATAGTACCCATTCCTACATTTACATCAGTGGAGACTGCTGAGGGGAAGACGGCTCATAATAATGGCTGGAACGGAGCAAATGGAATGGCATCAAACCATGTTTGATGTATTTGATACCATTCCACTGATTCCGCTCCAGCCAAGAGTGTGCAAAGCTGACATCAAGGCAAAGGAAGGCTATTTGAAGAATCTCAAATATAAAATATATTTGGATTTGTTTAACACTTTTTTGGTTACTACATGATTCCATATGTGTTATTTCATAGTTTTGATGTCTTCACTATTATTCTACAATGTAAAAAATTGTAAAAATAAAGAAAAACCTTTGAATGAGTAGGTGTGTCCAAACCTTTGACTGGTAGTGTATATTCTTGACAACTTTTACTTTTACTTCACTACATTCCTAAAGAAAAGTATGTACTTTTTACTCCAAACATTTCCCCTGGCACCCAAAAGTACTCATTACATTTTGAATGCTTAGCAGGACAGGAAAATGGTCTAATTCACACACTTATCAAGAGAACATCCCTGGTCATCCCTACTGCCTCTGATCTGGCGGACTCACTAAACACATGCTTCGTTTGTAAATTATGTCTGAGTGTTAGAGCGTGCCCCTGGCTATCCGTACATTTTAAAAACAAGAAAATGGTGCTTTCTGGTTTGCTTAATATAAGGAATTTGAAATGATTTATACTTTTACTTTTGATACTTAAGTATATTTGAGCAATTATATTTACCATTGATACTTGTGTGGTCCTCTGTAGCTCAATTGGTAGAGCATGGCGCTTGTAACGCCAGGGTAGTGGGTTCGATCCCCGGGACCACCCATTCGTAAAAATGTATGCGCACATGACTGTAAGTCGCTTTGGATAAAAGCGTCTGCAAAAATTGCATTTTTATTTATTTATACTTAAATATATTTAAAACCACTTTTAGACTTTTACTCAAGTAGGATTTAACTGGGTGACTTTCACTTTTACTTGAGTCATTTTCTATTAAGGTCTCTTTACTTTTACTCAAGTATGACAATTGGGTACGTTTTCCACCACTTACGAAATCCAGAAAGATATAAACTTTTGAAATACTGGGCCCAGATGATCAGATCTCACAATGTCTGCCATAGAGAAGTGTCAGGAACCAACATGATATGATCATCTGCGCAGCCTCACAGAATTTAAAAGACGACCTGGAACGCGGCCACTCTGTCAAACACAATGCAGAAATAAGTAGCCTACGTAGCTCGTGAGAATACACGGAACCAAGTGCAGTGACAGACAGCTAAAACAGTAAAGGTTTTAGATTAACTGTTCTGTTAGTTTCGTTTGCAGCTCTTGTGAGCCTATTACTAAATTCAGTTTATTTGTGTGTACGCGTTCCAGTAGCGTGTCTACTTTTTAGCTGTTCAAACTCAACTCGTCAAGCCGTGCCAACGACAAGGAATGGATAGTGTGCCAGTCAAAGGTGGGAGGATGGTTCAAAGTAATTAACTATCGGAAGGGGACAGTGAAGGTGGCGCAGCGATGGACATGGACGCACTCCACCAGTGCGAACTCATCCAGAATATGATCGAGATCTCCATCTCTAGTTTACAAGGACTCCGCACCAAATGCGCTGCATTGAGCGACCTCACACAGCAAGAAATACGTACTTTGGAGGTACAGTATGGGTAGCATAGGCATAACATACACTTTCACAGGTATCATAATAAAGTTCCTGCTTGTTGGTGTGTGTGTGTGTGTGTGTGTGTGTGCGTGTGTGCGTGTGTGCGTGTGTGCGTGTGTGTGTGTGTGTGTGTGAGGGAGAGAGAGACAGTGGAAAATGTAAATGTTTGATGTGTGTTTTTCTCGTGATATAGGCTACTAGATTTTTTATATAGAAATAATAGAATAGACATGGCAGGCACTCCACATTCTTAAATTAAAAACAAATGATACTGTAATCTCGTGCATATACAGTTGAAGTCGGAAGTTTACATACAGGTTGGAGTCATTAAAACTCATTTTTCAACCACTCCACAACTTTCTTGTTAACAAACTATAATTTTGGCAAGTCAGTTAGGACATCTACTTTGTGCATGACACAAGTCATTTTTCCAACAATTGTTTACAGACAGATTATTTCACTTATAATTCACTATATCACAATTCCAGGAAACAGGTACAAAAGTATCTATATCCTATATTGACATAACCTGAAAGGCCGCTCAGCAAGGAAGAAGCCACTGCTCCAAAACCGTCATAAAAAGCCAGACTACAGTTTGCAACTGCACATGGGGACAAAGATCGTACTTTTTGGAGAAATGTCCTCTGGTCTGATGAAACAAAAATAGAACTGTTTGGCCATAAGGACCATCATTATGTTTGGAGGAAAAAGGGGGGCTGCTTGCAAGCTGAAGAACACCATCCCAACCGTGAAGCACGGGGGTGGCAGCATCATGCTGTGGGGGTGCTTTGCTGCAGGTGGGACTGGTGCACTTCACAAAATAAATGACATCATGAGGAAGGAAAATTATGTGGATATATTGAAGCAACATCTCAAGACATCAGTCAGGAAGTTAAAGCTTGGTCGCAAATGGGTCTTCCAAATGGACAATGACCCCAAGCATACTTCCAAAGTTGTGGCAAAATGGCTTAAGGACAACAAAGTCAAGGTATTGGAGTGGCCATCACAAAGCCCTGACCTCAATCCTATAGAAAATGTGTGGGCAGAACTGAAAAGGCGTGTGCGAGCAAGGAGGCCTACAAACCTGACTCAGTTACACCAGCTCTGTCAGGAGGAATGGGCCAAAATTCACCCAACTTATTGTGGGAAGCTTGTGGAAGGCTACCCAAAAATGTTTGACCCAAGTTAAATAATTTATAGGCAATGCTACCAAATACTAATTAAGTGTATGTAAACTTCTGACCCACTGGGAATGTGATGAAAGAAATAAAAGCTGAAATAAATCATTCTCTCTACTATTATTCTGACATTTCACATTCTTAAAATAAAGTGGTGATCCTAACTGACCTAAGACAGGGAATTTTTACTAGGATTAAATGTCAGGAATTGTGAAAAACTGAGTTTAAATGTATTTGGCTAAGGTGTATGTAAACTTCCGACTTCAACTGTAGGCCTAGAGATGAACAGTCCTTGATCTGCTGTAGGCCCATAGTAGGTATATTGTCTTTAGGTTAAACTTCCTTGTTCCTTCCATGCCCATACTCAATAACAGTTTCGTAGCTTAAGGCAACACACAATATGTCACACATCAAAATAGCCTAACAATCAAAGTTTCAACCAATGTGTTAAAACTGTTTATTACAGATTATAAACAAACAATTAACAGTTTATGAATTTATAGAACTGTAAGAAAACAAACGCATTGATGAAAGGAAATGGGGTACAATGAAGGATATGCCTGGCTGTCATCAGGCAAAGTCTGTGTTATATTCTCACACATCTGTCCCTGTAACTGCCTCTGTCGCCAGTTTATTTTATGTATTAGCACTTTAGTTTATTTCATGTATTTGCACTTTTTATTATTTAATTTCTTCTGAATTGTACGTTTACAGCAAGACGGAACTAATTTGGTTCCGCCCGAGTGTTGTCACCCGAGCGCCTTTAGCGACGCACCGAGGAAACTTTACCGCAAAAAGCGAATTATTTTTCCACTGTTATCGTGTTTAAGTGCATACTTACAAAGAAAGTATACAGAAGAAGATAAAGGACATTTAAAAGGATGTTTAGCACCTCTGTGTGATAAGCAGCAATGAGTTCTCACGGGTTGACCAGCATTAAAGCCCTGTATTCAAATCAAGACCTCTTGCCTCATGCCTGTCACTGGAGGAGCTACAGTGAGAACTCATCTGCTCTGCATGAGTAGACGAGGAAGACAGTACCAAAGAGCCGTGATCCATGGACAAGAAGGGACATCTCTACATCCAAGAGTGTGCATCTGCTCCTGACATTTACACAGCCGCAGCATCCACAGAAGAATCCAGGCGCCTTACCATGAATCCAGCTGATGCAAAGAAGCTTAAACTATTTCCCACAAGAGACTGACACATTTTTGCCTTCATATTCATACGGTATAGTTGTGTGTATGTTTAAGTGTTAACTAAGCTACAACCAAGAGACTGAATTTTGCATTTCATAGAACAACGTGATATTGATTTGTGTGAAGTAGATGTGAATATGTTCTAAAAAATAATATTAGTGGTAAAAATAGTATAAATGTGAATAGCTAATGGGAGCTGAATCACTTAGCTACAGGCCAAATTAGATTTAACCCAAATTTAAGTACACCAAGTAACAATGTCAGAGCCTAGTCTTACCTCTGGGAGAAAGCAGGTTAATGTAGGTGAAAGTATAGAGCAGCAGTGCATAGACATGCAACCACAGGCTACTAAAGGCACAAGAGCTAATGACCACACTTCCTCACAAGAACCACGAAGAAGCCAAAGAGACCGAAAGTTAACAGAAAAGGGCCAAGAACTGTACAATGAGCAAATAAGAAGATTTGCTCACCGTTTCACTGTGAGCTATGAGGAGTGGAATGCTATTGCTAAAGACGCCAAGCAAGCTTTGAGTGGACAATGCTCAAACAACCTGCTACATGAACACATAAGCAAAATAAGTGCTGCCTCAGAGAATCTGAACATTGCTTATGATGAGTTAAGGCGCATAGACAACCCTGACCATGACACACGTCGCAGAATTGACACCTGTGATGCAGTAACCAGGAAGATCATCCAAACTGCAAAAGATCGTTTGGAGACAGCAGATAACGGTGGAAGAGATGAACAACGAGGCAACAGGGTGACATCATTTATATTCAAGTCTGTAGCCTCAGACAAGATAAGTATCAAATCCCAATGCACTAAGTCCTCTCGTGCTCAAAGCAGCTCCAGACATTCAAGTCGGATTTCTGTTAGCAGACAAGATGCCGCTGCTGAAGTTGCTGCCAATGAAGCTACTCTAGAAGTACTAAAAGAACAAGAGTGTTGCATTGAGGAATTGGAAAGGCTTGAAGCTGAAGCTGCTGAGAGACAAAAGGTGCTAGATGCAAAGCGGAGACAACTGGAGCAACTAGAGACAGTTAAAAAGTTAAAGGCTGCTAAGGCACGTCAGCGAGTGTATGATCAGAGTGAGTGCTCAGATAAAGAAATAAGCAGTCTACTCCATCAAAGTGTCTGTATGAAGTAAAAGGAAGAAGTTAAACATGAAAATAATCTGTTGCAGCACCATTCTTCACCACAAGACCGGGCACATTCAAAGCAGGATGACAGCACAGCAGCTCTTGTTAGAGCACTTGCAGAGTCCATCAGTGCAGGTCGTCTTCCTATACCTGAACCAACAATATTCAATGGCGACCCACTCAGATTCAATGACTGGAAGGTTTCATTTCAGACACTCATTGATCGGAAAAACATTCCAGCCGAAGAAAAGATATATTACTTGCGAAAGTATGTGGGTGGACCTGCTAAAAAGGCTATAGAGAGCTACTTCCTGCTTGGTTCAGAGTCAGCCTATCACGCAGCATGGAGGATTCTCGAGGAAAGATATGGAAATCCATTCCTCATAGCCAAAGCATTCAGAGATAAGCTGGAGGCATGGCCCAAGATAAGCTCCAAAGGCAGTATCGAACTTCAAGAGTTTGCTGATTTTCTTCGGAGCTGTGAGGCTGCTATGACTCAGATCAGAGGCCTCAAGTACTTAATGACTGCAATGAGAACCAGAAGTTACTTGCAAAGCTTCCAGACTGGCTGACCTCGAGATGGAACAGAAAGGTCATAGAAGTGGAGGAAGAAAGTCACACATTCCCAAGCTTCCAGCAGTTTGTAAAGTTTCTCACACGTGAAGCTAAGATTGCAAATAACCCAATAACATCTCTCCATGCTCTGAAACCTGCTGAAGGTGAGCAGATCAAGGTTTTAAAGAACAGAGCTCTCGGAGCAAAGGTACTAGCAACTAACTCAGATGAAAAAGCTTCCTCCACAAGCTGTGTTTTTTGTGAGAAGTCAGGTCACAGTCTACACAAGTGTTGGAAATGTATGAATAAAACCATCTCTGAGCGAGTCAAGTTTGTTCAAGGGATGAAGTGGTGCTTTGGCTGTCTGAAGCCTGGCCATCGCTCAAAGTAGTGTGAAAATAGAAGGATCTGTGATACTTGTGAGAAAGGACATCCAACCTGCCTACACGATAATCGCAGCAAAGAAAGAGGAATGTCAACAAGGACTGATGGAGAAATGGAGAGTGACAAGTCAAGAGAAGGAACGACAGATCGTTCACAAGAGAGGGTGACAAAACCACCACGCAAGGTAACATCTAACAGAGTTATCCAGAATGTTAAAGGCACCCATACATCCTCAGTCATTCCTGTGTGGTTGTCCACTACAAGTAAGCCAAATCATGAAGTCCTTGTGTACTCTCTTCTCGATACACAGAGTGACACGACCTTCATCCTTGAAGAGACAGCAAAGATGCTTCACACTAAAAATGAACCAGTCCAGTTAAAGCTCTCCACAATGGCTTCAAGAAATACAGTGGTGCCTAGCAGAAGGCTGACTGATCTACAAATAAGAGGATTCTACTCCGATAAGATAATCTACCTGCCAGTAACTTACTCAAGAGAATTCATCCCTGCAAACAGAGATCATATTCCCACACCAGAGACTGCCAAGGCATGGTCTCATCTTGAGCACATTGCAGATGAAATTGCTCCTCTGCAGAGCTGTGACATCGGCCTACTAATTGGCTACAACTGTCCTCAAGCTCTTGTACCAAGACAAGTGGTTGCTGGAGAAGAAAATGAGCCCTTTGCTCAGAGAACAGACTTGGGTTGGAGTGTAGTCGGCTATGGCAACCCATGTCTTGACTTTGGAGATGCCTTTGGAATAAGCCATCAAGTCATTGTGAAGCAAGTGACATCAGTTCTTCCAAATCTCCCAAACGAAGTGCACTATGTCTGTAGAACACAGATCAAAGAAGTAGTCCTTCCAACAGACGTCATCAAGGTGTTGGAATCTGATTTTGTAGAAAGGGCTTCAGAAGATGAACACCTTTCTCAAGAGGATCTCCAGTTCATGTCAATTATGGAGAGTGGCATCAGACTCAAGGATGATGGGCACTATAAATGCCACTTCCCTTCAAGAAAGGAAGACCAAACTTACCAGATAACAAGGTATGTGGCATCCACCGTCTCAGATGTCTGGAGAAGAAGTTAAAGGGAAATGAGCAGTACTGCAGAGACTATAAGACCTTTATGGATGAGACAATAGCTTGTGGAGACGCCGAGCTTGTCCCTGAAGAGGATATTAGCAAGACCCCAGCGTGGTACATCCCCCACCATGGGGTGTATCATCCCCAAAAGCCCGGTAAGATCCGTGTCGTTTTTGACTGCTCTGTAAGGTTTCAAGGGACAGCCTTGAATGACCATCTCCTGACAGGCCCAGAGTTAACAAACACCTTGGTGGGAGTTTTGTGTCGGTTCAGAAAGGGTCGTGTGGCAGTTATGTGTGACATAGAACGTATGTTCCACCTGTTCCATGTTAAGCCAGAGGACCAAGATTACCTCAGATTCTTGTGGTGGAAGGATGGAGATCTTAAAGCCCAGCCCTCCATCTATCGAATGAAGGTCCACTTGTTCGGTGCAGCTTCATCACCTGGATGTGCTAACTATGGCCTGAAGCACCTTGCCGCTCAAGGACAAGGACGCTTTAGAGAAGAAACCATCAGGTTCATCCAGAAGAACTTCTACGTCGATGATGGATTGGCAAGTGTAGAATCTGAAAACCAAGCAATCCAACTAGTGAAGGAAGCAAGAGAGCTTTGTCGCACAGGCAAACTTCGATTGCACAAGTTCATCTCCAACAGCAAAGAAGTCTTAGCCACAATTCCTGAGGAAGAGTGTGCTAAAGCCGTCAAGGACCTGACCATGATGTTGGGAGAACAACACATGGAAAGAGCACTAGGAGTACAGTGGTGTGTGACTTCTGATGAGCTGCAGTTCAGAGTGGTTGTCAAAGAAAATCCACTTACCCGCAGAGGGGTCTTGTCCACAGTTGCCTCGGTGTACGACCCACTTGGATTTGTGGCACCCTTCATCCTGGTAGGAAAGCAGATCCTGCAGCAGATGTGTCGTGACAAGCTCAGTTGGGATGATCCTTTGCCTGATGACCTTCGACCCCTGTGGGAGTCTTGGTTGCAAGATCTAAAAAACTTGGCTGGTGTGAGAATCCAAAGATACTTTCTGCCATCAAGCTTCAAGGTCCAGCATTATGAGCTCCACCACTTCTCTGACGCCAGCGTGTCAGGCTATGGAGAGTGCTCGTATCTAAGAGCAGTCAGTACATCAGGTGAGGTCCACTGCTCCTTGGTCATGGGAAAGTCAAGAGTTGCTCCTACTAAAGTCACGACCATACCAAGACTCGAGCTGTCAGCAGCAGTGGTAGCAGTCCGGACCAGTGACATGCTCAAGAAAGAACTAGAAATAGACTGCCAACAAGAATGTTTCTGGACTAACTCAAAGGTTGTACTTGGATACATCAGTAATGAAGCCAGAAGATTTCATGTTTTTGTAGCAAATAGAGTTGAACGCATCAAGCTAAGCACAGAGGCCAGACAATGGAGATATGTAACTTCAGAAGACAACCCAGCTGACCACGCCTCAAGGGGTGTCACAGCAGAACAACTCACAGCTTCTAACTGGTTCACAGGTCCAGACCTTCTTTGGCAAAAAGAGCTACCAACTGGAGTTGTCATGGTGGGAGAGATCGAGAGCAGTGACCCAGAGGTCAAGAAAGCTCAGGTTCATGACACTCAGGCAGAAGAAGCAAAAACAATTTTAGATCGTCTACACAAGTTCTCAGACTGGGCAAGAATGGTGAAGGCTGTTGCCAGACTCAAGCGCCGTGCTAAGGAAATCAATGGTCTCAAGCCAAAGTCCTGTGAGGCCTCGAACTTGGAGGAAAGGAAAGAGGCAATCAAGATAATCAAGATGGTCCAGGAAGCAACTCTCTCTCAAGAAATTCAACGCCTTAGACATCATAAGGAGACAAAGGTCAAAGACAAAGCCAACCAGTTGCACAAACTATGTCCGTTCCTGGATGATCAAGGTGTAATCAGAGTAGGAGGCCGCTTAGCTAATGCTGCCCTACATCCACATGTGAGGCATCCAGCAGTACTTCCTAGAGACAGTCATGTTTCTGCATTGCTCGTCAAGCACTATCATGAGAGAGTGTACCATCAAGGTCGAGGAATGACTATAAATGAACTCCGATCCAATGGCATATGGATCCTGGGTTGCAGCAAGCTTGTTTCATCCCATATTCACAAGTGCACAAGTTGCAGAAGGTTCCGAAGATGCACAGAGCAACAAAGGATGGCAGACCTTCCAGAAGAGCGGATGGAAACAACTGCTCCATTCACTTACTGTGGAATGGACTGCTTCGGACCATTTCACATTAAGGAAGGAAGAAAGGAGCTAAAGCGTTATGGGCTGTTGCTCACCTGCATGTGTTCAAGAGGAGTTCACATTGAAGCACTTGATGACTTGACCTCAGATGCCTTTATCAATGCTCTGCGTCATTCATCGCCATTCGTGGATCAGTAAGGCAGATAAGGTGTGATCAAGGGACAAACTTTGTCGGAGCAAGGCGTGAGTTCATTGAAGCACTGAAAGAGATGGATCAAGAAGAGCTCAAAGATTTGGGCTGCGAGTTCATCATGAACACCCCTGCCTCAAGTCATATGGGTGGAGTCTGGGAAAGACAAATCCGCACTATCAGAAGTGTCCTGGCGTCCATTCTAGAACAGTCGTCCAGACAACTTGACTCCTCTTCCCTACAAACATTTCTATATGAGGTTATGGCGGTTGTGAATAGCAGACCTCTAACCACTGATCATCTGAACGATTCTACCAGTCCAGAGCCCTTGACACCAAACCACATCTTGACCATGAAATCCACAATCATTCTCCCTCCTCCTGGAAAGTTTGTCAAGGAGGATCTCTACCTCCGCAAAAGATGCCGCAGAGTTCAACTCTTAACCAACAACTTTTGGGTACGATGGAAAAAAGAGTATCTCCTGAATCTCCAACACAGACAGAAGTGGACCAAAGATCGCAGAAATGCAAAGGTCGTGACATTGTTCTGTTACAAGATGCTGCCACACCACGAAACCAATGGAAGCTAGCAAGAGTCATCGAGGTGTATCCTGGAAGTGATGAAAGAGTGAGGAGACTCAAGTTACTCATCAGTGACTCCTCCCTGGATGGAAGAGGAAAGCGTACAGCCAAACCTGTTTACCTGGAGAGACCCATTCAGAAAACAGTTACATTGCTAGAAGCAGACTGATGGTTCTATCATACACTCACACACAGTTTATTAGTTGTTTATTAGGACAGAGTTTCATTTAATTTATTCATGCAGTAGGTTTGTCTCCAAGTTTTAAGAAATCACTTGTGATTTGGTGGGAGTGTAACTGCCTCTGTCGCCAGTTTATTTTATGTATTAGCACTTTAGTTTATTTCATGTATTTGCACTTTTTATTATTTAATTTCTTCTGAATTGTACGTTTACAGCAAGACGGAACTAATTTGGTTCCGCCCGAGTGTTGTCACCCGAGCGCCTTTAGCGACGCACCAAGGAAACTTTACCGCAAAAAGCGAATTATTTTTCCACTGTTATCGTGTTTAAGTGCATACTTACAAAGAAAGTATACAGGAGAAGATAAAGGACATTTAAAAGGATGTTTAGCACCTCTGTGTGATAAGCAGCAATGAGTTCTCACGGGTTGACCAGCATTAAAGCCCTGTATTCAAATCAAGACCTCTTGCCTCATGCCTGTCACTGGAGGAGCTACAGTCCCCCTCAATGAATCCTGTCAGTTTCACTTCTCCCTTAAGTCAGTCTGTCCCCCAAGCAACCCACAATGCATATCTCTACTCCTCACTAAAGGAAACATTGAGTTGCGGCTTCCACTGTGATCCATTCACATTGTTAATCAACTGGGTATTACAAACGGAGCGACGTCCTTATAATGTAAAGCCCTTTAGGATCATACATACATGGAGATGGCAACTATCATTATCATAACATCACCTATTCTGTACAGGTCATATCAGGAAGAGGACCACTAAACTGGCCTACTAGCCTCTCTCCCAGTACTCTCAATCTCCCATGAGGTTGTTGAATTCGAAGCACTGGAGAAGACCGTGTGTTCTGGATTTCTCATCGCTATCATTGTCATCTTCCCAGGGAGGGAGCTGGTTCAGGGAGTGCTGATGAGAGTGCTTGTTGTGTACTAGTGACAGTAACAGCATCTACTTTTGGACCTCTCCCTCCCACGCATTCTCAGTGCGGGCTGTTGAACAAGAAAATCAAATGAAGCGCAAAAGATAGAAGGGAGGAGAAGATAAAGGAGGAGATATCCAACATAGCTGTCTCTTATTACAGCTGAACAGCGAAGGGTTGTCTTTGAGACTGAACTGGACTGGGGGAACCAGGGAACCAGCAGACAACAACATGGTTACGAACAAAAGAGGCCGGCTAAGCCACTGCCAGGCCTTTCTCTCTTTCTCTGTCTTTGTGTGTCTCTCTCCTCTCTCTCTCTCTCCTCTCTCCTCTCTCCCTTCTCTCTCTCCCCCCTCTCTCTTTCTCTTTCACTCTCTTTTTATTCTCTCCCACTCTCTCTCTACCCCCCCCCCTTTTCATATCTAACCCACAATAGGCCTGTCTGTCTGTATAGGGTGGTCAGGCCTGCGCTAAGTGGCTGCATGGGGAGTTGGGTTACTCAGGTCTGTCCATGTAAAACGGCCTGTATTGTGTTTACATGGGATATTGTAGATGAGCAGCACTGTCCTACGCTGTCATTGCCATAAAAAGAGGGACAAAGGACTCTGACCACAAGGGGCAGATGTTGTGTCGGTCAGGTCAGGTGTGTGGGGGGTTGGGATAGGCTAGACTTGAGCGTTGCTGGACACCAGATGATGAAGAATTGAAGAGATGTTTGGTGCTGCCTCAAACATGGATCTTATGCAATTGCAGAAGTGGTGTTGTGTTTCCAACTGGGTTTCAACTTCCTCATATTAGCTGCACTGGAATTGCACAATAATAAGGTAATTCTTGTGTACAACATTGTCTTTGAATTGTTTGAACCAAAACACTGTCTTAGAGGATTGAGCAGTGCAGCTCTTAAAGTGACTTCTTTAAAATCATGTCATTGGTCTCGTAAACTGAAGTCACTGTCCTTGTAAACTTCACAGACCTGTGATGTTGAATGTATAGAGAGGCCGGCGTCAGATTCATCCTGGGTGCTACTTAGGGCTGTTACGGTGACCATATTACTGCCACACCGTCAGTCACTAGTCATGACTGCAGTCAAATTCCATGTGACTGTTTAGTCATGGTAACTAGGCTTCTCCAAAACTGCGCACTGGCTGATGGTCATTAGTAGCCTACCAAACTTGCTAACTGCCAGTCGCTAACTGCCTGATACTCAGCGCTCTATTGTCCCTCTAAACACTCTGACATCAATGCGCTGGAGGAGATGGCTGCCGTTTTACGGGCTCCTAACCAATTGTGCTATTGTGTGTGTTTTTTCGCGTTATTTGTAACTTATTTTGTACATAATGTTTCTGCCACCGTCTCTTATGACCGAAAAGAGCTTCTGGATATCAGGACAGCGATTACTCACCTCGTACTGGACAGAGATTTTTTCTTTAACGAGTCGGACGCAAAGGATTTCTTCAGACACCCGACAAGGCCCAAATCCCCGTTATTCGCATGAGAAAGAGACGGAGATATCAGGGACGTAGGTCGGGGTGCCTTGTAAGGATCCGATGGCGAGTGGGTAATCAGCCTCTACCATCAGTCCTATTAGCCAACGTACAATCATTGGATAACAAAATAGATGAACTATGATCACGGATATCCTACCAACGGGACATTTAAAAACTGTAATATCTTATGTTTCACCGAGTCGTGGCTGAACAACGACATACGCTGCTGGCGGGATATACACTGCATCAGCAAGATACAACAGCTGCCTCCGGTAAGACAAGGGGTGGCGGTCTGTGTATATTTGTAAACAACAGCTGGTGCACGAAATCTAATATTAAGGAAGTCTCAAGGTTTTGTTCGCCTGAGGTAGAGTATCTCATGATAAGCTTTAGACCACACTATTTACCAAGAGAGTTTTCATCTATATTTTTCATAGCTGTCTATTTACTACCACAAACCGATGCTGGCACTAAGACCGCACTCAATGAGCTGTATAAGGCCATAAGCAAACAGGAGGCCGGGGACTAGTGCAGGGAAACTTCAATCCGTTTTACCTAAATCCTACCAGCATGTTAAATGTGCAACCAGAGGGAAAAAAACTCTGGACCACCTTTACTCCACACACAGAGACGCGTACAAAGCTCTCCCTCGCCCTCCATTTGGCAAATCTGATCATAACTCTTCCTCCTGATTCCTGCTTACAAGCAAAAACTAAAGCAGGAAGCACCAGTGACTCGGTCAATAAAGAAATGGTCAGATGACGCAGCTGCTGAGCTACAGGACTGTTTTGCTAGCACAGACTAGAATATGTTCCGGGATTCTTCCGATGGCATTGAGGAGTACACCACATCAGTCACTGGCTTCATCAATAAGTGCATCGATGACATCGTCCCCACAGTGACCGTACGTACATACCCCAACCAGAAGCCATGGATTTACAGGCAACATCCGCACTGAGCTAAAGGGAAGAGCTACCGCTTTCATGGAGCGGGACTCTAACCCGGACGCTTATAAAAAATCCCGCTATGCCCTCCGACGAACCATCAAACAGGCAAAGTGTCAATACAGGACTAAGATTGAATCGTACTACACCGGCTCCGACGCTCGTCGGATGTGGCAGGGTTTGCAAACTATTACAGACTACAAAGGGAAGCACAGCCGCGAGCTGCCCAGTGACACGAGCCTACCAGACAAGCTAAATTACTTCTATGCTCACTTCGATTCAAGCAACACTGAAGCATGCATGAGAGCATCAGCTGTTCCGGACGACTGTGTGATCATGCTCTCCGTAGCCGATGTGAGTAAGACCTTTTAAACAGGTCAACATTCACAAGGCCGCAGGGCCAGACGGATTACCAGGACGTGTACTCCGAGCATGCGCTGACCAACTGGCAAGTGTCTTCACTGACGTCCCTGACTGAGTCTGTAATACCAACATGTTTCAAGCAGACCACCATAGTCGCTGTGCCCAAGAACACTAAGGTAACCTGCCTAAATGACTACCGACCCGTAGTACTCACGTCTGTAGCCATGAAGTCCTTTGAAAGGCTATTCATGGCTCACATCAACACCATTATCCCAGAAACCCTAGACCCACTCCAATTTGCATACCGCCCCAAAAGATCCACAGATGATGCAATCTCTATTGCACTCCAAACTGCCCTTTCCCACCTGGACAAAAGGAACACCCATGTGAGAATGCTATTCATTGACTACAGCTCAGCGTTCAACACCATAGTGCCCACAAGGCTCATCACTAAGCTAAGGACCCTGGGACTGAACATCTCCCTCTCCCTCTGCAACTGGATCCTGGACTTCCTGACGGGCCGCCCCCATGTGGTAAGGGTAGGTAACAACACATCTGCCGTGCTGATCCTCAACACGGGGGCCCCTCAGGGGTGCGTACTCAGTCCCCTCCTGTACTCCCTGTTCACCCATGACTGCATGGTCAGGCATGACTCCAACACCATCATTAAGTTTGCAGACGACACAACAGTGGTAGGCATGATCACCGACAATGATGAGACAGCCTATATGGAGGAGGTCAGAGACCTGGCTGTGTGGTGCCAGGATAACAACCTCTCCCTCAACATGATCAAGACAAAGGAGATGATTGTGAACTACAGGAAAAAGAGGACCGAGCACGCCCCCATTCTCATCGAAGGGGCGTGGAGCAGGTTGAGAGCTTAAAGTTCCTTGCTGTCCACATCTCCAACAAACTATCATGGTCCAAACTATCATCGCCTACTCCCCCTCAGGAGACTGAAAAGATTTGGCATGGGTCCTCAGATCCTCAAAAAGTTCTACAGCTGCACCATCAAGAGCATCCTGACTGGCTGCATCACCGCCTGGTATGGCAACTGCTCGGCCTCCGACCGCAAGGCACTACAGAGGGTAGTGCGTACGGCCCAGTACATCACTGGGGCCAAGCTTCCTGCCATCCAGGACCTCTATACCAGGCGGTGTCAGAGGAAGGCCCTAAAAATTGTCAAAGACTCCAGCCACCCTAGTCATAGACTGTTCTCTCTGCTACCGCACGGCAAGCGGTACCGGAGCGCCAAGTCTAGGTCCAAAAGGCTTCTTAACAGCTTCTACCACCAAGCCATAAAACCCCTGAACAGGTAATCAAATGACTACCCGGACTATTTGCATTGTTCCCCCTCCCCACCCCCTCTTTTATGCTGCTGCTACTCTCTGTTTATTATCTAAGCATAGTCACTTTAACTCTACCTACATGTACATATTACCTCAATTACCCTGTGCCCCCACACATTGTCTCTGTACCGGTACCCCCTGTATATAGCCTCGCTACTGTTATTTTACTGCTGCTCTTTAATTATTTGTTATTTATAAATTGTTGTTATCTATTTTTTACTTAACACTTATTTTTCTTAAAACTGCATTGTTGGTTAAGGGCTTGTAAGTAAGCATTTCACTGTAAGGTCTACACCTGTTGTATTCGGTGCATGTGACAAATACAATTTGATTTGATTTGAAATGCAATCGAAAATCAAATCAAACACTTAATGAGAGCCCATAAACCAATGTTGCGTAACATTTCTATAAGCTATGCAATAGGGTGGGAAAACAGAGTTTTGATGGCCTCTATTAAAAAAGGGAGGATCCCATCAGCTTTCTATAAGCTAGGCCTGCTATATTTATTTCTCAACTTTCCTAATATTAATAAGCACATTGCTTCGCTTTACAGCCGGAGTAGCCTAACTGGCTAGCATGAAAATGAACCGCAGGAAAAGCATCCTCCATTCGCTATTCAAGTGCATACAGATGACATGTATTTTTTCCCAATGCTTCTGTTCCGACAGGTGCATGACAATGGCCCATTCTAAATCAAAATTAATTTCACACATATTTTATTTAGTATATGTAAAGACAAGATTAAATTGAGAATAGTCTGATGGGTGACTATATTATCACTTGTGAATGATGCCCAGCATGTGCAGTCTAAGGCAATAAACAGTGCATACCTTTTTTCTGCGACTTCTTCAAATCAGAGTGGCATGCTGTAGCCTAGCCCATAGGCCTGTATGTTTTGATAAGGTTTGTATCACAACTGAACTGG
This sequence comes from Coregonus clupeaformis, assembly GCF_020615455.1. NCBI lineage: Eukaryota > Metazoa > Chordata > Actinopteri > Salmoniformes > Salmonidae > Coregonus > Coregonus clupeaformis. Next base: position 15,836,663 of record NC_059197.1, on the reverse strand, counting down.
CCAAATAACTCCAAACGTAGCCTATAGGCCTATGACCCCTGGAACAGGGTTGGAGAGCACATAGCCTACAGAGCCTAGTAAAACATGTGTTCTTATAAGCCTATCCCAGCTTTCTTGTGCTGCTATATTTATTGCTCAATTATTAAAATTAAGCACATGATTACGCTTTACAACCGGTGTAGCCTACCTGTCATTGGCATATTAAAAACGTAACTGCACGTAACCTCCATACGCTATACGATTGCAGGCTACAGATGATTTTTTTTTTTTTACGGACCATTCTAAATAAAAAATAATTCCATACATATATTAGTAGGCTATTGTCACAATCGTCGTAGGAAGTAGACCAAGGCGCAGCGTGATGAACGAACATGTTTATTTATCATTAGCGATAAACACGGACAGTAAACAAAAACAACAAACGACTCGTAACTTAGACCAACACGGAACAAGAACCCACAAACACAAAGGGAAAAACAGACAGTTTAAATATGGCTCCCAATCAGAGACAACCAGCCACAGCTGACACTCGTTGCCTCTGATTGGGAGTCACTCAGGCCAACATAGAAATAAACCAACTAGAACTCCCAACATAGAATTACACCACATAGAACGAACACTCCCTGGCTCAACATATAGAGTCCCAGCGCCAGGGTGTGACAGCTATACAGTGGGGGAAAAAAGTATTTAGTCAGCCACCAATTGTGCAAGTTCTCCCACTTAAAAAGATGAGAGAGGCCTGTAATTTTAAAAAATCCAGAAAATCACATTGTAGGATTTTTAATGAATGTATTTGCAAATTATGGTGGAAAATAAGTATTTGGTCAATAACAAAAGTTTCTCAATACTTTGTTATATACCCTTTGTTGGCAATGACACAGGTCAAACGTTTTTTGTAAGTCTTCACAAGGTTTTCACATACTGTTGCTGGTATTTTGGCCCATTCCTCCATGCAGATCTCCTCTAGAGCAGTGATGTTTTGGGGCTGTCGCTGGGCAACACAGACTTTCAACTCCCTCCAAAGATTTTCTATGGGGTTGAGATCTGGAGACTGGCTAGGCCACTCCAGGACCTTGAAATGCTTCTTACGAAGCCACTCCTTCGTTGCCCGGGCGGTGTGTTTTGGGATCATTGTCATGCTGAAAGACCCAGCCATGTTTCATCTTCAATGCCCTTGCTGATGGAAGGAGGTTTTCACTCAAAATCTCACGATACATGGCCCCATTCATTCTTTCCTTTACACGGATCAGTCGTCCTGGTCCCTTTGCAGAAAAACAGCCCCAAAGCATGATGTTTTCACCCCCATGCTTCACAATAGGTATGGTGTTCTTTGGATGCAACTCAGCATTCTTTGTCCTCCAAACACGACGAGTTGAGTTTTTACCAAAAAGTTCTATTTTGGTTTCATCTGACCATATGACATTCTCCCAATCCTCTTCTGGATCATCCAAATGCACTCTAGCAAACTTCAGACGGGCCTGGACATGTACTGGCTTAAGCAGGGGGACACGTCTGGCACTGCAGGATTTGAGTCCCTGGCGGCGTAGTGTGTTACTGATGGTAGGCTTTGTTACTTTGGTCCCAGCTCTCTGCAGGTCATTCACTAGGTCCCCCCGTGTGGTTCTGGGATTTTTGCTCACCGTTCTTGTGATCATTTTGACCCCACGGGGTGAGATCTTGCGTGGAGCCCCAGATCGAGGGAGATTATCAGTGGTCTTGTATGTCTTCCATTTCCTAATAATTGCTCCCACAGTTGATTTCTTCAAACCAAGCTGCTTACCTATTGCAGATTCAGTCTTCCCAGCCTGGTGCAGGTCTACAATTTTGTTTCTGGTGTCCTTTGACAGCTCTTTGGTCTTGGCCATAGTGGAGTTTGGAGTGTGACTGTTTGAGGTTGTGGACAGGTGTCTTTTATATTGATAACGAGCTCAAACAGGTGCCATTAATACAGGTAACGAGTGGAGGACAGAGGAGCCTCTTAAAGAAGAAGTTACAGGTCTGTGAGAGCCAGAAATCTTGCTTGTTTGTAGGTGACCAAATACTTATTTTCCACCATAATTTGCAAATAAATTCATAAAAAATCCTACAATGTGATTTTCTGGAATTTGTCTGTCATAGTTGACATGTACCTATGAAGAAAATTACAGGCCTCTCTCATCTTTTTAAGTGGGAGAACTTGCACAATTGGTGGCTGACTAAATACTTTTTTTCCCCACTGTATGTAAAGACCAGATTAAATTGAGAATAGTTTGATGGGTGAGAATATTATCAAGTGCTTGTCAAATTGTGAATGAGAGACTGATGAAGTGTGTACAGCTTGCACAAGAAACAAATCAGAGCTCATGCCTTTCATGCAACTTTTTTCAAATCATAATTAGAGCCGCATCATGCAGCCTTAGAATGTATAAAAAATCTAAACATATAGCCTAACGTTTGTATCACAGCTAAAGTTGCATAAATAACTCTAAATTAAGCATATATACTAAACAAAAATATAAATGCAACATGTAAAGTGGTCCCATGAGCTAATAAAAATAATCTCAGAAATGTTTCTATATGCACAAAAATCTTATTTCTCTTAAATTTTGTGCACAAATTAGTTGACATCCCTGTTACTGAGCATTTCTCCTTTGCCAAGATAATCCATCCACCTGGCAGATGTGGCATATCAAGACGCTGATTAAACAGCATGATCATTACACAGGTGCACCTTGTGTTGGGGACAATAAAAGGCCACTCTAAAATGTGCAGTTTTATTTTTTATTTTTTTTATTTTTTTAACCTTTTACGTGATATTCAATTGGTAGTTACAGTCTTGTCCCATCGCTGAAACTCCCCTACGGACTCGGGAGAGGCGAAGGTCAAGAGCCATCCGAAACACAACCCAGCCAAGCCGCACTGCTTCTTGACATACTGCTCGCTTAACCCGGAAGCCAGCCACACCAATGTGTCAGAGGAAACACCGTACAACTGGCGACCGAAGTCAGCGTGCATGCGCCTGGCCCGTCACAAGGAGTCGCTAGAGCGCGATGGGACAAGGACATCCCGGCCGGCCAAACCCTCCCCTAACCCGGACGATGCTGGGCCGATTGTGCGCTGCCTCATGGGTCTCCCGGTCACGGCCAGCTGCGACACAGCCTGGGATCAAACCAGGGTCTGTGGTGATGCCTCAAGCACTGCGATGCAGTGCCTTAGACCGCTGCGCCACTCGGGAGGCCTCCTAAAATGTGCAGTTTGTCACACAATACAATGCCACAGATGTCTCAAGTTTTGAGGGAGCGTGCAGTTGGCATGCTGACTGCAGGAATGTCCACCAGAGCTGTTGCCAGAGAATTGAATGTTAATTTATCTTCCATAAGCCGCCTCCAATGTTGTTTTAGAGAATTTGGCAGTACGTCCAACCGGCCTCACAACCGCAGACCACGTGTAACCACGCCAGCCCAGGACCTCCACATCCGGCATCTTCACCTGCGGGATCGTATGAGACGAGCCTCCCAGACAGCTGATTAAACTGTGGGATTGCAAACCGAAGAATTTCTGCACAAACTGTCAGAAACCATCTCAGGGAAGCTCATCTGCGTTCTCGTGGTCCTCACCAGGGTCTTGACCTGACTGCAGTTTGGCGTCATAACCGACTTCAGTGGGCAAATGCTCACCTTTGATGGCCACTGGCATGCTGGAGTGTGCTCTTCACAGATTAATCCCGGTTTCAACTGTACCGGGCAGATGACAGACAGCATGATTGGGGTTATGGTATGGGCAGGCATAAGCTATGGACAACTAACACAATTGCATTTTATCTATGGCAATTTGAATGCACAGAGATACCGTGACGAGATCCTGAGGCCCATCCACCACCATCAAGTCATGTTTCAGCATAATAATGCACGGCCCCATGTCGCAAGGATCTGTACACAATTCCTGGAAGCTTAAAAAGTCAACATTTTCCATGGCCTGCATAGTTACCAGGCATGTCACCCATTGAGCATGTTTGCATGTTGCGTTTATATTCAGAGTAGGAGGACCTGTTTCTTTGTTAACCGCTCAATACAGAATAGCCGCATGTGGAAATCGTTTGGGGAAAATATCCTTTCTATTTCATTCAACTATGTTCAATTGTGTTCTTCTTGCTATAAAATAATATAAAATAATGCCACAGGAATTATAAGCAAATCTTGTCTGGTAAATTAACTAATGTAGCCCACAGACATATGGTATAGCCAGATCAGGGCCTAACATAAGGACAACTCAGAGTATGCTATTCTGTTCTTCTGAAATAGGCTACATTTTCTTCATATCATGTTTCTTTAGACCTGCCTAAAATAAATAATGGATTTATTGTGATGGTGTAGGCTATATTAAATGGATTTATTAGACTTTTAAAAATGTAGATGTTCCAAAGGTCTGCATCAGTGGCTTCTAGGCTATGTGTGGAAGCCAGGAGATGCTAAACGTGTTTATGTTAATTAACGGTAAATTACTTTGAGACCTGCAGTTATTTGCATGACATTCACCGGCTGACGACACGTCATGACCGCCACAGCCCTAGTGCTACTGCCACCTTATTACATGGCCATGTGACTCCTTCAGTCTAAAGTCAAATCTACAGATGGACCACACCTAACAAACAGCCGTCATCTGATTTCCATACACTAATTAATAATGTTCCAGTGGTTAGCTTCTACTCTGTAATCAGATCTGGCAACCCAGGGATGGACATGGCCCATATTATCTACCCACATTGTCTGTCATTAAATAAACACTCAGTCATTAAATGATTATCATTTGGCAGGGATTTTGACTTTTGAGGCTCTGTCACACTTTATTGGTAAGATCATAGAAGTGCTAGTTTGATCATTTTGACGATTATCCAAAGCAGCAGCTACGGTGCAGTCAGTGGAAGAAACAGAAATGCAAAATGATGGGTTGTGTAGTGTCAGGAAACTCCCATGTGGTTTTGTCTCTCATTCCCCTCCCCCCTTTTTTCTCTCTCTTTCTCTCCGTCTTGTTCGCTTTCTCCTTCCTTTCTGGACCTTTTTGCTCGCTCTCTTTGTCACATCTATCACTGTTTCCTTTGCCTTAACTAAGACACACAAACATGTTTTTTCCATAGATGGAAATGTACATGGAGGAGTGATGCTTACCATTTGCGTACTGTGGTATTTTTCATAACTGCAATATACAAGCACAGCTTCAAGGTATGAACTGTGATAGTGTCTGAGAATGATATCTTGAGAACCACTATCGTCCCACCCCCACACAGGCGTTGTCTGGTACATAGAGACTAACATTCAAAGGTTAAGTGCTGGCAGCCAAGGCCACCTCCTTTATTCTATTGTCACACACAATACACACAATTTAGTTACACACACTGTGGTAAAACTGGTGGGCACAGATACGTGCTGCCTGTCTGCCCCCTGGTCCCCACTCAGCCTGCCCTACCCCTCGTTGCGTGTGCCTGCCATGTAACAGAGCTGGGAGATGGAGAGAAAGATAGACAGTGAATAACGGTGAGCGCCACAGCGGAACGAGGCCAGGCGTTGTCTAGTGCAAACCAACACCGCCTGGTTTCCTCTAGTCGCTCAGTGAAGTGCATCAAATCAGCCACAGCCATTCTCTGATAGGGAGCGAGACAGGAGGGCATTCAGAGACAGTCTCCCTCAGACTGGTCCAGTGCTGATGAAACTTTAATGCTGTTCCACTAGGCCAGGCTCCCTAAAACCTACCAGAACCATCAGCGACTAAAGATGGGAGCCTAAACATGAACTAAAACCTCCATATTTACAGTTGCCTACCCCCTTAACTCACTCACCTCCAGCCTCAGCTTTTTGGTTAAGAGGTAAGTAAATCTGGCTTTGAAAAAACAAAATACTTAAACACTGACTGAAATTCTGCAGACTTATTACATTCAGCTGGAAAAAGTGCTAGAAGTGATACTTGTGGCTGGACAGAGGGATAAGACTAGAAGTAATGCTTGTGGCTGGACAGAGGGATAAGACTAGAAGTAATGCTTGTGGCTGGACAGAGGGATAAGACTAGAAGTAATGCTTGTGGCTGGACAGAGGGGTAAATGTGAGTCCAATTCAGTCCACTGGTTGCCATGTAAAGCTTGCTTTCTGGGATCTGGTGTCCGAAGGTAAGGTGGACATCTTGACTCTGCTATACTCTAACTCAGGGATGGGCAACTGGCCCCCCCTTTTGAAGGCCACCGGGTTAATCTCTCCCCCCCCCACTGCGGCCCCTCATGATAAATTCAGATTGTTTTGTGGCCCCAACCACCATCAAAGTTGCCCATCCCTGCTCTAACTGATCTCTCTAGTCCTTCTGTGACCCCAGCCCAGCATCTCCCATAATCTCATCTTTGACATAAACAAGTTCCACCGTCTGTGGCTGCAGGGTTTCCATGGCGCTCGGTTGTCATGGCAGTGGCACAGGCCGACGCCCCCATGAGAAAGGCTGCTCTGTGTTCCTCTGAGGTTGTATGTAATGAAGACTATTTGCTGTTTTCTGTTCTGAGGGGAGAACTGTTAAATACCCAGTCAGTCAAGGATGAACTGAAGCTGGCCCCTCCATCTCCACCTTCTCTGTTTAGGAAGTAGGAGTGCATATCAATATTCTACAGAGGCTTTTTCTCCTCGTTTCCTCTCCTTCATCAACATTCTACATTCTTGAGAGTTTTTAACACTGAGGTGCTTCTGAGACAAAGTTGTCCTTTTTTAGACCTGACTGTACAAAACATTAAGAACACCTTCCTAATATTGAGTTGCATTTGAACATAGCTGAATGAAATAGAAAGGATATTTTCTCCAAACGATTTGAGGGAAACGTACATGCAGCTATTCTGTGTTGAGCAGTTAACAAAGAAACAGGTACTCATAAATGCTTAATTAGAGTTATTTATGTACATTTTTTTGTGATACAAACGTTGGGCTATATGTTTAGATTTTTAATACATTCTAAGTCTTCGACTCTAATGATGATTTGAAACAAGTCGCATGAAGGGCATGAGCTCTGCTTTGTTTTTTGCGTAGGCTGTACACACTACATCAGTCACTCATTCACAATTTGACAAGCACTTGATAATGCCTAGAATTTCACGGCGGCATCCCCTTTGAGTGGCCGTAATGCCCCCTAAAAAAATCAATGCCTTTTGCGGCCAGTGGCCATTGTGCCCTTGGGCTGAATATAATAATTATAATTCCCTTCTCCAGGCTGCATGCTCCAAAGCACCTCTCACTCAAATGGCTCTCCGTCACGTGATTGGGTCTTTCTCACAGGCTACAAGTGAAGACAGACACATCAGGGATGCAACTGCGTGCGTCCTTATCCAATTCCGAGGCGCATATCGAAGATATTGGAAGAAGTGTCCACATTTACTTTTCGTCAGCCAACGAGATGAGTAGGCCTAACGAACTGCAAAAGCACTAGCCTATGTCAATCTACTATCCCCCATAGTACAAAAGTTGACCTATTCTGTGAGAGAAAGAAATATTCCAAACATAGTCTGGGACAGTTGTGGGATGGGATAAATCCCAAATTAATACAACTAGCATCAAAAAAAACTTTTTGAAGCAATGAGGCTGACACAACAGATCAGAATGTTTAGCTTAAAATGTTGATAAACTATTAGTCTATTTCTTAACATTATAAGCGCAGCAATGCACACATGGCAGTAGGCTATAAGCGCAAATGTTCCAGTAGCGGGAAAACACCATTCTCAAAAGTGACCGCAAATGCAATTATGTAAGTAATGCTTTTATTATAAAAGTGAATTTTTATGGTGAACATTTTCTTCCCCAAACTTGAAACTCATGTGCTACGTATGTATGACAGTTAGGCTCTAAACCTGTTGTAAAGGCCTGTATACAGTGGGGGGAAAAGTATTTAGTCAGCCACCAATTGTGCAAGTTCTCCCACTTAAAAAGATGAGAGAGGCCTGTAATTTTCATCATAGGTACACATCAACTATGACAGACAAATTGAGCATTTTTTTTCTCCAGAAAATCACATTGTAGGATTTTTTATGAATTTATTTGCAAATTATGGTGGAAAATAAGTATTTGGTCACCTACAAACAAGCAAGATTTCTGGCTCTCACAGACCTGTAACTTCTTCTTTAAGAGGCTCCTCTGTCCTCCACTCGTTACCTGTATTAATGGCACCTGTTTGAGCTTGTTATCAGTATAAAAGACACCTGTCCACAACCTCAAACAGTCACACTCCAAACTCCACTATGGCCAAGACCAAAGAGCTGTCAAAGGACACCAGAAACAAAATTGTATACCTGCACCAGGCTGGGAAGACTGAATCTGCAATAGGTAAGCAGCTTGGTTTGAAGAAATCAACTGTGGGAGCAATTATTAGGAAATGGAAGACATACAAGACCACTGATAATCTCCCTCGATCTGGGGCTCCACGCAAGATCTCACCCCGTGGGGTCAAAATGATCATAAGAACGGTGAGCAAAAATCCCAGAACCACACGGGGGGACCTAGTGAATAACCTGCAGAGAGCTGGGACCAAAGTAACAAAGCCTACCATCAGTAACACACTACGCCGCCAGGGACTCAAATCCTGCAGTGCCAGACGTGTCCCCCTGCTTAAGCCAGTACATGTCCAGGCCCGTCTGAAGTTTGCTAGAGTGCATTTGGATGATCCAGAAGAGGATTGGGAGAATGTCATATGGTCAGATGAAACCAAAATAGAACATTTTGGTAAAAACTCAACTCGTCGTGTTTGGAGGACAAAGAATGCTGAGTTGCATCCAAAGAACACCATACATACTGTGAAGCATGGGGGTGGAAACATCAGGCTTTGGGGCTGTTTTTCTGCAAAGGGACCAGGACAACTGATCCGTGTAAAGGAAAGAATGAATGGGGCCATGTATCGTGAGATTTTGAGTGAAAACCTCCTTCCATCAGCAAGGGCATTGAAGATGAAACGTGGCTGGGTCTTTCAGCATGACAATGATCCCAAACACACCGCCCGGGCAACAAAGGAGTGGCTTCGTAAGAAGCATTTCAAGGTCCTGGAGTGGCCTAGCCAGTCTCCAGATCTCAACCCCATAGAAAATCTTTGGAGGGAGTTGAAAGTCCGTGTTGCCCAGCGACAGCCCCAAAACATCACTGCTCTAGAGGAGATCTGCATGGAGGAATGGGCCAAAATACCAGCAACAGTGTGTGAAAACCTTGTGAAGACTTACAGAAAACGTTTGACCTGTGTCATTGCCAACAAAGGGTATATAACAAAGTATTGAGAAACTTTTGTTATTGACCAAATACTTATTTTCCACCATAATTTGCAAATACATTCATTAAAAATCCTACAATGTGATTTTCTGGATTTTTTTTTCTCATTTTGTCTGTCATAGTTGACGTGTACCTATGATGAAAATTACAGGCCTCTCTCATCTTTTTAAGTGGGAGAACTTGCACAATTGGTGGCTGACTAAATACTTTTTTCCCCCACTGTAGGTCTGTGGGCTAGGCTACATGAGGTGTGTGACTATGATGTGAAAAAGTCGCAAAAAAAAGGCATGCGTTTCTTTCCTTACTGCACACAAGCTGGGCATCATGATAAGTGATAATATATCGTTCACAAGTGACAGGCTAATATTGTCACCCATCAGACTATTCTTGATTTAATCTTGTCTTTACAAATACTAAATCATATATGTGTGAAATTAGTTTTGATTTAGAATGGACAATTATCATGCACCTGTCGGAATAGGGGCAGGGGGAAAAAATACATGTCATCTATGCACTTAAATAGCGAATGGAGGATGCTTTTCCCATGGTTAATTTTCATGCCAGCCAGGTAGGCTATACTCCTGTTGTAAAGAGAAGAAATGTGCTTAATATTAGGAAAGTTGATAAATAAATATAGTAGGCCTAGCCTATAGAAAGCTGATGGGATACTCCTATTTTTAATAGAGGCCATCACTCTGTTTTCTCAAGCAATTGCATAGCCTTGGGAAATGTTGCACAACATGAGCTCATGGGCTCTCATTAAGTGTTTGATTAGATTTTCGAGTCATTTGCATTGATGTCAGAGTGATTAGAGGGACAATAGTGCTGAGTACCAGGCAGTTAGCAAGTTTGGTAGGCTACTGATGACCATCAGCATCATCAGAGCTTGGAGAAGCCTAATTACCGTGACCGTCACGTGGAATTTGACTGCCTTCATGACTCGTGACCGCCGGTGTGGCGGTAATACGGTCACCGTAACAGCCCTACGCCTGGCACCTACTACCATACCCCGTTCAAAGGCACTTCAATCTTTTGTCTTGCCCATTCACCCTCTGAATGGCACACATACACAATCCATGTCTCAATTGTATCAAGGCTTAAAAATCCTTCTTTAACCTGTCTCCTCCCCTTCATATACACTGATTGAAGTGAATTTATCAAGTGATATCAATAAGGGATCATAGCTTTCACCTGGATTCACCTGGTCAGTCTGTCATGGAAAGAGCAGGTGTTCTTAATGTTTTGTACACTCAGTGTATATCTTTCTCTGTCCTCTCTCTCCTCTCTGTTTCTTCTCTCTCTCTCTCTCTCTCTCTCTCTCTCTCTCTCTCTCTCTCTCTCTCTCTCTCTCTCTCTCTCTCTCTCTCTCTCCTCTCTCACTTCACTGCGGCCCACTCTAACCCTTAGTTGACAGGGGGATTTCCTCAGCCTGAGCTCTAGTCTCACTTCTCACCGGCATTTTGCATAGAACACCAGACCTCATGCTGAAAATAACAAGAAAGAAACACCATGCAGTTTGTTCTCAAACATCAGTGGGTTTCACACCCGCAGTTGTCAGTTAGTTGTCAGTCTCCTTTGTTAAAATGAAATGAAACTCCCACACACTGTGCTGGCAAAGGATCAACTGTTTATTGTGCTGCAAGTTTCATTTTCCACTCATTTTGTTCTACTTGGTTATAATAACAATCAGGATAATGCTTTTACTTAGCATCGTCTGTATTTCAGTTATTTTCGGAACTTTCTTAATAAAATTTTCCCAAACAATATTTTTTGAGATCAGACCAAGCGGTGTCTAATCAAGCTTGTGTTTGTGTTGTCGCCCCCTCCAGGTGAAGCTGACTAAGTACATCTGTAAGCAGCTGCAGTGTAAGCAGAGAGTGCCTGAGAGACAGAGGACCCAGGCTCTGGCCAGCTACCCTCGACTGGGAGACTGGCTCTGCACCATCAACCTCAGACCTGAACTCATACAGGTACTATTTGGTCACACAGTGTGTGTGTGTGTGTGTGTGTGTGTGTGTGTGTGTGTGTGTGAAGAAAGGGAAAGCAACTGAGAGACTATGTAATGGGATCCCTGTACATTCCCCTCTGAATGGTTCAAGTTCCTAGGTTAGTTTGGTTAGTTTGCATCTGACCTAGAGAGGGCAATCGGATTCCATGGACTGGATGATGGTGATGGTGACATGGCATAACAGTTTGTTATTCAAGAGAAGTGTGGTCCTCTGTAGCTCAGCTGGTAGAGCACGGCGCTTGTAACGCCAAGGTAGTGGGTTCGATCCCCGGGACCACCCATACACAAAAAAATGTATGCACGCATGACTGTAAGTCGCTTTGGATAAAAGCGTCTGCTAAATGGCATATTATTATTATATTATATTATAGAAGACATTCCTGCACATTGCTTACTATAATTTCAGGACAGGTGTGGTTTCCCATCAATATCCAATGAAAATGTCCACAATAGGAGCAGCTTGTGAGCCGTTTAACTTTAAACATGATTAAAGAACATGGTTAACTCCAATAAATAACATGGTTAACTCCTCCAATGCAGAACATGGTTATCTCTTCTGATACAGAACATGGTTATCTCTTCTGATACAGAACATGGTTATCTCTTCTGATACAGAACATGGTTAACTCCTCCAATGCATTGAAAGCATCCTTAGTGAACCAGCAGTACCGTCTCCCTTTATCTGTGTCAGTTTGGATTTGGGTCTTTGTTTTTTTTGGACGGTAACGTGCTTATGATAGGGCATATTTCATAGCAATTAAGGCCTTTGCTGGAAGCTGAAAGCAGGCTTTTGTAGTTCCGCTCTGTATCCACCCTTTCAGTTGGCAGTAGCAGATTCACAGGGAGAGTTTCTGCCACTATTTTGTCAGGACTAGTACAGACACAAAAACATTTACTCTGGTTTTTATAGAAACTGTTTGTTCTGCCAATGGAAAATGAGCGATCTCTTTTTACCGTCAATTTATTCTCTCCAGGACCTGCATTTAGGACTGTCGTTGTACGCTTTGGGTTCTGAGAACTATCCACCCCCAAACCCTATTGGTCTGTAGTCAACTATTCACGTGATCCTCTCCAATCCATGCTCCTGCTCCTATCCCTGGCCTCTAGCCATACCCCCCTCACTATACCCAGGGCTATGTTTAGGTGTTATGTGTTTTTACTTTGTACCAAAATGGCAGAATATGTATGTACGTATACTGCACACCCAGCAGATTTGTACCAGATGATGTTATTCAGGAGTTGGCAACTGTCAAAGAGGATACTGTTTTGTTATATACGTGTCCTGGCCCCACGTGTTGTCACTAATCTGTGTCTATCACAGACCAGTCTAACCTGCTCCTCTCTACCAAGCCCTCTTTGCAAATACAGCCTACTGGGCAAAAACTGGTTGAATTAGCATTGTTTCCACGTCATTTCAACAAAAACATTTAATGTGATGACGTTGGGAATTTCCAATTTTTTTCACCCAACTTTTAACCTAAATCCAATGACATGGTGATATTTTTTTTTTTGATTTCACATTGAATTCATGGTAGTTGGCAACTCAACCAAATGTAAATCAACACTAGACGTCGAAATGACGTCTGTGCCCAGTGGGAGGCCATTTAAATGTGTAAGATCAGCCAAGAGGGGAGAAGGAGGAGTGTTATGTGTGTGTGTGAGAAAATTAGGGTGGGAGAGCGAGAGATAGATTTATTATGTAAGTCTTCAAATTAAGACTGCAATATGAGAGATTCTGCAGAGTCCTACAGAAAGCCTAAGATTAAGATTAAGATTACGATTAAGATTAAGGCACAGAAAGAAAGAGTGAGCTCCGGGAAAGAGATAGAAGGAAAGAGATAGAATTAAAGACATAGTGTGTTATAGAGTTAGTGGATAGGTTGTAGTGTTTTCAGGGCCCCACACCAGCTAAAGAACATTCCCCTCTCTCTCGCTGACGATGAACACTCACCCAATCTGGCTCTGCCTGGCTCTGGCTCTGCATGGAGAGCCCAGAATGTGCACAGTCAGCTGCTCCCCCCTCTGTCCCTGCCTGCAACGCTATTTATACACACAGTCCTGCCTACCCACATACCACACATATGCACACTCACACGAATGGGTGTAAGCACTCTCTCACACACAGACAAGTAACACTGGACAGTGTAGGATCGCTGCTACAGACTACGACACAGGAATTTACGTCAATCCAGGAGATAGTAGTGTCATCCAGGAGATAGTAGTGTCAAACCAGGAGATAGTAGTGTCAAACCAGGAGATAGTAGTGTCAATCCAGGAGATAGTAGTGTCAATCCAGGAGATAGTAGTGTCAATCCAGGAGATAGTAGTGTCAATCCAGGAGATAGTAGTGTCAATCCAGGAGATAGTAGTGTCAATCCAGGAGATAGTAGTGTCAATCCAGGAGATAGTAGTGTCAAACCAGGAGATAGTAGTGTCAAACCAGGTGATAGTAGTGTCAAACCAGGAGATAGTAGTGTCAAACCAGGAGATAGTAGTGTCAATCGCACATGACTGTAAGTCGCTTTGGATAAAAGCGTCTGCTAAATGGCATATTATTATTATTATTATTATTAGATAGTAGTGTCAAACCAGGAGATAGTCGTGTCAAACCAGGAGATAGTAGTGTCAAACCAGGAGATAGTAGTGTCAAACCAGGAGATAGTCGTATCAATCCAGGAGATAGTAGTGTCAAACCAGGAGATAGTAGTGTCAAACCAGGAGATAGTAGTGTCAAACCAGGAGATAGTATTGTCAAACCAGGAGATAGTAGGGTCAAACCAGGAGATAATAGGGTCAAACCAGTGAAGAGCAGCACATGTGGTGCTGTGTCCGGGACACTGAGGTAGGCTAACGCTGTGTCTAATTGAAAATAACATTATTCTCCACTCACAGCGAGAAGCAGGTGCATGTTAAGTTGTAATGGATTGCAATGGATTGATGTCATTGTTTTGTCAACATTGTTTTGTTGAGTCCATTAATACAAATGTGCATTCTTGCAGAACAAGAATGTTTGGACTTTTCCTGTAAATCTGGTGACCTGTTTTAATTGAATAGGTTAGACTACTCCATTCTCTACTTTAGCTTCTGTGTGGACCATGCTACCACAGCTCATAGGACAGGATTGTCAATTCACTCCATAAAGTCTTTCCATCCCTATGAAAGTGTCCTGGCAACAATGGCCATTCATTTAGCCAGGGCTCCTATCCATTCACTATATGACTCACAGTGCAGGAATGTATTGACCCATGCCTCATCACATTAAAAGTGGCACCAGTCGGCTGACAGTCTCTGTTGTTGGGTACATTTGGGATCCGATGTGCTAAAAGAGCTAGCCTGGTCCTGATATCTGTTTGTGTTGTCTTGCCAAGTCCTGGCAGTAACAATGACCATAGGAGTTAGGAAGACAGCACAAACAGATCTCAGACAAGGCTATAAAAGATCCCAGATAATGAACGCTCTTCTCCCAGCCCTCAGCCGTTGTAAACCCTGGGAGATATGAGCAAGAGGGAGGCTTTGGGCCCCGGCCTGGCACTGCCACTGTTTACACAGGAAGAGGTGAGGAATGGCCCTCAGGGCAGAGCTCAGATCAGACGTGCCTGTCTACCACATTTGCATGACTGGACAGTTTAGGAAAATGTATGAAGAGGCAGTGATAACCAGGGGGAAAGAGTTGTGTTTAGTTAGCATAGCTTCACTTTTCGTTCCTATCAACCCATCTAAAATTTGCCATATTTTTTAATTTGTTCTAAATATTTACTAATGTACTTGTATATAGCTACTTCAAGACTTGGGACTTGCTTGTGTACAACTTCAACTAATGGGAGATGTCAATATGTGTTAAGGATGATTTGGTGTCAGCATGGGACCAGACTGAATCAACACATGTATGAAGAACCAGGGGTTAGTTAGTGTAATCTCAGGTCAGCTACAGTAACAGGCTCTCCCCAAGGAAGAGAGGAAGGAGGTCGGTCACAGCAGAAAAAGTACAAAGGACCTCAACAAATCCTCTGTTTCCTGTACCCTTTTGGAAGATATATCCCCCTCCCTCCCTCCCTCCCTCCCTCTCTCTTCCATCCTCCCTTCTCACTATCCTCGGTTCTCTAGCCAGCCTTTGTCTTATCTGGAGCGTCCAGGACGATGATCTGTGGAAAAATGCTGGTGTTCAGAGGAAGTGGAGGCAGTCTTCTGAGATTGGGTGGCAAAGCACTGATTAGTTATGGGTCTCTCCTCGTCCTCATGGTCCTGTCTGGAGGAAGGACTTCCTGAGCCATCAGAGACTGAGAGAGATATATGAATCAACCCCATAAAGTAGTCTCTATGCTTGTTAGACTTGAGGTCACTGGCTGCACAGACTGCCCATCTGTTGGGATTCTCTACTACTACTGTTTATAGCAGTCTCCTATTCTACTGCGGCTGCTTTGTGGGGTTACTAGGGACGCTGTGTTTGGTGGGTTGCTGTTGTGTTGGGCTACTCTGTAGGGCTTCCCTGTGACATTGTTGTGTATATATGCCCATGGCAGCATGGAGATGTTCTCTTATGCCCAATGCTTCTCTGGCCATGGGAGGAAAGGGGGGGGAAGAGAGGTCAGGTGAGATCAACTGAGTTTGCCACCACCAGTTGCTGATGCACCGCTTTGGCATGCCAGAAGCAGGAAAACAGACAGGCTGGCTATCTGGCGAAGCCTGCTTGGAAAGAAAAGAGAGAGAGACAGAGAAGGAGGGAGGGCAGGGACTGAGGGAGGGAGGGAGGGAGCGAGATAAAAAAAACAGGGAGTGTGAGCGACTGCGCTGAAGAGAGGAGTTGAGTTCTCACAGTGTTTTTGACAGCAGTTTGGAGCGCTAGGGATATCACTGGGACATTAGAGAAGAGGCTACAACACAACAGGGTCCGTAAGGAGCACATGGTACGTACTATAGGAAAGCTTTAGAACGATCTACTGAAGGAAAGCCTTTTGTACAGCAACATGGCTGTTTTTACCAGGTGTTTCCTTGTTTCCTGTTAGCCAGAGGTTACTTACTAGAGAGTGACTTGTTTCCGCAGTGTTGATAGAGCTTTAGCTCTGTGTACGCTAAGTAAGTTATTAGCTGATAATACTGTGTTAGTACACAAGACATGGGATTTAGTAGTACAGAGAAGATGAATGTTGTTTAGTCTGGCCTCTTTTAATGTGGGGATTTAAGAGGTGGTTGTTTAGTTTAGTTTGTTGATGTTAACAGGTTTTAGTATGCTCCTGTCTGTGTGTATTTGTGCGTGTTTGTGTTTGTGTTTGTGTGTGTGTGTCTGTGTGTGTGTCTGTGTATGTGTCTGTGTGTTCATGTGTGTCCCTTGCTAAGTTTTTTTTATTTTTTTTATAGTATTCAATTTCACTCCAGATACAAACTTATACATACAAACAACAACTTACAGACACAAACATTGACAACATCTCCTCTGCCCAGACCAACATGCTCACACCCCCATCCCTAGTACCTGCATTATTGTTTGCCACGGCCTTAAATGGTATCAATTTGCTTTTCTCTGTCCCCCATGCTATTTCAATAATAAATCCATTGATTTTCCCCTTGTGCTAATGATGGGTGCATTGATTGATTTCCAACTTTTTAGTTTACATTTTTTAAAGATGAGTGATGAGAAGAGAATCGTCCAGCCCATTGGGTATCTCACTACACATCCATATGTTTCTATATGTATTCCTGTAAGAGTTGGTGTGAGGTGTGACCCAGGTGCAGTGCAGGATAGACAGTAGGCAGTAGGCAAGGATGGTGAAACAAGGATCTTTACTGGTGGTCCAAAAGCCAGGATACAAAACAACGGACTATTCACGAAAACAAATGAGGAGCACATAGGTCTCCAAAAAACAGGCTGACAGCAAACAATATGAAATACTAACTCTGACTGGAAAAACACAATGACACAGGGAGAACACTTCTCGAGGACCTGTAACGCCGTCACGTGAATGCTGTATCAGCCCTGGGTCCAGAATGTCCCTCCTGGCCACCCCGGACCGCTCCTCCGGCCCATAACCCTCCCAGTTCACCAGAAATAGGAGACCCCTCCCCAACCGCCGGCAGTCCAGGATCCGGTCCACCGTAAAAGCCGGCTGCCCTCCGACGAGGCGCAGCGGGGGAACAGGACGAGGAGGGGGAGCCAGGGGACAGGTGGCGATGGGCTAGAGGAGGGACACATGAAATGTGGGATGCACCTGCATGGTGGGGGGAAGTTGCAGGCGGTAGGTCACTGGGTTGACTCGCCGTACCCCTCTGAATGGCCCGACGGGATCGCCGCCTCTTCCTCTTGCTCGGGGAATAGGGGCGCTTGGGGATAGGCAGGGGTCGTAGCAGCCCTGCCGCGGGCTGACGTGAGCTCTTCGTGCGTGCGCACACCGGGCAAGCAGACACGAAGGCGTGCGTATCCCACTCAGCAGATGGCCACCAGAGCCTCCTACGCAGGGACCCCAATGTCCTGGCAACCCCCGGATGGCTGGTGAGGTCGGACGCGTGCGCCCACTGAAGCAGTCGCAAGCGCACAGCCTTGGGTATGTACATCCACCCCGAAGGGCCTCCGCCCGGATCGGGCTCTCGCCGTAGCGCTGCTCTGACCAGCCTATCAATTCCCCACAAAACTGGGGCAGCCATCAGGGCGTTGGGGACAATGGGGTCGTCCCTCATGGCCAGCTTCTCCGGTCGGGACAAGGAAAGCGATCGCCCTTGTGTGTGCATGGCGCCCGGCAGGAGATCGATAGCGCAGTAATAAGGCCTGTGAGGAGGTAGGCCCTTGGCATGCCTCCTACTAAACACCTCCCCCAGATCCCAATACTCCCGGGGAACGCCTACAAGGTCTGGGCCGGTGACGGAATGCAGGACCTGGGGAAGAGGTGAGGACTGGTAGGTGGTCTGGGACGGGGGTTTGGGCTGATGAGTGGTCGGTGGCAACCGGAACCGGACGGGGCGGAGCCTCCCTCCAGGATGAGCCACCCCATGGACCAGTCTATCCGGGTGTTGTGGGCGACCAGCCAGGGGTGCCCGAGGATGAGGGGACACTCCGGAGAGTCCACAATGAAAAACAGGATATATTCCCATAGCCCCCCCCACCACCCGGACACGCACGGGGACAGTGCATCGGGTGATGCAGCCCAACCCCAACGGCGGCCGTCCAGGCCCATGACCGGAACCGGCTCGGAGAGAGAGTAACGGAACGCTCTACCCTTGGGCCAGCCCCGCGTCCATCAAGTTTCCCGCGGCCCCAGAATCCACCAGTGCATGCGCCCTACGCGCAGCGTGGGCCCACTGAACCCTGACGGGGAGGAAAGTCCGGGAGTCTCTGGAGTTGGGGTTTTGGTTCGCTAGCACCCCTCCCAATCCTAGCGAACCCTCCCGTTTCCCCGGCTTCTCCGGGCATGAGTCGCAGTAGTGACCTGCGTGGCTGCAGTACCGGCAACGTCCCTGGGGCAGACGCCTCTGCCTCTCCATCCTGGACAAGCGCGCAGCCCCCAGCTGCATAGCCTCCTCCTGAGGTGTCTCCTCCCTGAATCGGTGGAAAGCCTCCGGGCTGATAGGGAGCCGCGGAGGCGAGCCTTGCGTCATGCCTCTCTCGTACACCCTCTCACGATGCCGATTGTCCACCCGCACCGAGAGGTCGAAGAAAGCCATCCATTCGCTCAGGCAGCTCCCTGAAGGAGAGTTCGTCCTTCATCCCCTCTGATTGCCCCTGCGCCTACAGGACGACCAGGGCGGCCCCCTCCCATCCTGCCTCTCGAGCCCGGGTCCGGAACTCCACGGAGTAGTCCGCCACCGAACGCTCACCCTGCCCACAAGCCGTGAGCCGCCTCCCGGCCTCGTGCACTGACACCACTCGAGAGGTATCGAACACCTTGCGTAGCTCCCGGGTGAACTGGTAGTAGTCGGAGCACGCTGGAGTTTGGCTCACCCACTCCGAGGTAGCCCAGGAAAGGGCCCGACCCTTCAACAGAGTGATAATGTAGGCCACCCGGTTCTGCTCTGTCAGGAAGGAGGAGGGTTGTAGGTTGAACATCAGGGAACACTGGGTGAGGAATTCCCTGCAGCCCTCTGGACGTCCGTCGTACCTCTCCGGAGGTGGTAGGTGGGGTTCCCGCGATGTCGCAGGCGAGACTGGGACGGCGCGGCCTCTGCTCCGCCGGCTGCCGGGGCTGGTCAGGTGTCCACCTGGCTCTGCACGGCGATCGTCAGCTGGTGGAGATTCTCGATGATCTGCTGCAGGCTGCGGTCATGCTGATCCAACAAGGCTCCCTGCACTGCCAATGCGCTATGATACTGTGCTGCCTTCGCTGGGTCCATATTGACTCCGTTTTCTGTAAGGGTTGGTGTGAGGTGTGACCCAGGTGCGGTGCAGGATAGACAGTAGGCAGTAGGCAAGGATGGTGAAACAAGGATCTTTACTAGTGGTCCAAAAGCCAGGATACAAAACAACAGACTATTCACGAAAACAAATGAGGACGGTCTCCAAAAAACAGGTCTCCAAAAAACAGGCTGACAGCAAACAATGTGAAATACTAACTCTGACTGGAAAAACACAATGACACAGGGAGAACACTTCTCGAGTACCTGTAACTCCGTCACGTGATCCGACACTGATACATACTGCTTGACATCAAGGAACTAGCAGAGAAAACTGAGCAATGGAACACAGGGAAGTAAGGGCATAAATACACAAGTGAATCAGATAGACACAGGTGACACCAATAGGCAGATAATTAGTCCCGACTGTGAGTGAGGAGGTGCCTATGGTTGTCGGAGGATGACACCTAGTGGGTCGCTCCGGAACTGCGACCCACTCCTGTAACATATTCCAGTAGCTTCCAGTAGCTAGGCCTATTAGTGTGTTCACCTCCTGGCTCACGTGTATGTTCTGGGTGTTGTGGGTGTATGTTCTGGGTGTTGTGGGTGTCTGGATGAGTGTGTTTGTTTGATGATTTATCGAAGGGGGCTTGTCCTGGGTGTTATTAAATCCTTAAGAGTCTATTGACTCGTGCGTCAATCTAAGTAACATAATAAAAACATCGACATCAAAATCTGTCAGTTTAAGCTAGAGATATCTGCATGGGCTGCGTCTCAATCCACCACATCTGCCTATGTCAGCCTTCTGCATCAGCGGTGGAAGGTGGCCGAGCTACAGCGGTGTTTGTCAGACCATGAGACATCTCGAAAATGTTCTCATCTTCTCACAAAATGTCTGTAGCGTCCGAACGGTTTGGCTTACACTGGAAAGATGAGACTCTTACGAACACGATGGTGTTCTCCGTTTTGCTCTACGACCCCCACAAGTGCAACGGGACTCGTCTGAAGGTAACGCATACAAATTAATGGAAGTATGGAGGTCGTTTTGTGCCAACAAAAATAAGGGTTTAAATATGTGTCCAAAAGAACCAAAATATTTCCTGAGCTTTCGTATATCTCCTAGATGTATGACAGACACTTCAAAACCTTATATTCCTTATGATTAATTTTGTTGCCATTTATGAATGTGTTATTCAATGCGTTTTTATGGGCTATAGTAGTAAAGACTTTTAGAGGTTTAATGGGTGCAGGTGGGACAGGGATGAGATAAGTGGTTTGTGTGTGTTCATGGTGTGCGTAATCATGTGTCTGTTTGTGGTAAGGGACTGATTAGTTGAGCTGCTTTTGGAAATCTCTCTCTGGTTCTGTGTAGTCAGTCAGTCATCTGTTCTATCATTATTCAGTTACGTCAACACCAAACACAGCCAGTCATGACATGCCCAGATAGGCTGATACCCAGGTATCGGTATGTGTCAGCCTTTTCATACGCTTTCAGTTTGAAGTTCTGGCCTGCCCCACACACAGTATAATAACCCACAGCACGCAGTGTGTGTGTGTGTGTGTGTGTCTCTCTCTCTCACACACACAGCTACTGTGTGTGCTCTGCAGATGAGTGAATAGTTGGACATATTCTACTGACATTTGTCTCTGGCTGGCATGACAGTGCAGTTGGTTGAGATTGTGTCATATAGTCCTAAGATAAAGAGTCTAAAGGTACCTTCAAGCAAAACCCTATCCCCATTAGAAACCTTGCTTCCTGGTGAATTTCCAGCTCAGCTTGTCTTTTGTTGTGGGTAAAAATTCTGTCTGCTGATAAGAAGAAAGTGACATTCTATGGAGGGATTGAGTTCCACGTTAGACCATTGCCACCTCAATACACATTAAGTGCCACAGTGCTTATTGAAGAAGCAATACCTTAGGCAATAGGCATGACAGGCAAAGAAGTTATCAGGTTTTAATGAGGAGGTTCCAGCCAGGGGCTCTGTATCCTGGGACTCTCCTCTCTATCCATCTGCCCAGATACAGATACAGAACAGTAGCCCTGGTCTGGCCCGCTTCCACCCACTCCACCCTCCCTTTGATCCTGCTACTACTGGAATAAGTGGGCACTTATCTAGGCCTCTAGTCCCAACCATGTCCCTTCCAAAATAACAACGACTGAAAATAGAACCCGGCATGTCTGTTGTCACCAGTTGCCCAACCTCCTGGGCCCTGCTGTGAAGGCCAGTGGTTCTTAGGGGGTGAGGGAGTCAGTGTGAGGGCTTGAGGAAGGTGACCTGCTATTCTACAGCTGTGTAGTCTCAGTGCTTGTCTCAGCTGATGACTCTGAATGTCAAATGTATTGAGGTCCATTGTTGTGTGGACATATTAACGTTATGGTCAGCTAGGTTATTGGGAATAGCCTTTATGAAGTAGAATTCTGATAACCAGGTCTCATCATTTCAGTGAAGCAGGGAAAGAAATACCTTTTTTATTTCCATGAGTATTGTGAGATACTACAGTAAAATAAACATGCCACAGTAAGAAACTAGGCAAAGGGCCTTTGAAGTTGATTCAAGCCCCAGTTTTCCAGAGCAGCATTGATATGACTGTAGAAACGTATACTCAGTGGTCTCCAGATCGTGACAATAACTAATAGACCTAGATCAAATCCAACTCCTCAGTCTTCTGCCTCCCTCACTGGGCCAAACACCACTTCATGCTCCCTTTTGCCCATTTCATCCCACCTCTTTCATCCATTTACCATGGAGACAATGCAGGAAGCACATGGTTGCCAGGTGATTAAGCCTCCATCCCAGAAACCCCCCTACCACACCACTCTGGTTAGTACGGTCCACTGGGCTGAGGACTGTCGTAGGGAGACCAGAGGTGGGAGAATTCATTCCGGTAAAACAACGGGGGTTGATGGTGGTATATGGGTTAAGCCTTATTTTCGTGGCTTGCCAGTAGATTCCGGAACTCACCAGTCCAGCACTGGGGTACCTCATCTCGGAAATCTCTGAGTGAACTATACTGAACAAAAATATAAACGCAACATGCAACAATTTCTAATATTTTACTCAGTTACAGTTCATATGAGGAAATCAGTCAACTGAAATAAATTAATCTATGGATGTCACATGACTGGGATTACAGATATGCATCTGTAGGTCACAGATACCTTAAAAAAATGGGCCTCAAAATGGGCCTAAGGATTGCATCACAGTATTTCTGTGCATTAAAATTGCCATCGATAAAATGTCAGTAGCTTATGCCTGCCCATACCATAACCCCACCGCCACCATGGGGTACTCTGTTCACAACGTTGACATCAGCAAACCGCTCGCCCACATGACGCCATACACGTGGTCTGCGGTTGTGAGGCCGGTTGGACATACTGCCAAATTCTCTTAAACGATGTTGGAGGCGGCTTATGGTAGAGAAATTAAAATTAAATTATCTGGCAACAGCTCTGGTGGACATTCCTGCAGTCAGCATGCCAACTGCAAGCTCCCTCAAAACTTGAGACATCTGTGGCATTGTGGCCACTAAGGCCTTTTATTGTCCCCAGCACAAGGTGCACCTGTGCAAGGATCATGATCATGCTGTTTAATCAGCTTCTTGATATGGCACACCTGTCAGGTGGATGTATTATCTTGGCAAAGGAGAAATGTTTACTAACTTGGAGGTAAACAAATTTGTGCTCAACATTTTAGAGAAATAAGCATTTGTGCGTATGGAACATTTCGGGGATCTTTTATTTCAGGTCATGAAACATGGGACCAACACTTTACATGTTGCATTTATATTTTTGTTCAGTGTAGCTATCCCTTTAAGGATAGTGTTTTTCATTGGACTTGAAATAGCCACCAAGTAACCTCCAGAGTGACCAAATGTCACATCTTACACAATGTCCCCCACTCCCTGCCTGCCCTGAAGTGACACAGGGTTGACACAGTCCTGTCTGAGGGTTGGGTTGATAGTGTGTCACAGCACGTCTGTGTAGAATGTCATAGCAACTTGTCTGAGACAACCACACACACACATTGCTCACGTTTCTCTCTCTCTCACCCTTCTCTCTTTACTTCATCTCTGGCACACACACCTCCCTGCCTCAGTCTTCTACCCATCTGTTTCAGGTCTCCTTCCATCCTCCCTTTCTCATTCTCATCCTCTCTCTCTCTCCATCTCTCTCTCTCTCTCTCTCTCTCTCTCTCCATCTCTCTCTCTCTCTCTCTCTCTCTCTCTCTCTCTCTCTCTCTCTCTCTCTCTCTCTCTCTCTCTCACTCACTCATACTCTCACTCTCACTCACTCTCTCTCTCTAGGCTGTACCTGTGAAGCTGTCCCTGGATGCTTTGCTGCAGATGTCCAGTTGTCAGGTGCAGGACACCATGAGAAGGCTGGGCTCCAAACCAGAGGAGTGCTCTCGACTCACTGCTGCCCTCTCCTGCCTAAAGAGTGCCACTGAGACAGGTCAGTCACACCATTATGGTATTTTTCTGTAATTAATAACACTGCTTATTGGTGCTGTGTGCTCTGTAGTTTAGTACTGTTTGTAACTCTAACCTCTGACCTCTGCTTTAGGTGGGGACATCAGCGAAGACCCAGGACCCTGGATATCAGAGCCGCCCCGCCGCGACAGTAACACCTTACCTCCTTCGGACCGCCGCCCCTCCACCCCCACCACCCTACCCCGTGGCTCCATCCTCAGTCCCCACGCCCACGCCCGTTCTGTTTCTGTGACTGTCATACCCTGTGTGGACAATAAAAGGCATCAAGTCTATACAGGAGGCATGTCGGACGCTTTCCCCTCCTCGCCACTGCTCCTGTCCAATTCCCCTCCCTCCAAGAGACGCACCAAGCACCCCCCACGCACGTCCCCGCCCCCTTCCCGAAAGCTGCTGCAACTCCCCTTCAACATCACCCTCACACGCAGCAAGAGCCAAGAGTCACAGCTGGCCAACCGCATAGAAGAGCCAGTGCCCAACACAAAGTGGGTGTTTCTCTATTCTGTCGTCTTTAAATAAATAAATGAAGGCAGCTATTTTGCTGTTTTCCTTTGTTGATTGAACTAGCTATTTTGTGTTTTCGCTATTGAATATGTGTGGCCATTTTCATCGCAAGTGTGGGTGTTTGAGTCAAAACCTATGGAATGAGTTTGTTTCTGTGTGAATGATGTGTCTGTTCTCTGAGTGACCCACACAGCTAACCCTCTCTCTGTTCTGCAGGGGTGGGAAGAATAACAAGCTGCTCCTGAACGTTCACATCAACAGTAGCAGTGGGAACGGGTGTGAAGACTCCGCCCGCACCCCTGGCCCGGCCACCGCCCCCTACACCCTCCCAGGCACCCCTACACTGCTGGAGCGTGAGTCCTGATGCCCCAGTGGAACCTGGGAACTCTGCCTTTCTGCGTTTCCCTCTCTCTCTTTTCCTATTTTTCTGTTTCCCTCATACTCGATTGGAACTCCATCACTTTTCTCCCTCTTTCTTTCTCCCACTCTTTGTTTGGCTCTCTCTTCCCTCTGTCTTTCTATCTCCTGTCCTCTGTCTAGCTCCTCTCACACTCCCTCGCTCTCATTCCCTTCCAGATAACCTGGCATTGCATCGGGGGTCTCCACAGATGAGGAGAGATATCGGCCTCTCTGTAACACACAGGTAGGACACATCATCATCATCATCATCATCAAGACCTGTACGACACCATACTTACGTATCTATTGTTTAAGCCCTAGAGGCCCTCTGGGTCTTAGTGGAGTATGTGATGGGATTGTGAAAAAAATACATTCCCGGTTTTGAGCTCAGCATTCTACCTTGGCACAGACCCCAAACATTTCTTGCATCGGTCTGGTGAGAATGGCGCCTCAAGAATCTGAGAATTTTAGTTATGCAGACACTCAGTCAGACCCAGTGTTTATCTGACTGGAAAGTGTGTATTTATTCATTTTGATCTTGCGTAACAGTTTGGGGAAAAGAGATAACAGATTCCAATGAAAACCATTTGGGATCTGGCAGAATTCTAACACACTTCTCTGGAACATTCTAGTTTGTCCACTACCCAGTAGGCAACTCCAACATTAGAAGTTGTGAAATATATTCATGTTTTGCTTCTCTCTCTCCTTCTAAGGTTTTCAACCAAATCCTGGCTCTCACAGACATGCCAGGTGTGTCATAGGAACATGATGTTTGGTGTTAAGTGCAAACACTGCAAGTAAGAAGAAGCCTTCTATACATCTCCACTTTCATTTGTTATCAAGTCACTCTGTGCTCCTCTGCGAACTACTGTCTCCTCTGCTTCCAGGTTAAAGTGCCATAACAAATGTACCAAAGAAGCTCTTCCCTGCAGGATATCTTTTCTCCCACGTAAGCCCTTGTCCATTCCTGCATACAAAACAACAAAAAATGCACAATATAATTATCATTTTCCCGGTACATCCCAAGAATGTCAATTTAGTACTGAATCATTGTTCCCTATATTTCAGTCCCGCAAATCCGCCGGGCAGAATCCGTACCTTCAGATATCAATAATCAAATTGACCGTACGGCCGAGTTACCAATCCAGTTTGGCACTTTACCAAAGGTGCTAACCAAAAAGGTAGAAAATTAGTGTTTAAGCATACATGTGTGTATGTGTATTAATAGTAATGTCACCATACATGGAACCTATAATTTGTCCTGAACCTTAATTTATGAAACCTTTCTGTTGAAAACCCTCTCTCAGGACTACCCTCCCATGCTGAGCCAGATGGATTCCAGCAGTAACCCCTCCTCCACCACTTCCTCTACGCCCTCCTCACCCACCCCCTTTCAGCAGAGCAACCCCCCCAGCATCACCGCCACGCCGCCCCCCAACCCCTCGCCCGGCACCCAAGGGCCCCGAGACAGCCGCTTCCACTTCCCAGGTCAGGCCCTCACTATCACAGGCCCAAGCACTCTCTAGATTCCTACTCTGTTCCACTCTGTTTTACTCCAAAGCAACACTTCTCCAGTATCTCTCACAGGCATTCCCCCAAAGACTCTAGATTCCTACTGTGTTCCTCTAACTCACAACACTAAACTCTAAATCTACCCTAAGCCAGTATCTCTCACAGGCATTCCCCCAAAGACTCTAGATTCCTACTCTGTTCCTCTAACTCACAACACTGAACTCCAAATCTACCCTAAGCCAGTAATAGCACATCTCTAATCATATTCCAATTCCTAATCACACTTAATTTGCTCTTTTACCACTAATCATATCCTATTATAACATCTCCTTAACGGCTTGTGGCTTGTCTAACCTTGTCTAACCCAATCATATCGCTCTCTCCTCTCCATTTTCCTCTGGTGGTTGTTTCTCCTCTTGTCCTTTAGCTGGCAGTTATTTACAACCTAGACAGTTTATCTTCCCTGGTGAGTTAACACCACTCCTTCCCTGTGTGTCCTGTAGTCCTGCCCTACAAGTACAGTACCGTCCCCTTTTCATGTGTTGTCGTCTGCTGCTGTAGTTTATGACAAGCCTTTAGCAGAGCCATAATATTACATGCTGATAGCTTTGGCTTTTATAGTGCATGCCTGCCCTCTGGCGAGCAAAGAGGTGAACTGACTGACTGTGCTGCTTGGCGCTGTGTATGGTCTGACAGAGTTAGAGGCAGCCATCACAATTTAGAGGATGCATGCTCTGAAGTGAAGTGAAGACAGATTGGCTTAGTTAAATAATAGTTTTACTATGAATCAGATATTTGTGTCCCACACACAGATGTTTCCTCTTCACCGTATCCTGTTGGACTACACTCTGAAGGCTATCATGACACTGGGTAAGAGGCAACAGCTTTTA
This sequence comes from Coregonus clupeaformis, assembly GCF_020615455.1. Classification (NCBI taxonomy): domain Eukaryota; kingdom Metazoa; phylum Chordata; class Actinopteri; order Salmoniformes; family Salmonidae; genus Coregonus; species Coregonus clupeaformis. Next base: position 15,809,298 of record NC_059197.1, on the reverse strand, counting down.
ATGACAAAGTCAATATAGAGTCAGAGTAAAGACCATTTAAAATGCTGTGGTTTTTCACCCACATTGTCTACTGTAAGTCCCACCAAAGTTTACCATAGTTTCTACTAGACAGGGTTAGGTTAAAGTTAGGAACCCCTGTTTATGGTGATGTTTGTCCCCACAGAGACACACAGCAACTGGCGCAATCAGACCCTCCATGTCAGGGACAGGAATGTGGAGCGGTGAGTACCCAAAATCCCCGGTGGCAGGAATATAATAATAATAACAATTAATTAATTACATTTATAAAGCGCTTTTCATTATACAAGAATAATCTCAAAGTGCATAAAATAAAATAGAAAGTAGAAAAATAGTTTAAAAAACAAATATGTATATCTAACTATATCATGAAAGCAACAGTCAAAGTCTAGGAGGAAGGGTAGACCAGCTGATAGAGATGAGTGTTAAGGCCAGCTTTAAAAGCCCCAACAGTCTGAACAGCCCTGAGATTATCAGGGAGGGAGTTCCATAGGTGTGGTGCTTGGGAGGAAAGGGCATGCTCCCCAAGGTAGGTGGGTGGGTCAGATGCCATGTAGGCTTTTTCAGATGAGGAGGAGAATGTTATAGTCAATTATTTAAGGAACAGGTAGCCAATGGAGCTCAGCAAGGATGGTGGGTGATGTGGGCAGACTTTTTAGTTTTTGTCAGAATCCTTGCAGCACCCTTTTGGATGAGCTGTAGTTTTGAATTTGCAGGCAGGGCCCCAAGTACTGCGTTCCCATAATCAATTCTGGAGAAAATGAATGTATGGATTAGCTTTTCTGCATCAGATGTGGTGAGAGAGGGTCTTAGGCGGGAGATGTTCTTCAGATGAAAGAATGGAGTTTAACAGACGTGACTAATGTGGGCATTGAAGGAGACAGCAGGGACGAATTTCAAACCCAAATTAGTGATGAATGAGGAGAGGGGGATGATATGGCTGTTTATGGCAGGGCAGATGCTGCAGGAGTTGGTGATCTGCTGGGGGCTGCCTATCACCATTGCCTTTGTCTTGCTGCTGTTGAGTTGGAGGAAGTTGTTCTGCATCCAAGATTTGACCTCTTCCAGACAGTTGGACAATGTTGACAGAGAAGATGTTGAGTCAGGCTTTGTTTTAATGTACACCTGTGTGTCGTCTGCGTAGCAGTGGAATTGGACACTGTGCTGTCTGAAGATCTGGCCAAGTGGGAGCATGTAGAGTAGGAAGAGGATAGGTCCTAACACTGACTCTTGTGGGACACCGTAGGCTATGGGGTACTCCTCTGATCTTGCCTCACCGAGGGTGATGTACTGCTTGTGGTTATAGAGGTAGGAGTTAAACCAGTTTAGGGCAGATGGCAGTGTGCTCTCTGAAGCGCTGCAGTAGAATGGTGTGATCTACTGTGTCAAAAGCAGCACTGAGGTTGAGAAGAATCAAGATGGTGGGGGATCCTGTATCTGCAGCCATGTGAAGGTCATTTACAACCTTCACCAGGGCTGTCTCAGTACTGTGCAAGAGCCTAAAGCCAGACTGGTGAGCTTCATAAAGCTGGTTAGCACTGATGTATGAGTGAAGCTGAGTTGCCACCATCTTTTCCAGGACATCAGATAAAAATGGCAGGTTGGAAATAGGCCTGTAGTTTGAGAGGAGGTCATGGTCAAGGGATGGTTTCTTGAGCAAGGGGGTGATGGCAGCGATGTTGAACAGTGACTGCACCTGCCCAGTGTGAAGAGAATTGTTGAACAGGTTGAAAGCAGCTGAGCAGATATGGGTGGTGGGGTAGGAGCCAGAGTGGGGTTGAGGTTGGAGGATACAATGTTCTGTCAAATGGTGTTGATTTTAGCCTTGAAGAACTCAACAAATCGTTTGTATTGTTCGGTAGTTGCTGAGGAAGTGAAAGAGAAGATGGTTCCATTTTTTGCAATGGGGAAACCACCCAGCAGCATAACCTGATCTAGTGACAGTTCTCTAGTCTAGTTAATTATGTGGTGCAATGATACTGACATGATCATTTTACCATATAGAAAACTTAATAAAAGGTTGGTTCTCTGTTTGGGTTTCAGTTTTTATTCCAATCTCTCTACCTGTGCTGTTGTGAGCAAATAAACCAGCTAAATAATCTAACAGACTTCTGAAACTGATTTCCAGAAATCTGCAATTGATTGAATATCGGCCTAATTGTATGTTTTGTTTGGGTTGACATGACACAATTTGTGCATGCTTTGTCTCTGTGTATTCAGGAAGAGGAGGCAGAAGAGGAGGAATACCCAGGAGAGGAGGATGAGGGAAATGGTAGCAGGGAGGGCAGAGAGAAGGGCCACTCAAACGGAGAGTGTGATGGGGATGAGCTAGAGGACCTGCCCAGCTACCGGGGCCGAATGGCCGGGGGCCAATGGAGGGGGCCCATCTCTCGTAAGGCCAGCCAGACCAGCGTGTACCTGCAGGAGTGGGACATTCCCTACGAGCAGCTGGAGCTGGGGGAGCTCATTGGCAAGGTGAATGACTATAGCTTTACATAGTGGTAAATATACACTCAGTGGTCAGTTTATTAGGTACACCACCCTATTCACGAAAATGATTCGCTCCTACAGACAGTGAGTCACATGGCCGTGGCTTGCTATATAATACAGGCAGACAGGCATCGAGGCATTAGGTTACTGTACGATTGAACGTTAGAATGGGCATAACGAGTGACTAAAGTGACCTTGAGCGTGGTATGACCGTCGGTGCCTGGTGCGTCGGTTCCAGTGTCTCAGAAACGGCCGGACTCCTGGGCTTTTCACGCAAAATTGTGTCTATGGTTTACTGAGAATGGTGGGACAAACAAAAAACATCCAGTCAGCGGCAGTCCTGTGGGTGAAAACAGCTTGTTGATGAGAGAGGTCGAAGGAGAATGGCAAGAATTGTGCAAGCTAACAGGTGGGCCACAAACAGGCAAATAACGGTGCAGTACAACAGTGGTGTGCAGAACGGTATCTCGGAACGCACAACTCGTTGGCCCTTGTCACGGATGGGCTATTGCAGCAGACGACCACACCGGGTTCCACTCCTATCAGCTAAAAACAAGAAGAAGAGGTTCCAGTGGGCACGCGATCACCAACACTGGACAATTGAGGAGTGGAAAAACATTGCCTGGTCCGACGAATCCCAGTTCCTGTTGCGTCATGCTGAGTCCAAGGCCCCATCCTGCCTGTTGTCAACGGTACAGGCTGGTGGCAGTGGTGTAATGGTGTGGGGAATGTTTTCCTTGCGCACGTTATGTCCCTTGATACCAATTTTGTAATGTTTGAACACCACAGCGTCTGAACATTGTTGCATCCCTTCATGGCTACAGAGGGGTCTGACCCGGTACTAGATGGGTGTACCTAATAAACTGGCAACTGAGTGTATATGACAACAGCTGTATCTACACAGAGTTGGGGTAGTAGGGCTCATATTCAAAGTCAATTGGTATCAATTGGTCCCCCCCCACCCCCCCACCCCAAAAAAAAAAATAAGGCCAATGGACTCAATTAGAGTTCCTTGAATGGGAACAGAAATAAATAGGCTACAAGGTAGCTAATAACACAAGTACCCATACTGTACCTCCCCATTCCAGGGCCGTTGGGGGAAGGTGCATAAGGGGCGCTGGCATGGAGAGGTGGCCATCCGGCTGCTGGAGATAGATGGTAATAACCAGGACCACCTGAAGCTGTTTAAGAAGGAGGTGATGAACTACAGACAGACCCGCCACGAGAACGTGGTCCTCTTCATGGGGGCCTGCATGGCCCCGCCACACCTCGCCATCATCACCAGGTTAGTGGGAGGGAAGGGGGAAAGGGAGGTGGGGATGGTTAGGGGAGTTGAGCAGGGAAAAGCTGGAACCCTTGAATCAATCTATGAGAGGTATTAAATGTGTCTTGGTTTAACAAATGAGGAAACCAGGAAAGGCTTTGTTTTGACTTCCTTTTCCCCCTGACATTTCCTCTTGTTTTCTCTCAGTTTCTGCAAAGGTCGGACACTATTCTCTGTTGTAAGAGATGCCAAGAACACGCTAGACATCAACAAGACAAGGCAGATCGCTCAGGAAATTGTTAAGGTGTGGTACTACTCGACTTTTCTTGAATTGTAAGTACATTGTAAGTAGCCTACTCTTCCTTTCACTGAAAGTGACTCAACTCTGACCTCTTCCTCAGGGTATGGGCTACCTTCATGCTAAAGGAATCGTTCACAAGGACCTGAAGTCCAAGAATGTGTTCTATGACACAAACAAAGTGGTAATCACAGACTTTGGCCTTTTTGGAATGTCCGGAGTGGTACAAGAGTACCACAAGAGGTAAGCAAAATAAAACGTTGTCAAAAGTTAAACACACTGTGGAGTATACTTCTACACCTTTTGAGTCCAGATAAAGGATCAAAAGTTTACGGTTGTCCATCTGTGGGTGTCTGTTTGTGTGTCTATGTGTGTCTTGATGTGTGTGTCTTGGTCTGTGTGTGTGTGTCCAGGCGAGAGAATGAGCTGAGGCTCCCTCATGGCTGGATCTACTACCTGGCCCCTGAGATCGTCCGCAGGATGGGCACTGGGAACCATGAGGACCGCCTGCCTTTCTCCAACGCTGCAGACATCTACGCCTTTGGGTACACACAACTTCCTCTCATCTTACATCCTGCCATAATAATAATGCTGCATTTATACTGAACAAAAATATAAACGCAACATGTAAAGTGTTGTTCCCATGTTTCATGAGCTGAAATAAAAGATCCCAGACATTTTCCATATGTACAAAACCTTATTTCTCTAAAATGTTGTGCACACATTTGTTTTCATCAGTGTTAGTGAGCATTTCTCCTTTGCTGATTAAACAGCATGATCATTACCCAGGTGCACCTTGTACTGGGGACAATAAAAGGCCACTCTAAAATGTGCAGTTTTGTCACACAACACAATGCCACAGATGTCTCAAGTTTTGAGGGAGCGTGCAATTGGCATGCTGACTGCAGGAATGTCCAACAGAGCTGTTGCCAGAGAATGGAGGGGGTGCTGAGGAATATTTCTGTCTGTAATAAAGCCCTTTTGTGGAGAAAAACTGATTCTGATTGGCTGGGCCTGGCTTCCCAGTGGGTGGGCCTGGCTCCCAAGTGGGTGGACCTACAGTGAGGGAAAAAAGTATTTGATCCCCTGCTGATTTTGTACGTTTGCCCACTGACAAAGAAATTATCAGTCTATAATTTTAATGGTAGGTTTATTTGAACAGTGAGAGATAGAATAACATCAACAAAATCCAGAAAAACGCATGTCAAAAATGTTATCAATTGATTTGCATTTTAATGAGGGAAATAAGTATTTGACCCCCTCTCAATCAGAAAGATTTCTGGCTCCCAGGTGTCTTTTATACAGGTAAAGAGCCGAGATTAGGAGCACACTCTTAAAGGGAGTGCTTCTAATCTCAGCTTGTTACCTGTATAAAAGACACCTGTCCACAGAAGCAATCAATCAATCAGATTCCAAACTCTCCACCATGGCCAAGACCAAAGAGCTCTCCAAGGATGTCAGGGACAAGATTGTAGACCTACACAAGGCTGGAATCGGCTACAAGACCATCGCCAAGCAGCTTGGTGAGAAGGTGACAACAGTTGGTGTGATTATTCGCAAATGGAAGAAACACAAAAGAACTGTCAATCTCCCTCGGCCTGGGGCTCCATGCAAGATCTCACCTTGTGGAGTTGCAATGATCATGAGAACGGTGAGGAATCAACCCAGAACTACACGGGAGGATCTTGTCAATGATCTCAAGGCAGCTGGGACCATAGTCACCAAGAAAACAATTGGTAACACACTACGCCATGAAGGACTGAAATCCTGCAGCGCCCGCAAGGTCCCCCTGCTCAAGAAAGCACATATACATGCCCGTCTGAAGTTTGCCAATGAACATCTGAATGATTTAGAGGAGAACTGGTTGAAAGTGTTGTGGTCAGATGAGACCAAAATGGAGTTTTTGGCATCAACTCAACTCGCCGTGTTTGGAGGAGGAGGAATGCTGCCTATGACCCCAAGAACACCATCCCCACCATCAAACATGGAGGTGGAAACATTATGCTTTGGGGGTGTTTTTCTGCTAAGGGGACAGGACAACTTCACCGCATCAAAGGGACGATGGACGGGGCCAAGTACCGTCAAATCTTGGGTGAGAACCTCCTTCCCTCAGCCAGGGCATTGAAAATGGGTCGTGGATGGGTATTCCAGCATGACAATGACCCAAAACACACGGCCAAGGCAGCAAAGGAGTGGCTCAAGAAGAAGCACATTAAGGTCCTGAAGTGGCCTAGCCAGTCTCCAGACCTTAATCCCATAGAAAATCTGTGGAGGGAGCTGAAGGTTCGAGTTGCCAAACGTCAGCCTCAAAACCTTAATGACTTGGAGAAGATCTGCAAAGAGGAGTGGGACAAAATCCCTCCTGAGATGTGTGCAAACCTGGTGGCCAACTACAAGAAACGTCTGACCTCTGTGATTGCCAACAAGGGTTTTGCCACCAAGTACTAAGTCATGTTTTGCAGAGGGGTCAAATACTTATTTCCCTCATTAAAATGCAAATCAATTTATAACATTTTTGACATGCGTTTTTCTGGATTTTTTTGTTGTTATTCTGTCTCTCACTGTTCAAATAAACCTACCATTAAAATGATAGACTGATCATTTCTTTGTCAGTGGGCAAACGTACAAAATCAGCAGGGGATCAAATACGTTTTTCCCTCACTGTATTTCAGTTGACTGATTTCCTTCTATGAACTGTAACTCAGTAAAATCTTTGAAATTGTTGCATGTTGCGTTTATATTTTTGTTCAGTATACTTAAATATAGGACATCTGAATGCTTTTTAAAAACTTTGCTCAAAACAAACAACACTGGATTTTTGGGGGGTACATACATAAATAGGCTGAAATGTGGCTCCCCATGAAGTGAATGTGTGAGTAGGTGTATGCTGTTTGTATACAGGCTTAGGACTCAGGTACAGTATATTTCAATCCCCAGCACCATTTGGTACGAGCTGCAGGCCCGTGGCTGGCCACTCACCAACCAGCCGGCAGAGGCCACCATCTGGCAGGTGGGCAGCGGAGAGGGCATCAAGAAGGTCCTGACAAAGGTCAGCCTTGGCAAGGAGGTTACGGTAAGGTCAAAGGTCAAAGAGCAGTGTGATGTCCTCTGGGAAGCTTAGTGTACTGTATTGACATGATAATTAACCAAACAATATTATCCTCAGTTTGCGAGTGATATCATAAAACAGACTGACATTGTACTACCAGAGCCAAAACGTTGGAATGGATTATTATCTACTGTACATTGTGTGTATAGCCATAATGATGGATGTGAGATAAATACCCCCTCCCTCCTGTCCTGTAGGAGATACTGTCTGCCTGTTGGTCCTTCAAGCCAGAAGAGCGTCCCTCCTTCACCCAGCTGACTGACATGCTGGAGAAGCTGCCGAAGCTCAACCGCAGGCTCTCCCACCCAGGACACTTCTGGAAGTCAGCTGAGTATGTATCCTAAAGACCAGGATCCCATTCGAGATATACTGTATATACTCACTGTATATATTTATAATACTTCTCCTACGTCTATGGGGATGCCACTCTGATGGCTTTGGGTTCTCTCATGGCTCACAATGTACCTGTTGATCCCTGTCCCTCCAGTGATGTCACATTGGATGGAGCCGGGAGAACATGGGGTGTTGGTATGAGTGCGTGAATAAGAATATGTTTATGGTGGAGGGGTGTAGCCATCTGACAAACCTGGGCCTACTATGTTTTCTTTTGATTTAAATAACTAAAACGGATGACTGTGATGGAAATTACCAGCTTTATACAGTGAGAAGAAATGTTGTCTTCAATAGGGAATTTTTGCTAAAATAAATGTGATCATTTTTAAGTTAATGTTAAACAGGACAAAAGGTTGAAACTGTTTGGTTTGTGACTGTTCATTTCAGAGCTGATTGTTTTGAATGCCTAAATCTGCCCATGTTTTAAAAGAGAGGATACTTTATAATAATGCCACCCCTACCCTTCTCCCTGTCTCCATGCTGTCCATCTCTGTGATTGGAGGCTTGAGTGTCCCACCTCTCCTGTGTCCTCCCTTCTGTGAATATTTCTGTCATACCTCTCTCTCTTGTCATCTCTGTTTGGGTCTCACTCACTCCCTCCCTCCCTCCCTCTCTCTCTTCCTCTCTGGGCGCTGCTGCTCTCTCCTGGATGACCACTGACTGACTTCACCTGTTCCTGCTCCACTTCACCCTCCCTGTCTCCCTTGGACACCTCCTCCTCCACCTCCTATTTACTCCCCAACATCAACTCTTGTTTCCCCATCTTCTTTTTTCCTGTTGAATCATCCCTCCTCCGCTCCTCTCCTTGATCTGTCCCATCCTCCTTTCTTCTTCACTCCTTGCTCTCCGTGTGAAGGCCCTGGGTTCATCATCATTGCCTGCGGGACCATTGCAGTCAGGGCCTTCAGTCTCGCTGCCCCTACATATACAAATAACACATCTCTCAGTGGCACCCGGTGCTTATCAATCCATAGGAATAGCCTGTTTGGTATTAGATTCAGAGTAATTCAGAGGAATGGACTACCCAGCAGAATGACATCAACTGGTATCACAGCCAATAGTGCCACCAATATATAGAGTCGTGTATCTTTGTCTTGCTAAATGTACCATAATGCACTGCCTGGGTTGTTTGTTAGTTTGTTGTTCTTTGCCTAACTTCAGTTAATGTATTGACATTTTGGTGCTAGTAGTAGCTAATGCAAACAGTCTAGTCTAACCGCTTGCTCTCTTTCAATTTTCCTCTCTCGCTCTCTCTCGCTCTCTCTCTCTCTCTTTTCCTCTCTCACCTGTTAGAAATTGCGTAATTCAAATCTGGTATTGGAATAAGAGAAAACATAATCAAGAGATATTCAATTCCAAGCTAAATTTATTATATGCAAAATGTATGTATGATAAGTATGAAGGTTCGTATACGGGCTCACTGAAAAACCACGCAGGGCAGACAGAGAACTAAACCATTGTTTACAGATTCTTTCTCAAATACTCTGACAGAGAGTTCCCACCTCTTCTGTTGGCCAATCAGAGTAAAGGACTGAGTGTGGTTTAGACTTTACTCAGCCAATCCGTTGGCGCACGGGTTAGTCCCACCCCCTTGGCGCTCCACCCCTTGGCGCTCCACCGTTCCCAGGCATAAGTTGCTATCATAATAACCTGTAGAGTCAGCACCCAATCTGTACTCTATGTACCTACGTTCAAGGACGGTTTCACAGACAACAAAGAGAGAGTGTTCGTATCTGTAAGAAATACAAGTCTTATCTGTCCTTCCCCCTAACGTTCCTTACATGAATCACAGCCTGTTATGTGAAACAATTTATATCAGTATAGTACAAACCTATGCTCCTCATTAATGCATTCCTTCTAAGCTATTCATCACTTCAATCCAATTATTAGAAAATAGAACCCAACACACCCTACAACTTAGGTTGTAGCCTTCAGCATGCAAGAGGAAGTAATAATGAGGTTCAATGTAAGATGTTGACTTGCCTCTTGTGCACTCTTTGTGTGCCTGTGTCAGCATGTCTTGTGTGTGTGTGTGTGTGTGTGTGTGTGTGTGTGTGTGTGTGTGTGTGTGTGTGTGTGTGTGTGTGTGTGTGTGTGTGTGTGTGTGTGTGTGTGTGTGTGTGTGTACGTAGCGTATGTATAGGGACATGTGTGCATGTTTGTTTGATTGGTTGCTGAATGTAATGTGCTGGACAACCACAGATTAACCCAGTGAAAGACTGCAGTGATTTAATGTTAGCAGTGATAACACAAAGATACATGTATCTGATATATAAATATATATAGAATTGTTTTATTTAATGTACAGATAACATTGATTTTATTATGTGTACAAAGTTTTTATTTTACATTGTAAATTACATTATAGGTACTTCACATCTAATTATGTAGAGATTTAAACATATTTTTTCCCTCACAAAACACTGTGTAAACAAATTGTACATTACTTAAAGATGGGTTGGTGTTTTTTATGTCATAAGAATGCATATTTTTGTACAGATTGTGGCTACACTCTGAAAGCGTTTCTGGTTTCCTCAGTGAAAGACGATAAAACTAAACTCAAGTCATTTGGTTCTGTGTCTTGTTTTGGAATGTTTACAACAGTTTGAATGTATGATCAGTTAGGAAAAAAAGGTAGCACTTTATATTAAGGATTTAAGCAGCTAAATTACAGGCACACAATTTCCACACCATTTATACAATTGATTTATCTCCAAGTGTTTGATATGATTTAAAGAGGCAATCCGGGATTCAAAACTTTGATTGACCTCATAATTTATATGAGTGTCACTCACTAACCAGTTCCCAGGAGAGAGAGGAGCATGCAGAGAACAGACATGTTCATGACTCCCATGATGACCGAGTCAATGGTGGTCTTCTGGTGTTCCCAATACACTTCTGCTACTGATATGCAGGATTACATCAAAAAGTGTGTAGTGCAATATACAGTATGTACAAAATGTCTGTACAAACGTAATACATGGTTATTTCTCTTCTAGAACATTTTGAGACAAATTTACATGTGTCTATTTGTGGCATTATTACTAAAATACCAAAATTAGAAAGATCCTCACTGAATCCAGGAGAGACAAATGGAAGGTCCTCCTTATCAGAAAGTAAACATTTCTTCTCACGAAAATAAAAACGCAATATGCAACAATTTCAATGATTTTTACTTCAATGAGTTACAGCTCATATAAGGAAATCAGTCAATTGAAATAATCTATGGATTTCACATGACTGGGCAGGGTCGCAGCCATGGGTGGGCCTGGGAGGGCATAGGCCCATCCACTTGGGAGCCAGGCCCACCCACCGGGGAGTTGGCCCAGCCAAACATAATGAGTTTTCCCCCACAAAAGGGCTTTATTACAGACAGAAATACTCCTCAGTTTCATAATCTGTCCGGGTGGCTGGTCTCAAACGACCCTGCAGGTGAAGAAGCCGGATGTGGAGGGCTGGCGTGGTTACACGTGGTCTGCGGTTGTGAGGCCTGTTGGACGTACTGCCAAATTCTCTAAAATGACATTGAAGGTGGCTTATGGTAGAGAAATGAACATTACATTCTCTGGCAACAGCTCTGGTGGACCTTCCTGCAGTCAGCATGCCAATTGCACACTCCCTCAAAACTTGAGACATCTGTGGCACTGTGTTGTGTGACAAAACTGCACATTTTAGAGTGGCCTTTTTTATTGTCCCCAGCACAAGGTGCACCTGTGTAATGATCATGCGTTTCAATCTGCTTCTTGATATGCCACACCTGTCAGGTTATTACATTTACATTTTAGTCATTTAGCAGACACTCTTATCCAGAGCGACTTACAGTGCATACATTTTTCATACTGGCCCCCCGTGGGAATCGAACCCACAACCCTGGCGTTGCAAGTGCCATGCTCTACCAACTGAGCTGAGGCAAAGGAGAAATGCTCACTAACAGGGATGTACATTTGAGAGAAATAAGCTTTTTGTGCGTATGGAACATTTCTGGGATCTTTTATTTCAGGTCATGAAACATGGGACCAACTCTTTAAATGTTGCTTTTATATTTTTGTTCAGTGTAAATATACATTTTGGGAAGTTCTGCTAGAGATATCATCTGAAAGTCATATTCCCTTGGTTTGTTGAAGATTTTGCAACACCAGTGATAATGATCTGTAACGTCAATGTTAGGGCATGACCTATGACATTGTTAAACTGTGCAGTATGCAACATTTTATCAGGAGGTGGCCATAAACAAGCAACTTTAGCTTCAAATGGTGTTCAGTTTTTGTCCTTTCCCCCAAGGAATTGTATTCCTTTTTACTACTAGATATGAATGGCTACTTACATGTGGAAATGGTACAGAATGCACCAATGCTGTTTGGAACACAGCAGCCAATGTCATACCAGGTTAATGCTTAGGTTCAAAGGTCATGTTAAAGTGAAGCATGATTTCTTTAACCACAAGCTCTTGATATTTTGTAAGTTTCAATGACCAAGGTTTTCAAAAATATTGCACAATTTGTGTGTTTCATTTATGTATTCTTTAAAACTATTCAGTTGTGCCATGCATGCGCTGTAGCCTAAGCACCTCCAATTGCTGATAATAACAATTGATGAATGCATAGGGTTAAATGTTATTACACACTGGTAGACCAGGACAGACAGTGATGACAAAGCTGACATAACAAATCTATATGGTAGAAGACCATGTTTTAAAAGGTATCTTACTGCTTGGCTAGAGCAAAAGCCTCCACCCTCACTGGCCCTCCCAGCCAGAGTAAGGGTTTACTGTAATATCTAACTTGGATGTGGGGCCCCTTAGTCATCATCCTGTTTGGAAAGTGATCATGTGGTTCCCAGTCATCTAAAGCACTCATGCTGCATTCGTATCCAAGTGGGCAGTGGGAAATTACCACATACGACTGGGAAAAATACAGTTGAACAACTCTCCCTCCAACTGGTAATTACTAGTAGGAAACTCATCTATCATCCTCAGCTCCCACTTCTCCCACATGGTGGCCTCTGACTTCACCTACTAAGGAAATGACCTCGATAACAGCATTTTCGGCAGTTAAATGCAACAACAAAACATTATTTATAAAAAGCAATCTATGAATATGGATTTTGAACACTATAATTTGTTTGCAAGCATGATAGCTGTACTTTTAATTTTTGGTTTACCCAGCTTGTTGGCCACTAGCCAATCAGCGTTTATCAACTAGATCAAAGCACTTGAATGCATCAAACTGGTATTTATGACTTCACAACATGTAAATCCCACCTCCCAATTGGTTACAAAAGAAGCATAAAACTGACCTCATTGTTCTGCTTCTCCATCTTCCTCAGCAGGCTAAAGGACAGTGGTATGCTACAGTTAGTTGTCTCGGTTTGAGGTGTCAATAGGGCAATTCATTAGGATATGGAATAAGAAATTATTAGAAATTAAAAAGGTACCATTAGGATTATATTTTCCATGGAAATGTTAGCATGTGTGTGCATCGAGACAAACTGACCTCTATACACAGCAAACTCTGACTCAACTGCCCGACAACATCATCTGACTGTGAGTGATTGATGGTTAATGATTGAAAAAGCATAACAATCTATCGGCGCGCATCGTCTCTTGACTAGTCTATGTGTAGGGCTACCAATTAGGGCAACACAGATATTGCGCAACTGCAGCAGATATACATGTATTTTGACAGAGGTATTCCTTAGGTCAAAACCCCTACATTTAAACCAGGACATTGTAAACTAGGCCACATTGTTACTAACTTCCTCCTCTGCACCCGTCAACGCATGACAAAACGAAACTGAACATCTCTGAAATTCTATCATCACTGAGAAGAGAGCGTTGAGCAACTGAGAAAAAAGAGCTTCGACTGACAGTTAGATTTGGAGAAATGGCATTTTATAACCAGGAACCTTTTTATAATCCGGTATGTTTATTCTAACCATTTATTATGTGATTTGTTGTGTTGTGTATTTAAAATGTAGATGTTCTTAACGTTTAACTTTGGGATAGTTTGGCGTGTGTTTACGGTCACATCTGGTAATCATAATGGGCTCCCCCTGCTTCTCAGGAAATACATTATTTTCCCAGTTGTAGTCTGCCTTTTTCTGTTCATAGATTTAATGCTAAAATCAATAGATGCATAGCTAGACATTCATAGTATCAATTAATGCTATTGTGCAAATGTAACATTTATGTTATTAGGCTACCGTGAATGTCTCACGTATACTGTTATGTAGACTTAGGCCTATTAATAATTATCACACAGGAAGTCATGGGGGCTGTAGTAAAGAGGAAAGAGTCAATGGCCTCTAGCCTACAGACAGTGCATTCGGAAAGTATTCAGACCCCTTGACTTTTTCCAAATGTTGTTACATTACAGCAGTGGCGGTTCTAGACACATTTTACTAGGGGGGCCAAGGAGGGGCCAGTGTTTAATCAGGGGGGCACACATAAAAAAACTGGCAACACATGATATTCAAAGATTATAAACTTTATTTTACTTTAAAATCATATGACATTTATTATAACACGTATTTTGTACAAGAGTGCAGATGCAAGAGAGATAGTGCCATAAAAATGAAAAAAATAAATAAATAAAAAAAAAAAAAAAAGTACAGGGTACAAATACAGGGTTCATATTCAATGTGAACAAAACTCCAGGATACAACAAAGGGTACAACAATGTGCCATTTCCTATTTATGGAAGCCCCACTACTGTGGACAGTTGATTCCACATTTTGTTTTAAGAAAGAAAACTTTCTGAGTGATTTATAAACAAAACACACTACCCTGTATCCATTTAGGTAAAATAAACCAAATCAGAAAAGAAATTCAATTCAAAGAGGCTTTACTAGCATGACCATATTGACATACAGTATTGCTAAAGCACATAAACAGGGAAACGTGTTACACATTAACATCCAGTAGTCCAATAGGATGCAGACAATAAACATTAAGTTAACATTCGTTTAAAAGCAACAATCATGTCAACACAATGTAGCAATATGAACAACACTGATGGATATCAGCAACAACATGAAAACAAGAATATTACAGGTGTCGTGTGTGTGTGTGTGTGTGTCTGTGTCTTTGTGTACTTCACTGTCAGTTGATGAGCAGGTGTACAAAAAAAGGCTTTACAACATATATGGGCAAGTCCATTTAGGACAGCACATTTCCACCATAGTTCACATTAGGAAAAAATGACAGCATGAATGCTCACTAAACAAACATATACTACATATACCTTTTTATACACATTTTTTTCAGTAATTTTTTAAGAGTGAAAGGGAAGTAAGCAATCGCTCATCATAGGATCATACATATTTCAGTTACAATATTAGTTACAATATTAGTGTTAGTTAGATCATCATGTCAAAGCTGGACCTGCAAAGTCTGAACGACACAAGTGTGCAATGATTGGAGGGATTTTGTTTCTTTTTTTTCTTGCTTTGCTTGTTTTCAAAAGGAAAAATCATAGTTGGTAAAAAAATAAAATAAACTTTCGTTGAAAGGTATCACACTGTATAATTTACAAATATCTAAAGAGGTTTAGTGGATGCCATAAAACATCTGTGGAGCTTGAAGATTTGTAGTACATAGATGTTTGGCAGAGATAATTCAAAAGAATAAAATCATAAACTCTATCTATCTATCGAGAGAGAGAGAGAGAGAGAGAGAGAGAGAGAGAAGTGTTTCCTTAGAGCAGTACATGCAGCAATCACTTAATGGAGTGATGTCATAATGGGCCACAAAACTTTGGGGATGTGGGTGGAAAGTTACAGGCAGGAGAGGGGAACCAACAGAAGCAGGTCTTGAGACATGAGTTTGCCCCTTTTTGAAAACCTCTTGAGAGAGGATTGGTGGGATATATATACATACATACAAACATACATACACTCTAGTAGTGTGTGGAACTACTGGTACTGTGAGGAAAAAAAGATAGATGATGTAAAATGAAAAATAAAACAAGCTTCAGCTTCTTAAGACACGGTGGGTTCATCTAAGTAGACACATGTAACTTCATGTGGACACCAGACTGTCTTTGTCTACACATCTAACTTCATATGGACCCCAGACCGTCTCTGTTTACACATGTAACTTCATATGGACACCAGACTCTTTGTCTACACATGTAACTTCATATGGGCACCAGACTGTCTCTGTCTACACATGTAACTTCATATGGACACCAGACTGTCTTTGTTTACACATTTAACTTCATATGGGCACCAGACTGTCTCTGTCTACACATGTAACTTCATATGGACACCAGACTGTCTTTGTCTACACATGTAACTTCATATGGGCACCAGACTGTCTCTGTCTACACATGTAACTTCATATGGGCACCAGACTGTCTCTGTCTACACATGTAACTTCATATGGACACCAGACTGTCTCTGTCTACACATGTAACTTCATATGGACACCAGACTCTTTGTCTACACACGTAACTTCATGTGGACACCAGACTAACTCCATTCATTTTACCGGTGGTATTGAGAACAGATAAACCCACCGTGTCTTAAGAAGCTCAAGCTTGTTGTTTTATTGTTCATTATATCTCTTTTTCCTCACAGCGGCACTCATACGCTACTAGCGTATATATATACAGTTTTTGGGTGCGCCACTCTAATTTACCCGTGTAGAACGTTGCCGTGTAGAGCGTTGCATTAGTTCCGCTTTTGGCGCTCGCGTGTAAAATAGTTATAAATTCATAATTTTTTATTTGGTCAGCACGGGGGGGCCACAGGGGTGGCCAGGGACATTTCCAGGGAGGCACGGGCCTCCCCCGGCCTCCGTGTAAAACCGCCACTGTATGTAGACTTAGGCCTATTAATAATTATCACACAGGAAGTCATGGGGGCTGTAGTAAAGAGGAAAGAGTCAATGGCCTCTAGCCTACAGACAGTGCATTCGGAAAGTATTCAGACCCCTTGACTTTTTCCAAATGTTGTTACATTACAGCAGTGGCGGTTCTAGACACATTTTACTAGGGGGGCCAAGGAGGGGCCAGTGTTTAATCAGGGGGGCACACATAAAAAAACTGGCAACACATGATATTCAAAGATTATAAACTTTTTATTTTACTTAAAAATCATATGACATTTATTATAACACGTATTTTGTACAAGAGTGCAGATGCAAGAGAGATAGTGCCATAAAAATGAAAAAAAAAAAAAAAAAAAAATATTTAAAAAGTACAGGGTACAAATACAGGGTTCATATTCAATGTGAACAAAACTCCAGGATACAACAAAGGGTACAACAATGTGCCATTTCCTATTTATGGAAGCCCCACTACTGTGGACAGTTGATTCCACATTTTGTTTTAAGAAAGAAAACTTTCTGAGTGATTTATAAACAAAACACACTACCCTGTATCCATTTAGGTAAAATAAACCAAATCAGAAAAGAAATTCAATTCAAAGAGGCTTTACTAGCATGACCATATTGACATACAGTATTGCTAAAGCACATAAACAGGGAAACGTGTTACACATTAACATCCAGTAGTCCAATAGGATGCAGACAATAAACATTAAGTTAACATTCGTTTAAAAGCAACAATCATGTCAACACAATGTAGCAATATGAACAACACTGATGGATATCAGCAACAACATGAAAACAAGAATATTACAGGTGTCTGTGTGTGTGTGTGTGTCTGTGTCTTTGTGTACTTCACTGTCAGTTGATGAGCAGGTGTACAAAAAAGGCTTTACAACATATATGGGCAAGTCCATTTAGGACAGCACATTTCCACCATAGTTCACATTAGGAAAAATGACAGCATGAATGCTCACTAAACAAACATATACTACATATACCTTTTTATACACATTTTTTTTTCAGTAATTTTTTAAGAGTGAAAGGGGAAGTAAGCAATCGCTCATCATAGGATCATACATATTTCAGTTACAATATTAGTTACAATATTAGTGTTAGTTAGATCATCATGTCAAAGCTGGACCTGCAAAGTCTGAACGACACAAGTGTGCAATGATTGGAGTGATTTTGTTTCTTTTTTCTTGCTTTGCTTGTTTTCAAAAGGAAAAATCATAGTTGGTAAATAAAATAAACTTTCGTTGAAAGGTATCACACTGTATAATTTACAAATATCTAAAGAGGTTTAGTGGATGCCATAAAACATCTGTGGAGCTTGAAGATTTGTAGTACATAGATGTTTGGCAGAGATAATTCAAAAGAATAAAATCATAAACTCTATCTATCTATCGAGAGAGAGAGAGAGAGAGAGAGAGAGAGAGAGAGAGAGAGAGAGAGAGAAGTGTTTCCTTAGAGCAGTACATGCAGCAATCACTTAATGGAGTGATGTCATAATGGGCCACAAAACTTTGGGGATGTGGGTGGAAAGTTACAGGCAGGAGAGGGGAACCAACAGAAGCAGGTCTTGAGACATGAGTTTGCCCCTTTTTGAAAACCTCTTGAGAGAGGATTGGTGGGATATATATACATACATACAAACATACATACACTCTAGTAGTGTGTGGAACTACTGGTACTGTGAGGAAAAAAAGATAGATGATGTAAAATGAAAAAATAAAACAAGCTTCAGCTTCTTAAGACACGGTGGGTTCATCTAAGTAGACACATGTAACTTCATGTGGACACCAGACTGTCTTTGTCTACACATCTAACTTCATATGGACCCCAGACCGTCTCTGTTTACACATGTAACTTCATATGGACACCAGACTCTTTGTCTACACATGTAACTTCATATGGGCACCAGACTGTCTCTGTCTACACATGTAACTTCATATGGACACCAGACTGTCTTTGTTTACACATTTAACTTCATATGGGCACCAGACTGTCTCTGTCTACACATGTAACTTCATATGGACACCAGACTGTCTCTGTCTACACACGTAACTTCATATGGACACCAGACTCTTTGTCTACACACGTAACTTCATGTGGACACCAGACTAACTCCATTCATTTTACCGGTGGTATTGAGAACAGATAAACCCACCGTGTCTTAAGAAGCTCAAGCTTGTTGTTTTATTGTTCATTATATCTCTTTTTCCTCACAGCGGCACTCATACGCTACTAGCGTATATATCATATAGATACACTACAGCAACAGGATACGGCGGTTTGTGCTGTCTGGCAAAACGGTCCACAAATACATCAAGATCCAGAGCCTTGGCCCTTCTGGACTCTATGCTCAGGACACCAAGATCACTGAGTCTCTCATCACTAGTGGTGGACCGCAGGAAGGTTTTGATCAGTTTCAGTGTGGAGAAACTGCGTTCGCAAGAGGCTGAGCTTACAGGAAGGGTTACAGCAATCTTGCACAGTCTAAAGAGCTCAAAGAAAACTTCCCTGTATGGCTCAATAAAACAAACCAGCTCAACTGTACTGCATGGCTTTTTGACTTCACCACTCTGTATTTTTCTGTCCAAAACTCTCTTAAATTGATGGAGCTCATGCCCTAAATCATCAATGTCTGCATTATACAAACGGCCAAATGAAAAAACATTGCTCTCCTTTAAAAAGGTATCACTCTGGGGACTGAGAGACTGTATGCTTCTCATGAGCTCACAGTTTGTATTGGAGAAACGTCTGTTCAACTCATTGAGCATGCTGTCAATTACAGGATAGAAAAATGATGTGAGAAACATATCTTTGTCACGTTCTACCTCCCTCTGACCAACAGTGCTTAGCGTGCAGTAGCCACTGAGTCTAGAGCTCAGCATTTTCTGACGTTTCGCCACTGACCTTGTTGCAGAATCACACTGCTCACAAATATTCAATGCTTCATCCCACAACTCATCAAAGAAAGACTCCTGCCTGTGGTCTTTCAATGTCAGGACTAAAGCATTTACTAAGTCAACAGCACTTGACAGATCAACAGTTTGTGACTGTAACATGTCAGACAATAGCTTTGTCTCCCCAAACAACTTACGCAGAGTAACAAGATGCACAACAAATTCTTGGTCAATTTGAGCAAGAAGACCTCGGGCCTCAACAGTTCTTTCACCATGACGTTCTTGAGCAATCTCTTGCAGTAGTCGTTTAAGGGCAGGTAGAGTGTCCATGATATTACGTAGGGCTAGAAATCGGCATGACCAACGTGTGTCGCTTAAACGTTGCAGCTCTCTGGTTCTGCCATACATTTCTCTTTGGAGAGACAGCCATTTTGGGTGCACATATGAGGAAGAAGTAAACATATAAAGACTCTGTAACAAAGAAAAAAAACTCCTCCGTTTCTGGGACACTTTTGACTACATCAACTAACACTAAATTCAGACAATGAGCACTACAATGGACGTAGAAGGCAAATCTAGCCTGTTCTTTGATCCTTGCCTGAACCCCTGAATGCTTACCGCTCATAACGGCAGCGCCATCGTACGCTTGGCCTACGAGGTTATTTTTGTAGTCCAGGCCATAACGTTCCAGTAAGTGTACTATTTTTTCCAGTAAGCCCTGCTGCATCTAACCTCTCTGCAGATTCAAAATGGAGAAAACTCTCCTTAATGGCCCCATTGTAATAGTACCTGAGTGTGAAGGACATCTGTTCTTTTTTTGAAATATCCTTTGTTTCATCTGCCATGACGCTAAAAACCCACTTTTCTTCACTTCTTCTATGATTTCAGACCGAACCATTTCTGCCAAACAACCCAAAACCTCATTCTGGATGATCTTGCTTGTGTACTTTGCATTGTGAATGGAAGTTAATCTTCTCTTAACAAGTTGGTCGTGGTTAGCAACTGTGTTAAGAATTTCCCTAAAGTTTCCTTTGTTAGTGGACCCTTCAGATTCATCATGTCCTCTTTGTGCTATGTTTTGTGTAGCTGTAAGCAACAGCACTTCCCCAACTGTTTTAATGTATGCCTGATTCTCTTGTACTTGTTTAGTGTGTTCTTTGTCAAGGAGATCTTTTAGTGTTGCGTCAGTTCTAACAGCTCTTTGATAATCCCTCCATGCGATCATTGCACACTTGTGTCGTTCAGACTTTGCATGTAGTGAAAACCCTGCATTTCTCATAGTTGCCTTTTTCCAGTTTGTAAAACCAGGTGTTGAAACAAAAACGGTGTCTGGGGCATTTGGTGTGCTAAAATGTCTACATGCATAGCAACATGTAGAGTCCGTCATTACAGAATACTCAAGCCATGGATGAGTAGTGTACCAGTTTGGTCTGAAGCTTCGTCTTCTGTCCCCCCATCATGTGTGGTTGGGAATATCTTCAAGTTCGGCTGTACTGGTACGTCATACTTAGACTTGCTGATATCTGAAGAAGATGGACAGTAAACATAGGGCACAACTACAACATTTATTTACTGTATATCTGCATGTATTTCAAAATGTAGGCAAAGTATTTACTTAAAAAAAAAAAACAGAGCCATATTGACACAAAAAAGAATTAACAGCAGAAAGCAGCATTTTAAGGACACCCAGCAGGCCTACCATTACATTGTAATTGCATTGCTTTGCAAATAGTAAGAACCTTCCTCATCACAAACCTGATGGTGCAGTACTTGATCCACATGGATCCACTTGCTGTCCCTCTGGCTGTTCATCTCTCTGTCCCTGTATGCTTTCTTCTTCATGCTTCTCACCCTCTTCTTCATTCTCCTCGCCCTCTTCTTCATTCTCCTCACCCTCTTCTTCATCCTCCTCACCCTCTTCTTCATCCTCCTCACCCTCTGGAATTTCCCTCTCTTTGTCAGACCCCTCACTTTCATCACATGCTGGCTCTCCCTCTTCCTCAACTTTCTCAAAACCTCGATTTGTTTCTCTCACTTTTTTGTTTGCTGGGGCAAAAAATGACTTTATGTCCCTTCCTCGTTTCATGATAACTATTAGAAGAAGAAAAAACGTAGGGGCATGCATTACATTTTGTTACCTAACCATCCCTCCCTACTTAACACTGGCAGATAACCTGTTGATTACTTTACTAAAAAGGTATTTGTTATCGCGATGCAACAGCCAAGACGGATGAAGTTACGTGGTTAACATCACAACATTGTGTAGACCTAGCAAGGATAGCCTACTAACATTTGGATATTTGCTTCTGCTTCGATGAGTTTGCTTAGATATGATTACATTTCTAAACAAATCGAGACCAGACATTTAAAAACTTGATTTGATTTATGTGTGAGGAACAAAAGGAACATGTAGGCTATGTGCAAGAACAACAAGTCACTTATGATATTAAATCGTTTTTCTTACCTTCGACTCCTGCAAATCGTAGCTCCTCTCGCAAATAGTAGTTGCTGAGCTCTCATTCACCGAAGCAGCACCACACGTGGCAGGCAGGCAGATGGCAGGATACAGTTTTTGGGTGCGCCACTCTAATTTACCCGTGTAGAACGTTGCCGTGTAGAGCGTTGCATTAGTTCCGCTTTTGGCGCTCGCGTGTAAAATAGTTATAAATTCATAACTTTTTATTTGGTCAGCACGGGGCGGGCCACAGGGGTGGCCAGGGACATTTCCAGGGAGGCACGGGCCTCCCCCGGCCTCCGTGTAAAACCGCCACTGCATTACAGCCTTATCATAAAATTGATTAAATTGTCCCCCCCCATCAATCTACACACAATACCCCTTAATGACAAAGCAAAAATAGGTTTTCTGATTTTTTTGCAAAACAAACAAAACACAACTGAAATATAACATTTACATAAGTATTCAGACCCTTTACTCAGTACTTTGTTGAAGCACCTTTGGCAGCGATTACAGCCTTGAGTTTTCTTGGGTATGACGCTACAAGCTTGGCACACCTGTATTTGGGGAGTTTCTCCCATTCTTCTTTGCAGATCCTCTCAAGCTTTGTCAGGTTGGATGGGGAGCGTCGCTGCACAGCTATTTTCAGGTCACTCCAGAGATGTTTGATCGTGTTCAAGTCCGGGCTCTGGCTGGGCCACTCAAGGACATTCAGAGACTTGTCCCAAAGCCACTCCTGCGTTGTCTTGGCTGTGTGCTTAGGGTCGTTGTCCTGTTGGAAGGTGAACCTTCGCCTCAGTCTGAGGTCCTGAGTGCTCTGGAGCAGGTTTTCATCAAGGATCTCTCTGTACTTTGCTCCGTTCAAGGATCCTTTCCCTCGATCCTGACTAGTCTCCCTGCCGCTGAAAAACATCCCCACAGCATGATGCTGCCACCACCATGCTTCACTGTAGGGATGGTGCCAGGTTTCCTCCAGACGTGACGTTTGGCATTCAGGCCAAAGAGTTCAATCTTGATTTCATCAGATTTCACCTTGTTTCTCATGGTCTGAGAGTCCTTTTTAGGTGCCTTTTGGCAAACTCCAAGCGGGCTGTCATGTGCCTTTTACTGAGGAGTGGCTTCCGTCTGGCCACTCTACCATAAAGGCCTGATTGGTGGAGTGCTGCAGAGATGGTTGTCCTTCTGGAAGGTTCTCCCATCTCCACAGAGGTACTGTGGAGCTCTGTCAGAGTGACCATCAGGTTCTTGGTCACCTCCCTGACCAAGGCACTTCTCCCCCAACTGCTCAGTTTGGCTGGGCAGCCAGCTCTAGGAAGAGTCTTGGTGGTTCCAAACTTCTTCCATTTAAGAATGATGGAGGGCATTGTGTTCTTGGGGACCTTCAATGCTGCAGAAATGTTTTGGTACCCTTCCCCAGATCTGTGCCTCGACACAATCCTGTCTCGGAGCTCTACGGACAATTCCTTCGACCTCATGGCTTGGTTTTTGCTCTTATATGCACTGTCAAATGTAGGACCTTATATAGACAGTTGTGTGCTTTCCCAAATCATGTCCAATCAATTGGATTTACCACAGGTGCAAAAATGTCTAAAAACCTATTTTCACTTTGTCATTATGGGTTATTGTATGTAGATTGATGAGGAACATTTTTAATTTAATCAATTTTAGAATAAGGCTGTAACGTAACAAAATATGGGAAAAGTGAAGGGGTCTGAATACTTTCCGAATGCACTATAATAGCTCTTTCTTATTCTATTCAGTTAATCATCAATTATTCTGTTTATTATCTGTCCCAGAGACTCCCTTTCACCGGCTCTATCCAAGGTGGGCTGCAGGAGGGGAAGACCATCACTATTACTGGGAGACTTCACCATGGGGCAGACAGGTGGGTCAACACTCACCGATATAAGCTTTGTTAACACATTTCCTCATTCTTTGTCTTCCAGAGATTCAGTGGGTGCATTCTAGTCCAGATAATGCCTACTACACATTTTCTGTGCAGATTCTAAACTTGTTTGGAGAACTGTTTAACATCTCCGGAACCATATGCTCTCTCTCTCTATCTCAGGTTCCATGTGAATTTGCAGTGTGGTTCTAGGGCAGGGGCGGACATTGCTCTTCACTTCAACCCACGCTATGACAGTCACCCTGGATATGTGGTGGCCAACACCTTGCAGCAGTCCAAATGGGGGACAGAGGAGCGGAAGCAGCAGTCCCCATTCCAGCATGGCTCCGGCTTCAGCCTCGTGATCACCGTCCAGAGGGACGCCTTCCAGGTCACCCAAACCCTCCACTACTATAGTATATGGAGGATAGAGATGTATGATCTTAATTTAAGTCAAAATAATCCTGCAGCAACAAGAAATGTGAATTATTATGTGGATTATAATTAATGGGATTGATACATTTTTCGTTAGGGCAAATAAAGTCTGATATTTTTATAGGGGAAATTACAAACTTTAGAAGCCTTTTTAAACCTTGAATACACTCAAAGTTAGCATTTCCTGCTGTGTAGGAAAATTCTCAGCAACAAAAGTGATCAAATTAAGATCCTACATCTGTACATTCCGACTACACAATAACCTTTTCCGTCTGTGGCTGTGTGAATGACTGTAAAATATTACCCTTACAGAGCTTCCCATGATTTAAATGAAGTCAGTAATTCATGATCTAACATGGTGGTTCACTCGTTTTCTTGAAATTGTATGTTATGTATCTTTATTCTCTTTTTATCTATTTTACAGTGTGACTCAATTTATTCTAGTCTGTTTAGGAGTTAAAATGGATTTCAATTCATGGGTTGGAAAATAACTTGAATAGTTGTGACTGACTGAGTGAGTGACACCTGTTCCCTCACTCACTGTCCTCAGGTCCATAATGACTCTGCTTATGGTCGTGCTTTGTTCTCTGCCTTCAGTTGAATGCGAATGGGAACCATTTCATGACCTTCAAGCACCGTATCCCGTTTGACGCAGTGGACACCATCTCAGTCGAGGGGAAAGTGGAGGTGACCTCCATCGCCTTCCAGAACCCTGCGGTGAGTAGTACCTAACATATTAATTAGATGGACAGAGAATTTGAAGATAGTTCAACTGATTTAAAGTGATTTAATCTCCTTTAGCCCACCTTTCCTGCACAGCCAGGATTTCCGGCACCACCTGTATTCCCTTATTTTCCGGGATTTCCGGTGCAACCAGGATTTCCGGTGCAACCAGGATTTCCGGTGCAACCAGGATTCCCTTCTCACCCTGCATTCCCTTCTCACCCTGGATTTCCTTCTCACCCGGGATTTGCTGCGCAATCAGGATTTCCCGCACAACCAGGATGTCCAGTAAGTTAATCTGTATCTGAATCAATAATGATAATATATTGGCCAACCACTTCTTGGTTATCATTTTTTTTGTCAGATCTGTGATTTCTGTATTCCTTTCACTGTCTTTCAGAGTCTCTAGATGTTGGTTTTATGTTTAGTAGTACTGATAGTGCCTGTGATGGGGAATTTTAAGATCCCTAAAGTTCATATTTAGTTTAGAGTGATCTACTTCCTCTTTCTGTACAGTGACTGTATCGTTCTGTGAGTATAACCCCTGTCATTGTCTTTAGACAGATTGTGACAGTTACAGTAAATATACAGTAACCTGTTGCCACCATTCTTTGTAAATGACCTTCTACTTTCTTGTACTGTAGTGTTGCTGAGCAAATTTAGTTAGTTGTTGTATCGCATCAATGTATATTGGTCATAATGAATAATTTATTCAAATCTTCCATTTTCATCCAGGCTGTTCCATACAAGAACATGATCAATGGTGGACTCCACCCTGGACGCACCATCAACATCCAGGGAGTGGTTAACCCCAATGCCAATAGGTCTGATCCTGCCTTATTGTCTTTACAGTAAAGGGGAACCACAGTGAGAAATTCACTTCCCCTGGAGTTATAGGCACAATATAAAATCATAGTATATATTTTTTCTGTTGTTCCCCAAAGAAAAAAGCATAGAAGAACTTTGGCAATTCTAGTTCACCTCATTTGCATTGTATTACAAGTGTGTGTCAATGAGCCCTTGGCTTAGAAAGAAGTAGGCCTACAAAACATCCTGGAGGGTGCAACTGTAGCAGTTCTCCTGTCATGGTTTCTCCCCAACACTGATCTTATCCTTTTCTCCTTGCTTATAGGTTCCATATTAACCTACTGTGCAACTCTGGGATTGCGCTGCACTACAACCCCCGATTTGACGAGACCGTAGTGGTACGCAATAGCAAGCTGAGGGACCAATGGGGAAAGGAGGAGCGATCTGGTGGAATGCCCTTCAACAGGGGCCAGGCCTTCATGGTAACTAGCCACCATGAACCATCCACTTTCATCCAAGGCTGGTGTTACACGAAGCAGCTTGTATACAATCTCAGTTTCGAGGATTAATAATGATTTGTTGTTTCAGCACCAAGCATGCCAATCAAGCCCTTTCCTGATACAGATTTTCTTGCTGGTTTAGTCACTCAGACTGTGGCATGACGTTCATTAGAGATGATGCCGTACTGTTTCTCTCTCTATATCAGAGACTGAGTACTAATAAGGCTAGTTTTGTATTTTCAGCTGTCTATTTCATGTGAGGCTCAATGCTACAAGATAGTGGTCAACGGGAATCAGACGAGCACCTACAAACACCGCCACACCCTCCTCCAGCAGGTCAACGTCCTGGAGGTGGATGGAGACCTCAGTTTGACCTCTGTGATGGTTTAGGACTTTGGGTCACAACTGTGACTCAGCCACTTGTTTAATTTTGTGTCACCTCTGACCCAAACCACCACGTATTTGTTATGTGTTCTTGCCGCGATAAAAATTACATTCACTTTGTTTCCTTACTGCTAGCAGTGCCTGTAAGACTTGCTAATTGATTATTAGTGAGTGCTGTGCCATCGACTTCAAGGATGAGAAATGTGTTCCTGTTTGTTATAAATCACAGTCGAAAGCCATTAGAAATCACAGTGATTGCTTTTGCAATTTTTTGTAGAGCTACACAAATTCTTAAATCATTCTTACTTTGTGTGATATAATGCCAGATCTGACGTTATCTCTCATGAGAAGTACCCTGAGGACAATGCCTGGTAATTCCATACGTAACCTGGCTCATCACCAGTGGTCCCTACTCTTTTCTATAACATTTTTAAGTTACAGTATATACAGTATTGTGTTCTTAAAAAAAAAATCAAATGTGAAAATATGTTGCGTGAGACTGGCTATGCCTCTAAATCAAATATGTCCAACCATGTTTCTGGAGAGCTACCGTCCTGTAGGTTTTCACTCCAACCCTAATCTAGCACACCTGATTCTAATAATTAGCTGGTTGATAAGCTGAACCAGGTTAGTTACTGGGGTTGGAGCGAAAACCTACAGGAGGGTAGCTCTCCAGGAACAGGGTTGGAAACCCCTGCTCTAAATCCTTGTTCACACTGCAGGCCTTAATGCTGAAATCAGTTTTGTTTTTTAAAATCATTTTGGAATACTGACTGTCCAAACAGCAAGTTACAAGTGACCAAATAGGATTTGTGTGTGTTCAGACAGCAGTGATTTGCTGACATGTCTACACTAGTTGTCATAGTAACGATGGGTGTGTGCACTGTGGTGTAGGCTGATTGGTGGTGGTGCTCATGCTTCCTATCACTCAGAAGTTATGTAGCAAGCTAAGGTGACAACAATGCCTGCCATAGACTTTTCTCTGTTGATTTGAATGTTCAAAATCATAGTTAGTGTAAGAACATTTTTAAAGCCTCAGAGGAAAAGATGATCCAACTTTCAAAACGAGTCCTTTCTGGCTAGCCACAGCAGTCAACTAGCTAACTAGGTAGCTGTTTAGCTTTCTACCACGTTCACTAATTTGTTTGTAAACGATTAACAAGCTAGTTCCACATGTTCTTGTCAAAGGAGTAGCTAGACAGCGATAAAATATGCCAAATAACAGTCTAAAAACCACCTGAGGGCAAATAAATCAGATTTGATTGTTCAGACACAGGTCGCATGGCCAGGAATCAGATTGTATGTGCTTTTTGGCTGTTCAGACTGCAGGGAAAAGAACCGATTCGAATCGGATATGCAAGAAGATATGATTTGAGTCACTTCAAACTGCCTATATGAACAAGGCTTAAATTAAAATAAAACATGTTTTAAGAACTGTGTCTGTGTTTCAGCTAAAATACAGCTGGGGAAATAGGCAGCAGTCTCAAATTCAGACAGGGCAATGGATGCAATGCAAGGACTGACAGTCCATGAGGTTGACATGTTAGCTTCAAACATTGTGATGTTACATGGCCTACTTAGTTTATGAGACATTAAGATTAAGAAGATATTATTCCATAATCAATAGGCTATCAGTAATTAAAATGTTAATTGAAATGTCCATTGTCCAATTAGGCTTGGCAGGGTCGTGTTTCACGGGACGGAGGGCTCTCGACCTTCGCCTCTCCGAGTCCGTATGGGAGTTGCAGTGATGGGACAAGACTGTAACTACCAGTTGGAGAGAAAAATGGGTAAAAAGTACATAAATAAATAGCATTTTCACATGACCCTTCCCTTGTACTGTAAAATAAATTGAACACCCTCCCCCCTCATAGAACTAACTCAAAATAATGTTTACGACCACAAATAACAATAACTGTAGCGATCCTGTGTTTATAAATGTGGATATCAACTTTCCCAAGTGGCACAGCCTATGCCTTGCAAGGCTTCAGACTAGAAGGTTGAGGGTTCGCCGACCACTACAGACGAGCTCACTCTCCCTGCTTGTTCAAAATAATCCTGCAGTAACAGGAAATGTGAATGATCATGTGGATTATAATTAATGTACATTTTTCATAAGGTAAAATCAAGTCTGAGATTTTTTTTTTATTACTTTCCAACCCCACCACCCCTTCCCTACTTGGAGTAAACTAGTGAACAACAAAGCTTAGGCATCTCCTTCCAGCTTATACATACTATATACATTTTATGGACACAGTACATTTTACAATAATTCTATTTTGTTTGTTTTTACTCCTGAACTTCCTCTACCCTCAACTTCTCCGATCATTTTCATGATGTCCATCCGGTTTGCTTCTATATGCCATATCTTTCTAACTGTGCTCTTTCACAAAAGCTCCCAACCTACAACCTATATACTTATTATGGACACAGTATGCTTACATTATTAGTTATCTTGTTGTTATTTGTTGTTAGTTGTTATTAGTCCCATCCTTCAATTCCATTCAACACCTCCCATCTATCGCTTAACACCATCCATATAGGATTTCTATTTGCCATATATATTTCAACTGTACTGTGATGTCTTACAAAAGTTCTGAACCTTTCTATTCTCATTGCTTCTACAGATTGTGAATTGAAAATAAACATTTTTGCTAAAAGTATTATTATATTATTGATTGATTGACTATTACTTTTCAGATCACCCAGTAATGCTAACTGTAAGTCGCTCTGGATAAGAGCGTCTGCTAAATGACTAAAATGTAAAATGTAAAAAATGTAATGCTATCTGCAAGGTTAGCTCCAGGTAAATATTGCAACCCTTTAGCTATTCCTGGACCTGTGTCCAAAAACAAGCTACAAATGGACAGTACCAAAACAAATGACCTAAGGATTCTGTCTCTTCACAGCAAAATCTGCGGAGCTGGGAAGATTGTATCCCCCATATAAATAACATTCTATTGGTAGCAAGAATTTTGTATAATCATTTAAATTGAAAGATTCTAAGTTTTGAATCCGGTGTCGTTTTGCTGTTCATAAACACTATGCCATGGGATCGGTATGTCAAAAATCTCTTCCCAACTATTTTGTAATCTATATGGGACAGCTGTCAATCCTTTGGTCCTTTAATGAAACTGATATACTTTTTTATTTATCACAGTTTTCCTTAACCAATGATGTTCTTTAATGCAAGGCCGACAGACAATTTCCTTACGTTCTCTCCCTTCCACTTTCCTCTTCCATTTTTGCGGTAAGGCTGCAATTATTTGGTTGTAATTTTGGGTAGAGCAGACATTTCCATATGATATCATTTACGAAGATTATACCTTTTTTGTCAATTTGTATATTTGAGTTTAACCACAATATTTGTTGCATTATTTGTTCTGTTGTTTCTGGAGGATTAAATTGAAATTGCAACCAACTTTCTATGGCTTGTTTTAGAAATAGTGGTATTTGGGAGATGATTTCCCTTTCAAATAACTGAAAGTGAGTGGTTGTAATCTGAATAAAGGGAAAAAGGCCATTCTTGAACATTGGGTGAGACAATCTTACTAATTTGCTAGAGAACCAGTTCGGATTTAAGGAGAACTTTTGTATGACTGAAGCTTTTAGTGATAGGTCTAATGCTTTAATATTTAATAATTTCTGTCCTCCGAATTCATATTCATTATATAAATAGGCCCGTTTAATTTTGTCTGGCTTGCCGTTCCAAATAAAATTGAATATTTTTTACTCATATAATTTAAAAAACTGTTCGCTAGGCGTAGGCAAGACCATAAGCAAATAGGTAAACTGGGATAATACTAAAGAGTTAATCAGGGTGATTTTTCCACAAATTGACAGGTATTTACCTTTCCATGGTAGCAAGATCTTTGCTAAATTTCTATTAAAATGTATTGAAGTGAGATCATTTATTTCCTTTGGGATATGTATTCCGAGTATATCCACATCACCATCAGACCATTTTATTTATTTATTTTTTAGTTTTTAGTGATCCAATACGTAATATAGTACATTTGTCATAATTTGGTTGTAATCCAGAGAGGTTAGAAAATGTATATAGATCTTCTATGAGGCTGTGGAGGGATTCTAGTTGTGGATTTAAAAGAAAACATTAATCATCAGCGTACAATGACACCTTTGTTTTTAAGCCCTGGATTTCTAATCCCGTGATATTATTGTTGGATCTGATTTTAATAGCTAACATCTCGATGGCCACAATAAATAGATATGCCGATAGTGGACAACCTTGTTTCACTCCTCTTGACAGTTTAAAACTTTCTGAGAAATAGCCATTATTTACTATTTTACACCTAGGGTTACTATACATGATTTTAACCCATTTTATAAGAGATTCTCCAAAATTGAAATGCTCCAGGCATTTATATATAAACCCCAGTCATACTTTATCAAATGCCTATTCGAAGTCTGCTATGAATAGCAGGCCTGGTTTCCCATATTTTCCATAGTGTTCTATTGTTTCCAATACTTGCCTTATATTATCTCCAATGTATCTTCCATGTAAAAAACCTGTCTGATTAGAATGAATAATATCCGACAATACCTTTTTAATTCTATGCGCTATACATTTTGCTAGAATCTTTGCATCACAACACTGAAGTGTAAGGGGTCGCCGATTTTATTTTCCACTTGTATCCTGTTTCAGATAATCTACCATTTACATAGGAGTGGTTAAAACATGCTAATAACGGTCCTCTTAGTATATCAAAAAAGGTTTGGTATACCTCGACTGGTATGCCATCCAACCCTGGAGTTTTCCCGGACTTAAAGTCTTTAATTGCATCCAGAAGTTCCTCCTCTGTAATTTCACCTTCACATGAGTCTTTCTGTATGGCTGTTAATTTTAAATGATCAATAGAAAAAAAATCTCTACAATTAGCTTCAGTTAGAGGAGATGGAGGCGACTGAAACGAAAACATATGCTTAAAGTACTTTGTTTCCTCCTTCAAAATATAATTTGGTGAATCATGGGTGACTCCGTCATTTGTAACCAGTTTCATTAAATTATTTTTGGTAGCATTCCTATGTTGAAGATTAAAAAATAATGTGGTGCATTTTTCCCCATATTCCATTCAGTTTGCTTTATTTTTTATAATATATTACACTTAATCTTTCTTGAATAAGTTTCTCCATTTATTTTTGTTTTTCCTCTAATTTATTCTGAGCCTCTATGTTACAGTTTTTATTGCTATCTATCTGTTCTGTTAGACCTTCTATTTCCTTTGTTAGTATGGACTCTTTTGACCTAAATTGCTTTTGTTTTCGAGATGAGTACTGAATTGCATGGCCTCTAAAGGCACATTTAAAAGTGTCCCATACAATAAGGGGATTTGCTGTACCTATGTTATGTCGGAAAAAAACAGTTATATATTCCTCTGTCCTAGTTAAAAACAAGTTATCATCGAATAGGCTTTGATAAAATTTCCAATATCCTCGCCCACGTGGAAATTCAGTAAGAGTATATGTCAATTATGTCAATTATATGATGGTCCGACCGCATTCTGTCCCCTATCAACACTTTTTAAACTTTTGGTGCCAACGAGAATTACATAAGAAAGAAGTCAAGACGACTAGCTTGATTGAGTCTCCGCCATGTATATCTCACTAGATCAGGATATTTAAGCCTCCATATAGAGTTGAAGTCGGAAGTTTACATACACCTTAGCCAAATACATTTAATACATTAGGTCAGTTAGGATCACCACTTTATTTTAAGAATGTGAAATGTCAGAATAATAGTAGAGAGAATGATTTATTTCACCTTTTATTTATTTCATCACATTCCCAGTGGCTCAGAAGTTTACATACACTTAATTAGTATTTGGTAGCATTGCCTTTAAATTGTTTAACTTGGGTCAAACGTTTCAGGTAGCCTTCCACAAGCTTCCCACAATAAGTGGGTGAATTTTGGCCCATTCCTCCTGACAGAGCTGGTGTAACTGAGTCAGGTTTGTAGGCCTGCTTGCTCGCACACACCTTTTCAGTTCTGCCCACACATTTTCTATAGGATTGAGGTCAGGGCTTTGTGATGGCCACTCCAATACCTTGACTTTGTTGTCGTTAAGCCATTTTGCCACATCTTTGGAAGTATGCTTGGGGTCATTGTCCATTTGGAAGACCCATTTGCTACCAAGCTTTAACTTCCTGACTGATGTCTTGAGATGTTGCTTCAATATATCCACATAATTTTCCTTCCTTTATTTACAGATAAAAAGATGCAGAATAGTCCAGGAGACGGAGCGGGTGGCGGAGATGAGTAGGTGGTGGTGAAGTGGCAGATGAACTGATGGCACGGCAGGGGTTGGGTGAAGGTTCCGGGAGAATGACTGTAGACAGAAAAAACAGAGGTAAGTAGAAGGCAGGTCAACAAGGTGCAAAAAACAACAAAACTAACGCTAGTACTCAGAGGCTGATACGCTGGCAAAACATACTGTTTATGGCTAACGATCCGGCAGGGAATGGATGTCAGGTCAGAGCTTATGAAGGGGTGATGATCAGGACCAGGTGTGCCGAAGCTGATGAGAAGCAGGTGCGGGTAATCGAGAGATCACCCGCCTAGCAACGTCGCCCGGCAACCGGACAGGGTGCGTTCAGGCACCTTCGGGAAACAGGAGATACAGAGCAGAAAAACGGCAACACAGGCAGGAACAGACTCAGGACGCAGGGTTCATGACAAAAACAGATGGGGACTTCTCTTCAGTGTATGGGTCGCTCAGGTGGGTGTCTAGGATATAGGGTTGGGGATCGTTCCATCATGATAGGACAATAAAAAAATTGATTAGATGTATATTAGATTATTTTTAAATGTATTCCCTCATCTGCACAAAATTGAAAGCTCTCTCTCACAACCCCTGCTCACAGACACACGTTGGTTCTGGGATATGCAACCATTTCCTTTCTCACTCACTTAACGCCACACTTTTCCAAACACATTTTGAAGATGTATTATTTTGCTTGTCATCTTTTCTTGTAATAAATCAAATCACATTTTATTGGCCACATGCGCCGAATACAAAAGGTGCAGACATTACAGTGAAATGCTTACATACAGCCCTTAACCAACAGTGTATTTATTTTTAAGTGCTGTAAGAAAGAAGTCCTTCACAATTTTTTCGGTAACCTCTCCTTCTTTTTCTTGGATACCCGTAAGTACTAGATTTTCTCTCATCGATCTAGTTTGTATATCTAGTAAGGCTTCTCTCAGGAAGTTGTTCTCCTTTTTAAGTTCCTTAACGTCCGTTTCTATCTTAGTAACTGTCCCTTTTAGTTTTTTTTGTATCTTTCTCCATTATCGCAGCTTTTTCGTCACTCATTTCAAGACTCGCCTTCAACTCTTTTACATAATTACCGACCAACTCTAGTATGCCCAGTTTGTCATTTATCGACTTCAACAGATCGTTTTCCACACTTACCAGTCCCAGTGGTGAAAAGCATAAATCATCTGTATCAGTCGAGGAGTCGCGTTTTCTCTTGGAGATTGATTCTCCTCGTTTATCCTCCGTCATGTTTGAGTGTTGCTTGTTGTTGTAATATTTGTCGATACATTTCTCTAACCTTATGATTTGTTTTATGATATTATCCAGATTGAATGTTATTACCTGCGAATATATATAAGTGCTAATATTTAGTCTAACTTACTAATATTGAATATTATCTGACTCCTTGAAGTCTGACTCCTTGAAGTCTGACTCCTTGAAGATTGTTTCCAAGGGCTTGTGGTCTGACTCCACCTAGATCTGTTTCCTATACAGGTATGATGAAACTTCTCGCAGCCATACACTATCGCCAGTAGCTCTTTTTCAATTTGAGCGTATCTCTTTCGACAGTCTGTTAGAGATCTTGACCCATATGCGATTGGCTGACCATCATGCAGAATCACAGCTCCCAAGCCGTCTGCGCTTGCATCCACAGATAGTTTCACTGTTGTTGTTTTTTTAACATCGTAGTACTTTAACACTGGCGCATTGCTGACAAATGTTTTCAAGCTTTTGAAGCTCTGTTCCTGTGAAGACTCCCAGTGCCACTGAACGTCTCCTTCCAGTAGTTGTCTCAGTGGTGCGCTGACATCTGAGAGATTTGGGATGAACTTTGCGAGATACTGAAACATTCCCATGAACCTCTGAAGAACTGCTTTGTCCTCTGGCTTTGGCATTTCTTGTATTGCTCTGACCTTTTCGGAGTCTGGTTTCAGGCCTTCTTTGCTTAACACATGTACAATGTAGCGAATTTCTGTCATTCTGATTTTGCACTTGTCCTTATTCAGTTTCTAGTTGATGCTTCTCAGTCTGTCTAGTAGCTGTCTCAGTCTCTGGTCGTGCTGCTCTGTGTCATCACCCCAGACAAGAATATCATCCATGATGTTTACGACATCTTCCAGACCTTCCAAATGCTGAGCGAGGCACCTCTGGAAGACCTCTGGAGCGGACACGATTGCGAACGGCAGTCTCTTGAATGAATACCTCCCAAACGGCGTATTGAACGTGCAGAGTCGGGAGCTCTCTTCATCCAGTTGGATTTACCAGAATCCTTGGTTTGCATCAACTACTGAAAATACCTTGGTGTTAGGCATTTCAGGAACTACCTCTTCAATGGTACGTAAAGGATAATGTTCTCTCTTGATGGCTTTGTTTAGATCCTGTGGGTCCATGCATACCCGTATTTTGTTTGGCTTCAAGATTGTCACGAAGCTGGCTCAGTTTGCCTGACGACGACATCCATGTTTTCCATGCGGTTCAGTTCCTTTTCAAGTTTTTATTTTAGTACTACAGGCACTTTTCTGGGTGAGTGAACCACTGGTGTGACTTCTTGGTCTATTTGTATGTGATGAACTCCTGGAACACATCCAAGTATTGTGAATAAATCTTCATATTCACTCAAAATGTCAGTCTCTGTCCTTTGTTCAAGCTTGAATATTCTCTGTATTAAGCCCATTTGCAGACAAGCTGATCTTCTAAGTATTGTAGGTGCATCTTGCTCTATTACTTGAAATTCCAGTTCAGACACTTTCTCTTTGTATTGACATTTGGGCGTTTTCTTGCTTTTTGGCTCCATCTGGTGGCCAGAATACGTCACTTGCTTGCAGTTGGATTTTTGCATGGAATCGCCACTCACTTTCACTTTCAGCGTTTTCAAGTCTCTCACCGACAATAAGTTACACTCAGCTCCTGTATCCAGCTTAACAGTACGTTTGTGGTTGTTTATTTTCAGTGTTTCTGTCCACTGCTCTTTCTCAGTATTTTTTTCATTGACATTCACTAGCTGAGCTACACATTGTACTTCACTCTGTTTCACTTCAATTGTCCCAATGAACATGACCTCATTTCCTGCTGTCGCCTCCCTGCAGGAGATCTGATTCTCTGAGTAATCTGCCTCGCACTAGGTCATTTGTGATTCCACACACAATTCAGTCCCGTATCAGTGACTCGGTAAATTATAGAAACTCAGTCTTTTGCTTAATTTTTTTAGATCAGTCATCAATTGACTCTGTTTGTCCTTGCACTCTCATAAAAAAGATATGCCTCAGGTACGGCAGATTTTTTCTTGGCTCACTGTACATTCAGAAAAGCTCTTTTAATACATCCAAGTCATCTACATCATCGTCAAAATCAAAAGTATTGAATACCTTGATTGCATCATCTCCGGCTACGTGCAGGAATGTGGCACATTTGACTTTTTCGGGTTTCTCGTTGATGCCACTGGCGATGATATAAAGGTTGAATTTCTGGATACACACTCTCCAATTTTCAGCTAGATTTCCGTCTAGGTTCAGATTATTTGGTGGTCTCATTTGTTACATGTTTCGGAATGTTGAGCTTTCCTTGTATTAGTTTTTAACTTCGGACAACATGTAATATATTAGCACACTGAGACAGGGATGGGGGTAGAAGAACAAAGTTTATCAGATGTCATGGGTGAAGTGCAAGTACAGAATATCATATGTAGTCATTTGTAACAGCGCCACCCTCAGGCACTCCAGGTAAGTACATGTACATACATGACACCTCAAATACACTACAAGTTTTACATTTCCTGCATTCCAGGAAAGTTCTCCTGCAACAGGGTGATCAAATTAAGATCCTACATATGTACAGTATTTCTTACAATCTTCTATTTTGACTGGAATTTTGTTGGTCATTGGTAATAAGTGTAGCAATTATTCCAGTTCAAAATAGTTTTGCACAGTACTTTATTCATCAGATTGTGCTGCTGTCCTCTCTTGTTGTAATAAAACGAGTCTGTGACCGTAGTTGCGGGATCATTTTTTTGGGTGTGCCCTTTTTTGTATTTGTATTTATTATGGATCCCCATTAACCTGGCTCCAGCGAAATTAAGGCAGTTATACATTTGAAAAACATTACAATAAATTCATAACATATTTCACATCATATTAAGTGTGTGCCCTCAGGCCTCTACTCTACTACCACATATCTATAACACAAAATCCATGTGTACATGTGTGTATCCTGTGTTATTGTGTGTTTGTATGCATGTGTCTACGTTTGTGTTGCTTCACAGTCCCAGCTGTTCCATAAGGTGTATTTATATCTGTTTTTTAAATCTAATTTTACTGCTGGCATGAGTTACTTGATGTGGAATAGAGTTCCATGTAGTCATGGCTCTATGTAGTACTGTGCGCCTCCCATAGTCTGTTCTTGAATTGGGGACTGTGAAGAGACCTCTGGTGGCATGTCTTGTTGGGTATGCATGGGTGTCCGAGCTGCGTGCCAGTAGTTCAAACAGACAGCTCAGTGCATTCAACAAGATTGGCACAATAACAAGTAGTGATGAAGTAAATCTCTCCTCCACTTTGAGCCAGGAGAGATTGACATGCATATTATTAATGTTAGCTCTCTGTGTACATCCAAGGGCCAGCCGTGCTGCTCTGTTCTGAGCCAATTGCAATTTTTCTAAGTCCCTCTTTGTGGCACCTGACCACACGACTGAACAGTAGTCCAGGTACGACAAAACTAGGGCCTGTAGGACCTGCCTTGTTGATAGTGCTGTTAAGAATGCAGAGCAGTGCTTTATTATAGACAGACTTCTCCCCATCCTAGCTACTGTTGTATCAATATGTTTTGACCATGACAGTTTACGATCCAGGGTTACTCCAAGCAATTTAGTCTCCTCAATTTGCTCAATTTCCACATTATTCATTACAAGATTTAGTTGGGGTTTAGGGTTTAGTAAATGATTTGTCCCAAATACAATGCTTTTAGTTTTGGAAATATTTAGCACTAACTTATTCCTTGCCACCCATTCTGAAACTAACTGCAGCTCTTTGTTAAGTGTTGCTGTCATTTCAGTCGCTGTGGTAGCTGAGATGTATAGTGTTGAGTCATCCGCATACATAGACACACTGTCTTTACTCAAAGCCAGTGGCATGTCGTTAGTAAAGATTGAAAAGAGTTAGGGGGCTAGACAGCTGCCCTGGGGAATTCCTGATTCTACCTGAATTTTGTTGGAGAGGCTTCCATTAAAGAACTCTGTGTTATGTTAGACAGGTAACTCTTTATCCACATTATAGCAGGGGGTGTAAAGCCATAACACAAAAGTCTTTCCAGCAACAGACAATGATCGATAATGTCAAAAGCCACACTGAAGTCTAACAAAACAGCCCCCACAATCTTTTTATCATCAATTTCTCTCAGCCAGTCATTTGTGTAAGTGCTGTGCTTGTTGAATGTCCTTCTCTATAAGCATGCTGAAAGTCTGTTGTCAATTTGTTTACTGTAAAATAGCAATTTATCTGGTCAAACACCATTTTTTCCAAAAGTTTACTAAGGGTTGGTAACAGGCTGATTGGTCGGCTATTGAGCCAGTAAAGGGGGCTTTACTATTCTTGGGTAGCGGAATGACTTTAGCTTCCCTCCAGGCCTGAGGGCACACACTTTCTAGTAGGCTTAAATTGAAGATATGGCAAATAGGAGTGGCAATATTGTCCACTATTATCCTCAGTAATTTTCCATCCAAGTTGTCAGAACCCTGTGCCTTGTCATTGTTGATCAACAATAATAATTCCACACTTACTTTACGGAATTCAAAATTACAATGCTTGTCTTTCATAATTTGGTCAGATATACCTGGATGTGTAATGTCAGCATTTGTTGCTGGCATGTCATGCCTGTTTGCTAATCTTGCCAATTAAAAAATTATTAAAGTAGTTGGCAATATCAGTGGGGTTTGTGATAAATGAGCCATCTGATTCAATGAATGATGGAGCAGAGTTTGCCTTTTTGCCCACAATTTCATTTAAGATGCTCCACAGCTTTTTACTATCATTCTTTATCATTTATTTATTTCATAGTGTAGTTTCTTCTTCTTTTTAACAGTATTACTATGGTTCGTAGGCATATGATTACTTCATACAATAGCTGTAGGATCAGCAGAGGCATTCCGGGCAGTAAGAGAGACATAAATTAGGTTTACATTGTGCCTTCCAACGCCCCTAGGATAATGTACATTTGCGGAATCATTATGAATCAGTGAATTCTATTCATGGCAGCCAGGTAGGTGCTAGCCTCTGGATTCGCTAGCGAGCGCTGTTTCGTTCCTCAGGAACACAAGCATACCCTAGACAAGTGCATGCAGCGTGCATTCGGAGAGGGAACAAAAATCAAGACTTCGGACGCACTTGTGTTGGAGCGCACCAAAGGTCATTTCTACACCACAGCCTACGGAAGTGAAGAGTAGCTGGTCACCGGTCAGCATATTGTTAAACTGATACATCAGTCATTCAGCCTATTCATTTTCATCAGGCTAGATTGGAGATAATAAAAATTATTTTAGGCTACCTGTCACGACTTCCTCCGAAGCTGCCTCCTCTCCTTGTTCGGGCAGGCTTCGGCGTTCGTCGTCACCGGCCTTCTAGACACTGCCGCTCCTCATCTCATCTTTCCATTTGTTTTGTCTTGTTTATTACACACACCTGGTTTATATCCCCTCATTAGTATCTGTATAAGTGTTCCCTCTGCCCCCCTGTCTGTGTGTGTGATTAGTTAATGTGGAGGTGACTCTAGCTCGGTGGAGCTACTTTGTATTTTGTATCGCCGGGATATTCACCCGTGTGCCTTGTTTTTCTCCAGTGCGCCGTATTTACCGCACTGGAGTGTTTTACGCATTGCTGCGTACCGCTGTGTTCCTGAATAAACCATATATTTTGGGATTTACCCTCCTGCGCCTGACTCCGTCCAAAATCACCCACTCCAAAATCACACACCAGTATCATGGAGTCAGCAGGAGCGGATGCCTGGAGTTGTGGAGCGGGTCCGGGAGCACTCCAACATGCTAGCCAGCTTGGGAGGAGCGATGGATCGGGTTATCCAGGTCGTCCAACGCCTGGAGAAGAGAGGACCCAACCATTCTGGACCAGCGA
The DNA here is from genome assembly GCF_020615455.1 of Coregonus clupeaformis. Taxonomy (NCBI): domain Eukaryota; kingdom Metazoa; phylum Chordata; class Actinopteri; order Salmoniformes; family Salmonidae; genus Coregonus; species Coregonus clupeaformis. Next base: position 15,769,408 of record NC_059197.1, on the reverse strand, counting down.
CCGGATCTAGCCACCCACACTCCAGCACCCAGAGGGATTCACCTATCATGACCGAGGGAGTATGACGGGACAGTGGCCCGTTGCCAGGGATTCCTCCTGCAGCTGGACCTTTTCGACCATCTGCCCGGCTCCATCGGACCGGGAGAAGGTGTCCGCCCTCGTCTCCTGCCTCTCGGGGAAAGCCCTGGAGTGTGCCAACGCGGTCTGGAGTGAAGGAGGAGACGCGTTGGACAACTATGGGGTGTTCGCTCGCCTCTTCCGGGCAGACTTTGATCACCCCCCGAAGGAAGAGAGGCGGGCGAGCAGCTAGGCCACCTGAGGCAGGGGACGAGGACCGCGCAGGACTTTGCCCTGGAGTTTCGAACTCTAGCGGCTGGATCCGGGTGGAACGAGCGGGCCCTCTTCGACCACTTCCGGTGCAGCCTGCGAGAGGACGTTTGAAGGGAGCTAGCCTGCCGTGATACCACGTTGACTTTCGACCAGCTGGTGGACATGGCCATCCGGTTGGACAACCTGCTAGCTTCAAGAGGACGTCCTGGAAGGGGCCTGCCCGTTTCACCCCCCTTCAACCCGGATTCTGTTCCGATGGAGCTGGGTGGTGCAGCGATCCGGGAGAACGGAGAGCGACAACTCCAGTGTCACTCTTGTGGCAGGAGAGGACATTCTGCTGCACGCTGACGTCAGGGTTCTTCCGGGTCTGGAGGCGGCAGGCAGGGCACTCTTGCGTCACCCCAGGTAGCGCAAACCCACACTCGTTCAGAGCCCTCTGCTGTGCACTGCACCATACACGTCAACTTGCCTGATTATCAGGTAGTTCCCCAGTGTAAGGCGCTGGTCGATTCAGGCGCAGCTGGGAACTTTATGGACAGAATTTTAGCTAATTGTCTCTGTATTACATTGGTTCTCCTACCCATTCCATTACCCATCAAAGCACTTGACAGTCAACCATTAGGGTCAGGTTTTGTTAGGGAAGTTACAGCACCTGTCACGATGATCATGCAGGTCAAATTGATCAAATTCACCTTCTATATGATTGAGTCCCCTGATTTCCCCGTTGTGTTGGGTCTTCCATGGTTCGCACTACACGACCCCACCTTTTCATGGCTGCAGAGGGTTCTCACAGGGTGGTCGCGAGATTGTCAGGGTAGGTGTCTAGCTGTTTCCGTTGGTGCAACCACGGTGGAGGTAGTGTCTGGACATTCCCCCCGAATACCTCGATTTGGCGCACGCGTTCTCCAAAACGCAGGAGACCAAATTACCACCCCATCGGGCGGGGGATTGTGCGATAAACCTCCGGGTAGACACTGTGCCTCCCAGGAGTCATGTATATCCCCTGTCGCAGGCTGAAACGGAGGCTATGGAGACGTACGTCTCTGAGTCCCTGCGCCAGGGGTTCATACGTCCCTCCACTTTGCCCGCCTCCTCAAGTTTCTTTTTCGTGAAGAAGAAAGACGGAGGTCTGGGCCCTTGCATTGATTACTGGGCACTTAATCAAACCACCATTCGCTATAGCTACCCTCTACCCCTCATCTCCTCTGGTATCGAATCAATGCATGGGGCGCGCTTCTTCACAAAATTAGATCTCCGGAGTGCGTACAACCTGGTGCGTGTTCAGGAAGGCGACGAGTGGAAGACAGCATTTTTATTTTACCTTTATTTAACTAGGCAAGTCAGTTAAGAAAAAAATCGTATTTACAATGACGGCCTACACCGGCCAAACCCGGACGACGCTGGGCCAATTGTACGCCGCCCTATGGGACTCCCAATCACGTCCGGTTGTGATACAGCCTGGAATCGAACCAGGGGGTCTGTAGTGACGCCTCAAGCACTGAGATGCAGTGCCTTAGACCGCTGCGCTACTCGGGAGCATTCAGTACAACCACGGGGCATTATGAATACCTGGTGATGCCGTGCGGGTTGATGAATGCTCCATCAGTCTTCCAGTCCTTTGTGAATGAGGTGTTTCGGGACATGCTGGGTCACGGTGTGGTGGTCTACATTGATGACATTCTGGTGTATTCCGCTACGCGCGCCGAGCATGTGTCCCTGGTTCGCGAAGTGCTGGGCCGACTGTTGGAGAATGACCTATATGCCAAGGCAGAAAAGTGTCTGTTCTTCCAACAGTCCGTCTCCTTCCTCGGATACATCACCACCTGCTTACTGGAGGGAGACCGCATTTCAGCCATGTGTAATTGGCCGACTCCAACCACGGTAAAGGAGGTGCAGCGCTTTATTGGCTTTGCCAACTACTATCAGAGGTTTATCCGGGGCTTTGGCAAGGTCGCAGCTCCCATCACTTCCCTGTTGAAGGGTGGGCCATCCCAGCTCCGCTGGTCTGCTGAGGCTGACAGGGCTTTCAGTAACCTGAGGGCTCTGTTCACCTCAGACCCGGTACTGCCCAGAACTCTCTCCGCCACTCCTCCACTAACCTATCTCCCTTTCAATGTGTTTTAGGTTATCAGCCGGTCCTGGCACCGTGGCATCAGAGCCAGACCGAAGCTCCTGCGGTGGATGACTGGTTTCGGCGCGCGGAGGAGGAGACGTGGAACGCTGCCCACATCCACCCACTGACGACAATAGCTGTATGATAGCAAGCATCGTTTTTTATACCAAAGTTATTACCAAACTTCTAAAAACGAAGCCCTCAGTAGAAGATTCCAGTAGGTACTCAACATTGTTACTTTTTAGACTTTGGAGGACATTTTCATAGAGAAAAATGATTGTGCCATTAGGACCAAACCTCGTTATAGTCTTCCACCGTGATTTAATTTGAAACCTTTCTATGTGCATTATAAGGAGGCGATTATTTAACTCGAGTTTAGTAAACTTAGCATTGCACATAAATAGTCACAGATTTATAACGCATGATTGTTGAACAAGAAAGGTTGCTTCTGTAAAGTTACAAATTCTGGCAGGTACGAAATTCTCTGCTCTGTGTGGTGCAAGGTGAAGTCTCAAAGCCGTTGCAGAGTCTAGTGGAGTGGAAATCTACCCTAGGTGTGTGGCAGGGCCTGGGGAGAGGCCACTGCCAAGGACGAGAGCAAAGAGCGGTCTCAGGGTACATAGGCTCAGGATCCATGGTTGATGTCCGCACTAAAGACTTTATTTGAAACTCTTAATTAAAATAACACACTTTCAGTTGACAACTTATGATTTAGCAAACAAAGGACAACAGAACATAGTAACCCACTATCTCCTGGACCTCTTTTCAGTGAATAAATGCAGCAGGTGATATCCCAGATTATTCCTTTAACATTCTATTAACTTCACATTTCAGCATACTTAACGTTGAGCATCAATGGATGGAAGTCCTCAATTGATACAGTTTTTGTCTCATTTTAATCCTAGTGTTCAGTGGGAAGAAAATGTCACCCATAGGGATTGGAATGTAATCCGCCTCTTCTACTTCTCTCAAAGTACATGAAGTCGATGAGGAAGCAGGCTCCCAGCAACACCGCCTTCATCTTCACATCCAGGTCCATGGGGAAGGAGATTCCAAAGTTATCTGCATCTGTGGAGGCTTTCCGCAGGAATCCAAACCACTGCTTACTGATCTGCCCCACCACCACCGTCTCATCCAGAGACTTCACATCAAAGTTGACATCTGAACAGCATTGACAGACAACACATGGCCCCTGGATCTTAAGCTGGGGCTCTCTCCTCACGTTCTGCACAGCGAGTGTGGGCAGGTAAGGGTGCCACTCCTGCACCACATATCCTATGGGGTTACCAGGGGGACTCTGCACCTCCAGCTTTTGCAGGCAGCAGGGGAAGCAGCAGGAGTCGCACCTCAAAGGGCGTATCAGGTTCATCACTTCCTGTCCCAGGTTGTCCTGGATGTGAAGGGTGAAAGGTCGGTCGGGCCGCAGAACTGTAGAGTGCAGCAGTCGTTCTCCTTTGCTACAGCAAACACTTGCTGCCCGACACTGTTCTTTACAATGTAGTTATTATTCACCTCCCAGCCCAGAACCACTTCAGCCAGATTAACTTTCTGATGGATGAGGAGCTGGTCTATCTGAGTCAGGTATTCCAGTCCTGAAGGGCAGGCTAGTGGTCTGAGAGGGGCAGGCATTATCACAGGAGCCTGAGGGGGCACAAAGCCTGGGGGTAGTGGGACTCCGGGTATCATGGGGGTGGGGTAGAGACCTGGGCGTAGTGGGACTCCGGGGCACATGGGTGCGGGGTAGAGGCCTGGGGATAGAGGGACTCCGGGGCTCGTGTATGCTGGGTGGGAAGCATTATGGCCATGTGGCACCAATGTCATGGCCTCGGTCATGATCACCTGTCCTAAGCCAGCAGGGGCAGGAATCATCACAGGAGCCTGAGGGGGCAGAAAGCCTGGTGGTAGTGGGACTCTGGGGCTCGTGGGTGGGGTGTAGACAGCATTATGGCCAGGCGCCTCTACGGAGTTAACGGGTGCCTGGTGTATCTGTCCTGAGGAAGTGTCAATCCATCCTTGGGTGGCCATAGGGAACAAGGCACTTCCACTATTGAAACTCGATCTACCATCAAACATACAACAAAAATGAGTTTTCCTTCCTATTTTTCAGCTATGACAATGACATTATGATCAGCATGAACATTTACTGGACAATTTAGGGAATTGTTGTCCAAAACTAAACTTCAGCTTGTTTCAAACTCCTTTGTGAGTCTACAGAATCCAAGGGTCCTCTCTTTCACGTAGGTCAAGTTACAGCATCACACAAAGAGCTATTTCCCTTAGCAACGCTGCCTTACCAGTAATGGAGTAACTGTCTGGCATATTCATATCCTGCATTTTACAGTCGAGACATAAGCTTCAAAGAAGCCTAGGCCTACTATTTAATAAAGTTTGTTATAACTTACCTTATAGTTTATGACTCTACCATGCATAATGTTTCCACCTTCTAGGCTCACAGTTGATGCAGCAACCAAACATAGAGGCTCAACAGTTCACTGCGCATGAGCGAAGGTGTGGTGTGAATTTCCACTACAGGTAAACCGACACCACAGAGGCGGCCTGGGCTATAAGCAAAGTAAATAACTGCTTAGGCCCCCCCCAATGGCCAGGGGCACCCCACAAACTGTGAGGAGGACCCTAAACGGGATTCTGCTTCGGGCCCCCTAAAAGCTAGGGCTGGTGATAAAAGTACTGGTAACCTGGTACCAAATGGTGCCTAATAGTGCTTGTTTGAATGAATCCCAAATAAACAAACCAGCCACTCCTAGGTTATTAACTGTGTATGTATTAATAATTTATCCAGAAAATATCAAATGCAAACGCAACCAATAGAAATCTATCACCATAGTCATAATTTAATCTTCCATAAGTAGTTTATCCTCTGTCCAACTTGCAATAAACCCAACTGGCCAGCAGGAATCACTATTCGATAGATTTTCAGTGATGTTGCATACATGCCGTAACCAGCCATCTAGCTAATCAAATACAGTCAAGGCAGCTGCTTTCTAGCGCGAGCTGCATCCCAGCTGCCTCGGATTCGAACACACCAGCGTCAACCCACCGACACAGAGGAAGAACACACTGAAAACGGTGAGTCATCCATAATTTCATGAAGATGGAATCGATGCACCAATTTGAGCTAAACATTGAAAGCAGAATGGCTTAGTAAGATAGCTATAGATAGAGGTCTCAGAAATACCAAAATATTTCCCCAGGGCTGTAGCAGCTAGCTAGCCTAGCTGATAGGCTACACCAGAATTAATGTTGGCAAAGAACAGAGGCTTGGGCTGCCAGCTAATCGTGCAAGCTAACTAAAGGCGTATTGGTAGTTTCAAAATAACACTTTTCTCAATGAAGTCTTGTAGCCAGGGCTTTTCTGTGACAGCCAGGTTTAGAGGAAAATACTTTACAGTTATAGTGAATAACAATGGCCTGTAAAACATTATAATTCCCAATGTGACATCATCTAGCTGGCTAGCTAGTAGCTTTCTCGCTTTTTGTCCTCCCTTGTCCATTGAGTGAATGGGGAACGATGACACCTTACTCGCTAGCGTAGTGGAGCGTGCCAGGGATTTCAGCGGGCATTTCATTGTTGAAACAAAAAGTCTTGATGTAAGTGGCAAAATTATGTGCCATAGCATCGCTGCGGTGGTGGGAAGAAAACAGTGGAAACATCTGTGCCAACAAGCAAGCTTGGCTATAACCACGAAAGTGTATGAAATCTGTCAGCTGATAATGAAGCTGTTTGGGAGCTTCATGCAACTATGATTCTATGGCATTTTTTGCTGACATGATGCCAAATAGTGAGCTATAGGTGACTATATCATTATTAATAATCCATTTCAATCAATACATCTTCTTATTAATGATTTAATAATTAACTGTCTTTAAGCTAGTTTACTTAGCCCAACCTTTTAGTAGCCTACTTCCTGTAAAGGGTGACTGATGTAAAGTGTTACAATTGCCAGTATATTTGTAACTGCATGTGGTGGTAGCTGCCAAGCCGGTTACTAGAAATGATTAAAGCTTAGAGGTATTGTGCAATAAATCCGCGTATCTCCCCTGAGGCAGGAAAATAGTAATAAAATCCAGATTTTGGGAATGTGCTCCTGCCTGCCTTCTGCAGTATGTTGAGTATCTTTGGCAAAAATATCTTCCTTGATTTTTGAGGTTTTGGCAAATGCAGCTCTAATGGAGGCTAGGAATGTTTCTCTTTTGCCAAGATCACTTAAACTGTTCCTTGGTTGTGATGTGTGTAAAAAATGTCCATGTTCAAATAAGCTGCTAGTGCTTTGTGTGGCATGCTAATCGTCTGTTGCGAAAGTCCTACTCAAAAGGCATTTCGCTACACCCGCAATAACATCTGCTAAATATGTGTATGTGACCAATAAAATTAGATTTGATATGAAGATGTTTGGTTAGGAGGAGAAATAAAAAGGGTGTTTATTAAATGCACAATTTTATTTTCTGTGACAAATTCCTCACTCGTCCTTTGCAATCAAATCAAATCAAATCAAATTGTATTGGCCACATGCGCCGAATACAACAAGTGCAGACATTACAGTGAAATGCTTACTTACAGCCCTTAACCAACAGTGCATTTATTTTAAATAAAAAAGTAAAATAAAACAACAACAAAAAAGTGTTGAGGAAAAAAAGAGCAGAAGTAAAATAAAATAACAGTAGGGAGGCTATATATACAGGGGGGTACCGGTGCAGAGCCAATGTCCGGGGGCACCGGCTAGTTGAGGTAGTTGAAGTAATATGTACATGTGGGTAGAGTTAAAGTGACTATGCATAAATAATTAACAGAGTAGCAGCAGTGTAAAAGGATGGGGTGGGGGGGCAGTGCAAATAGTCCGGGTAGCCATGATTAGCTGTTCAGGAGTCTTATGGCATGGGGGTAGAAGCTGTTGAGAAGTCTTTTGGACCTAGACTTGGCACTCCGGTACCTCTTGACGTGCGGTAGCAGAGAGAACAGTCTATGACTAGGGTGGCTGGAGTCTTTGACAATTTTGAGGGCCTTCCTCTGACACCGCCTGGTATAGAGGTCCTGGATGGCAGGAAGCTTGGCCCCAGTGATGTACTGGGCCGTACGCACTACCCTCTGTAGTGCCTTGCGGTCGGAGGCCAAGCAGTTGCCATACCAGGCGGTGATGCAACCAGTCAGGATGCTATCGATGGTGCAGCTGTATAATTTTTGAGGATCTGAGGACCCATGCCAAATCTTTTCAGTCTCCTGAGGGGGAATAGGCTTTGTCGTGCCCTCTTCACGACTGTCTTGGTGTGTTTGGACCATGATAGTTCGTTGGTGATGTGGACACCAAGGAACTTGAAGCTCTCAACCTGTTCCACTACAGCCCCGTCGATGAGAATGGGGGCGTGCTCAGTCCTTTTTTTTTCCTGTAGTCCACAATCATCTCTTTTGTCTTGGTCACGTTGAGGGAGAGGTTGTTGTCCTGGCACCACACGGCCAGGTCTCTGACCTCCTCCCTATAGGCTGTCTCATCGTTGTCGGTGATCAGGCCTACCACTGTTGTGTCGTCGGCAAACTTAATGATGGTGTTGGAGTCGTGCCTGGCCATGCAGTCATGGGTGAACAGGGAGTACATGAGGGGACTGAGCACGCACCCCTGAGGGGCCCCCGTGTTGAGGATCAGTGTGGCAGATGTGTTGTTACCTACCCTTACCACCTGGGGGCGGCCCGTCAGGAAGTCCAGGATCCAGTTGCAGAGGGAGGTGTTTAGTCCCAGGATCCTTAGCTTAGTGATGATCGTGATCACATAGTCATTCGGAACAGCTGGTGCTCTCATGCATGCTTCAGTGTTGCTTGCCTCGAAGCGAGCATAGAAGTGGTTTAGCTTGTCTGGTAGGCTTGTGTCACTGGGAAGCTCGCGGCTGTGCTTCCCTTTGTAGTCTGTAATAGTTTTCAAGCCCTGCCACATCCGACGAGCGTCAGAGCCGGTGTAGTACGATTCAATCTTAGTCCTGTATTGACTCTTTGCCTGTTTGATGGTTCGTCGGAGGGCATAGCGGGATTTCTTATAAGCGTCCGGGTTAGAGTCCCGCTCCTTGAAAGCGGCAGCTCTACCCTTTAGCTCAGTGCGGATGTTTCCTGTAATCCATGGCTTCTGGTTGGGGTATGTACGTACGGTCACTGTGGGGGACGACATCATCGATGCACTTATTGATGAAGCCAGTGACTGATGTGGTGTACTCCTCAATGCTATCTGAAGAATCCCGGAACATGTTCCAGTCTGTGGTAGCAAAACAGTCCTGTAGCTTAGCATCTGCGTCATCTGACCACTTTTTTATTAACCGAGTCACTGGTGCTTCCTGCTTTAGTTTTTGCTTATAAGCAGGAATCAGGAGGATATAGTTATGGTCAGATTTGCCAAATGGAGGGCGAGGGAGAGCTTTGTATGCGTCTCTGTGTGTGGAGTAAAGGTGGTCTAGAGTTTTTTTCCTCTGGTTGCACATTTAACATGCTGGTAGAAATGAGGTAGAACGGATTTAAGTTTCCCTGCATTAAAGTCCCCGGCCACTAGGAGCGCTGCCTCTGGATGAGCGTTTTCCTGTTGACTTATGGCCTACAGCTCATTCAGTGCAATCTTAATGCCAGCATTGGTTTGTGGTGGTAAATAGACAGCTATGAAAAATATAGATGAAAACTCTCTTGGTAAATAGTGTGGTCTACAGCTTATCATAAGATACTCTACCTCAGGCGAGCAAAACCTCGAGACTTCCTTTGTATTTGATTTTGTGCACCAGCTGTTGTTTACAAATATACACAGACCGCCACCCCTTGTCTTACCGGAGTCAGCCGTTCTATCCTGCCGATGTAGCGTACAGCCACAATGATTGAAGATTGGCTAATATGATTGATGGAAGAGGCAGTTTACTCGCTCGCCGTCGGATCCTTACAAGGCACCCCGACCTACGTCCACGATATCTCCGTCTCTTCCTCATGCGAATGACGGGGATTTGGACCTTGTCGGGTGTCTGTAGGATATCCTTCGCGGCCGCCTCGTTGAAGAAAAATTATTCGTCCAATACGAGGTGAGTAATCGCTGTCCTGATATCCAGAAGCTCTTTTTGGTTATAAGAGACGATGGCAGAAACATTATGTACAAAATAAATTACAAATAATGCGGAAAAACACACATAATAGTACAATTGGTTAGAGGGCTGTAAAACGGCAGCCATCTTCTCCGGCGCCATTCTGAAAAAGTGATATAGTGTGTGATCTAATTGTATTTATGAAACATAATAAGCTCTGTTACTCATTCTCTCATGCCAGATGTGAAGATTGACTGAACATTTTTTCTCTCCCTCAGGGCATTTGAATTAATGGCAGCTTAACACCTTTTTGGAGGTTACGAAAGACTGGACCCCCCCCAAAAAAACTGGACCTCTGCCTCTGTATGGAAAGATCACCCTTGCCTGAGGAAACAGGAGCCAAACCGGTAGGACGACCCATTGTGTGGAGCAACACAGCAGGCACACCACCATGTTCAGCCTGATTAAAAAGGACAAGGAGAAGGATGGAGGGAAAAAGGAGAAGGACAAGAAGGAGAGGATGTCTGCGGCGGAGCTGCGCAGCCTGGAGGAGATGAGCATGAGGCGTGGCTTCTTCAACCTCAAGAGGGAGTCTAAGCGGGATTCCAAGAACAAGCTGGAGATCTCCAACCCCATCCCCATCAAGGTGGCCAGCAGCCACGAGCTCAGCCTCACTGACATCGAGTCAGACGGCTTGAGCAACCGCAGTAGCATGGTGCTGGACGCAGACGGCCTGAGCGCTGCCAGCTCCACCGACGACCTGAAGGGCGAGGGGGGTGTTGGTCTGGACAAGGACAGGGGCTCGGTGCGAGACCGTGTGGCCCACTTTGGCTCCATGGCCAAGCACAACTCCTCTCAGGTCATGAAGCGCTTCTCCTTCTCCCAGAGGAGCAAAGAGGAGAGCCCCTCGGAGACCTCCACGCCCTCGGGACAGAACTCAGCCGCACCGTCCCCGCAGGTGGAGAACAAGGTGTTCAACCCGCAGCGCAAGCACAGCCTCCAGCAGCCGAAGCCGGGGGTGGGGGTTGGGCCAGCACCTTGGCCAGTGCCGGTCAAGAAGGCCCGCATCCCTGAGGTGGTGGACAAGACCTTCCCTGCTGACCTGAGGCTCCCGGCCGTCATCCCTCCACAGTCTCCGGAGCCGCGGGAGCTGGACCTCCAGCGCCGCAACACCGGCGACTTTGGCTTCTCCCTGCGCCGTACCACCATGCTGGACCGCGGAGCCGACGGAGGGGTCTACCGGAGGGTGGTGCACTTCGCCGAGCCTGGGGCCGGCACTAAGGACCTGGCCCTGGGGCTGGTGCCGGGAGACCGTCTGGTGGAGATCAACGGGCGAAACGTGGAGAACAAGACCAGGGACGAGATTGTGGAGATGATCCGTCAGTCTGGGGACACGGTGAGGCTGAAGGTGCAGCCCATCCTGGAGCTGAGCGAGCTGAGCCGCTGTTGGCTGAGGAACACCGAGGGCCTGCGCCGGGAGGCCCTGGATGTAAGTTACCCCCAGTCACTCCTCCCTTTACCACCTAGATAGACATCCCATTCATACCTACAACTTCTAGAGAGGCAACCCACGGGCTGATTCTTCTATACGGTAGGGGTGAATTGGACCCAACCCTCCCAACACATCACACTCGTTGGTGTGGGTGTGTGCAAAGTCAGTGTGTTAACTTGGTGGAGTGATTCACCAATGCCAAGGTTATGTTTCATGTTTTAGCAGGATGGGTGTTGTAATTCTGGAACTGTCTGATGATGATCACTGTTGCTTCTCTCTAACTAGGCCTAACAAACAACCACATTTCCCACACAACTCGTTTACAGGAGGCCCAACCTATGGGGTGGCCCAGACACTTAACAGTCTCTCATTGTTTCCACAGCGCACTTCAATCCAAGTCCAGTGTGTTTTTTTGTGTGAAGTAACAGAAAACTCCCCAAGTAAAAAAAAAAACAATTACAGAACAGAAATGTTCAGTTGGGAAAAGTTAGTGACGAACTTACCACAGCTCTGATGGATTGAAGCAGTTTTTATGAGGCTCTTCTTGCCATGTTTCTTCCTCTCCTTACAGACCTTCTGTAATGTTTAGGTTTCAGCCATGCTTTCATGTGGGTGTCTGGGCTTGATGTAAAAATGTCATCTTGATATGTGCAGCCCAGCCCAACATGTATTGGTGGACGGAGTCTACTCCTGCCCGGACCGCCTGGTTGATATCAAACGGAAGCTGTTGAGGCTAATCTTGTATTTTATGCACTGCTTCCTCATTGGTTTTATATAAGAAGGGTAGATACATATGTAAGTGTGTGTGTTTACGTGTTTGTTTGTGTGTGTGTGTGTGTGTGTGCTTCAAACACTATGTCTGCATGCTGATTTAAGTAGAGGGTGTGTCTGTGTTTGTGTGAACAGGCTACTGTTCTGGAACTGCTGTCCAGTTCAGACAAAGATAAAGTGTGGTCAAGGCAAACAAGGCTCTACAACTCCAGCTGTGTGTGTGTAGGTTGGATAAGACTTCTTTCTTTAATCGCATTAGGGTTAGAGAAGATGGGCCACACCCTCCTCATGCTAACATGCAACTTGCAACAGTTGGAATTGAAATCAGTTTGTGATGATTTTCGTGTACTACACTGCTATAAAGAGTGTGTGTGTGTGTGTGTGTTTGTGTGTTCACCATGTCCTGTAACCACTCAAGAACAGTAGACAATGTATCATGTTTGTTCAGTCATCTGCAAATAGTTATACTGCTGCGTAGGTTATGTATCAATTATTTTTTGAAAATTATATTCCTATGCAAGAATTTTCCAACAGCTAGGCATAACCACAGTGCTCTGAGCCAAGTCCTTGTTTGTAATATTGTGGACTGGATGTTTGTGATGTTGGTTAGTAAGACGGTTATGTTACTGTTCCAGTGCAATAGTAGATTGTTGTGGAGTGGTAAAAAGGGTGTGTTTTGGGTTGTGTGTGTGCAATTATGTGTGTCTGTATACTTGCAAGTGTGTTGTGTGTTTATGTGTGTGTGTAGTGTGGTAGGCCTTGTCCCTGATTAGGTGGCACACAGTGGTCTGACTGCAGTCAGGGTCAGGGAGTGTTTTTAAACATGAAGGATACTCTGTGCCTAATAACTAGGTTTACTAAATGGTCACACATACACTGGCAATTCATGGCCATTTCTGTTGTCACCCAACACCAAACTGCTCCTCTTGATTTTTGTATCTGACCTTCAGCCTGGAATAATTGGTTATTTGAAGCTTGAGGGCATCAAATGGGCCAGTCTTTAATGCACAGATGAAAAGCCTACACTCTTAGAAAAAAGGGTTCCAAAAGGATTCTTCGGCTGTCCCCATAGGAGAACCCTTAGTCGTTCTTTAGTCTAGTCTGTGAAAGGCAATGGAATAGGAAGGCACAAGCTCGTCTTAGCAAATCTGTCTAAGTTACACAGTGAAGACATGGCTGGCTACTGAGAACCTGGGGTCATGAGAAATAAGCCTCCTTGGAGAGACTTGAAAAACACTGGGGAAATGATCTGTTCACCCAAAAAGTGCTTTTTTCACAAAACGGTGACATGGTAGCACTGCCAAACCCCTCCCACTCCCCCACCCCTCCTGTCTTCCTCACTCCGGAATTTTCTGCATTGTTCTATTTTGGAATTGACCAATAAACAAAGAAGGACTTGCTTTGCTGTGCTGTTCAGTTTGAGGCCAGCCTCTCACGTTGTGCTTTTCCTGGGTCTGCACCTCCCTCCCTGTGTAGTGTAGCCTAACCCACTGCTGTCTCCTAGAGCAGGAACAGGGAGAGTAGATCAGAATCAGATCCCAGACGCAGACTTACTTCCACTGCTGTGAGAGGATTAGTCTCAATCTGACAGCTCATGACGATGCAGTCAACACCCTGAGAAGTGTGCATTGGTGTAGGGCTGGGAATTGTCAGGGACCTCACGATACGATATTAGTAAGATACTTAGGTGCCGATTTATACGATTTGTATTGCTTTTTAGTTTAGTTTATTTTATCATTTAAATCAAGGTACACATACAAAATTATGCACTTGATTAAGAATCATCAAGGATAAACACAAGTCTACAACTTATTTCCATTGATAGAATTTGGCAAGTGTGGCATATGTGGCAGAATAAATGTTGCGATTCACACGATTCTATATGTATTGCAATTCGATACTGGGATTTTATTGTGATTTGATGTTCCAAACATATTGTCTGCTCCAGAGAGAAGTGAGAGCATGAGAACGTTTGTTTGGATCAGTCATGGAAATAAATGTGCTGAAAACATGTTGACTCTCAATTTAAAAAGAAGATGAAGAACAAGCTATAGGATGAAAAATACCAAAGGTACAGCTGACTATCGATTATAATATTGTCTAAATTAATATATACCCCCCTCCCCCCCAAAACACTACATTGGAGCTGCTAAGACTAAATTAATTTGGTGACTTCTTTGTTCTCTGCAATCAACCCTGCTCCCTTTCTGTCCCACATCCCTGCCAGCACTCTCCCTCTCCCCTCTGTCGTCTTCCAGCTGATGCCCCCTCTACAATACTGAGTCTTTGTTATCGCTTGTCATATAGCTCTATCACGTAGCGAGCAGTCCTCTCCCCTAAGGGGGGTAGGGAGGCCAATTTGGAGCTTTTTGTTTGTGTCCCTCAATTGGTTGAGTTCAAGGGCCCTTGTGACACAAAGTCCTAATGAAAGTATAATCTGCCCCAACCGCAATGGAATTCATCTGCTGAGAGCGAGCCCTGTTCTGGCCACATGTTGTTCTCTGGAGTTTTTGGGAGAAAGAGAAATAATGTATTTTCTTGCGGAGATGGAGAGTGACTCTGGGACTGAGGGCACTTCCTCCATTGGGCCCTAGAGTTGGTTTCTTGGGAAAAGCTCCTTTGAGTCACAGTGTGGATAAGAGTTGTTTTTTGACCAAGAGGCAGAGCGCTCTGTTTTTATCACGCAAACAGGAAGTGAGGGCTGCTTGGGGGTTGGGGAGTGTGATTTATATGTCCCAGTCTCACTAAGCAGAAGGCCAGCTCTCCATCACTTTGTCTTCTAAAACAAACATAAACAGCTTGTACGGTCGGGTCATCTGTTCAAATGAAGGAGAACCAACAGAACGGTCATTTCTCAGTTCGACAAAGGCTGTAATGGCGCAACACAGCCAGGAGGCACGCTTCACAGTGACACAAGCAACTGCTCTACTGGAGGCACATTTCACAGTAACACAAGCAACTGCTCTACTGGAGGCACATTTCACAGTAACACAAGCAACTGCTCTACTGGAGGCACATTTCACAGTAACACAAGCAGCTGCTCTACAGGAGGCACGCTTCACAGTGACACAAGCAGCTGCTCTACAGGAGGCACGCTTCACAGTAACACAAGCAGCTGCTCTACTGGAGGCACATTTCACAGTGACACAAGCAGCTGCTCTACAGGAGGCACACTTCACAGTAACACAAGCAGCTGCTCTACTGGAGGCACATTTCACAGTGACACAAGCAGCTGCTCTACAGGAGGCACACTTCACAGTGACACAAGCAGCTGCTCTACTCTCTTCTCTTGATTTATAACCACTCTCCAACGGGTCTCCAGGTTCATGGTAGAAAGACATTCAATGCAGAGTCTGTTTCATAAACATTAACTATGATGGGTTTTTTATTCAGCTAAAATGTGCAGTGTAGGCACCTCTACCGTATTAATGAAAGGAAATATTGTTGTCAATCCTAGAGTAGGGAACATGGGCTTGTACCACAACTGTCCAAGTACCGTAGGGACACTAAATGGACGTATGTGCTATATATAATTAGTTGAAAGTCACAGGGAGAAATAATAATTCCAGTACTTGTGCTGTTTAGGGCGTGTACTGTAACTGTATAGAAGAATGTCCCCTGGAGGCTGCTGTGACCCCTACAGTATGGCCCTCCATCCTCTTGGAGCCAAGTAGCTCTTGGACTAGGGGGGTCGGTCGGGCGCTAGGGTTGAGTAGGGGAGTGTTTTTCTATTTTTAAAGTCTTAGCAGAACATAATTGCACATTTTTTACATCCAACTTTCCCTGGCAGAGAACAACATGTTGAAATTCTCCTCTTCCATAGCTAAGGAATGTGAGGAGGACAGGGATCAGAAGACTGCCCAGGAGTGTGCTCTGAAATAGGGCTTTAAAAATGAACACACACATGTGTGAGCAAGTTGCCCGTGAGTGTGCTCTGAATACACACACACACACACACACACACACACAGTGATTTACCAGTGATCCAGACAGACAGGAAGCTCCCATTCTCCCAGTCAGTGGTTCATGTGGAAAGGATATCCTGCGAGGGGCACCAGGATCGGGAGAAGGGATAAAGCATTGCTGTTCACAGGAACAAACAAGATACATAGGTCTATATTGGCCCTGGATAAGGCTGAGGAGGGTCCACCCAGAAAATGGGCCCATACAGGAATGTGTGAGTGTATAGGACTTAATTCTAAACTTAGGCAAAATGCAACAGGTTGAGTAATTTGTTTGAGGCTGCCAGTGTGTAGGACTTTTAGAAACAGGATTCCTCCTCCCATCTCTCTTAAACAGGCCTTTTTGTTCTCCCTGAGCTTCTCTCAGAGCTTAATCCAAATCATCATGAATTTACTGTACCTGGATCCATGTCAAACCTGATCAGTAAGGCACGCCATGCCAGGATCCAGACATGTAGCCTACGTCTGCTCCTGCACCTCTCTCTCTCCTGCTCACGCAAAAACCCCAAAGCAACCCCAACCAGGCCCATCTGGAGTCATTTGGGTCCATGGTCCAAAGTGGCTAAGGGAGCCTATGTTATTAAATGTATTAGTCAATTGTTTACGTCTGGGTTTTATGATGCACATTAGTTTTAATAGCTGCATGGCTGCCGTTTCCTTTCCTCCTCTCCAGTCCTTCTACACTGATCAAAAATATAAGGTGCAAAAGATCCCAGAAATGTTCCATACGCACAAAAAGCGTATTTCTCTCAAATGTTTTACACAGATTTGTTTACACCACTGTTAGAGCATTTTATCCTTTGTCAAGATAATCCATCCACCTGACAGATGTGGCATATAAAGAAGCTGATTAAACAGCATGATCATTACACAGGTGCACCTTGTGCTGGTGACAATAAAAGGCCACTCAAATGTGCAGTTTTGTCACACAACACAATGCCACAGATGTCTCAAGTTTTGAGGGAGCGTGCAATTTATTTTTATTTTATTTATTTCACCTTTATTTAACCAGGTAAGCCAGTTGAGAACAAGTTCTCATTTACAACTGCGACCTGGCCAAGATAAAGCAAAGCAGTGCGATTAAAAACAACAACAACACAGAGTTACATATGGGATAAACACAACGTACAGTCAATAACACAATAGAAAATCTATATACAGTGTGTGCAAATGTAGTAAGTTATGCAATAAATAGGCCATAGTGCAAAATAATTACAATTTAGTATTAACACTGGAATGAGAGATGTGCAGAAGATGATGTGCAAATAGAGATACTTGGGTGCAAATGAGCAAAATAAATAACAATATGGGGATGAGGTAGTTGGGTGGGCTAATTACAGTTGGGCTGTGTACAGGTGCAGTGATCGGTAAGCTGCTCTGACAACTGATGCTTAAAGTTAGTGAGGGAGATAAGAGTCTCCAGCTTCAGAGATTTTTTCAGTTCGTTCCAGTCATTGGCAGCAGAGAACTGGAAGGAATGGCGGCCAAAGGAGGTGTTGGCTTTGGGGATGACCAGTGAAATATACCTGCTGGAATGCATACTACGGGTGGGTGTTGCTATGGTGACCAATGAGCTAAGATAAGGCAGGGATTTGCCTAGCAGTGATTTATAGATGACCTGGAGCCAGTGGGTTTGGCGACGAATATGTAGTGAGGGCCAGCCAACGAGAGTCAAGGATCGGTAGGATAGTCAGTTTTACGAGGGCATGTTTGGCAGCATGAGTGAAGGAGGCTTTGTTGCGAAATAGGAAACCGATTCTAGATTTGACTTTGGATTGGAGATGCTCAATGTGAGTCTGGAAGGAGAGTTTACGGTCTAACCAGACACCTAGGTATTTGTAGTTGTCCACATATTCTAAGTCAGACCCGCCGAGAGTAGGGATTCTAGTCGGGCGGGCGGGTGCAAGCAGCGTTCGATTGAAGAGCATGCATTTAGTTTTACTAGTGTTTAAGAGCAGTTGGAGGCTACAGAAGTAGTGCTGTATGGCATTGAAGCTCGTTTGGAGGTTTGTTAACACAGTGTCCAATGAAGGGCCAGATGTATACAAAATGGTGTCGTCTGCGTAGAGGTGGATCTGAGAGTCACCAGCAGCAAGAGCGACATCATTGATATACACAGAGAATAGAGTCGGCCCGAGAATTGAACCCTGTGGCACCCCCATAGAGACTGCCAGAGGTCCAGACAACAGGCCCTCCGATTTGACACATTGAACTCTATCTGAGAAGTAGTTGGTGAACCAGGCGAGGCAGTCATTTGAGAAACCAAGGCTATTTAGTCTGCCAGTAAGAATGCGGTGATTGACGGAGTCGAAAGCCTTGGCCAGGTCGATGAAGACGGCTGCACAGTACTGTCTTTTATCGATCGCGGTTATAATATCGTTTAGGACCTTGAGCGTGGCTGAGGTGCACCCATGACCAGCTCGGAAACCAGATTGCATTGCGGAGAAGGTACGGTGGGATTCGAAATGGTTGGTGATCTGTTTGTTAACTTGGCTTTCAAATACTTTCAAAAGGCAGGGCAGGATGGATATAGGTCTGTAACAGTTTGGATCTAGAGTGTCACCCCCTTTGAAGAGGGGGATGACCGTGGCAGCTTTCCAATCTCTGGGGATCTCAGACGATACGAAAGAGAGGTTGAACAGGCTAGTAATAGGGGTTGCGACAATTTCGGCGGCTAGTTTTAGAAAGAAAGGGTCCAGATTGTCTAGCCCAGATTATTTGTAGGGGTCCAGATTTTGCAGCTCTTTCAGAACATCAGCTATCTGAATTTGGGTGAAGGAGAAGCGGGGGGGCATGGGCAAGTTGCAGCGGAGGGTGCAGAGCCGGTGGCCGGGGTAGGGGTAGCCAAGTGGAAAGCATGGCCAGCCGTAGCAAAATGCATGTTAAAATGTTCGATTATCGTAGATTTATCAGTACTGACAGTGTTTCCTAGCCTCAGTGCAGTGGGCAGCTGGGAGGTGTTGCTCTTATTCTCCATGGACTTTACAGTGTCCCAAAATCTTTTGGAGTTAGTGCTACAGGATGCACATTTCTGTTTGAAAAAGCTAGCCTTTGCTTTTCTAACTGATTGTGTATATTGGTTCCTGACTTCCCTGAAAAGTTGCATATCGCGGGGGCTGTTCGGTGCTAATGCAGTACGCCATAGGATGTTTTTGTGCTGGTCAAGGGCAGTCAAGTCTGGGGTGAACCAGGGGCTATATCTGTTCTTAGTTCTGAATTTTTTGAATGGGGCATGCTTATTTAAGATGGAGAGGAAAGCACTTTTAATGAACAACCAGGCATCCTCTACTGACGGAATGAGGTCAATATCCATCCAGGATACCCGGGCCAGGTCAATTAGAAAGGCCTGCTCGCTGAAGTGTTTTAGGGAGCGTTTGACAGTGATGAGGGGTGGTCGTTTGACCGTGGACCCATTACGGACGCAGGCAATGAGGCAGTGATCGCTGAGATCCTGGTTGAAGACAGCAGAGGTGTATTTAGAGGGTAAATTAGGCAGGATGATATCTATGAGGGTGCCCAAGTTAACGGATTTAGGGTTGTACCTGGTAGGTTCCTTGATAATTTGTATGAGATTGAGGGCATCTAGTTTAGTTTGTAGGATGGCCGGGGTTTTAAGCATATCCCAGTTTTGGTCACCAAGCAATATGAACTCTGAGGATAGATGGGGGGCAATCAATTCACATATGGTGTCCAGGGCACAGCTGGGGGCTGAGGGGGGTCTGTAGCAAGCGGCAACAGTGAGAGACTTATTTCTGGAAAGGTGGATTTTTAGAAGTAGAAGCTCAAACTGTTTGGGCACAGACCTGGATAGTATGATAAAGCTCTGCAGGCTATCTCTACAGTAGATTGCAACTCCGCCCCCTTTGGCACGTCTATCTAGACTGAAAATGTTGTAGTTGGGAATGGACATTTCTGAATCTTTGGTGGCCTTCCTAAACCAGGATTCAGACACTGTTAGAACATCAGGGTTGGCGGAGTGTGCTAACGCAGTGAATAACTCAAACTTAGGGAGGAGGCTTCTGATTTTAACATGCAAGAAACCAAGGCTTTTGCGGTTACAGAAGTCAACAAATGATAACGCCTGGGGAGTAGGAGTGATACTGGGGGCTACAGGGCCTGGGTTAACCTCTACATCAGAACTGGTCTTCTAGTGCGTTGGGTACAGAGAATAAAAGGGGCAGATTTCCGGGCGTTGTAGAATAGATTCAGGGCATTATGTACAGAAAAGGATATGGAAGGGTATGAGTACAGTGGAGGTAAACCTAAGCGTTGGGTAACGATGAAAGAGAGCATCAGTGGAGGCACCGATTGAGCCGGTCTCTGCGTGTGTGGGACAAAGGAGCTGTCTGAGGCAGGTTGAGCGGGACTGGGGGCTCTACAGTGAAAGAGAACTGTAAGAACTAACCGAAACAGCAATAGGCAAGGGATATTGACATGGGAGAGAGGCATAAAGCAATCACAGGTGTTATTCGAGAGAGCTAAGACAACAGCTGGTAATTGAGACGAAAGTTTGGGCTGATTCTAAACAGATAAACAGGATAGGGTACCGTATAAAGGAACATTCCAGCAGGCATCAGCTGTGTAGTTGAGTGATCATAAGGTCCAGTGAACAGCAATAAGTGAGTCCAGGAGTAGTTCAGTGGCTGGTAAGCCACAGGCGAGCAGGAGGCACGGCTGTTGATTGCGTGTGCTAGCGGGCCGGGGCTAGCAGATGGATCTTTGGTCGTCACAGCGGGAAGCCTGTTGAAACCACATCAGACGATTACGTCGGCAGACCAGTCGTGATGGATCGGTGGGGCTCCGTGTCAACACTAGGAGGTCCAGTCCGGTTGACAGAGAGGTAGATAGCCGGGAGATGGGCCTGGCTCGAGGCTAGCTCAAGGCTAACTGGGGCTAGCTTCGGACAGTGGTGATTAGCCAACAACAACAGCCGCCATTCGGTAGCAGCTAGCTAGTTGCGATGATCCGTGGTTAAGGTCCAGTGATTCCGGCAGAAAATCCGATATGCTCTGGCTCGATAGCGCGATGTGCAGACTGTGCAGACTGGCCGATAATTGTCCAGGCTAGAGCTGGCTGGTAGGTAGTGCAGGCCACGGACAATGGTGAAGACCGCTAATGGTGGCTAATAGCAAGTAGCTAGTTAACTGGCTAGTTTCAGCCAGAGGTTCTGGATAAAAATAAAGAATGGAATCCGTTCGACATTGGGTGTGGCGGGTTGCAGGAAAGTATATTTAGTTAACGAATGGAAAGTGAGATTGAGAAATATCTACGAAAAAGACAAATAAAACTAAAAACTGGCTATTTACATGAGGACACTATAGAAAACACAAACGCACTGCTACGCCATCTTGGATACCCAATTGGCATGCTGACTGCAAGAATGTCCACCAGATCTGTTTCCAGATAATTTAATGTTATTTTCTTTACCATAAGCCACCTCCAATTTGGCAGTACGTCCAACCGGCCTCACAACCGCAGAACATGTGTAACCACGCCAGCCCAGGACCTCCACATCTGGCTTCTTCACCTGCGGGATCGTCAAAGGGGGGAGGGCAGGGTGCTGAGCAGTATTTCTGTCTGTAATAAAGCCCTTTTGTGGGGAAAAATGAATTCTGATTGGCTGGGTCTGGTTCCCCAGTGGGTGGGCCTATACCCTCCCAGGCCCACCCATGGCTGCACCCCTGCCCAGTCATGTGAAATCCATAGATTAGGGCCTAATTTATTTATTTCAATTGACTGATTTCCTTATATGAACTGTAACTCAGCAAAATCTTTGAAATTATTGCATGTTGCATTTTATATTTTTGTTCAGTATAGTTTCTAGATGTGTTGAGACTGTAGAGCAACGTTGTGAGTCAGTATGTGGATGAGGCACAGTGCGTTTTAATAGTCCTCTCTGGACTCGGGTATAATATCCCCTGTGAGAAGAGCTGTTCTGAGATCTGTCTGGGTGGGCCCCAGGCTAGCTGGCTAGTTCTCCACAGTGGAGGTAGGAGACTGCTGAGGAGAGGAGACTCACTACCTTGTAAAGATGCATCATGGCTTGTTACTGCAGTGTTGCCCACGGAGAGGGGAGAGGTTGTCTAGGGCTGGGGCTGGTCTCTCCCCCCCACAGCTGTGTACCAGATGTGGGCAACACACACACACACTCCTGCATGTATACACACTCATGCACGCAATACAAACTTACATATACACACACACTGGCTGAATCTATGCTGAATGCATTGAGAATGGTTATGGGTAATCCCTGGGGAGTCCCTTTGTTGTCATCCCCTCTGTTGTCCTGGAGAGGCCTTGTTGTTCACAGCCCTAGATCCCCAGCCTGTAACAGGACAGCAGAGCAGAGCATCTCTGCCATAGGAACAAAACAAATGCACCTCGCCACAGTAACGACTCACTGCCACAAACACTCCACTGACTTAACTAGTGTGTCCCACTCCCAGCCCAGCCAGCTCTTCCCTCGCCATGCTGCTGTTTGTGTGCTGTTTGTTGTCAGTGTGAAGTCAGTCCAGCAGAGAGACACTTCACTTGGGAGTGGCCTGGTGTGTGTGTGTACTAAACACAGCTCTGGAGGACTGGCCTGCCATGCCACTGACCCGCAACACAAAGCCTTCTGGCCACGCTGTGTTGCTCTGCTCTGAATCGGCCCAAAGTTTTTTTTTGGAGCAGGGAAGAGAGGGAGGAGTACAGTGTTTTGTTTAACTTCACTGAAGAACAATATGCTCCCAAAGGCCATAGTGATCAATGAGAGAATGCTGAGTGGGCTGCGAAACTTAAGAGTTAATGGGTGCAGTGCAGATGTATCTTCACCCTGCAGGGATATATACAGTGCCTTCGGAAAGTACTCAGACCCCTTGACTTTTTCCACATTTTGTTACTAAAATGGTTTCAATAAAAAACTTCCTCAGCATTCTACACACAATACACCATAATGACAAAGTGAAAACAGGTTTGTAAAAAACAGAAATACCTTATTTACATAAGTATTCAGACCCTTTGCTATGAGACTCGAAATTGAGCTCAGGTGCATCCTGTTTCCATTGATCATCCTTGAGATGTTTCTACAACTTGATTGTAGTCCACCTGTGGTAAATTCAATTGATTGGACATGATTTGGAAAGGCACACACCTGTCTATATAAGGTCCCATAGTTGACAGTGCATGTCAGAGCAAAAACCAAGCCATGTGGTCGAAGGAATTGTCCGTAGAGCTCCGAGACAGGATTGTGTCGAGGCACAGATCTGGGGAAGGGTACCAAAACATTTCTGCAGCATTGAAGGTCCCCAAGAACACAGTGGCCTCCATCATTCTTAAATGGAAGAAGTTTGGAACCACCAAGACTCTTCCTAGAGCTGGCCGCCCGGCCAAACTGAGCAATCGGGGGAGAAGGGTCTTGGTCAGGGAGGTGACCAAGAACCCGATGGTCACTCTGACAGAGCTCTAGAGTTTCTCTGTGGAGATGGGAGCACCTTCCAGAAGGACAGCCATCTCTGCAGCACTCCACCAATCAGGCCTTTATGGTAGAGTGACCAGACGGAAGTCACTCCTCAGTAAAAGGCACATGACAGCCCGCTTGGAGTTTGCTAAAACTCTCAGACCATGAGAAACAAGATTCTCTGGTCTGATGAAACCAAGATTGAACTCTTTGGCCTGAATGCCAAGCGTCACATCTGGAGGAAACCTAGCACCATCCCTACGGTGAAGCATGGTGGTGGCAGCATCATGCTGTGGGGATGTTTTTCAGCGGCAGGGACTGGGAGACTAGTCAGGATCGAGGCAAAAATGAACGGAGCAAAGTACAGAGAGATCCTTGATGAAAACTTGCTCCAGAGCGCTCAGGACCTCAGACTGAGGCGAAGGTTCACCTTCCAACAGGACAACGACCCTAAGCACACAACCAAGACAATGCAGGAGTGGCTTCGGGACAAGTCTCTGAATGTCCTTGAGTGGCCCAGCCAGAGCCCGGACTTGAACCCGATCGAACATCTCTGGAGAGACCTGAAAATAGGTGTGCAGCAACGCTCCCCATCCAACCTGACAAAGCTTGAGAGGATCTGCAGAGAATAATGGTTTTGGTCTTATGTAGCAACATTTGAAATTGTGTTTTTTACATTTTATAAAAGTAGAGACTCAGAGCTAGAAAATAGTATATCATACACTACAGTTGAGGAACAATGGGAAAGTAATTCTGCTTTGAAAGTTGATAAACTTGTAACCCCACTTTTGAGAAAATGACCCTTGAATGTTTCGGTACACCTACTGGAGCTCTTCTTTGTCTACACCCATTCATTATCATTCACACCCTGTTAAGCCTTAGCTCCACCCATCTCTTTAAGGATTCACATGTGATGCTAAACAGAGTGAGTACTGTAGTGTACTAAGCAACCAAAGATTTCAAGACTAAAGGCTGGTTTATACTACGTCTATCGACATGTCTGTATACAGTTGTCGCAGTGACATCATGAACATTCTATTGTCGTCCGACATCAAACTTGTCGTTGTCGTTATGAAAAAGTATAAACACAAAAATCACAGGCTGCATGACATCAGCAGAATCACCAAAATGTAACACCAATAAACTCATCCCTTTAAAAATGAATTTAGTACATGTCAATCTAGCAAACCAGGCAACTAAAAACAACTTTCTAAACAATGTTTTGGTTTGTATCTAGCTTGATAAGTTAGCTGGCTAGCCAGTTCAAATAATGGTCATATCATACAGCTGACAACGTCTTGATTATTATTCATTATTACAGGAAAATAAACTCATAAGATAAGACAAGTTTATGGCGAGCTAATTACAGAAAATAGCTTACGGTTGTGAGTGTGATTAAATAAAAGCAGGACATTCTACCGGATAATTTTTGAAATTGGACACTGTTTCGTTGGCCTAACGTTATATCCTAATTTGACTTTGGTGCATGTCATGTTGTTCTTCACATTACCTTCTCTGGTAAACACACTATATCTAATGAAATCAAAGTTTATTTGTCACATGCACAGGATACAGAAGGTGTAAACGGTACAGTGAAATGGTTACTTGCATATTATTTTGTCTAGCTAACTAAACAATGAACCATAATCCCAACTCATAACGTTACTACCCTGCATGAATCTACAGGTAGCTAAAGCTAACCAACTAGGTTCAATTTTAGCTAGCTAGCTAACATTAGGCTATAACTAGCAATGCAAATGGCTCTGAGATATGAGTAAAATTACTACACAGTTCATTCACGTAACATTAGCTGGCTAGTGAGCCAGCCAGCTAACGTTAGCTAGCTAGCTAACAGCACACTTTAACTTGCAATGAAAACAACTTTCGGACAAAATTAGAAATGTATAATATCTGACAATAACTAGCTAGACTCTCTTACCGTATACATGGAGAACGCTTTTCCCTCTCTGTCACGGATGCCATGGTTGCCCTTAGTTTGAAGATGTAATCCGTAGAGATACAGTTAGGGGAAAAAAGTATTTGATCCCCTGCTGATTTTGTACGTTTGCCCACTGACAAAGACATGATCAGTCTATAATTTTAATGGTATGTTTATTTGAACAGTGAGAGACAGAATAACAACAAAAAAATCCAGAAAAACGCATGTCAAAAATGTTATAAATTGATTAGCATTTTAATGAGGGAAATAAGTATTTGACCCCTCTGCAAAACATGACTTAGTACTTGGTGGCAAAACCCTTGTTGGCAATCACAGAGGTCAGACGTTTCTTGTAGTTGGCCACCAGGTTTGCACACATCTCAGGAGGGATTTTGTCCCACTCCTCTTTGCAGATCTTCTCCAAGTCATTAAGGTTTCGAGCCTGACGTTTGGCAACTCGAACCTTCAGCTCCCTCCACAGATTTTCTATGGGATTAAGGTCTGGAGACTGGCTAGGCCACTCCAGGACCTTAATGTGCTTCTTCTTGAGCCACTCCTTTGTTGCCTCGGCCGTGTGTTTTGGGTCATTGTCATGCTGGAATACCCATCCACGACCCATTTTCAATGCCCTGGCTGAGGGAAGGAGGTTCTCACCCAAGATTTGACGGTACATGGCGCCGTCCATCGTCCCTTTGATGCGGTGAAGTTGTCCTGTCTCCTTAGCAGAAAAACACCCCCAAAGCATAATGTTTCCACCTCCATGTTTGACGGTGGGGATGGTGTTCTTGGGGTCATAGGCAGCATTCCTCCTCCTCCAAACACGGCGAGTTGAGTTGATGCCAAAGAGCTCGATTTTGGTCTCATCTGACCACAACACTTTCACCCAGTTCTCCTCTGAATCATTCAGATGTTCATTGGCAAACTTCAGACGGCCCTGTATATCAGTCCTTCACGGCGTAGTGTGTTACCAATTGTTTTCTTGGTGACTATGGTCCCAGCTGCCTTGAGATCATTGACAAGCTCCTCCCGTGTAGTTCTGGGCTGATTCCTCACCGTTCTCATGATCATTGCAATTCCACGAGGTGAGATCTTGCATGGAGCCCCAGGCCGAGGGAGATTGACAGTTATTTTGTGTTTCTTCCATTTGCGAATAATCGCACCAACTATTGTCACCTTCTCACCAAGCTGCTTGGCGATGGTCTTGTAGCCCATTCCAGCCTTGTGTAGGTCTACAATCTTGTCCCTGACATCCTTGGAGAGCTCTTTGGTCTTGGCCATGGTGGAGAGTTTGGAATCTGATTGATTGATTGCTTCTGTGGACAGGTGTCTTTTATACAGGTAACAAACTGAGATTAGGAGCACTCCCTTTAAGAGTGTGCTCCTAATCTCAGCTCGGTACCTGTATAAAAGACACCTTTGAGACAGAAATCTTTCTGATTGAGAGGGGGTCAAATACTTATTTCCCTCATTAAAATGCAAATGAATTTATAACATTTTTGACATGCGTTTTTCTGTATTTTGTTGTTGTTATTCTGTCTCTCACTGTTCAAATAAACCTACCATTAAAATTATAGACTGATCATTTCTTTGTCAGTGGGCAAACGTACAAAATCAGCAGGGGATCAAATACTTTTTTCCCTCACTGTATGCACATTTTCGTGGAACAGTTTCATTTCATTTATAATAACGTCTTCGTATCTCAAAATCATTGTCATATGGTTAATTAAAATTATATCCAAATCTAAATGAAAATTGATACAAACCTAATAATAATAAATATAATATAAATCACATTGGCTACGGATGGCCTTTCTGCAATGGACTTGAAACATTGTATCAACTATTAACTTGGTTCCGGCCTGAAGCTCCTTGCAACATTGTATAAAATATTCTGGGCCTTCAGTTTCCCGCACTGCACCAGTGAGCTCGGGACAGACACAGCTGTAGGCTATTTGCGCAAGGGATGAGAAGTAATCAGGTAGGCCTATTTTATGATTTTTCCACTGGATCAGAGCATGCCATTTTTCCCTTTCACGTTGAGTGGTTATCGAAAGGGCGAGAGCTGGAAAGATTTTTCAAATACATTGAGGAAATATTATCATTCTCAATGGATGGAAAAACAGACTTTGTTTGCTTGCTGTTTGAGGTGAAGAAAACATTACTTTGAGAAGCTCCACAGCTCATTAGTGGTGGTGCATTAAGCCAATCAGAAATACTATCAGATCCCCAAATGGGCACATTTATATGCCTACATTTGTGAGAAGACCAGGTAGCCTATAGGCCTACTTCTATGCGTAATCAGATGCTCGTCCTTACTCAACATTGACAGGAGCACTCCAAACAAAAGACAATGACTAAATTGACAAAACTCGTAAATGGAATGAAATAAACCAAAACTTGTTTCTCACAAGTGTAGCATAGGTTGTACGTGCCCACTCCGACAATGAGAACGGCAAAAGACTGGAATGCTAATATATTGAATGCATGTAACAGACATTACCATAACCAAACAAATAGTAGATTTATAAATTATAGGAATGAACAGTAAATGTACTACTGGTGATATATGTAATGGGGAATTGATAGACACTAACAATCAAATGCAAACAATTCACACAATGAAGCTATGAAACAATGAATGCTCTCTCTCTCTCTCTCTCTCTCTCTCTCTCTCTCTGCTCGCTCTCTCTCTCTCTCTGCTCACTCTCTCTCTCTGCCCCTTCCTCTCTGCCTCTCTCTCTCTGCCCCTTCCTCGCTGTCTCTCTCTATCGCTCTCTGCCCCCCACTCTCTCTGTCTGTCCCCTTCCTCTCTCTTTCTCTCTCTCTTTGGCAGTGGGCTCTGGTATTTCCGGTTGGCTTAGTATCAGTTCTAAACTGTCTGGGAGCCATTTTGGTACATTTTAATATTGAATATGTACTCTAAAAACAACAACCACAGTCAGACCTAGAGGAACCCCCGTAAAAGATTACAGAAGAGCACTCTGTAGGGTGGAGAGGAACGCTAAAGCATGGGTCTGTGTGTGCCCTCGGTTCCCTGGCTGGCTTGGAAATAGATTCCCAGTGACAGAATCAATGCGTATCATCCACAGATTACCCAAGGTCCATGGCCTTGCTGGTGTGTGCATGCCTGTGTGTTTGTCATAGTCTTTACAGGTCCGTGTTGGTATGCTTTATTTTACTCCTTTCAGGAAGCAATCCTGATTTGATTGGCTATCTAAATCTTCAGAACATTTCTGAACTAAAACATACCCCCCCGTCCCCGTCCCCGTCCCCTTTTCCCTACACCCATCAAAACAATGACTGCGCTCCAATAACAAACCCATAGATGTTGGCAGGGAGTTGGAAGTGACCGTCTTGTGTTTATCATTCCACTTGAAAAGTGGTTAACTGGATGATAATAAATCCAGAAATCTGACTTGGTATTTTCTCTTCTTTTATCCCTGGAGGTAAAGAGACCTTCAGTATAACCTGCCTGCAGTATTTTCCTCTCTGTGCCAGCGTGAGCTGTTGACAGTGCTGCTGTGAGTTCTGAGTCTGTGTGAAGGACAGGACATGATATGAACTCCCTCCTCTTCACCTCATTGCTCCCATCATGCTTAGTACTTAGAGAGTGCCTCCCACTGAGCTCGAGGTCATGAACTTGTATGGTGCTCTGGTGAATTTGGCACCGAGCTCAAGTTAAGTCTTAATACGATTCTTCTGACGTGTGTTTTAACACCAGTCCTCATTAGTAGGAAAGATTCTATAGCCAGCTATATCAGTATGCTAACTACACTACCACAATATGTAATGAGGCCTTTAGGCTTAATTCAGAGATATGCATTGTGTTATTTTACATTTACATTTACATTTTAGTCATTTAGCAGACGCTCTTATCCAGAGCGACTTACAGTTAGTAATTAGTAAGTAGTTTCATACTGGCCCCCCGTGGGAAACGAACCCACATCCCTGCCGGCCAAACCCTCCCCTACCTTGGACAACGCTGGACCAATTGTGCGCCGCCCATGGGTCTCCCGGTCGCGGCCGGGTGCGACAGAGCCTGGACTCGAACCAGGATATCTAGTGGCACAGCTAGCACTGCGATGCAGAGCCTTAGACCACTGCGCCACTCAGGAACCCCCCTACAGCAACCTCCCTCCCCATACAACACCTCCCTCCCCATACAACACCTCCCTCCCCATACAACACCTCCCTGCCTCAGGAAGTTTCATCCTACTCCTGATATCACAGCTTGCCCCCTGGCACCATTCCTGAATCCAGGGACGTATCAGAAACAGGTAACCTTACAACTTCCCCTGCACCAAGCTCCCTGGTTTTATCGCTATTAAACCTTTGGGGAAGTGTGTGTGTTAATACAACAACATGGGGTGTGTCGGGCCCAAGCGTGCAGAGGAGGAAGCAATAGAGGTTGGACAGGAAAGCCTGCCACAGGAACTGGCAGCCAGATTGAGTCATGGGACTGTACTGTACTCTACCTGCTCCATTGACTAGGCATCTGGTCCCAGCTCAATAGGGAACTTGTAAAGTGACGCTCCGATTGGTCTAACACTGCTTTCCTTCATAGCCTCTGAATAGAAGGTGATGATCGGTGACGGCAACATATTTGTGCACAGACAAAGACAGAGGTGATCAAGAGGAGAAATGGGAGAGTATTGAGACACAGCCTGCGTTGGATCACTGCTATACCTCTCTGTACTGGTGTAGTGTACATAGCCTAACTGTTGGGCTAGAGGCCCCCTTTTCTACAGTAGAAGTAGTCTGGATGACTGGGATGACTGGGAGGAGAGTCTGAATAGAGTCTGTCTGGCATGTGGAAATGAGCGCCTCAGGCCTGACTGAGTCACTTTAACTCTACCCACATGTACATATTACCTCAATTACCTCGACTAGCCAGTGCCCCCGCACATTGACTCTGTACCGGTACCCCCCTGTATATAGCCTCCCTACTATTATTTCACATTGACTCTGTACCGGTACCCCCTGTATATAGCCTCCCTACTGTTATTTCACATTGACTCTGTACCGGTACCCCCTGTATATAGCCTCCCTACTGTTATTTCACATTGACTCTGTACTGGTACTCCCCTGTATATAGCCTCCCTACTGTTATTTCACATTTCACTGTAATGTCTACACCTGTTGTATTCGGCGCATGTGGCAAATAAAATTTGATTTGATTTGACAGAACAGCGATATGAAACTAACTGCCTCCATCACAGGAGAGATGCAGACTCCTTCTAAAAACTCTGCACTTTCTGAAAACGTTCTCTTTACCGCACATCATAATTCACTTATGAAGGAACTATTTGAGGCATGCGTGTTCTCACAAATGAAATATAGTGGAAGAATACAACTGTAAGTCTATACCCTTGCACGTATGACATTGATTTGGATGATGCATATATTCTCAGAAACTAAAAGCACATAACAGGATTGTAAATCCTCCCCAGGGACTGTACTGTACATCAGATCAGCGTGGAGATGCATGGGAACACATCTTGGCTTGTAAATCCTCAGGGGCCAGAGAGAGTTAGCTTTTTGAAGTCGTTGTGTCTCTGCTTGGAGTCTAGCTGTAGGAGTAGAGATGGAGGAGATAGGAAAAGAGGGGAGGCTGTGAGAGATATAGGAAGGAGGGGAGGCTGTGAGATAGAAGGAAGGAGGGGAGGCTGTGAGAGAAGGAAGGAGGGGAGGCTGTGAGATAGAAGGAAGGAGGGGAGGCTGTGAGAGAGGAGGAAGGAGGGGAGGCTGTGAGAGATATAGGAAGGAGGGGTGGCTGTGAGAGATATAGGAAGGAGGGGAGGCTGTGAGAGATATAGGAAGGAGGGGAGGCTGTGAGAGAAATAGGAAGGAGGGAAGGCTGTGAGAGATATAGGAAGGAGATGAGGCTGTGAGAGATATAGGAAGGAGGGGTGGCTGTGAGAGATATAGGAAGGAGGGAAGGCTGTGAGAGATATAGGAAGGAGAGGAGGCTGTGAGAGATATAGGAAGGAGAGGAGGCTGTGAGAGATATAGGAAGGAGGGGAGGCTGTGGGAGAGAGAGGAAGGAGGGGAGGCTGTGAGAGAGAAGGAAGGAGGGGAGGCTGTGAGAGATATAGGAAGGAGGGGAGGCTGTGAGAGATATAGGAAGGAGGGGAGGCTGTGAGAGATATAGGAAGGAGGGGAGGCTGTGAGAGATATAGGAAGGAGGGGAGGCTGTGAGATATAGGAAAGAGGGGAGGCTGTGAGATATAGGAAAGAGGGGAGGCTGTGAGAGAGAAGGAAGGAGGGGAGGCTGTGGGAAAGAGAGGAAGGAGGGGAGGCTGTGGGAGAGAAGGAAGGAGGGGAAGCTGTGAGAGATATAGGAAGGAGGGGTGGCTGTGAGAGATATAGGAAGGAGGGGAGGCTGTGAGAGAAATAGGAAGGAGGGAAGGCTGTGAGAGATATAGGAAGGAGATGAGGCTGTGAGAGATATAGGAAGGAGGGGAGGCTGTGAGAGAAATAGGAAGGAGGGAAGGCTGTGAGAGATATAGGAAGAAGATGAGGCTGTGAGAGATATAGGAAGGAGGGGTGGCTGTGTGAGATATAGGAAGGAGGGGAGGCTGTGAGAGAGAAGGAAGGAGGGGAGGCTGTGAGAGATATAGGAAGGAGGGGGGGCTGTGAGAGATATAGGAAGGAGGGGAGGCTGTGAGAGATATAGGAAGGAGGGGAGGCTGTGAGAGATATAGGAAGGAGGGGTGGCTGTGTGAGATATAGGAAGGAGGGGAGGCTGTGAGAGAGAAGGAAGGAGGGGAGGCTGTGAGAGATATAGGAAGGAGGGGGGCTGTGAGAGATATAGGAAGGAGGGGAGGCTGTGAGAGATATAGGAAGGAGGGGAGGCTGTGAGAGATATAGGAAGGAGGGGAGGCTGTAGAGATATAGGAAGGAGGGGAGGCTGTGAGAGATATAGGAAGGAGGGGAGGCTGTGAGAAGGAAAGGGGGCGGGAAGGAGGGGAGGCTGTGGAGAGAGGAAGGAGGGGAGGCTGTGGGAGAGAAGGAATGAGGGGAGGCTGTGAGAAAGAAGGAAGGAGGGGAGGCTGTGAGAGATATAGGAGAGGGGGGGGAGATTAGAGGAGGGGAGGCTGTGAGAGATATAGGAAGGAGGGGAAGTGTGAGAGATATAGGAAGGAGGGGAGGCTGTGAGAAAGAAGGAAGGAGGGGAGGCTGTGAGAGATATAGGAAGGAGGGGAGGCTGTGAGAGAAATAGGAAGGAGGGGGCTGTGAGAGAGAAGGAAGGAGGGGAGGCTGTGGGAGAGAGAGGAAGGAGGGGAGACTGTGAGAGATATAGGAAAGAGGGGAGGCTGTGAGAGATATAGGAAGGAGAGGAGGCTGTGAAGGAAGGAGGGGAGGCTGTGAGAGATAGGAAAGAGGAGGCTGTGAGAGATAGGAAAGAGGGGAGGCTGTGAGAGAGAAGGAAGGAGGGGAGGCTGTGAGAAAGAAGGAAGGAGGGGAGGCTGTGAGAGAAATAGGAAGGAGGGGAGGCTGTGAGAGAAATAGGAAGGAGGGGAGGCTGTGAGAGAGAGAGGAAGGAGGGGAGGCTGTGAGAGATATAGGAAAGAGGGGAGGCTGTGAGAGAGATAGGAAGGAGAGGGGGCTGTGAGAGATATAGGAAAGAGGGGAGGCTGTGAGAGATATAGGAAGGAGGGGAGGCTGTGAGAGATATAGGAAGGAGGGGAGGCTGTGAGAGAGATAGGAAGGAGGGGGATGCTGTGAGAAAGAAGGAAGGAGGGGAGGCTGTGAGAGAAATAGGAAGGGGGGGGGCTGTGAGATAGAAGGAAGGAGGGGAGGCTGTGGGAGAGAGAGGAAGGAGGGGAGACTGTGAGAGATATAGGAAAGAGGGGAGGCTGTGAGAGATATAGGAAGGAGAGGAGGCTGTGAGAGATATAGGAAGGAGGGGAGGCTGTGAGAGATATAGGAAAGAGGGGAGGCTGTGAGAGATATAGGAAGGAGGGGAGGCTGTGAGAGAGAAGGAAGGAGGGGAGGCTGTGAGAAAGAAGGAAGGAGGGGAGGCTGTGAGAGAAATAGGAAGGAGGGGAGGCTGTGAGAGAAATAGGAAGGAGGGGAGGCTGTGAGAGAAATAGGAAGGAGGGGAGGCTGTGAGAGAGAGAGGAAGGAGGGGAGGCTGTGAGAGATATAGGAAAGAGGGGAGGCTGTGAGAGAGATAGGAAGGAGAGGAGGCTGTGAGAGATATAGGAAGGAGGGGAGGCTGTGAGAGATATAGGAAGGAGGGCATCCAAGATGGCATAGCAGTGCGGTCGTGTTCTTTGTTGTGTGTCTGTGTAAATAGCCTGTTTTTTGTACATATTTCCCTATCACACTTTTCATCCTTCTACAAAATATACTTTCCTGCAACCCGCCTCACTCAATGTGGAACGGATTCTATTATTGACTTACCTTTTATCTAGAATCTCCAGTAGATACCAGCTAGCCAGCTAACTAGCTATTTGCTATTAGCCACCGTTAGCGGTTTCACCCAGAACATCGGATTTTCTGCCAGAATACCTGAATCACTGGACATTAACACAGGATCGCAACTAGCTAGCCGCAACCGAATTGGATGTTGCTGTTTGGCTAATCACCACTGCCCCTGAAGCAAGCACCAGTTAGCCTTGAGCCAGGCCCATATCCCGGCTATCTACCTCTCTGTCTACCAGACGGGAGTAGCCAGCTAACTAGCTACTTGCCATTAGCCACCGCTAGTGGTTTCTCACCATTGTCCATGGCCTGCACTACCTACCAGCCAGCTCTAGCCTGGACTATTATCGCACTGTCTGCACAGTCTGAACTGTCTGCACAGCGCGTTATCGACCCAGAACATATCGTTTTTTCTGCCAGAATCACTGATTCACTGGACCTTTAACACCGGATCATCGTAGCTAGATAGCTGCAATCAAATGGACGTTGTTGTTGGCTAATCAGCCTCGAGCTAGCCGCGAGCCAGGCCATTCTCCCGGCTATCTACCTCTCTGTCAACCGGACGGGACCTCATAGTGTTGACACGGAGCCCCGCCGATCCAACACGACTGGTCTGCCGACGAAATCGTCTGATGCGATTACAACAGGTTTCCCGTTACGACGTCGACCACGAAGATCCATCTGCTAGCCCCGGCCCGCTAGCACACGCTAGCCGTGGCCTCTTGCTCGCTACTGCTATAGCAGCCCCCGAACTACCTCCGAACTCTCCTTTATACGGTACCGCATCCTGTTTATGTTTAGCCTCAGCCCAAACTTTTGTCGCCATTACCAGCTGTTGTCTTAGCTCTCTCGAATAACACCCGTGATTGCTTTATGCCTCTCTCCCATGCCTTGCTTATTGCTGTTTCGGTTATTTCTTATTGTACTATTTCACTGTAGATCCCCCAGCCCAGCTCAACCTGCCATAGATGGCTCCTTTGTCCCACCCCCCATACACGCGGAGACCAACTCAATCGGTGCCTCCAGTGATGCTATCTCTTTCATCGTTACCCAACGCTTAGGTTTACCTCCACTGTACTCATATCCTTCCATATCCTTTTCTGTACATAATGCCCTGAATCTATTCTACAACGCCCGGAAACCTGCCCCTTTTTTTCTCTGTACCCAACGCACTAGAAGACCAGTACTTAAAGCCTTTAGCTGTGTCCTTATTCTACTCCTCTGTTCCTCTGGTGATGTAGAGGTTAACCCAGCCCCTGTAGCCCCCAGTATCACTCCTACTCCCCAGGCGTTATCATTTGTTGACTTCTGTAACCGTAAAAGCATTGGTTTCTTGTACGTTAACATCCGAAGCCTCCTCCCTAAGTTTGAGTTATTCACTGCGTTAGCACACTCCGCCAACCCTGATGTCCTAGCAGTGTCTGAATCCTGGCTTAGGAAGGCCACCAACAATTCAGAAATGTCCATCCCCAACTACAACATTTTCCATCTCGATAGAACTGCCAAAGGGGGTGGGGTTGCAATCTACTGTAGAGAGAGCCTGCAGAGCTCTATCGTACTGTCCAGGTCTTTGCCCAAACAGTTTGAGCTTCTACTTCTAAAAACCCACCTTTCCAGAAATGTCTCTCACTGTTGCTGCTTGCTACAGACCCCCCTCAGCCCCGAGCTGTGCGCTGGACACCATATGTGAACTGATTGCCCCCCATCTATCCTCAGAGTTCGTACTGCTTGGTGACCAAAACTGGGATATGCTTAACACCCCGGCCGTCCTACAATCTAAACTAGATGCCCTCAATCTCACACAAATGATCAACGAACCTACCAGGTACAACCCTAAATCTGTAAACATGGGCACCCTCATAGATATCATCCTGACAAATGTACCCTCTAAATACACCTCCGCTGTCTTCAACCAGGATCTCAGCGATCATTACCTTATTGCCTGCGTCCGTAATAGGTCCGCGGTCAAACGACCACCCCTCATCACTGTCAAACGCTCCCTAAAACACTTTAGCGAGCAGGCCTTTCTAATTGACCTGGCCCGGGTATCCTGGATGGATATTGACCTCATTCCGTCAGTAGAGGATGCCTGGTTGTTCTTTAAAAGTGTTTTCCTCTCAATCTTAAATAAGCATGCCCCATTCAAAAAATTCAGAACTAAGAACAGATATAGCCCCTGGTTCTCCTCAGACTTGACTGCCCTTGACCAGCACAAAAACATCCTGTGGCGTACTGCATTAGCATCGAACAGCCCCCGCGATATGCAACTTTTCAGGGAAGTCAGGAACCAATATACACAATCAGTTAGGAAAGCAAAGGCTAGCTTTTTCAAACAGAAATTTGCATCCTGTAGCACTAACTCCAAAAGGTTTTGGAACACTGTAAAGTCCATGGAAAATAAGAGCACTTCCTCCCAACTGCCCACTGCACTGAGGCTAGGAAACACTGTCACCACCGATAAATCTACAATAATCGAGAATTTCAACAAGTATTTTGCTACGGCTGGCCAAGCTTTCCACCTGACTACCACTACCCCGGTCACCAGCTCTGCACCCTCCGCTGCAACTTGCCCATGCCCCCCCTGCTTCTCCTTCACACAAATTCAGACAGCTGGGGTTCTGAAAGAGCTGAAAAATCTGGACCCCTACAAATCAGCTGGGCTAGGCAATCTGGACCCTTTCTTTCTAAAATTAGCCGCAGAAATTGTCGCAACCTCTATTTCTAGCCTGTTCAACCTCTCTTTCGTAACGTCAGAGATCCCCAGAGATTGGGAAGCTGCCGCGGTCATCCCCCTCTTCAAAGGGGGTGACACTCTAGATCCAAACTGTTACAGACCTATATCCATCCTGCCCTGCCTTTCGAAAGTATTTGAAAGCCAAGTTAACAAACAGATCACCGACCATTTCGAATCCCACCGTACCTTCTCCGCTATGCAATCCGGTTTCCGAGCTGGTCATGGGTGCACCTCAGCCATGCTCGAGGTCCTAAATGATATTATAACCGCGATCGATAAAAGACAGTACTGCGCAGCCGTCTTCATCGACCTGGCCAAGGCTTTCGACTCTGTCAACCACCGCATTCTTATTGGCTGACTAAATAGCCTTGGTTTCTCTAATGACTGCCTCGCCTGGTTCACCAACTACTTCTCAGATAGAGTTCAATGTGTCAAATCGGAGGGCCTGTTGTCTGAACCTCTGGCCGTCTCTATGGGGGTGCCACAGGGTTCAATTCTCGGGCCAACTCTATTCTCTGTGTATATCAATGATGTTGCTCTTGCTGCTGGTGAAGCTCGGATCCACCTCTATGTGGACGACACCATTTTGTATACATCTGGCCATTCATTGGACACTGTGTTAACAAACCTCCAACCGAGCTTCAACGCCATACAACACTCCTTCCGTAGCCTCCAACTGCTCTTAAACACTAGCAAAACTAAATGCATGCTCTTCAACCGAACTCTGGTTGCACCCGCCCACCCGACTAGAATCACTACTCTCGGCGGGTCTGACCTAGAGTGTGTGGACAACTACAAATACCTAGGTGTCTGGTTAGACTGTAAACTCTCCTTCCAGACTCACATTAAGCATCTCCAATCAAAAGTTAGATCTAGAATCGGCTTCCTATTTCGCAACAAAACCTTCTTCACTCATGCTGCCAAACATGCCCTTGTAAAACTGACTATCCTACCGATCCTTGACTTCGGCGATGTCATTTACAAAATAGCCTCCAACACTCTACTCAGCAAATTGGATGTAGTCTATCACAGTGCCATCCGTTTTGTCACCAAAGCCCCATATACCACCCACCATTGTGACCTGTACGCTCTTGTTGGCTGGCCCTCACTACATATTCGTCGCCAAACCCACTGGCTCCAGGTCATCTATAAATCACTGCTAGGCAAATCCCTGTCTTATCTTAGCTCACTGGTCACCATAGCAACACCCACCCGTAGTCTGCGCTCCAGCAGGTATATCTCACTGGTCATCCCCAAAGCCAACACCTCCTTTGTCCGCCATTCCTTCCAGTTCTCTGCTGCCAATGACTGGAACGAACTGCAAAAATCTCTGAAGCTGGAGACTCTCATCTCCCTCACTAAATTTAAGCGTCAGTTGTCAGAGCAGCTTACAGATCACTGCAACTGTACACAGCCATTCTTAAATTAGCCCACCCAACTACCTCATCCCCATATTGTTATTTATTTTGCTAATTTGCACCCCAGTATCTCTATTTGCACATCATCTTTTGCACATCTATCATTCCAGTGTTAACACGAAATTTTAACTATTTTGCACTATGGCCTATTTATTGCCTTACCTCCATAACTTACTACATTCGCACATACTGTATATATATTTTTGACTTTATGTTTTGTTTACCCCATATGTAACTCTGTGTTGTTGTTTTTATCGCACTGCTTTGCTTTGTGGTCCTCTGTAGCTCAGCTGGTAGAGCACGGCGCTTGTAACGCCAAGGTAGTGGGTTCGATCCCCGGGACCACCCATACACAAAAATGTATGCACGCATGACTGTAAGTCGCTTTGGATAAAAGCGTCTGCTAAATGGCATATTAACTAACTAACTATATTAACTTTATCTTGGCCAGGTCGCAGTTGTAAATGAGAACTTGTTCTCAACTGGCTTACCTGGTTAAATAAAGATGAAATAAATAAATAAATAAAAAGGAGGGGAGGCTGTGAGAGATATAGGAAGGAGGGGAGGCTGTGAGAGATATAGGAAGGAGGGGAGGCTGTGAGATAGAAGGAAGGAGGGGAGGCTGTGAGAGATTTAGGAAGGAGAGGAGGCTGTGAGAGATATAGGAAGGAGGGGAGGCTGTGAGAGATATAGGGAAGAGGGGAGGCTGTGAGAGATATAGGGAAGAGGGGAGGCTGTGAGAGATATAGGGAAGAGGGGAGGCTGTGAGAGATATAGGGAAGAGGGGAGGCTGTGAGATATATAGGAAGGAGGGGAGGCTGTGAGAGAGAAGGAAGGAGGAGAGGCTGTGAGAGATATAGGAAGGAGTGGAGGCTGTGAGATAGAAGGAAGGAGGGGAGGCTGTGAGAGATATAGGAAGGAGTGGAGGCTGTGAGATAGAAGGAAGGAGGGGAGGCTGTGAGAGAGAAGGAAGGAGGGAGGCTGTGGGAGAGAGAGAAAGGAGGGGAGGCTGTGAGAGATATAGAAAAGAGGGGAGGCTGTGTGAGAGAAGGAAGGAGGGGAGGCTGTGAGAGAGTCCTGGCTGTTCCATAGGGGAGGTAAAAAAAAACAATCCTACATTTCAGAATGAATAGGTATGGTTAATTGAAATTACCATTGAACATCAGTATTGGAGATTGTACCATTAACTACCACAGCCAGGTAGGAGTTCCAACTTCCTTGCCTCCATCCACTAGTCAACTGTCTGGTCTGACTGAATGAATGACTGGGGGGAAGTAGGGAAGCAGACTCCTCCCTGAAGTTCCACTCTGCTTTTGGTACAAACATGACACTTCCTGACCTAGTCCCTGGAGATTGTTATGCAGAGGAGGAGGAGGGGGAGGAGGAGGAGGAGGAGAGTGAGTGAAGGAGTGAAAGAGTGAAAGAGAATAACAGCTGTTTGATGTCTGGTATGTACACTACCGGTCAAAAGTTTTACAACACCTACTTATTTATGGTATATTTTTACTATTTTCTACGTTGTAGAATAACACATTTGGAATCATGTAGTAACCAAAAAAGCGTTAAACAAATCAAAATATATTTTATATTTGAGATTCTTCAAATAGCCACCCTTTGACAGATTTGCACACTCTTGGCATTCTCTCAACCAGCTTCATGAGGTAGTCACCTGGAATGCATTTCAATTAACAGGTGTGCCTTCTTAAAAGTTAATTTGTGGAATTTCTTTCCTTCTTAATGCGTTTGAGTCAATCAGTTGTGTTGTGACAAGGTAGGGGTGGCTATACAGAAGATAGCTCTATTTGGTAAAATACCAAGTCCATATTATGTCAAGAACAGCTCAAATAAGCAAAGAGAAACGACAGTCCATCATTACTTTAAGACATGAAGGTCAGTCAATACGGAAAATTTCAAGAACTGTGAAAGTTTCTTCAAGTGCAGTTGCAAAAACCATCAAGCGCTATGATGAAACTGGCTCTCATGAGGACCGCCAAAGGAATGGAAGAACCAGAGTTACCTCTGCTGCAGTGTATAAGTTCATTAGAGTTACCAGCCTCAGAAATTGCAGCCCAAATAAATGCTTCACAGAGTTCAAGTAGCAGACAGATCTCAACATCAACTGTTCAGAGGAGACTGTGTGAATCAGGCCTTCATGGTCGAATTGCTGCAAAGAAACCACTACTAAAGGACACCAATAAGAAGAAGAGACTTGCTTGGGCCAAGAAACACGAGCAATGGACATTAGACCGGTGGAAATGTGTCCTTTGGTCTGGAGTCCAAATTAGAGATTTTTGGTTAAAAACCGCTGTGTCTTTGTGAGACGCGTTGTGGGTGAACGGATGATCTCTGCATGGGTAGTTCCCACCGTAAAGCATGGAGGAGGAGGTGTTATGTGTGGGGGTGCTTTGCTGGTGACACTGTCTGTGATTTATTTAGAATTCAAGGCACACTTAACCAGCATGGCTACCACAGCATTCTGCAGAGATATCCCATCTGGTTTGGGCTTAGTCCCACTATCATTTGTTTTTCAACAGGACAATGACCCAACACACCTCCAGGCTGTGTAAGGGCTATTTTACCAAGAAGGAGAGTGATGGTGTGCTGCATCAGATGACCTGGCCTCCACAATCCCCCGACCTCAAACAAATTGAGATGGTTTGGGATGAGTCGGACTGCAGAGTGAAGGAAAAGCAGCCAACAAGTGCTCAGCATATGTGGGAAGTCCTTCAAGACTGTTGGAAAAGCATTCCAGGTGAAGCTGGTTGAGAGAATGCCAAGAATGTACAAAGCTGTCATCAAGGCAAAGTGTGGCTATTTGAATCTCAAATTTGGTTACTACATGATTCCATATGTGTTATTTCATAGTTGTGATGTCTTCACTATTATACTACAATGTAGAAAATAGTAAAAATAAATAAAAACCCTTGAATGAGTAGGTGTCCTAGACCTTTTGACCGGTAGTGTAGAACAACAGAGTTGGTCACAGAATGCACACAGCTTACTGAGTAAATCAGTCATGTATTTAACCCACATCATTTAGTGTTGGAACCTTGGTCTCAAACCATTCTCCAACCCAGTCACTGGGTCTCATGCGTGAGGCCATCCAGACAAAACTTTGTTTGCATTAGTGGCACCCTAACCTCATCTTTGACGCCTTCCAGCGGCATGAGTACATTGACTTCCTTACGCTTTCCTTGGCTGCTTGTGCCACCTGTTTTTTCATTCACAAAGCTCCCAATTTAAGAAGGGAAGTGTGTGGAGGAAGAGGGAGAGAAAGTCCTGCAGCAGAGAGGAGAGCAGCAATGCCCTGAGTGGCCCCAGGTCAGCCTGTGGCTCCGGCCTCCAGTCTCGTTAGAGCAGCCATGCCCTGAGTGGCCCCAGGTCAGCCTGTGGCTCCGGCCTCCAGTCTCGTTAGAGCAGCCATGCCCCCAGTGGCCCCAGGTCAGCCTGTGGCTCCGGCCTCCAGTCTCGTTAGAGCAGCCATGCCCCCAGTGGCCCCAGGTCAGCCTGTGGCTCCGGCTTCCAGTCTCGTTAGCGCAGCCATGCCCCCAGTGGCCCCAGGTCAGCCTGTGGCTCCGGCCTCCAGTCTCGTTAGAGCAGCCATGCCCTAGGCCAGTGTGTTAGAGCAGCCATGCCTGAGTGGCCCCAGGTCAGCCTGTGGCTCCGGCCTCCAGTCTCGTTAGAGCAGCCATGCCCCCAGTGGCCCCAGGTCAGCCTGTGGCTCTGGCCTCCAGTCTTGTTAGAGCAGACATGGCTTCCTTTCAGGGTGGACCTTTCATCCATGTCATGAGAAAATATCCCCCTGGCCCCTGGTCCCCCTGCGACGGGCCGGCTGAAATCAGACCCTATCCATCCTGTCTACTCCGCCCAACCCCCTCGGTCTCCTCCCCAGGACTCAGACTAAGGCCTTCCCTGGAAACCCCCCACCTCATTAACTCCCTGTGGAAATTCTCCCTATCTGATACCCCCTTTCTTTGCATCATGGAACAGTCCACTCTCAGCGACAGACAGAGCTCTCCATTGAAGACCCACTGGGGGGGCCATTAATATTTTGCTCAGTATTCTGTCCCCCCCTCTGTTTCCCCGGGACAAGGCCTTGTTTTGGCCCTGGCTGCTGACCTGCAGTGAACCCTTATGGCAGACACAGAATGGCTCCTCTGTGCTCGCAGCATTCCCTTCAGCCCTCTCTCTGCTCTCTACGCCGGGCATCAGAGAGGCCAGTCCACACACTGGTTCGTTAGGCCTAAATGAGGGAGGGGGGATAGAGGGATGGATGAAGGGTTGATTTGGTGGTCTGCTGCTTCAGCTTTAATGTTAAGGCAGGCTGATTGATAGATAGCGTGCTGAAGTGTAATGACTGTGTAAAGAAGAGTAGAACAACAGGGAAGCTAGCTGATAGAAATGTAAACGTGCATGAGGTCCACACACACACACAAGCACACACACATTCGCACGCACACACACACACTCACGCACACATACACACAACAGTAGTCATGCGTGCGTGCGTGTGTATGTGTGTGTGTGTGTGTGTGTGTGGACCTCCTGCATGTTGACTACTGTTGTGTGTGTGTGAGTGCGCTTGTGTGTGTGTGTGTGTGGACCTCCTGCACGTTGACTACTGTTGTGTGTGTGTGTGCTTTGTGTGTATGTGGACCTCCTGCTCCAACACAGATGACATGACTCACAGACATACCCCGGCCTGTAACACAGCAGTAGTTTCAGAGCAGCCTTGTACAACACTAACCAGTCTATTCAACCTCACCATCTATTACCAGGCAGGAATACATTGTGTTACTCTAACTTACTTAAGGCTCCTCAGAATAGAAACAACTTAGAGTGAAAGGATGGAATGGAATGTTTTTTGTCTCCCGGGGGCTGAATGAGATTGAGTTTCCTTTACTCCGCAGTGAGTCCACACGGTCCCATATATAGTAATTGTGGTTGGATATAGTTGGATATTTGGTTTGAATTCCTCTGATTCCTGATTCTCTGATCAGTTTATTGTAACCTTTTGGCTGCACAGTCTGTGCTATGGCTCAAGCTTGTGGACATTTTTCTGTAATGCCCCATTATATGCAATAACCCAATAGAGGTGTATGTGAGTAAGAGTTCCTGTGTCTGTGTTCTAGTGTTTATGTTGTGAATCACTCTCCTGTCATTTCAGCGGTAGCATTTCACAGTGGGTCAGATCACAGGACAGACTTTGTGAGCT
The DNA here is from genome assembly GCF_020615455.1 of Coregonus clupeaformis. Lineage (NCBI taxonomy): Eukaryota > Metazoa > Chordata > Actinopteri > Salmoniformes > Salmonidae > Coregonus > Coregonus clupeaformis. Next base: position 15,726,510 of record NC_059197.1, on the reverse strand, counting down.
CTAAAAGGACTCTTTTCATCCTCTGTTGTGAGAGGCTCTCTGAAGGCCCAGCTGGGACGGACAGACAGACAGACAGAGGATTGTGATGGGGGTGGTGATAGGGACAGACAGACAGACAGACAGACCGACCGAGGCTTGTGATGGGTTAGGGACAGACAGACAGACCGACCGAGGCTTGTGATGGGTTAGGGACAGACAGACAGAGAGACAGAGGCTTGTGATGGGATGGGTTAGGCATAGAGTGAGTAATGGATGACTCACCATGACAATGTCACTCTGTCTTTCAGTCTGTTATGCTACAATCCTAGTGTCCTCTCCTACTGATACTTCAATAGAGGAACTCAACTGTCCACTGATCTTTATGGGCCAGTTTCCCAGATTTAAGCAGCCTCTGTATCATGAAAGCGTTTTAGTCCAGGAATAGGCTTAATCTGGGTTTGGTAAACCCTGCCCAAAAGAGCGTAACCCCCCCACCCTCCAATAAGACCCTCACCACCTCACCAACCCCCCTCAATAAAAAACCACACCATAACTAACTAGCCTCCTCACCCCACCAACCCCCCTCCATAATAAACCCCACCAAGCCCCCCCTCTCCATAATAAACCCCACCAAGCCCCCCTCTCCATAATAAACCCCACCAAGCCCCCCTCCATAGTAAACCCCACCAAGCCCCCTCTCCATAATATACCCCACCAAGCCCCCCTCCATAGTAAACCCCACCAAGCCCCCATAATAAACCACACCAAGCCCCCCTCTCATAATAAACCCCACCAAGCCCCCCCCTCCATAATAAACCCCACCAACCCCCCTCTCCATAATAAACCCCACCAACCCCCCCTCCATAATAAACCCCACCAACCCCCCTCTCCATAATAAACCCCACCAACCCCCCTCTCCATAATAAACCCCACCAAGCCCCCCTCTCCATAATAAACCCCAACAAGCCCCCTCTCCATAATAAACCCCACCAAGCCCCCCTCTCCATAATAAACCCCACCAAGCCCCCCCTCTCATAATAAACCCCACCAAGCCCCCCTCTCCATAATAAACCCCACCAAGCCCCCCTCCATAATAAACCCCACCAACCCCCCTCTCCATAATAAACCCCACCAAGCCCCCCTCCATAATAAACCCCACCAAGCCCCCCTCTCCATAATAAACCCCACCAAGCCCCCCCTCCATAATAAACCCCACCAAGCCCCCCTCTCCATAATAAACCCCACCAAGCCCCCCTCCATAATAAACCCAACCAAGCCCCCCTCTCCATAATAAACCCCACCAAGCCCCCCCTCCATAATAAACCCCACCAACCCCCCTCTCCATAATAAACCCCACCAAGCCCCCCCATATTAAACCCCACCAAGCCCCCCTCTCCATAATAAACCCCACCAAGCCCCCCTCCATAATAAACCCCACCAACCCCCTCTCCATAATAAACCCCACCAAGCCCCCCTCCATAATAAACCCCACCAACCCCCCTCTTTATAATAAACCCCACCAAGTCCCCCCTCCATAATAAACCCCACCAACCCCCTCTCTATAATAAACCCCACCAAGCCCCCTCCATAATAAACCCCACCAAGCCCCCCCTTTCATAATAAACCCCACCAAGCCCCCCTCCATAATAAACCCCACCAACCCCCTCTCCATAATAAACCCCACCAAGCCCCCCTCTCCATAATAAACCCCACCAAGCCCCCTCCATAATAAACCCAACCAAGCCCCCCTCTCCATAATAAACCCCACCAAGCCCCCCTCTCCATAATAAACCCCACCAAGCCCCCCCTCCATAATAAACCCCACCAAGCCCCCCTCCATAGTAAACCCCACCAAGCCCCCCTCTCCATAATATACCCCCACCAAGCCCCCCTCCATAATAAACCCCACCAAGCCCCCCTCCATAATATACCCCACCAAGCCCCCCCCTCTCCATAATAAACCCCACCAAGCCCCCCCCCATATTAAACCCCACCAAGCCCCCCCTCTCCATAATAAACCCCACCAAGCCCCCCCCTCCATAATAAACCCCACCAACCCCCCTCTCCATAATAAACCCCACCAAGCCCCCCCTCCATAATAAACCCCACTAAGCCCCCCTCCATAATAAACCCAACCAAGCCCCCCTCTCCATAATAAACCCCAACCAAGCCCCCCCTCCATAATAAACCCCACCAAGCCCCCTCCATAATAAACCCCACCAACCCCCCTCTCCATAATAAACCCCACCAAGCCCCCCTCCATAATAAACCCCAACAACCCCCCTCTCCATAATAAACCCCACCAAGCCCCCCTCCATAATAAACCCCACCAACCCCCCTCTCTATAATAAACCCCACCAAGCCCCCCTCTCCATAATAAACCCCACCAAGCCCCCCTCTCCATAATAAACCCCACCAAGCCCCCCCTCCATAATAAACCCCACCAACCCCCTCTCCATAATAAACCCCACCAAGCCCCCCCTCCATAATAAACCCCACCAAGCCCCCTCTCCATAATAAACCCCACCAAGCCCCCCCTCTCCATAATAAACCCCACCAAGCCCCCTCCATAATAAACCCCACCAACCCCCTCTCCATAATAAACCCCACCAAGCCCCCCCATAATAAACCCCACCAAGCCCCCCCCATAATAAACCCCACCAAGCCCCCCCTCCATAATAAACCCCACCAACCCCCTCTCCACAATAAACCCCACCAAGCCCCCCCTCTCCATAATAAACCCCCACCAAGCCCCCCTCCATAATAAACCCCACCAAGCCCCCCCTCCATAATAAACCCCACCAACCCCCTCTCCACAATAAACCCCACCAACCCCCCTCTCTATAATAAACCCCACCAAGCCCCCCCTCCATAATAAACCCCACCAAGCCTCCTCTCCATAATAAACCCCACCAAGCCCCCTCTCCATAATAAACCCCACCAAGCCCCCCCTCCATAATAAACCAAACCAAGCCCCCTCCTCTCCATAATAAACCCCACCAAGCCCCCCTCCATAATAAACCCCACCAACCCCCCTCTCCATAATAAACCCCACCAAGCCCCCCCCTTATTAAACCCCACCAAGCCCCCCCGCATAATAAACCCCACCAAGCCCCCCCTCCATAATAAACCCCACCAAATCCCCTCTCCACAATAAACCCCACCAAGCCCCCCTCTCCATAATAAACCCCACCAAGCCCCCCCCCATAATAAACCCCGCCAAGCCCCCCTCCATAATAAACCCCACCAAATCCCCTCTCCACAATAAACCCCACCAAGCCCCCCCTCTCCATAATAAACCCCACCAAGCCCCCCTCCATAATAAACCCCACCAAGCCCCCTCCATAATAAACCCCACCAACCCCCCTCTCCATAATAAATCCCCACCAAGCCCCCCCTCTATTAAACCCCACCAAGCCCCCCGCATAATAAACCCCACCAAGCCCCCCTCTCCATAATAAACCCCACCAAGCCCCCCTCCATAATAAACCCCACCAAGCCCCCTCCATAATAAACCCCACCAAATCCCCTCTCCACAATAAACCCCACCAAGCCCCCCTCCATAATAAACCCCACCAAGCCCCCCTCTCCATAATAAACCCCACCAAGCCCCCCTCTCCATAATAAACCCCACCAAGCCCCCCTCTCCATAATAAACCCCACCAAGCCCCCTCCATAATAAACCCCACCAACCCCCCTCTCTATAATAAACCCCACCAAGCCCCCCCTCCATAATAAACCCCACCAAGCCCCCCTCATAATAAACCCCACCAACCCCCTCTCCATAATAAACCCCACCAAGCCCCCTCCATAATAAACCCCACCAAGCCCCCCTCCATAATAAACCCCAACAACCCCCCCTCTCTATAATAAACCCCCACCAAGCCCCCCTCCATAATAAACCCCACCAAGCCCCCCCTCCATAATAAACCCCACCAACCCCCCTCTCCACAATAAACCCCACCAAGCCCCCCCTCTCCATAATAAACCCCACCAACCCCCTCTTCATAATAAACCCCTCATAACTAATTAGCCACATTAAATTGGAGACCAGATGTTGTAGTGTCCGTCAGTGAAATGTCGTGCTGTGAGAGTTAATTCGTGCTGCTTTTCCACATTGGGGGATTAGACACCCCTGGGTTGATAAGAGGGAGGGAGTTAAATAGGTTGCTGGAGATCGGAAGGTAAACAAAGCGTAAAGAGACTGCCAACACATGGTGGGATAGCAGCTAACCACCTCCTCCTCCCTGTGCTGGGCCTGCTGCCTGCCTGCTGCCGGCCTGCTGCCTGCCTGCTACCTGCCTGCTACCTGCCTGCTACCTGCCTGCTACCTGCCTGCTACCTGCCTGCTACCTGGCTGCCTGGCTGGTGCTGCGCTATGCAAGTAAGTACATGGCCACCACATCATAGGGTGTGGTGTTGAAATGCTGATGACTAAATCATATTCAGCTACTTGCTGTGCCTCGTTGTTCTGCAGACGCTCTTATATAATGACTTATCACTTGTCAAATTAGTGGGCTTCTATCCAGGCACAAAGTAACAAGCAAATACATGAGGTCATGTATTACACGTCATAACTTTAATCAATAAAACACAACAAGTCATGGTGAATCACCATTTACAACACATACTGTAGGCCTTCTGCACAGGACATCACATTAAATCATATCAGCACGCTAGCCGGCGTCTTATCACAATAAAACAAATCCTGTTACTGTGCAAGACAGCTGCACACAACTGGCCTGTCCTGGCTGCCTTTCACAACACCTTGATGACAGGGCTAGTTTGATGACAGGGCTAGTTTGATGACGGGGCTAGTTTGATGACGGGGCTAGTTTGATGACAGGGCTAGTTTGATGACAGGGCTAGTTTTTGGAGAGGTGCAGTGCAGCTGCCTGGGGGGAAGCACAACAGAACACCCTGGATAACTGGGAGCAGAATTCCTCCTCCTCCTCCATGGCCCACATATGACTTGTCTGTCTCAGAGAGATAGTCCCCCCCCTAATAAAAAAGGTATGATGATCAGTATCTTACAGTAAGTGCTGCTGGTGCTGCCCCAGATCTGTCAGCTGTGCTCATACAAGCAGGTGATTTATCCCCACGGCCTCATCTGAATCAGTGATAAGGAACATTAATGTCTAACTGCACTTGAGATTTAAACAATGACAATAGTTGGCAGACCATGCAGAATAGACTTCCTTGCTGTCATTACCACTGCCACTGCCAATATTACTGTAGTTTTTAAGTGGTTCACTGTATACACTTTCAACATGCTTTTTAACCTGAGTATGACATTATTTACCAGGTAGCCTACATAGGTTGAGGGCAACTGGTAGCAACAGGGCGGCAGGTAGCCTAGTGGTTAAAAACATTGGGCCAGTAACCGAAAGGTCGCTGGTTCGAATCCCCTAGCCGACTAGGTGAAACATTTGACGGTGCCCTTGAGCAAGGCACTTAACCCTAAATGCTCCTTTAAGTCACTCTGGATAAGAGTGTCTGCTAAATGACTAAAATGTAAATTAAACGGCCGACATTATCATTAAGGAGTTATACACTACATGACCAAAAGTATTACATTTTAGTCATTTAGCAGACGCTCTTATCCAGAGCGACTTACAGTTATTGAATATTTTTATTTTATTTTTTATACTGGCCCCCCGTGGGAATCGAACCCACAACCCTGGCGTTGCAAACGCCATGCTCTATCAACTGAGCTACATCCCTGCCGGCCATTCCCTCCCCTACCCTGGACGACGCTGGGCCAATTGTGCGCCGCCCATGAGTCTCCCGGTCGCGGCCGGCTGCGACAGAGCCTGGATTCGAACCAGGATCTCTAGTGGCACAGTTAGCACTGCGATGCAGTGCCTTAGACCACTGCGCCACTCAGGAGTATGTGGACACTTGCTCGTTGAACATCTCATTCCAAAATCATGGGCATTAATATTGAGTTGGTCTCCCTTTTGTTGCTATTGGGAAGGCTTTCCACTAGATGTTGGGACATTGCTGCGGGGACTTGCTTCCATTCAGTCACAAGATCATGAGCATTAGTGAGGTCTGGCACTGATTTTGGGCGATTAGGCCTGGCTCGCAGTCAGTGTTCCAATTCATCCCAAAGGTGTTCAATGGGGTTGAGGTTAGGGCTCTGTGCAGGCCAGTCAAGTTCTTCCACACCGATCTCGACAAACCATTTCTGTATGGACCTCGCTTTGTGCACGGGGGCATTGTCATGCTGAAACAGGAAAGGGCCTTCCCAAAACTGTTGCCACAAAGTTGGAAGCATAGAATCTTCTAGAATGTCATTGTATGCTGTATAATGAAGATGTCCCTTCATTGGAACTAAGAGGCTTAGCCCGAACCATGAAAAACATTCCCAGACTATTATTCCTCCTCCACCAAACTTTACAGTTGGTTCTATGCATTCGAGCTTGAGAGAGAGAGAGAGAGAGAGAGAGAGAGAGAGAGAGAGAGAGAGAGAGAGAGAGAGAGAGAGAGAGAGAGAGAGAGAGAGAGAGAGAGAGAGAGAGAGGAGAGAGAGAGAGAGAGAGAGAGAGAGGAGGAGAGAGAGAGAGAGAGAGAGAGAGAGAGAGAGAGAGAGAGAGAGAGAGAGGAGAGAGAGAGAGAGAGAGAGAGAGAGAGAGAGAGAGAGAGAGAGAGAGAGAGAGAGAGAGAGAGAGAGAGAGAGAGACAGAGAACTATGTGCATGGTTAGTTACCCACTTGTCCACCCACACATACCATTCATTCCCCAGTCCTCACCTCCTCCAATCATTCCTGACCACCAGTGAGATGTCAGCTCTATAGCCCTACCTCTCTAGTCTCCACTAACCAACAGTGGTCTGCTCTGCTGTCCGGTGCACCAAGGTCTTCTTTATGAGTGGGTTTCCATGGAGCTCAGTAGTGAGTTGATGATTGGCTAGGCTGGGCTGGGCTGGGGCCGATCTCCACCTAGGAACATAGAGACAGACTAGAACCGCGGTACACCAGAGTAGAGTGGATATCTAGGAACATAATAGATCTCTACTCTGATGTACCTTGGCTCTAGACTCTGTCCTCCTCTTCCTCTCTCTCTTAATAATTTAAAGAGAGAGGCTGCAGGCTGACTGAATAATGGAGAAGCTAGTCAGGCACAGACATGTCACACAGAGAGGAAGATGAGCGGGTGGCGCCTAATCGCAGACAGAGAAATATGTAGAAATTTGAAGGGTATTTAATCACGGACAGAGAATAATGTCGAAAAGAGAAGGGTATTTACAGGCAGAGAAATAGGAGATGAAAACCCAGACTGCTACAATAACAGCTTCTGTTCCAGTAAGGGCCTGCTGTCATCACCTCACCATGACAGCCCATGACAGGATTGACTTTTTACACTCCTGTTACGCTAAATTAGCGTTGTTAATGTAAGTGTTTACATCACCCTTCCATATCCACCGGCGTTCAGTGTTTACCCACCTTTTTCCCACTTGCTTCTGAGGATAAAGTTACTTTTAGTGACGTGCACAGCCACATAGGCCGCAGGCAGCAGGCAGCACTCCCCTCCCTCTGCAGAAACAGAATGAAACAGCAGAATGCTCCGTTAGCAAAAGCACATCGTCACTGCTGAGACTGCGCGGCACGTTAGTTTCCATGGTAACTGGCCTCTTCACGTCTCCCCCCCCCCCCTGCGTTTCTGAAATGTTATTATTTGAAGATGACTCTCAGACAGATGGACGGACGGTCGCTCAATCAGACTGGCTGCACTGTATGACATCTCAATCAGATCACAGACTCACTCAGGGGAGGTTTGTGCGTTAGTTAATAGCCAGCCACTAATCTCCCTCTTCTGCACAGATTGTCACAGCTTGACGTGAGCTCTTGGGTTCCGTTCCAATATCCATACTGTACTAGCAGACCAAGTCTACGAATGCATGCCCATAGTGTGGATATTAAAACAGCCTTGGTTTCTGGTTGCCTTTGCAGTTCCCTCCCTCGTTCCATAAGGCAGGCAGCCTTTAAGACTGTCAGACCTCTGAAGCAGTTTAAGGTCATCCAGGGGTTACAGGCCACAGTCAGGGCTTCAGACCTCAGTCACCTGTCGCCAGTTTATGTCACTTAGGATAGGAAGTGTCTCCATTCCACACACAGGGCCAGGAGAACCCTGGCCTGGCGTGTCTCCTTCCTGTTTCCACATACACACAGTCAGGAGATCCGTTGGGATTAGACGCTGGGAGGTTCATAAGGCACCGGAACTGACAATTAAGAAACAAGCCACTGTGTCACACAGTGGTGGAGCATTTACATGTGTGCGCACACACACACACACACACCCTTGCTGACCCCCTTGAAAGATAAACGATAGCTAGCCAGCCCCTCTGGCCAGCTTGGCTTCAGAGTTCAGACAGACGGTAGACCCATGTAGTTGTACAGGCAATAAGCTGTCCTACCAGTGTGTTTGTTTGGTAACAGACACACTGACTGAGGATGACTCTACAGCAGGGGTCCACAATTACATTCAGCCAATGGCCAATTATTCCTTGAGCGGATGGTCAGGGGGCCAAACAGATATAGTATTTGACAAAAACAGAATAATTTCAAACGTTGATTACGTTGGGATACGATCACATATGCCTCTTAATGCGTGGGAATACTTGGGAACAGATTTCCTAAATTAAAATAACTTGGAGCTGATTTCCTGGTGATTTTACAGGCTTATGTCCAACAACGAAAATGATTATTATACTTTTTTTTTTTTAAATCTCAGAAAACTTGGGGGACCTAATAAAATCACCCGCGTGCCGAATTTGGCCTGCGGGCCGCCTATTGGGGAACCCTGCTCTACAGTAACAGCAGCCCTGGTTGGGACCAGGCCAATGTTTACAATCTGAGCGGATATTACAGTGGCTGGAGGGGAGTGAGGTTGTGTGTTTGTGTGAGTGCGTGTGTGTGAGAGCAGCGCAGGACAATCAATCAATGTAGTCCTGTTAGACACTGTGATGTAATGTCAGGCTAACATCTGCTTGATCATAGACACTGTAACGTTAGTCTACTACAGTCACATTGTTCTAACCCAAATGTACACCCATTATTACATAATTCAATTCTGTCATTTGTGAGAGTATGATTTGAAGGAGTCAGGCGCAGGAGGGTAAATCACCGAATACAGAGTTTATTCCGTAGTACACAGTTACCCTTGATAGCGTCAACAGCACAGGGTGTAATACAGGCGCACTGGAACACAATACAGGCACACAGGGAGAAATAACCCTGGCAATACAAAGTATGGATAGCTCAACCGAGCTACACTCATCTTCACATAAAACAATCACTCACAAGGACAAGGGGGCAGAGGGAACACTTATACACAGACTAATGAGGGGATATGAACCAGGTGTGTGTAATTAACAAGACAAGACAAATGGAATGATGATATATGGAGCGGCAGTAGCTAGTAAGCCGGTGACGACTAACGCCGAAACCTGCCCGAACAAGGAGGGGAGGCAGCCTCGGCAGAAGTCGTGACAGTACCCTCACCCCCCTTGACCCGCAGCTCCAGCAGTGGGACGGCCAGGAGGATGCGGAGCAGGGCGAGCCGGATGGCGACTGTGGAAATCCCGCAACAGGGAGATATCGAGGATATCCCTCACCGGGACCCAGCACCGTTCCTCCGGACCGTACCCCTCCCACTCCACGAGGTACTGAAGGCCCCTCACCCGACGCCTCGAATCCAGGATGGAACGGACAGACTACGCAGGGGCCCCCTCGAAGTCCAGAGGAGGTGGAGGGACCTCCCGCACCTCAGACTCCTGGAGTGGCCCAGCCACCACCGGCATGAGGAGAGACACATGAAACGAGGGGTTAATACGGTAATCAGGGGGATGTAATAACCTATAGGTGACCTCGTTGATTCTCCTCAGGACTTTGAACGGCCTTACAAACCGCGGGCTCAGCTTCCGGCAGGGCAGGCGGAGGGGCAGATTCCGGGTCGAGAGCCAGACCCGATCTCCCGGTACGAAGACCAGGGCCTCACTGCGGTGGCGGTCAGCGTTGGCCTTCTGACGACGCACAGCGCGTTGGAGGTGAACGTGGGCAGCGTCCCACGTCTCCTCCGCACGCCGAAACCAGTCTTCCACCGCAGGAGTCTCGGTCTGGCTCTGGTGCCACGGTGCCAGAACCAGTTGGTAACCTAAAACACATTGGAATGGCGTTAGGTTAGTAGAGGAGTGGCGGAAAGAGTTCTGGGCATATTCTGCCCATGGCAAGAACACCGACCACTCCCCCGGCCGGTCCTGGCAGTAGGACCGCAGGAACCTACCCACATCCTGATTTACCCGTTCCACCTGCCCATTAGACTCGGGGTGGAACCCAGAGGTCAGGCTGACCGAGACCCCCAGACGTTCCATGAACGCCTTCCAGACCTTGGATGTGAACTGGAGACCTCGGTCAGACACTATATCCTCTGGTACCCCGTAGTGCCGGAAGACATGTGTAAACAGGGCCTCCGCAGTTTGCAGGGCCGTGGGGAGACCGGGCAGCGGAAGGAGGCGGCAGGCCTTGGAAAAGCGGTCCACAACGACCAGGGTGGTGGTGTTACCTTGGGAGAGGGGAAGATCAGTCAGGAAATCAACACTTAGGTGAGACCATGGTCGTTGTGGAATTGGTAAAGGTTGTAACTTAACCGCTGGGAGGTGCTTAGGTGCCTTACTCTGGGCGCACACCGAGCAGGAGGAGACATACACCCTCACGTCCTTAGCCAAGGTAGGCCACCAGTACTTTAAGGTCAGGCAGCGCACTGTATGACCGATACCTGGGTGACCAGAGGAGGGTGACGTGTGTGCCCAGTAGATCAGACAATCACGGATAAGAGCAGGCACGTACCGCAGCCCAGCTGGACACTGAGGTGGAGATGGATCTGTGCGTAATGCCTGGTCTATATCCGCATCCATCGCCCATACTACCGGCGCCACAATGCAGGAAGCTGGGAGTATGGGGGTGTTGTCTCTGGGCCTCTCCTCTGTGTCATACAGCCGTGACAATGCGTCTGCCTTCACGTTCTTCGTACCCGGGATGTATGACAGTGAAAAATCGAACCGGGTGAAGAATAGGGCCCACCTGGCCTGGCGAGGATTCAGCCTCCTCGCTGCCCGGATGTACTCCAGGTTACGGTGGTCCGTCCAGATGAGGAAAGGGTGTTTCGCCCCTTCGAGCCAATGCCTCCACACGGTCAAGTCTCGGACAACAGCCAACAGCTCCCGATCACCAACGTCGTAGTTCTGCTCTGCCGGGCTGAGCCTCTTAGAGAAGAAGGAACCGGGGCGGAGCTTGGGTGGCGTGCCCGAGCATTGAGATAGGACAGCGCCTATCCCTACCTCGGCCACATCCACCTCCACTACGAACAGTGGTGATGGATCTGGGTGGGCCAGTACCGGAGCTGAGGTGAACAGACCCCTCAGTTTCCTGAAGGCCAGGTCAGCCTCAGCAGACCAGCGGAGCCGGGATGGCCCACCCTTCAACAGAGATGTAATGGGAGCTGCGACCTTGCCAAAGCCCTGGATAAACCTTGGATAGTAGTTGGCGTAGCCCAGAAAGCGCTACACCTCCTTAACCGTGGTGGGAGTCGGCCAATTACGCACGGTTGAAATGCGATCCCCCTCCATCTCCACACCTGAGGTGGTAATGCGGTATCCGAGGAAGGAGACGGACTGCTGGAAAAACATACACTTGGCATAAAGGTCATTTTCCAACAGTCGAGCCAGCACTTTGCGAACCAGGGACACATGCTCGGCACGCGTAGCGGAATACACCAGAATGTCATCGATGTAGACCACTACACCGCGACCAAGCATGTCGCGAAACACCTCGTTCACAAAGGACTGGAAGACAGATGGAGCATTCATCAAACTGTAGGGCATCACCAGGTATTCATAATGCCCCGTGGTTGTGCTGAATGCTGTCTTCCACTCATCCCCCTCTCGAACACGCACCAGGTTGTACGCACTCCTGAGATCTAATTTGGTGAAGAAGCGCACCCCATGCATTGACTCGATCACTGACAGAATGAGGGGGAGAGGATAACTAAATCTTACCGTCTCCTTGTTCAGTGGTCGATAATCAATGCAAGGGCGCAGACCACTGTCTTTCTTCTTCACAAAGAAGAAACTCGAGGAGGCGGGTGAAGTGGAGGGACGTCTATACCCCTGGCGCAGGGACTTGGTGATGTATGTTTCCTGGGAGGTACAGCGTCTACCCGGAGGTTTCTCGCGCAATCCCCCGCCCGATGAGGTGGTAACTTGGTAGCCTGCGTTTTAGAGAACGCGTGCGCCAAATCGAGGTATTCGGGGGGAATGCCACCGTGGTTGCACCAACGGAAACACCTAGACACCTACCCTGACACTCTTGCGACCACCCCGTGAGAACCCTCTGCGGCCATGAGAAGGTGGGGTTGTGGAGTGCTAACCAAGGGAGACCTAATACCACAGGGAAAGCAGGAGACTCAATAATATAAAATGTGACCTGCTCACAATGAGTCTCCTGGGTAGTCATGGTGACTGGTGCAGTAACCTCCTTAACAAACCCGGACCCTAATGGTCGACTATCAAGTGCTCTGATGGGGAGTGGAATGGATAGGTGAACCAATGAAATGCTTAGCCGGTGTGAGAATGCCCTGTCCATAAAGTTCCCAGCTGCGCCTGAATCGACCAGCGCCTTACACTGAGGGAACACCATTTGATCGGGAAAGTAGATGGGTAGGGTACAGTGCGCAGCAGAGGGCTCTGAACCAGTGTGGGTGTTCAATACCTGGGGTGATGGGAGAGTGCCCTGCCTGCCGCCTCCAGACCCAAAAGAGCGCTGACGACGTGTGGTGTACTCTCCCTTCGTGCCACCAGTGTGACACTGTCGCTGTCGTCCTCCGCTCTCTCGGATGGCGGTTTCACCCAGCACCATCGGCTCTGGATTCGAGTCGTCCGGGGTGGGAACGGGCAGACCCCTTCCAGGACGTCCTCTGGCTGCCAGCAGGTTGTCCAAACGGATGGCCATGTCCACCAGTTGCGCGAAGGACAACATGGTGTCCCGGCAGGCTAGCTCCTGTTGGACGTCCTCCCGCAGATGGCACCGGAAATGGTCGATAAGGGCCCGCTCGTTCCACCCGGACGCCGCTGCCAGAGTCTGAAACTCCAAGGCGAAGTCTTGTGCAGTCCTCGTCCCCTGCCTCAGGTGAACCAGCTGCTCGCCCGCCTCTCGACCTTCGGGCGGGTGATCGAAGACAGCCCGAAAGAGGCGAGCAAACTCCCCGTAGTTCTCCAACGCGGTTCCTCCTTCGTTCCACACCGCGTTGGCCCACTCCAGGGCTTTCCCCGAGAGGCAGGAGACGAGGGCGGACACCTTCTCCCGCTCCGATGGGGCCGGCCTGATGCTGGAGAGATAGAGCTCCAGTTGGAGGAGGAATCCTTGGCAGACAGCCGCGGTCCTGTCGAACTCCCATGGTCGGGATATCTGGATCCCTCCGGGTGCTGGGGTGTGGGTGGCTGGATCCGGTTGGCCAGCTGGTCTCGACAGATCGGGTCCTCTCCTCTCCAGGCTTTGGACGACCTGAAGAACCCGATCCATCGCTTCTCCCAAGCTGGCCAGCATCGTGGAATGCTCCTGGACCCGTGCCACGACTCCAGGCATGCGCTCCTCTCCCGCTGACTCCATAGGTGAGTGATTCTGTGAGAGTATGATTTGAAGGAGTCAGGCGCAGGAGGGTAAATCACAGAATCCAGAGTTTATTCCTTAGTACACAGTTACGCTGGATAGCGTCAACAGCACAGGGCGTAATACAGGCGCACTGGAACACAATACAGGCACACAGGGAGAAATAACCCTGGCAATACAAAGTACGGGTAGCTCAACCGAGCTACACTCATCTTCACATAAAACAATCACTCACAAGGACAAGGGGGCAGAGGGAACACTTATACACAGACTAATGAGGGGATATGAACCAGGTGTGTGTAATTGACAAGACACATGGAATGATGATATATGGAGCGGCAGTGGCTGGTAAGCCGGTGATGACGAACACCGAAGCCTGCCCGAACAAGGAGGGGAGGCAGCCTCGGTGGAAGTCGTGACATCATTAAAAAGACTGGTGACCAATGATCATTACACACACGTTAGATTGTTATGATGACACATTATTACTATTGACAGTAATTATTGACTGTGTTATTGCACATTGTAAAACAGTCTGCCTAAACTGTACTGTGCCTATGCATTTTGTGCATGCAGGCAGAAGCTGGAATTTAGATTTACAAGTGCGTAATCGGCCTGAAGGCTTGGCCATGTTAAAATATATTGATGTTGTGCCCTCTCTCTCTCTCCCCCCTCCCACCCCCAACCCCTGATCTATGTTACTCACTAGTCTAGTTATTGAGTGGCCATCCCAGCACAACCTAACCCAGCTGACCGAGCAGAATATGGTTGGCTCTTGATGTGCTCACAGCCCTGTAGAACCTCCCCCCTGACCATTGATCCTGCACATGGGGTCAGAGGCCAGCTCAAATCCCAGCGGCCATATTCCCCACGCATTCCACAGAGATTACAGCAGCAGCCACATAGAATTAGCCTGCCTGTCCTGGCTGCCATGGAAACAAGCAGCGATTGTGGCGTTGCAGTGCCTGTACCCAGAAGGAAAGGTTAGAGGGGAGGAGAGATGAAAGGAGGAGAGATGAAAGGAGGAGAGGGGGAGGAGAGAGGAGAGGAGAAATGGGGGAGAGAGGAGAGGAGAAGAGGAGAAGAGGGGGTAGGAAGAGTGGAGGGGAGGGTTCCTGCATGTGTGTGTGTCTACTGTAGTACTGTGTGTGTGTGTGTCTACTGTAGTACTGTGTGTGTGTGTGTCTACTGTAGTACTGTGTGTGTGTGTGTCTACTGTAGTACTGTGTGTGTGTGTCTACTGTAGTACTGTGTGTGTGTGTGTCTACTGTAGTACTGTGTGTGTGTGTGTCTACTGTAGTACTGTGTGTGTGTGTGTGTCTACTGTAGTACTGTGTGTGTGTGCGCACATGCGTGCGTTTGTGCGTGCGACCCTTCAGCTAACAGTTGAACACAGCTGTGTCTGCTGACGTCAGCCCTGACATGGCGTATAGTCTAGCAGTAACTGACCTGGCTTATAGTCTAGCAATAACTGACTTTGTTTATAGTCTAGCAGTAACTGACCTGGATTATAGTCTAGCTGTAACTGACCTGGATTATAGTCTAGCTGTAACTGACCTGGTTTATAGTCTAGCTGTAACTGACCTGGTTTATAGTCTAGCTGTAACTGACCTGGCTTATAGTCTAGCTGTAACTGACCTGGTTTATAGTCTAGCTGTAACTGACCTGGTTTATAGTCTAGCTGTAACTGACCTGGTTTATAGTCTAGCTGTAACTGACCTGGCTTTATAGTCTAGCTGTAACTGACCTGGCTTATAGTCTAGCTGTAACTGACCTGGCTTATAGTCTAGCTGTAACTGACCTGGTTTATAGTCTAGCTGTAACTGACCTGGTTTATAGTCTAGCTGTAACTGACCTGGTTTATAGTCTAGCTGTAACTGACCTGGTTTATAGTCTAGCTGTAACTGACCTGGCTTATAGTCTAGCTGTAACTGACCTGGATTATAGTCTAGCTGTAACTGACCTGGTTTATAGTCTAGCTGTAACTGACCTGGTTTATAGTCTAGCTGTAACTGACCTGGTTTATAGTCTAGCTGTAACTGACCTGGCTTATAGTCTAGCTGTAACTGACCTGGTTTATAGTCTAGCTGTAACTGACCTGGTTTATAGTCTAGCTGTAACTGACCTGGCTTATAGTCTAGCTGTAACTGACCTGGTTTATAGTCTAGCTGTAACTGACCTGGCTTATAGTCTAGCAGTAACTGACCTGGCTTATAGTCTAGCTGTAACTGACCTGGCTTATAGTCTAGCTGTAACTGACCTGGCTTATAGTCTAGCTGTAACTGACCTGGCTTATAGTCTAGCTGTAACTGACCTGGTTTATAGTCTAGCTGTAACTGACCTGGCTTATAGTCTAGCTGTAACTGACCTGGTTTATAGTCTAGCTGTAACTGACCTGGCTTATAGTCTAGCTGTAACTGACCTGGCTTATAGTCTAGCTGTAACTGACCTGGTTATAGTCTAGCTGTAACTGACCTGGCTTATAGTCTAGCTGTAACTGACCTGGTTTATAGTCTAGCTGTAACTGACCTGGCTTATAGTCTAGCTGTAACTGACCTGGTTTATAGTCTAGCTGTAACTGACCTGGTTTATAGTCTAGCTGTAACTGACCTGGCTTATAGTCTAGCTGTAACTGACCTGGCTTATAGTCTAGCTGTAACTGACCTGGTTTATAGTCTAGCTGTAACTGACCTGGTTTATAGTCTAGCTGTAACTGACCTGGTTTATAGTCTAGCTGTAACTGACCTGGCTTATAGTCTAGCTGTAACTGACCTGGCTTATAGTCTAGCTGTAACTGACCTGGTTTATAGTCTAGCTGTAACTGACCTGGTTTATAGTCTAGCTGTAACTGACCTGGTTTATAGTCTAGCTGTAACTGACCTGGTTTATAGTCTAGCTGTAACTGACCTGGCTTATAGTGTAGCAGTAACTGACTTGACCTATAGTCTAGCACATTGGTCACCAACCTTTTCTGAGTCAAGATCACTTTCTGAGTCAAAGTGCAAGCCGAGATCTACCGCTCAGATTTTTTAAAAACATGACGTAAAAACATAAGCCTATGCAACATTAACCAATTTAAAAACAGTTCTGTAGCAATGAGGTTTGTTCAGTAGGCTATAGGCCCAATACATTATCACTGCATATTGGCTATGCTTGAATTGCCCTGACAATGTTGTTCTTCTCAGACCATTTTGAAATTATAAAAAGAAAATGTAGGTATATGATCACACTGGTAATAGATAATTTATTGTATTACTTGTGAGGCACAGCTGAGTGAGTAATATATACTGAACAAAAATATAAACGCAACATGCAACAATTTTAAACTATTTTACTGAGTTACACTTTTATATAAGGAAATCAGTCAATTGAAATAAATACATGAGGCCCTAATCTATGGATTTCGCATGACTGGGCAGGGGCGCAGCAATGGGTGGGCCTGGGAGGGCACAAGGTGCACCTGTGTAATGATCATGCTGTTTAATCAGCTTCTTGATATGCAACAACTGTCAGGTGGAAGGATTTATCTTGGCGAAGGAGAAATGCTCACTAACAGGGTTGTAAACAAATTTGTGCACATAATTTGAGAGAAATGTGCTTTTTGTGCATATGGAACATTTCTGGGATCTTTTATTTCAGCCCATGAAACATGGGACCAACACTTTACATGTTGCGTTTATATTTTTGTTCAGTATATTCTTTTTTTACTGGACTGATGGCCTGAATCTGATGGTTAGTCTGAGGGGAGGGAGAGAGCAGCGGTGAGGCTGCCTCTCACCCAACTCATCGTCCCTCTGCTGAGAAAATGTGACACAGTCTTCCAGCTGATGGCAAAACTGAAGTCGCACTGCATTATTTCTGCCTCATGCACCAATTCATGTTACTCCTATGACCAGAGAAAGTGAAATATTCCTCTATTAAAAAAGACACAAGCCGCTAATAATAACAACGCAAGCTTATCGGAACACTTTGCTATACTCATTCATTGTAGCTGCAGTGCTGGTTGTAGCGTGAGTGGAAGTAGGGAGATGCAAATAGTCCGGGTAGCCATCATTAGCTGTTCAGGAGTCTTATGGCTTGGGGGTAGAAGCTGTTAAGAAGCCTTTTGGACCTAGACTTGGCGCTCCGGTACCGCTAGTCATAGTTTTAAGTTTTGAAATCTCACAGTATCAACTTTGCTGTGCATTCAAGGCTTATTTTTACAGTCCACGCCTATGGCTCGAGGAAACTGTGCAGACACGGTGATCTGAGATATCTGATTGGCCAGCTGTAGACCTATAGGTGCTCTTGATTTGCTCTCTGGGCCTGCTGGGTAGGCGGAGTTCTACCTTCAGACACATGAAATGGTTGAAAATGGGAACACTTTGCATTCCCGGCGCTAGGGCTGCTGAATCGAGTGCACCTACCACCAACAGCGCGAAACAAATTTTAAAAAAGTATCTTTTTTTTTTTTTTACAGAAATGTTTTGTGATCGACTAGGGATGCCTTAGAGATCGACCGGCTGACCAAGCCATGTGAAGTGAGATTTATCTCCAACTGAGGAGCACTGGTCTGGAGAGAGTTGTCATTGACTGTGGGTGTCCTAGACTGCCTGTTCTGTACTATTCTCCTAGACTAGAGGGCAGTATAATACTATAGACTACTTTACTGAACAATATATTCTTTGACTTGACTGGGTGTCCCAGACAGCCATTACCAGTTTTAAAAGGATATAAAGGTCGTATATCAAACAAAAGAAGTGTCATGAAGACAAGTACATTTACATTTTAGTCATTTAGCAGACGCTCTTATCCAGAGCGACTTACAGTTAGTGAGTGCATACATTTTCTATTTAATTTAATTTAATTTAATTTAATTTTTCATACTGGAATCGAACCCACAACCCTGGCGTTGCAAATGCCATGCTCTACCAACTGAGCTACATCCTTGCCGGCTATTCCCTCCCCTACCCTGGACGACGCTGGGCCAATTGTGCGCCGCCCCATGGGTCTCCCGGTCGCAGCCGGCTACGACAGAGGTTGGATTCGAACCAGGATCTCTAGTGGCACAGCTAGACCACTGCGCCACTCGGGAGCTCGAGTATAGGGTTAAATGCCAAGGTTGTGTAATGGCATGATTGATGTGTGTTTTGACAGGCTGGCTTGCCTTTGCCCTCTCTGGGCCTTTCTGCTTTGATCAGGCAGGCTTTGTGTTTTCACACTGGCGGGCTAAGGGCCTTGTCGTGTGCTCGGCCAGCCTCCTCAGGTGGAGAGGGGGTTGGAACTGGTTTGTGTGTGTGTGTGTGTGTGTGCGACAGTGACCTATATCTGCCACCCTGGAGCACAGTGGAGACATGGCAAGTGGAGCCCGGTCAGGCATGGTCTCTCTCCACGCGGCACTATGCAACTAAGTCTCACCAGACGTCAGCCACTGCCTGCCTGCCTGCCTGCCTGCCTGCCTGCCTGCCTGCCTGCCTGCCTGCCTGCCTGCCTGTCTGCCTGCCTGTCTGCTTACCCATTGCACATACATAAGGCCCTGTGTGAAAGTAATGCAGTGTACTCCTATGGTTTAGTGTTGCTGATGTACAGTACGTGGTTTCTAATGGACTCACTGTCATGTGGATTTGAGGCACATTGGTGCTCTTAACATTAGCAGGGAAGTGTACAAAGTCATCAACTGCTCAATACATTAGAATGTAGAATATAAGAAGCTATTGTTGCTGTTAGTTTTTTCTTTTCTTAAATGAGATGGAAAATGTGGGCACTTGATCTATTTCTCCATAGTGTTCAGTACAGTAGGTCAAAACAAGGTCAGACTGGTGGTGCTTACAGCTGCATAGGGGCTGTGTGGGGATTAGCTACAGTACCTGGAATGGATGCCAGGTACGCATCACACATTCTCTCTCAAATTCTCTGATGCACACACACACACACACACACACACACACACACACACACACACACACACGCTAAATCTCTCTCAACCCTCATTCTACTTCTTTATCTCTGATGTCATTCTGAGCTTTGTAATCAGAAGTTAAATCTATGAAACCCAGACAGTCAGTGACTGTGTGTGTCTCCTCCCAGTTCAAGAGATGCTATCAGTCTGTGTTAGCCACGCCAGGGATGTGTACTGTACACTGCAGTGCTGCAAATCCCTCAGTGCTGCTAAGAATAGATTCTCCTCTGAGGCCAAGAGTGCAGAGAGGAGAGAACCCAGAAGCTGTGTGTGTGTGTTGTGTGTGTGTGTACACAGGAGGAGGCTTCTCTTGATGAGGACCTCCCTCCTAATATGACTGTGAGCAGGGTTCACACAAGGTGCTTGAGGTACTTAAAGTACTTGAATTTGGCACTCTGAAATTTAAGTACGGTAATACCTTGGAAATCAGAATTTTTTTCAAGTTGGTACCTTGAAAAGTACTTTAATTAAAATGAGAGGAGAACAGAAGATGATCAGATATGTTAATATGAAATGTATTAGAAAAATGTATTGGTCTTGCAAATTAATTTCCAGGCAGACTACAGAGTTTTATTTCCTTATGTGTTTCGCACTCTGGTTGCCAGGCGAACTCACTTATTCCACCCACACTGCCACTCAGCCAAGCTGGTAGAGAACTGACTTATTAGGCGCCACCAAACGTCACCTTGATAGCTAAAATGTTGGGGAAATGTAGATTAAATCCTGCCTGGCAGGATATTGATGTTTATGAATGGGTTTTGCCAGACCCAACCAGGGATGTAGTGGAGGGTAAACACACTTAAACGCCGTTTACACACCATTTTATTTGTGAAATACTGTTTACTCAGCTTTTTATTTAGTTAATTATCGTTTACTCACTTATTGCGTTCCCAGTGTTGATCAACGCTCAGAAGACTTCTTGATATAAGTTCTAATCGCGCCTACCTCTGCGAACGACTGGAATCATGAATGATTCATGTATGCTCGTTATGTTCGACCTGTTCCCCCGGATGGTCCTCACTACATGTTCGTCGTCAAACCCACTGGCTCCAGGCCATCTATAAATCACTGCTAGGCAAATCCCCGCCTTATCTTAGCTCATTGGTCACCATAGCAGCACCCACCCGTAGTCTGCGCTCCAGCAGGTATATCTCACTGGTCATTCCCAAAGCCAACACCTCCTTTGGCCGCCATTCCTTCCAGTTCTCTGCTGCCAATGACTGGAACGAATTGCAAAAATCTCTGAAGCTGGAGACTCTTATCTCCCTCAATAACTTTAAGCATCAGTTGTCAGAGCACCTTACCGATCACTGCACCTGTACACAGCCCATCTGAAATTAGCCCACCCAACTACCTCATCCCTATATTGTTATTTATTTTGCTCTTTTTGCACCCCAGTATCTCTATTTGCACATAATCTCTTGCACATCTAGCATTCCAGTGTTAATACTATTGTAATTATTCTGCACTATAGCCTATTTATTGCCTTACCTCCATAACTTGCTACATTTGCACACACTGTATATATATTTTCTGTTGTATTTCTGACTTTATGTTTTTTACCCCATATGTAACTCTGTGTTGTTTTTATTGCACTACTTTGCTTTATCTTGGCCAGGTCGCAGTTGTAAATGAGAACCTGTTCTCAACTGGCTTACCTGGTTAAATAAAGGTGAAATAAAATAAATAAATAAAAATTTACCGTGTTAGCAGCGCATTCGTTCACCACTCCGCCCACCACATAGGCTGAGAGGTGAAACGAACTAGCTCAGCCCAGACGTACAGTGGCAAGTAGCAGAGATGCTGCTGACAGTGGGAATTATTTTAACTCCTGCCATGTCAACAGACATCCACCAAACAAACCCCCCCTGACTCTCTGAGAATGAGTGTACAACTGGTAAATAGTGCTGATATTTCAGTCAGATGTCTAGCTAGCTAGGTAGCTCAAGGGCTCTGGCTATTAGCCAGGTAGCTAGCTATAACTAGCTGGCTAGAAGGATGAAGTTAGAAGCTAACGTTGAATGGAGCTGACCTCAGCAGGAGCAGTTGACTGAAATTTAGCTAGCTATAATCAAAAGAGTTCTCATAACAAAATACCTTTTCTTTATAGAGAGTAGTGAGACAGACAGTGGTGAGTCAGGCTGCAATGAAGAATGCAAAGGAGATACACAGAGAGAGGAAGCATTGAAGCAAGCAGGGAGAGAGGTTGGTAGTAGAGTGGTTCCAAAACTTGGGGTCCGGGACCCATGTGGGGTCCTCTAAAATTTAAATAGGGTCCCATGAGAGAGTCTTTATTCTTATCAAACACATTACTAGCTTGTTTTTCTTCTAATGGGTATAGAAAACAACATTTTAGAGTAAACTAAGGGCCTTATACACAGAATTCACCTTCATGTCATTGTGTTGTGACAGCCTGTGGGACTTAACATTTAGTGAAATACAGTATAAAGACAATTTAATATTATGTACACTGATATAAATATAAATGCAACAATTTCCAAGATTTTACTGAGCTACAGTTCATATAAGGAAATCAGTCAACATCATCAGTCCTGACTTACCACTCATGTATGTAGTAAATAACTAGAGACATTAATTATTGAGTAGAGCCTGTAAGTTTAAAAAACATTGGTATGATGTTGTGACGATATACTGCCATCTGTTGGCGACTAGAAGCAATTGCAAAATAGAAACTATTTCAAATTGGCGGTCCTTGAAAATAAATATTAGTGCTTGAAAAGTACTTAAAAGTCCTTGAATTTGACTTGCTACTGTCTGTACGAACCCTGTGTGAGATGGAGAGACTGAGGGATGGGGAGGGGGGGCTCTTTGCTAAGCTAAAGGCCCCATACATTAGCTAAACAAGCAGCCCTGGCCAGAGTGGCCTTCAAGAGCCAGTAGGTACCCTCTCCTCCAGGCTGACATCATTACAACCTAGAGGGAGGGGTTGAACAAGGGAGGATGCTCTATTGTCTTGGCTGACCAACTGGCAGAGAGTGAGCTCTATTCTGAACATACCATCTTGGTCTCCAAAAGGACTGACGTGCTAGCAGATAGTGAACTCTATTCTAAACATACCATCGTAGTCTACATAAGTACTGAGTAGCTGATAGATAGTGAGCTCTATTCTAAACATACCATCGTAGTCTACATAAGTACTGAGTAGCTGATAGATAGTGAGCTCTATTCTAAACATACCATCGTAGTCTACATAAGTACTGAGTAGCTGATAGATAGTGAGCTCTATTCTAAACATACCATCGTAGTCTACATAAGTACTGAATAGCTAATAGATAGTGAACTCTATTCTGAACATAATGTACCATTATGGTCTCCGTAAGGACTGCTCGAGACAGATTTGGTGTTGTTTCATACTATAGCTTTCATAACACCTGCCTTATGGGCCAGAACAACACTCTGCATAGACTGGAACCTGCCAAGGGAGGGGGGCGGGGGTGTGTGTGTGTGTGTGGCTCAGTTGGTAGAGCATGGCGCTTGCAACGCCAGGGTTGTAGGTTCCATTCCCACGGGGGACCAGTATGAAAATGTATAAACTCACTACTGTAGAGATCCTGGTTCGAATCCAGGCTCTGCTGTAGCCGGCCGCAACCGGGAGACCAATGGGGCGGCGCACAATTGGCCCAGCGTCGTCCAGGGTAGGGGAGGGAATGGCCGGCAGGGAGGTAGCTCAGTTGGTAGAGCATGGCGTTTGCAACGCCAGGGTTGTGGGTTCGTTTCCCACGGGGGACCAGTATAAAAAAAATAATGTATGCACTCACTAACTGTAAGTCGCTCTGGATAAGAGTGTCTGCTAAATGACTAAAATGTAATGTAAATGTACTGTAAGTCGCTCTGGATAAGCGCTTCTGCTAAATGACTAAACATGTCAAATGTGTGTGTGTTTGTATTGAGCTAATGGTTTTCCTCTGAATACTGTAAGGGGTATTATTATGCCTTAGCTGTGGCTATTCTTTCTATGAGTCAGTGTTTTGGGAGTGTTTAAAGACAAAAATCAAAACCTTAAACAAACAACAGCGTGTTTGTGAGCTTATGCATACTTTGTGTGTATGTCTCTCTTTCTGTTGTAATGTGAAAGATGAGTTATGTGTGTGATGGTAGAGGATTTGGGCTAGTGGCGCAGTGGTCTAAGGCAGTGCTAGCTGTGCCACTAGAGATCCTGGTTCAAATCCAGGCTCTGTCGTAGCCGGCCGCGACCGGGAGACCCATTGGGCGGCGCATAATTGGCCCTGCGTCGTCCAGGGTAGGGGAGGGAATGGCCGGCAGGGATGTAGCTCAGTTGGTAGAGCATGGCGTTTGCAACGCCAGGGTTGTGGGTTCAATTCCCACGGGGGGCCAGTATGAAAAATAAAATAATGTATGCACTCACTAACTGTAAGTCGCTCTGGATAAGAGCGTCTGCTAAATGACTAAAATGTAAATGTGTAATGACTGGGCGATATATCGTCTTTTAAGGTATACCGGTATGGTATGATTTTTACAATACCGTCTATAACGATATGTTTACGCAGTGCTAAATAAATGAGAAGTTCTACAAATTGGACTACTTCACTATCAGTTTTGTCCTGGTTTGGTTGAGTATAAAACAATTAGAATGGAGAAAGCCCATTAAAACCACTTAGAATTCATTTGTTGCCATCCTCGGGTCATGCACTACTCATAAAACATATTAAGACAGAAATTTCACTATATATTTCAGAAACATCAAATACTGTAAAATACTGCCATACCGTCAAAAATACGAAAAATATAGTGACGTTATATGACAGATGGCACAGCCCTCAGTTGTACTAATCTGTGTATGTTCATCAAAATGAATGGGAGGATATTATCCTGTTTGAGTCAGTGACAGTGATGACCAGAGCTCTGAGGCTAGAAGTAATCAATGTGTTTAGGAGCCATGACCTCACTGCCATAACATGTTCACTATATGAACAGGGAGTGCTCTTGGCACTGATTTGAGAGTGTTCATTCCTAGATGACTTGTGATATTCCCCTAATACCCTTACTAGATAGGATAGGCTCTCCTGTCAACAGGCCTGGGCAGCAGATGGTCACAATATTACAGAAGCACTCACATCCTGGTTCATACACACCAATCAACCTGGAAGACTAGGGATTAGGGAGGAAATCATAGTGTGTGTGTTTGTGTGTGTTACCAGAGCATGGGTGAATTCATTTTACATTCCTGTCAATTGAATTGGACAACATGGAATTCGTCCGGAGGGGGGAACGACAGATTCAATCTCTGAATTGACAGGAATTGTAATAAAATGTAACCCAGATGTAGTGTTTTCAATCAAAACATGTGTTGTGAAATGTAGGGCATTGTTTCCCCTGTGGGTACTGTGAATATTGTGTTGAATACCATGCATTTGAGTGTAGAGGGGATTGGACATTCCGGCTCTGTGCGTGTCAGAGGCAGCATGTTATTCCTGTTATTCCCTGCTGACAAACGCATACCTTACGTTCCTCTTTGATCCTACTGTTTGCCATGCATTCAGCGGGATGGGAGCGCTGTCACACACAGCATCCAGTGGACACACTTCCCGGCCCGCTCTGTCTCTCTCACCATCAGTGTTCCTTGAAACAACTTCTAGTTACTGTTAACAATGCTCATGTCATGAAGTCCGGTAGATCTATCTGTACTATACTGCACCACTGATCTATAAGGTTATTATGCATTAATACACACGTTACACAAGTAGATACACAAAAACACTGCATGCACAAGTGAGTATGCATGCAACCACACACACAAACAGTGAGGTACACACACTAACTCAGTTACATCACTGCATTTCTGTGCTCCGTGTTCTAAAATCAGCCTGGTGTCATACTATTACTAAGCTTTTGAGCCACACATTTTTATTTTACCTTTATTTAACTAGGCAAATCAGTTAAGAACACATTCTTATTTACAATGACGGCCTACACCGGCCAAACCTGGACGACGCTGGACCAATTGTGCGCCGCCCTATGGGACTCCCAATCACGGCCGGTTGTGATACAGCCTGGAATCGAACCAGGGGGTCTGTAGTGACACGCCTCAAACACTGAGATGCAGTGCCTTAGACTGCTGCGCCACGCGGGAGCCCACATGACTTGGATTAGTTTGCTCTCTTCCTCTGTAGAGTGATGGTAGTTTGTTTTGATTGGTGAAGAATCAACTCTGTCTTTGTGCTGCTGCTTCACTGTCACACAACATATAGGCTGGTTTATATTTAGTGTTCTTACTCCCCCTAGTGGCTATGTGAAGGAGGTGAATACATTTACAAGGCCTTGAGTAGGAAGTGTTGCCCTCTACTGGTGTTTAGTGATATAACATTGAGAATAGTACTATAATGAGAAATAGTTCTGAAATTATATTAAGTGGCCCGAGGGCTTGTTTTGTTAGGATGGTGTGAGTAGATAATACCATTGATTTATGTGCCTTTAAATTGTATCAATATGGTATTGTGTGCCTCTTCCCTTAGTGACACTGCACCACTGTTTGTTTACTTATTAACTGTTTATTACAGTTCCCCTCATCAAAAGAGAGAGATAATGTGTGAGGATTGAAGCCTAATGTTGTACCCAGTGTGCACTACAGCATGCTTCCTCCCTTGTGTGAGAGTGAGGGAGGCACCAAGCCCTGTGTCATTTCCTGTACCCCGTATCATAGCGCTTCTGGTTTTCTCCTCCGTTTCCCCTCCTTTTCCGCATTTCGTTCTGCCACTCCCAGCCTCAGACAGACCTGCACACAGGAGAAAGGACTACGCTTCCCTCATAATCAAAACACACATGCACCTTCAGGTATGTTGTACACACGCTTACAGTGGACTGTCTAACAACAACAAAACACTTTATTACACTACATTTATCAGACATCCATCACTCCTCAAATAAGTCACAACAGAGATTTGACACATAGGCCACACACACACACACACACACACACACACACACACTGACTTCACTGGGGTCCCCACGGAGCAGCTGAGGAGACAGCAACTTCCGTGAGCGAGAAGGAACGAAAGAGAGCGAGAGAGAAAGAGGGAGATGCTGCTAGTTGCCCTGAATTCTTCGGGGTAGGATGGGGGGCTAGCCAGGGAACCAGGGGAGGCATTAGTGGCAGCAGTGTTGGTTCTGGGGGGGCTATTTTTAGCCCCCTGGACCCTTGTATCGTGACAGCTGTCCTCTCCTTGTCTCTCTGAGAATAGTCAGCCTATCAGGGGGCTCCTCTCCCCAGCCTGTGCCCTGTGTGACATGACATGAGTCCGCCGGCTATCTTAGCTCTTTCTCACACACTCTACTAACTCTGGGTTGAACACCCGTTACCGCCAACGTCGTTTTAAGGGCTTATTTCGGTCAGGGAAGGATTGGATCTACCAAACCTAACCACTACTCACCTTCACAGAGGACAGCAGGTAAAGGAGGAGCCGTGGTTCCAGGATTGTTGGGGGAAAGCGAGAGGCCTTCTGTGGAGGAATCTGTGGGCTGAGTGTGCAGTCTCTACCAGGGCCTGCCTGGCTGGTAACACACATTTTAGGGCTGACAGTGAGGGGGGCTGGCTATCTCTCACTGTAACTGAGCTCAGGTTCAGCTAAGTGGAGCCATTTTGGCTCTGGAGATGCTAGCTAGCTATGTTAACAGCCTTTTGCTTGAGCCTTGGTGAAGTGTTAGCCGAAGTAACTTGGTTCATTTGGTTTGATCTGTGTGCTTTAGCATGTTGTGACAGTAGAATACTGTAATAGTAGAAGTGAAAGGAGTGTGTCTGCCAGGAAGGCTGTGGTGGTAGCTGTCTGGAACTGGCTTTCATAGGCAGATTGGGCAGAAGTTGAATGGAGCCTTTGTGTCTTTGTGTCTCGCCCCTGTTGGAAAAGTCACGTTGACTGTTCAGTGTGTGTTGGTACTTGGTATAGTGAGCTATGCTATTAGCAATGCAGACCCATAGTCTTTTGTGGAAATTCCAGATGGATTTTTTGTGGGTTTCCTCATCTAGCCTATTGTTCTGACCAACTGTTGAGAACATTGTTTGCCTTTCTGTAAGTTTGGATGTGGAAAATGCATCTGCTATCCTGTGATTTCCTGTGTAGGGTGCCATCTGTGGGTTGACTTCCCTTTTCTGTTGTTGGGGGACCAGCCTAACCCTAGCCTACAGTACAAAGTGGATCTTAGATGCAGAAAGAGTGTGTGCTGTTTCCTCTGTCAACACCAACTGGATGCCCTAACTCTAACACTCTCTCAGTGGACGAGTGATTACTCAAGATCAGTGTTGTTTTGTCACTGTTGGTTGTGTGTTGAGTTGTAGACCCCTGAGATGACTGTCCCTCTTAACTGTCATATCAAATCAAATCACGTTTCCAATAAGCTTTGTTATCAGGCTACGTACAGTTGAAGTCGGAAGTTTACATACACCTTAGCCAAATACATGTAAACTCAGTTTTTCACAATTCCTGACATTTAATCCTAGTAAAAATTCCCTTTTTTTAGGTCAGTTAGGATCACCACTTTATTTTAAGAATGTGAAATGTCAGAATAATATTAGAGATAATTATTTATTTAAGCTTTTATTTCTTTCATCACATTCCCAGTGGATCAGAAGTTTACATACACTCAATTAGTATTTGGTAGCATTGCCTTTAAATTGTTTAACTTGGGTCAAACATTTTGGGTAGCCTTCCACAAGCTTCCCACAATAAGTTGGGTGAATTTTGGCCCATTCCTCCTGACAGAGCTGGTGTAACTGAGTCAGGTTTGTTGGCCTCCTTGCTTGCACATGCTTTTTCAGTTCTTCCCACAAATGTTCTATAGTATTGAGGTCAGGGCTTTGTGATGGCCACTCCAATACCTTGACTTGTCCTTAAGCCATTTTGCCACAACTTTGGAAGTATGCTTGGGGTCATTGTCCATTTGGAAGACCCATTTGCGACCAAGCTTTAACTTCCTGACTGATGTCTTGAGATGTTGCTTCAATATAGCCACATCATTTTCCTTCCTCATGATGCCATCTATTTTGTGAAGTGCACAAGTCCCTCCTGCAGCAAAACACCCCCACAGCATGATGCTGCCACCCCCGTGCTTCACGGTTGGGATGGTGTTCTTCGGGCTTGCAAGCCACCACATTTTTACTCCAAACATAACGATGGTCATTATGGCCAAACAGTTCTATTTTTGTTTCATCAGACCAGAGGACATTTCTCCAAAAAGTACGATCTTTGTCCCCATGTGCAGTTGCAAACCGTAGTCTGGCTTTTTAATGGCGGTTTTGGAGCAGTGGCTTCTTCCTTGCTGAGCGGCCTTTCAGGTTATGTCTATATATAGGACTCGTTTTTACTGTGGATATAGATACTTTTGTACCTGTTTCCTCCAGCATCTTCACAAGGTTATTTGTTGTTGTTCTGGGATTGATTTGCACTTTTTGCACCAAAGTACGTTAATCTCTAGGAGACAGAATGAATCTCCTTCCTGAGCGGTATGACGGCTGCGTGGTCCCATGGTGTTTATATTTGCATACTATTGTTTGTAGAGATTAACGTGGTACCTTCAGGCGTTTGGAAATTGCTCCCAACGATGAACCAGACTTGTGGAGGTCTACAATTTTTTTTCTGAGGTCTTGGCTGATTTCTTTTGATTTTCCCATGATGTCAAGCAAAGAGGCACCGAGTTTGAAGGTAGGCCTTGAAATACATCCACAGGTACACCTCCAATTGACTCAGATGTCAATTAGCCTATCAGAAGCTTCTAAAGCCATGACATCATTTTCTGGAATTTTCAAAGCTGTTTAAAGGCACAGTCAACTTAGTGTATGTAAACTTCTGACCCACTGGAATTGTGATACAGTGAATTATAAGTGAAATAATATGTCTGTAAACAATTGTTGGAAAAACGACTTGTGTCATGCACAAAGTAGAGGTCCTAACCGACTTGCCAAAACTATAGTTTGTTAACAAGACATTTGTGGAGTGGTTGAAAAACAAGTTTTAATGACTCCAACCTAAGTGTATGTCAACTTCCGACTTCAACTGTACATCTTTGCTTTTAATGTTAGAGTCAGTCAGAAAGCAGTTGTCATGTTTCACAGTGACTAATAGACATTAAAGTCTGTTCCTCAGCTTTTATTTTCATTATCTCTGGGCATAGGCCTATCTCTTTACTGCATTGATTCAGTATTGTCAATATGGCTTTGTTCTGTTGTTATTAGCTAAGTCAACTAGTGTTCTCCCAAAACAGTGGCTGAGTCACATTTGCCAGAGAGTGTCAGTCACCATGCTATATCCGGTTTAGATGGCTCTCTGTGCGTGTGTATGATGGTGTTTTGTTACATGTTGTGTGTGTGTGTGTGTGTGTGTGTGTGTGTGTGTGTGTATAAACAGTGTTTATATGTATGCACAGTTGTGTTTGTGTGTGTGTGTGTGTGTGTGTGTGTTCAGAGGGAACCAGAGAGTCAACCTGGCTATCCAACCTGATGTTGGCCTCTGATTCGTTATGCCCATGTGGCTCATCCTAAAAAAAAGCCCTGTCCTATCTCCCTGGCCCCTGCCTGGTTGAACCTGCCCAGTGTCCACAGATAAGCAGCAGACCTCAGCAACCCCCATGTTATAGACACATTAGAGCCTGTGGTGGGAGAGCCAGAGCCAGTCTTCAGACTGACTCACCCGCTCTCTGTTCTGGGGGGGAAATATCCCAAAGGTTATGTGTAGGTATTGCTGTATTGGTGTTCTGTTCGTTTTTTACTGTGATGAAATCAACATTTCCTAGATACTTTTTGTGTGCCACAAATCACTGAACGGTTGAGTCTTGGTTCTGTGTACAGTGTGTTCCTGTATGTTTGTGTATCTTATCCCTCTCCTCTTGCTTTTCTTGGTACTCTAGACTTGTTCACTTCACTTCCTGCGACACGTGGTCCTTCCACTATCCCACTGGTTACGGCCCCTAGAGTGAAGAACCAGTGATTTTGGCCTCTATTGTGAAGATCCACCCTTCCATCCATCTGTCCGTCCATCTGTCCAGCACTTCTCTCCATTCCTGCCCTCCCCCCTCTTCCCCCCTTATCCGGCACAGCTCATGACATCAGCACAGCCAACATGGCATTCTCATCACGCTTTTCCTTCTGGGAGCAAAAGGGAAGTCCTGTTCAGTTTTCCTCACAGCACCGTTGGTGCAGCACTGCACGGTGTGGGGACATGGGGTGGGATACGTTGGTGTCTCTGCATGTAGAAATGTGTCCCCTGCATGTGTCACTCCTCCACTAAGTGTCCATTTTATTATAATAATAATATGCCATTTAGCAGACGCTTTTATCCAAAGCGACTTACAGTCATGTGTGCATACATTTTTACGTATGGGTGGTCCCGGGGATCGAACCCACTACCCTGGCGTTACAAGCGCCATGCTCTACCAATTGAGCTACAGAGGACCACATTTTGGGGCTTGAGAGTGTCACGTCGTTGAAAGCTTGTGGTCTGATAGCCATGCCTCTGCCGTGGTTTTCTGACGGTGTGCTAAAAGTAATCGTTGTCATCGGAGGCATGATCCAATATCAGTGTTTGACTCACCGCCGAAAACCTTGACTGGAGGAATTTGCTTTGGCAAAATGACGAGCTCTGTGATATTGCTTCACATACTTTATTCTAGAGGAGCTCTGACTGCCAAGCTGGCTTTTGATTTCATTTGGTTTGACTGCCATTTTGTTTGACCATCACAACACATCCTGAAGCTCCACAGTAAACTGACGCCTCCCCAAACCGTTACCCAAAATAAAACATCATAGTGGTAAATGGTAAAAATAAATCCAAAGCCTTTTTAAGCAGGCCTTGTAGTTCTCATGTGTCACTTTTACAAAAAAACGGGCCATATTAATGTTCCTTTGTTGCTACAGCTTAGTGTCTGTGAATAATATTAGCCTTAACGTTCAAATAGACACCATGTGGTGTGTGGTATGGTAAGTGATAGATAGCTCTTCCACATAGCATACATCCAGGTTTGCAGCATGGTGTGTGTTTTGCATGTTATGCAATGAGGGGAGTGTTTCCTTCAAGTACCCCTGGCGAGTGACCACTTCTTCTAAGTGTCCTAGATTTTGACCTCAGTCCCTTGTCTTACCGAACCCTTTAGGTCAAAGAAGAGGTCAGACCACCAGGCTCCAAGACATCAAATCAGGGTGTAAGTTGACTGGTATCATTCTCATGTTGTGAAGTTCTAGAGCAGGGCTCTACAATACACGTTTCATCCTCTCTTTCTAATCAGGGACTGATTCAGACCTGGGACACCAGGTGAGTGCAAATAACTACCAGGTAGAAACAAAAAACAGAAGTGTTTCGGCCCTCCATGACCGGAATTGAACGTCCCTGCTGTAGGCTTAATCAGGAATCTGATAGTGTATGACTAAAGGGATCACAGGTTTCTGGGGATTGGAGTCCATTATGGTATCATTACAGCTGAGGAGAGGAAGCCACATCAGACTATTGAGATGCGCCTGTCACATCACTGGTCTTTTACTTGGAGGTTTGCCAGCAGCAAACTTTCTTTCTCGCCACGATAGACAGTTACTAACAGGCCGATGTGAAAAGAGGCACAACGTGGAAGAGCGTAGTTATTTTTCTATTCTGGATGTAATGTCACAGACAGTTACACCTTTTTAATTTCACAACAAAAGCCTGGGGATCCGCGCTGTGTGAGGTGTCTGTAATTGCTTTGTAAATAGTATATATTTTTTTCCTGAATAATCTGTAGCCTCGTTGTGGGAATTGCAGCCATATCCCAACGTAGCCTAAAGATGAACAAACAGGCAGTTTATGAGGGTCGCGGGGCGATATAATATTCAACACGCGCACAAATATGAAAGATATTCAGCAACTCTTGGGGGACAATACTTTATTATTAAAACCAACGTGTTTCTGACAGCCTGATGAAGGCTATTGGTTTTGATAATAAACAAGTATGTTTCTTGTCAACTTTTATTGTCCCTCAAGAGTTTATGAATATCATCCACATTTCCAGTTTTCTCTATTAATGCAGCTTGGTTGGAAAGCGAAGATGGTGAACCACAGTTGACCTTTTTCCTCTCCCAGTCTGAAAGCTCACACAGTGTTATTTAACACTTACTCTGCAGCAGTGCAGACAGGGAGAGAGACAGAAGAACAGTAGAGAGCCAGCAGGGAACCAGGCCTTGATCCCCAGCCTGCTGGCATCCCAAAGGCTGCATCCCCAACATTCAACCTCCTGTCTGGGGGGGGAACCACAGCTAAGCCCCCCATGGGAGCCATGGAGCCATGTCAGGCACTGTAGTGACTGGAGCATAGGAGGAGGGGAAGATTAAACACTAAAGCAGGTTATTATTGCATTAAAGTGTTGTTGACCTTCATTAGTGTCGGTTAGCCACTTAGGTGGAGGTAGGCTCTGTCTGTGGAAGGCAGTGCAGTGTGTTGGGTTATCATAAGGCCTGTAGGACGGCAAGGATATTCAAGCGTGAAATACTAGGGGAGAGATAAGAATGTGTGTCATTGGCACAGTGCTCAGTAGCGTGGAGAGTGAGGCCAGGAAGACAGTGTGTTAGTGTGTGATATGCAGCTGGGAGAAGGATTCAGCACAGGTGTGTTTGAGTGAAATAGCAGGATTTGCTTGCAGCTGAGCGAAGGTGCTGTGTGTGTGTGTCATTAGATCTGCCATTAGAAACAAGGTGCTGCAGTACAGAGAGGGGGCCAAGTCAGCACCCATAGACACCTCTGCTATCTCAGTCTGAAACCCCCACCCACCACCTCTCATATCAACCCACCCTGTTCTATTTCAGGACCTGGGCAGGCATGTGGCAGTTGGGTGAGCATAACAGCACGCCTGTCCAGGAGAGCAAACAGGACCTGTGATCTCTTTGGTCAACCATACATACACTATCAGACGATCCAGACAAACCCAGGGCTTCTCAGATTACGTTTTTGGTTTAGTTACCAAAGTGGAGTTTGCATATGCTTTAAGCTGAACTGCGTGAGTTTACTTTAAGTCTGTTCTGGTTTCTCCTCATTTGTCTTGCTGCTCTGCTCTCTCCCTCCCTGCTGTGTGAGTAGTCAGACAGCGACAGTGGCAGTATGAGTAGCCGCTCCCAGTCCGTGCCCAGTCTGGAGCCTGGCAGGGGCCTACTCTGCACCAAAAGCCCTGAGCCGGCCAAGACACAGCCCGGGGTCAGGGTCAGGAGTCCCTCGCCACCCAGGGTACGCGGGGCCGTAAAGGTCCCTGAACGCTTCAAAAGTCCAGTGCCTCTAATCCAGATGCCAGCACAGCACTTCAGGAGCCCTGACCCACGCAGAGCTTCCATGATTAGCCCTGAGCCTGTGCTGAACGGGAACAGCAAGCCCAATGGATCCGTTAACGGCAGTGCCGTCAATGGGAGCTCTGCCAATGGCAGTGCCAGACAGCCAGACCTGGACAACGATGATCATAGCCTTACCCGCAAGAAGGTAGGAAAGGTGGTGCGTCAAGTGGTGAGGAAGGTACTACCTGCAGAAGAGGAGGATGCTCCAGCTCCTGAGCCTACCAAACCTGCCCCTGAACCTCCTAAATTGGTGCCATTGCAAGCGCCATCATCTGTGCCCAAGGTCCCAAAGGTTCCACTGTTCTCTTTCAAGCACGACACCATCAAGACGGAGGAAAAGGACGATATATCAGCAGGGCTGGCCAGCCTCATGGTCCGCGGGAGGACCAGGAACCGCCCTCGCACACGCATGGATGAGCCACCTGAAAAAAAACAAGAGGAAGCAGTGAAAAGAGAGGAAAAAGAAAGCCCTAAATTGGTTGAGATTAAATCTATCCCTAATGTCGGCCCAGTTTCAAAACAGGAGGATAAGAATCCCGTGTCGGCTGCACCTGCTAAAGTTCCTCCTACTGCTTCTAATTTGACCTCGGTTCCCTCCAAGTCTGCACCCGTAGGCTTCATCCCTGCCTCAAAGCCTTCCCCTCTCTCCCTTCCAGCAGGTTTCATCCCACCACCAAAATCAGCCTCCCTTTCCCCACCTGCTGGGTTTGTACCAGCACCAAAATCAGCCCCCCTTTGCCCACTAAATGGGTTTGTACCAGCACCAAAATCAGTCCCCCTTTCCCCTCCAGCAGGGTTTGTACCAGCCCCAAAATCTACTGCTGTTAGTCGTTCAGTTTCCACTGTAGCCCCCAAATCCTCCCCAGCCATTCCCCCATCATGCTTCATCCCACCACCAAAATGTACCCCCCTTGCCCCTCCAGCAAGGTTTGTACCAGCACCAAAATCCTCCCCAGCCATTCCCCCATCATGCTTCATCCCACCAACAAAATCTACCCCCCTTGCCCCACCTGCCGGGTTCATACCAGCCCCAAAATATACCCCCCTTTCCCCACCTGCTGGTTTTGTCCCCTCTTCTAAATACTCCCATGTCACTCCCCCTTCAGCATCCATTCCCACCTCTAAGTCCTCCCCCAGTACTCCCCCTGCAGGGTTCGTCCAAGCCCCCAAGGCCTCGCCTCTCTCCCCTACTCCTCCCAAAGCCTCGCCTCTCTCCCCTCCTTCCGCCTTCATCACTCCCAAGGCGAATGCCCTCTCTCCACCACCGGTGTTCATCCAGCCCCCCAAACTGCCAGCTGTGAAGAAGCCTGAGGTAGGCCTACTGTCCACACTGCATGGACCACTTTTGAGACCACTGTGTGAAAAAACGGATGTTAATCGCTAATGCACAGAAAGCACTCTTTGCGTCTCCATGATAACTCTGTTTTTGTGTGTGTGTGTGTGGGGTTTTATTTTAACTAACTTCAATTGTTGAGTTCTCCACTTGTTAGCAGAGTTGAAGCTCCATTTTGGGGCCACGATGGGCTCAACTCCCTATTGAACTTGTTTGTTTCTCCAGAACTTTTCTCATTTGCACAAAGTCAGTTTGTTTCTCAGTTTGTTAAAGGGCACAGTCTCGTGGGGCTGAAGCTTTTGTTGCATTCGCTGCTCTGATTCGAGCTCCATCTCTCTCTGAGTTTCTCATGAGGGATGGAGCCTGTCTCACACAGCTCTCCTTCCTCACATCTCTCTCCTTTGAGACGCCAGGGCTGCTGAGACAGCTTCCAGCAAAACAACAAGTTCAGTAGCTCTTTTTTTCCTACTGCCTCAACCCAAGAGACCCTGCTGTCATCTGCAGCTTGGAAGCCTTGTTTATTGAGGTTAGCCTGTCGGGGGGGGGTTCCAAAGGAGGAAAAAGCGTATCGGGGTGGAATGTTCTGTCGCTGTAGCCTGGAGCAGGGAGACCCGCAGAGCTAATTACCGATAGTGACATTGTCTTTCTGGGAGAAGAGTTCAATGCCACGCTGCAGCCACCGTGGCAGGCGTTGGGATAAGAGAATTATCTACACATTTTGTGTTTTGAGTTTTGGAAATTACCGGCCTCTCAGGGTCTTTGTTTACTTGCTAGCCAACCACAAGCTGGCTTTGACCGCTACAGTGGCTATCTGAGTTTGCTATAGTTGTCTAAGGCTAAAGTTTGCTTGTGTTGTGTTATCCAAGCTAGTTATAGTTTTGCTTGGCTTCGCCTTGCGCATTGAGATGTGAATGATTTCACATCCATGTGGGCTTTTGTATCCCTCAACTGTTGATTTGCTCACTAGCTTAGCTAGACTCTGGACGTCTAGAGCATGGTTAGTTTTGAATTTGTTCAGCGTGGTTGTATGATTTCTTTATCTTATGGACTACTTGAATGTGTGTGTACATTACTT
The DNA here is from genome assembly GCF_020615455.1 of Coregonus clupeaformis. Classification (NCBI taxonomy): domain Eukaryota; kingdom Metazoa; phylum Chordata; class Actinopteri; order Salmoniformes; family Salmonidae; genus Coregonus; species Coregonus clupeaformis. The sequence continues at coordinate 15,690,210 of NC_059197.1, read as the reverse complement.
ACGGCGTGCTTGTGGGCGTGGATGTATCTGTGTGTACCATTTGAAGGTGACAGCCTCTCCCCTGTCCTCTGTTCCCATTGAGAAGGCTTCACCACAGAACAATTCATCAACCGTTTCATCAAAGACTACCCCAACCATAACCCAAAAGGTGTGTGTGTTGGTGTGCCCCACAGCATTCACACAGTTCACTGTTGGTATGCTGTGTAAGTGAGGTTTTGTAACCAAGTGTGTGTGAGTTCAGGATTGGCACGGCATCTAGCGAACATCTCACAGTTCTGTTGTCTATGAAACAGTGTTGCATGTGGTCCTCTAGAATAGTGCGCTTTGATAGCCTTGTAGTTTCAGAGCTCAACCTGTTGGTGATCTGACCTCCAGGAGGCGCCGCTCAGTCCCACTGAAGAGGCTCAGAGACGCCTGGAGAGGATCTTCAGTGTGCCTGTAAAGACCCACCTTCCCTCCTTTCTTTCTTTCTTTCTTTCTTTCTTTCTTTCTTTCTTTCTTTCTTTCTTTCTTTCTTTCTTTCTTTCTTTCTTTCTTTCTTTCTTTCTTTCTTTCTTTCTTTCTTTCTTTCTTTCTTTCTTTCTTTCTTTCTTTCTTTCTTTCTTTCTTTCTTTCTTTCTTTCTTTCTTTCTTTCTTTCTTTCTTTCTTTCTTTCTTTCTTTCTTTCTTTCTTTCTTCTTTCTTTCTTTCTTTCTTTCTTTCTTTCTTTCTTTCTTTCTTTCTTTCTTTCTTTCTTTCTTTCTTTCTTTCTTTCTTTCTTTCTTTCTTTCTTTCTTTCTTTCTTTCTTTCTTTCTTTCTTTCTTTCTTTCTTTCTTTCTTTCTTTCTTTCTTTCTTTCTTTCTTTCTTTCTTTCTTTCTTTCTTTCTTTCTTTCTTTCTTTCTTTCTTTCTTTCTTTCTTTCTTTCTTTCTTTCTTTCTTTCTTTCTTTCTTTCTTTCTTTCTTTCTTTCTTTCTTTCTCTATTATTTCCTCTCTCTCTCTCTCCCTCTTGATACATGCTTCTCCTCTTTCACTTTTTAAATCTTTACTTTTTTTCCTTTATTCATTTTAACAGGACACATTGATTAACATTCCATTAATGAATTTAGAGGTGCTTATTTATTTTCCATGAACAACCCATCATGCTCTCGATCTCTCCTCCTCTCTTTATTTTCTTCTCTGGAAGTTATATCTTTATCTTGATTGCTAATAATAATTTGTCATTTTCCTTTTTGGCACATTTAATAAAAAATACAGATTTACAAATTTGGGCCATATCCATTGCCTGGCTACCCAAACGCCTTGCTCTGGCCAAACTCTACGCCATGCCCACGGACGTTAGTTTCTTCTCCACGATTAGTCTGGATCTGAGTAACTCCCCGACGATTTCTTTTGTTTTGAAAACTCGTCATTGGCTTTGATACACTGATGAGCTAGAAATGGTCCAATCGCTGATTACTTTGTTTTGTACAACCCCCTCATTTTCACTACAATTGACTTAATTCATGGAAGTCTCAGACTGTATTTGTTTTTATTATGTATCCCCATTAGCTGCTGCCAAGGCAGCTTTACATTTTAGTCATTTAGCAGATGCTCTTATCCAGAGCGACTTACAGTTAGTGAGTGCATACATTTTTCATACTGGCCCCCCGTGGGAATCGAACCCACAACCCTGGTGTTGCAAGCGCCATGCTCTACCAACTGAGCTACAAGAGGCAGCATCTACTCTTCCTTGGGTCCAGCAAAAATGAAGGCAGCAATATACATTATAATGCAATTTTGAAATATTAAAATACATTTTACAACAGATTGGACAATACATGAAGTGTGTGTTCCCTCAGGCCACTAGTCTACTACTACACACAATCCAAGTGTACGTGTGTGTATAGTGTGTCTGTTATGTGTGCATATCCATGCATGACTGAACTAATTTACTGTTTATGTCTATGCTGCTTTCTGTTTCCATTCTTGTTTTGTCACCTGTCAAACATTCACTGGATTTGTCAATTCATGTTTTATATTGAGTTTCTCTCTCTCTCTCTCTCTCTCTCTCTCTCTCTCTCTCTCTCTCTCTCTCTCTCTCTCTCTCTCTCTCTCTCTCTCTCTCTCTCTCTCTCTCTTTCTAATTGGTGCTTGGCTACGTCTATCTGTGGCTGTTGTATGGCTAGCTGGAGCCGGTGGTTTGTGCCTCAGCCCCGACCCTTTCTCCAGCCCCAACCCCCCCTCAGGTACTGTGGCCCCCAGGGGTCCCCTCTGGCGGCCTGGTTGAAGTGTGTGCTCTTGTGGCATGTCCAGCGTAAGCCTAGATTCCTCTCCTAACTTTCCCCTCTCTCACCCTACCTGTCTATGTAAGGTTCATCTGTAATGATGCTTGGTGTTTTCCCTTCCTCATTTGTTTCAGACCCCGAACTCTCTGATATTTGTCCCTGATATTACCTGGTTCAATCCTTGCCTGCCCTTCCTGTTTTTGGAACACAGCTGGTATTAAACTGTGATAGTATCTAGATGCCTCAAGGGCAATCAAACAGACCTTGACCTGTATGGAAACTGACAAACCAACCCAGACAAAGGACTTCAATGTGCAGTTTTTGTTTTGTCAATAGCATGGCAGTGGAATGGTGCCCTGATTAAGATGTGCGGCATGTTTGTTTGCCCTGTGTGATGTCCAGTCGCAATGAGAGTGAATGGCAGTGGGTGGGGGTTTATCGTGTGTGTGATTAATGACTGTCAGGTGTTCTCTCTGTCTCCCCTTTATGACCTCTCCTCATCTCTGACCTCTCCTCATCTCTGACCTCTCCTCGTTCTTTGCCATCCCCCAGTTTTTCCTCCCCATTGAATCAGATAGTTCATTCATCACAAAACCCACTGATATTGCCAACTACTTTAATTACTTTTTCATTGGCAAGATAAACAAACGTAGGTATGACATGCCAGCAACAAACGCTGACATCCAGGTATATCTGACCAAATTATGAAAGACAATAATTGTACTTTTGAATTCCGTAAAGTCAGTGTGGAAGAGGTGAAAAAATTATTGTTGTCTATCAACAATGACAAGCCACTGGGGTCAGACAATCTGGATGGAAAATTACTGAGGATAATAGCGGACGATATTGCCACTCCTATTTGACACATCTTCAATTTAAGCTTACTAGAAAGTGTGTGCCCTCAGGCCTGGAGGGAAGCTAAAGTCATTCCGCTACCCAAGAATATTAAAGCCCCCTTTACTGGCTCAAATAGCCGACCAATCAGCCTGTTACCAACCCTTAGTAAACTTCTGGAAAAAATTGTGTTTGACCAGATACAATGCTATTTCACAGTAAACTAATTGACAACAGACTTTCAGCACGCTTATAGGGAAGGACACTCAACAAGCAAAGCACTTACACAAATGACTGATGATTGGCTGAGAGAAATTGATGATACAATGATTGTGGGGGCTGTCTTGTTAGACTTCAGTGCAGCTTTTGACATTATCGATCATAGTCTGCTGCTGGAAAAACATGTGTTATGGCTTTACACCCCCTGCTATAATGTGGATAAAGAGTTACTTGTCTAATAGAACGCAGAGGGTGTTATTTAATGGAAGCCTCTCAAACATAATCCAGGTAGAATCAGGAATTCTCCAGGGCAGCGGTTTAGGCCCCTTACTTTTTTAATCTTTACTAACGACATGCCACTGGCTTTGAGTAAAGCCAGTGTGTGTATGTTTGCGGATGACTCCACACTATACACGTCAGCTACTACAGCAACTGAAATGACTGCAACACTTAACAAAGAGCTGCAGTTAGTTTCGGAATGGGTAGCAAGGAATATGTTAGTGTTAAATATTTCCAAAACTAAAATCATTGTATTTGGGACAAATCATTCACTAAACCCTAAACCTCAACTACATCTCGTAATGAATAATGTGGACATTGAGCAAGTTGAGGTGACTAAACTGCTTGGAGTAACCCTGGATTGTAAATTGTGATGGTCAAAACATATTGATACAACAGTAGCTAGGATGGGGAGAAGTCTGTCTATAATAAAGCGCTGCTCTGCATTCTTAACAGCACTATCAACAAGGCAGGTCCTACAGGCTCTAGTTTTGTTGCACCTGGACTACTGTTCAGTCAGGTGGTCAGGTGCCACAAAGAGGGACATAGGAAAATTGCAGTTGGCTCAGAACAGAGCAGCACGGCTGGCCCTTGGATGTACACAGAGAGCTAACATTAATAATATGCATGTCAATCTCTCCTGGCTCAAAGTGGAGGAGAGGTTGACTTCATCACTACTTGTATTTGTGAGAGGTATAGACATGTAGGTATAGTCTGTTAAAATGACTAGTACACAGCTCAGACACCCATGCATACCCCACAAGACATGCCACCAGAGGTCTCTTCACAGTCCCCAAGTCCAGAATAGACTATGGGAGGCGCACAGTACTACATAGAGCCATGACTACATGGAACTCTATTCCACATCAGGTAACTGATGCAAACAGTAGAATCAGATTTAAAAATATGGAACAGCAGGGACTGTGAAGCAACACAAACATGGGTGCAGACACATCCATACACACACATGATAACATAAGCACTATACACACACGTACACATGGATGTTGTGTTGTAGACATGTGGTAGTGGAGTAGGGGCCTGAGTTCACACACTTAGTGTGTTGTGAAATCTGTTATGAATGTATTGTAATGTTTTTAAAATTGTATAACTGCTTTACATTTTCCAGACACCAGGAAGAGTAGCTGCTGCCTTGGCAGCAGCTAATGGGGATCCATAATAAATACAAATACAAATACCCATCTTTCCACTATAGCACCACTCTAACTATGAACTTTGATCCCTTCTCCTCCCCTCACGCCTGCTGTCCTCCAGGGACAGGTGGACGAGGACCCCGTGGCCATCCTTCAGGCGTCTCACGCCGCTGCCCAACAACCCAAGGTCTGGCCTTTGCTGTGCCTGTGTGTAATTCACCCCCTCAACCTCTCACGTGCACCACTCCCACCACCGACCCCTGGAGTGCTGTGTACTCTGTGTGTTGTGTTCCGTTGCAGTGTCGTCCCCCACCATTCCCCCCCACCAAACACATCTGCGTAGTATTCAGGCACAGCCAAGCCACCCGCACTCCTTTGGCCATCTTTCACCTAATTAGAACATTTTCAGGGGTAAATCAACACTCAAAATGAAACTTGTTCGACGGCACTTAAGATTTGTGGTTGTCTGGATTCCACAGGATCAATCATACCATCACCTTTTGTCTCATGTAGATGTCTTTGCATGACGGCAGTTTTCCAGTTAGGAGACAATGAGACAGACGCTGCAAAAAACATCATCTGATTGTGGCTGATTATGCATGATTAGAAATAAGATGCAGTATACAGTGAGGGAAAAAAGTATTTGATCCCCTGCTGATTTTGTACGTTTGCCCACTGACAAAGAAATGAGCAGTCTATAATTTGAATGGTAGGTTTATTTGAACAGTGAGAGACAGAATAACAACCAAAAAACCCATAAAAACGCATGTCAAAAATGTTATAAATTGATTTGCATTTTTATGAGGGAAATAAGTATTTGACCCCCTCTCAATCAGAAAGATTTCTGGCTCCCAGGTGTCTTTTATACAGGTAAAGAGCCGAGATTAGGAGCACACTCTTAAAGGGAGTGCTCCTAATCTCAGCTTGTTACCTGTATAAAAGACACCTGTCCACAGAAGCAATCAATCAGATTCCAAACTCTCCACCATGGCCAAGACCAAAGAGCTCTCCAAGGATGTCAGGGACAAGATTGTAGACCTACACAAGGCTGGAATGGGCTAGAAGGTGACAACAGTTGGTGCGATTATTCGCAAATGGAAGAAACACAAAATAACTGTCAATCTCCCTCAGCCTGGGGCTCCATGCAAGATCTCACCTCGTGGAGTTGCAATGATCATGAGAATGGTGAGGAATCAGCCCAGAACTACACGGGAGGATCTTGTCAATGATCTCAAGGCAGCTGGGACCATAGTCACCAAGAAAACAATTGGTAACACACTACGCCGTGAAGGACTGAAATCCTGCAGCGCCCGCAAGGTCCCCCTGCTCAAGAAAGCACATATACATGCCCGTCTGAAGTTTGCCAGTGAACATCTGAATGATTCAGAGGAGAACTGGGTGAAAGTGTTGTGGTCAGATGAGACCAAAATCGAGCTCTTTGGCAACAACTCAACTCGCCGTGTTTGGAGGAGGAGGAATGCTGCCTATGATCCCAAGAACACCATCCCCACCGTCAAACATGGAGGTGGAAACATTATGCTTTGGGGGTGTTTTTCTGCTAAGGGGACAGGACAACTTCACCGCATCAAAGGGACGATGGACGGGGCCATGTACCGTCAAATCTTGGGTGAGAACCCCCTTCCCTCAGCCAGGGCATAGAAAATGGGTCGTGGATGGGTATTCCAGCATGACAATGACCCAAAACACACGGCCAAGGCAACAAAGGAGTGGCTCAAGAAGAAGCACATTAAGGTCCTGGAGTGGCCTGGCCAGTCTCCAGACCTTAATCCCATAGAAAATCTGTGGAGGGAGCTGAAGGTTCGAGTTGCCAAACGTCAGGCTCGAAACCTTAATGACTTGGAGAAGATCTGCAAAGAGGAGTGGGACAAAATCCCTCCTGAGATGTGTGCAAACCTGGTGGCCAACTACAAGAAACGTCTGACCTCAGTACTTGGTGACAAAACCCTTGTTGGCAATCACAAAGTCATGTTTTGCAGAGGGGTCAAATACTTATTTCCCTCATTAAAATGCAAATCAATTTATAACATTTTTGACATGCATTTTTCTGGATTTTTTTGTTGTTATTCTGTCTCTCACTGTTCAAATAAACCTACCATTCAAATTCTAGACTGCTCATTTCTTTGTCAGTGGGCAAACGTACAAAATCAGCAGGGGATCAAATACTTTTTTCCCTCAATGTATAGGCCTAAATTTCACACAATGTGAATTTCAAATGTTTTTTTTTATCCCTGTGTTCTTTACTTTATATTGTCTTGTTGTCGTCCCTGGGGATACTGTCCATCCCTAGCATTGGGTGTGTTGTGTTGTGGTGTTGTGCGTGTGTGGATAGTGTATCCATTCCCCTCATACTCCTCCCTCCGCTCACCCACCATGCTGTGTGACATTGATGTGCATCCAACAGTGTCTTTGTTCAGATTCGGTTCACTGATACTTCATGTTCTCTGTCAGATTTAACTGCCTCCTGCTCTCTCTCTCTTTCTCTCACACACACACACACACACACACACACACACACACACACACACAGACAGCCTGAAGGCTTATGTTAGAGGCTTTGGGAAGGTCAAGCGTGGTAACACGGAGCGGTCAGGCATTTCTAGGCGACACTCTGAGCTGCGTTGGGAGAAATGTCTCTCTCTGATTTGTGATCTGGGACTCCTTCAAATCCTAACTGCTTTTTGTCTCTGCCTGCTACACTGAAGCCTATACAGCTTTTATCACAAGATGCACTATTAGCAAGTCCACTGCATGCCCACTGTCAGCCCATTATCTCCAATGCTACTGTACATAATTGTGTAACATGCTATAAGCTTTAAACACTGGCCTGATAACCAGCTACTTTAAACACACGTGAGTGAATGTTATTGATATGAACAGGTGTGTTTGTAGGGAGCACATGTCCACTCTAGTCTAAAGCCTCTCTGTGGTTGAAAACTGCTGAGTGGTAGCTACTGCAGCCACAGAAAGGCCCAGTATAAGGTGACCTGGCCTAAGGTCATTGTTCTGCTGTGTGTGTGACTGTTGTCTTCTCCCCATCTCTTCCAGGTGAAGACAGAGGAGCAGATAGCCGCAGAGCAGGCATGGTACGGCTCAGAGAAGGTCTGGCTGGTCCACAAGGATGGCTTCTCCCTGGGTAAGTTCCTGTCTTACATCTTAGACCAGGAGGGGTGCAGAGCTTTGGCCCTGCTAATTTTTACCCTTGCTTTTAAACTATGGGCTATTGTTTTTTCCTGGAACCGTGTCTGTGCCCACTCCACCCAATAAGTTACAGTGCATTCAGAAAGTATTCAGACCCCTAGCTATTTTCAGGTCTCGCCAGAGATGTTTGATCGGGATTCAAGTCCGAGCTCTGGCTGGGCCTCTCAAGGACATTCAGAGACTTGTCTCGAAGCCACTCCTGCATTGTCATGGCTGTGTGCTTAGGGTCGTTGTCCTGTTGGAAGATGAACCTTCGCCCCAGTCTGAGGTCCTGAGTGCTCTGGAGCAGGTTTTCATCAAGGATCTCTCTGTACTTTGCTCCATTCATCTTTCCCTCGATCCAGACTATTTTTCCAGTCCCTGCTGCTGAAAATCATCCCCACAGCATGATGCTGCCACCACTATGCTTCACAGTAGGGATTGTATTGGCAAGGTGATGAGCAGTGCCTGGTTTCCTCCAGATGTGACGCTTAGCATTCAGGCCAAAGAGTTCAATCTTGGTTTCATCAGACCAGAGAATCTTGTTTCTCATAGTCTGAGAGTCCTTCGGTGCCTTTTGGCAAACTCCAAGTGGGCTGTCATGTGCCTTTTATTGAGGAGGGGCTTCCGTCTGGCCACTCTACCGTAAAGGCCCGATTGGTGGAGTGCTGCAGTGCTGCAGAGGGTTGTCCTTCTGGAAGGTTCTCCCATCATAGAAACATCTCAAGAATGATCGATGAAAACAGGATGCACCTGAGCTCAATTTCGAATCTCATAGCAAAGGGTCTGAATACTTATTTAAATAAGGTATTTCTGTTTTTTTTTTTTTTATACAGGGGTCTGTATACTTTCCGAATGCACTGTATATCCCAATAAGTTATTTGTGTGTGTCTGTGTCCATAGCGACGCTGCTGAAGACGGAGGCGGGCTCTCTGCCGGAGGGGAAAGTGAAGATCAAACTGGAACACGACGGGACAGTGCTGGACGTAGATGAGGATGACGTGGAGAAGGTGGGGGAGGGGACTACACCTTCAATGTATTTTTACTTGATTTTACAGACTCCATCTTAGTTTTGTTATTGGGGCTAAACTCTAGTTCCTTAAGAGGGTCAAAGGAGAAGACATTGACTTTGCTTGATTGCATAGACTATCTTAGGGTTGCCATCAGGGCTAGGGTATAGGCTTGTCCGTTAGGAGGGCCATGAAGCAGAGACCGACCTGGTGGGAGGGGAGGGGGGAGGGGGGGGGGGCGGCATGTAGGGGAAATTTCCAAGAAAGAGGGAGGGGGTCTTGGCACCCGTCAGTCAGCCCGTCTTAGCCAGAAGCAGACACAGATGGTCAGCCAGGACGCAGACTGTCCCTGGCCCAGGGGATTGTGGGACGTCTGTGTAGAGGGGACAGGTTAGAGGGGAACAGGTGTGAGTTTGGCAGGCCTCGATCAGGTGACTCGCACAGACATGGCACCAGGCCCGAATCACAGAGAGATCTGTGACAGGACGCTTTAAAAACTGTTCTGGCACAAAGCAGAAAAACCTCCCATCATCTACAACATGCTGTCTCCAAGACCTTGACTAGAGGATGTCTGCTCTGCTTTCAAGGTGGAGAAAAAGTTGAAATTCCCTCCTGGTTTTATGGACAGTCATTTAACTCTGTTAGGGTGAACTGATAATAAGGGTGACTTTGGACAGTAAGTGTTTTCAACAGCGTCAAGGTCGTCATCTAATCAAACGTTTGAACCATCTGTTTGATTAAGGAAGTGCAAACTTGGACCCGTCTGAGGTTGGAGGGAGACATCTGTTTTAATTGCATCAAAGACTTGGCATCAGGTTCCTGGTGGCTGGTGGCAAGTCACGGTGTGGCATACTAAATCCGTGCTTGACTTCTCTTAAAACTGCTCCTCTACTCCTCAGTGAAACTCAAGACATTACCAGTCAGATTGCCAGTCTCAAATGGACCCCTAGCCTCTACCCCTACAGAGGGCTCTTTGTTTAGATCAATCTGACAATACAAAATAGGTGTAGGCAACCTGGAGAAACTTCAACCTGTCTTATCAAAAGGCAAGGTCTTGGTAGATTTGAATTCTGTTGTTGTTGGTCATTTCTGTAAGCAGTCCCACTTCAGACAACCAGAGTCCCAGTGTGTATGATGTTTTCATATTGCTGTGTACCTTTCAATAAAGCTCTAGAATTACAATACTCATCAGTCATTAATCGTTCACCTTTGACCTTTGCTCCTGTCCCAGGCGAACCCCCCGTCGTTTGACCGCTCTGGGGACCTGGCCTCGCTGCAGTACCTCAATGAGTCCAGTGTAATGCACTCCCTGCGCCAGCGCTACGGGGGAAACCTCATCCACACACAGGCCGGGCCCAACATGGTCATCATCAACCCCCTCAGCGCACCCTCCATGTATTCAGAGAAGGTGAGGAGAGAGGACACACACAGCAGATGCATGTCTTCACACACACAGAGACACACAGATGCACATTTCATGAGAACATATCTGTACCACTCCACTGACATGATTCTGGTTTATTCTCAGTTTAGAATGGTATCATGCATGCTTTTTGATGTACGCATTGGGGTCTACTTAATGCTAGTATGTCCTAGCTATTATGTCATAGTATTTCCTGTTAAGGAGAGGAGTATGGATTAATTAAAACAGGAGAGATAACTAGGAGGATAGAGAGGGAAGTCTTCAGTGGTCCACAACATGACAATGAAATCCAATTATCCTAATGAGATTTAGAGGTTACAGTATTGAGGAGGCCTGTAGGCTGTAATATCTACTTAAGTCTCATCACTCATAACGGAACGACTACCCATTAGACCTTACAGACAGGGTGCTTAGCTGGAATGTGGCGATTTAAGGACGCGCGCGCACACACACACAGAGCCCCACAGAGGACCGTACAGGAGTCACTGGGAGGACTTGAGGTGAACTACAATTAAAATGTTGTGTACCTCTCTCTCCCCCAAACCCTATGCCTCCCTCCCTCCCTCCCTCTCCTTGGTCCCATCAGGTGATGCACATGTTTAAGGGGTGCAGGCGAGAGGACACAGCACCTCACATCTACGCGGTGGCCCAGTCGGCCTACAGGAACCTGTTGACCACGCGTCAGGACCAGTCCATCGTGCTGCTGGGGAAGAGCGGCAGCGGCAAGACCACCAACTGTCAACACCTGGTCCAGTACCTGGTCTCCATTGCTGGCAGCACCGGAAAGATCTTCTCTGGTGAGAGAGTCCTCAGTTAACCGCTCTCTTTTTGGCCTGGTCCTGGACTCTACCAAAATGTCTCATTACCACCCAGCAAGCAGTAAAGCTAGTATTCAGGTTTTTTTGTCTATTAAATGACTGAGGGAAATGTATAAATGAAATGTAAAGAATGTTGAAGGACTGTTATAATCACCTTGGAATTAATTTGGTCCGAGATGGTGGCTAAATTTCTTCAGTGTTAATAATAACCGTGGTGCCTTAAATTCACTATGTAGGTAATTAGTCTTAATAGCCTAATAGCTAATTAAGTAAATAATCTAATGGCTCCACACAGATTGTGCATATGTTTGTACACAGGAGGACATTCACTGAGTTGTTACTGATTAGATCAGTGTCAACTAATTGACTGAGAACTCAGCAGAAAGCAGGTCAGTAGATGTGTTCGTTAGTAGGGTAATATAAAGTGCAGTTCCAACATGCCAGCCAGAGAGGTAGACATGGGGGAGAGTGTAGGGGTGTTAATGAGAATTTGGGAGAGGAGGAGGAGGAGGAGGAGGAGGAGCGAGGGGCAGCTTGATGGAAGCTGGCTTCGAAACTTTTTGGTTCGAAGATCGGTTGTGGCTGACTCAGTATTCCAGTATTTGTGTGTGTGTGTGAAAACGTGCGCCTGTGTGTGTGTGTGTGTGTGTGTGTGTGTGCGTGCGTGTGAGAATGTGCACATGTGCATATGTGTGTTTGTGTGCATTCGTGTATGTGTGTGTGTGTGTGATGGATGAGAGGAACCTCTAATGATGCCCTGTGGAGCTGGGGGATAATTAGCAAAGCTTATCAAAATTCCTCAGCTTCTCCTGGTTAGCTGTAATGGCTAATGAGAGCTCCAGAACCCAGCCACGACTAGACTGTAAACAGGGGAGCTGCTATAGGAGGTGCAGTAGGCTATATAAGTTTCACATACCTACATTTACAGTTACATTTTAGTCATTTAGCAGACGCTCTTATCCAGAGCGACGTACAGGAGCAATTAGGGTGAGTCTGACTGGTAGCCCTACTCTCTGTGTAATGAGGCGTTCCTGCTGATCTTGATCTCGAAAGAGGGAAAGGAGCTCCACTAAGGGAAGCATTGACGAAGCCTAACTGAAATGTCATAACATGATTATCAAAGATACTCACAACATGGTAGTCTAATCCCCTCACAAATAGAACAGTATTGAATGTGAAATCCAAAAACACTGACATGATATTTGGAATAAATAAAGGTGTCCTCTAACTGTCCTCTGTCCCCCTGCCTTGTCCCCCTTCCTCCCTCCCTCCTCTGTCCCTCTCCTTCCTTCTTCCCTCCCTCCCTCTTTCCCTCTCCTTCCTTCCCTCCCTCCCTCTGTCCCCCTGCCTCTCCCCCTTCCTCCCTCCCTCCTCTGTCCCTCTCCTTCCTTCCTCCCTCCCTCCCTCTGTCCCTCTCCTTCCTTCCCTCCCTCCCTCTGTCCCTCTCCTTCCTTCCCTCCCTGCCTCCCCCTGTCCCTCTCCTTCCCTCCCTCCCTAACCTCCCTCCCTCTGTCCCCCTGCCTGTCCCCCTTCCCTCCCTCCCTCTGTCCCTCTCCTTCCTTTCTTCCCTCCCTCCCTCCCTCCCCCTGTCCCTCTCCTTCCTTCCCTCCCTCTGTCCCTCTCCTTCCTTCCCTCCCTCCCTCTGTCCCTCTCCTTCCTTCCCTCCCTCCCTCTGTCCCTCTCCTTCCTTCCCTCCCTCTCTCCCCCTGTCCCTCTCCTTCCTTCCCTCCCTCCCTCCCTCCCTCTGTCCCCCTGCCTGTCCCCCTTCCTCCCTCTGTCCCTCTCCTTCCTTCCTTCCCTCCCTCCCTCTGTCCCCCTCCCTCCCTCTGTCCCTCTCCTTCCTTCCCTCCCTCCCTCTGTCCCCCTCCCTCCCTCTGTCCCTCTCCTTCCCTCCCTCCCTCCCTCCCTCTTTCCCCCTCCCTCCCTCTGTCCCTCTCCTTCCTTCCCTCCCTCCCTCTGTCCCCCTCCCTCCCTCTGTCCCTCTCCTTCCTCCCTCCCTCCCTCCCTCTGTCCCCCTCCCTCCTCCTGTCTCCTCCTCTCTTGCCCCCTGTCCCCTCCCTCCCTCCCTCTGTCCCCTTCCTCTGTCCCCTGTCCCCCTCCCTCCCTCCCTCTGTCCCCCTCCCTCCCTCCCTCCCCCTGTCTCCCTCCCTCCCTCCCCCTGTCTCCCTCCCTCCCCCTGTCCCCCTCCCTCTGTCCCCCTCCCTCCCTCCCTCTGTCCCCCTCCCTCCCTTCCCCTGTCTCCCTCCCTCCCTCCCCTGTCTCCCTCCCTCCCCCTGTCCCCCTCCCTCCCTCCCTCTGTCCCCCTCCCTCCCTCCCTCTGTCCCCCTCCCTCCCTCGGTGCCTGCAGGGGAGAAGTGGCAGGCAGTATACACCATCCTGGAGGCATTTGGAAACAGCTCCACCTCCATGAACACCAATGCCAGCCGCTTCTCTCAGATTGTCTCTCTGGACTTCGACCAGGCTGGCCAGGTGGCCTCCGCATCCATACAGGTAGGCAGTATCACGCACAGACACTGGCATGGACACTGACGCACGCACACAGACGCACGCACACACACACACATATTGACATCTTGTTGTCCTCTTCCTGTACCTCAGACCATGCTGCTTGAGAAGCTGAGAGTGACCAAACGGCCGGAGACTGAGTCCACCTTCAACGTCTTCTACTACATGATGGCCGGAGCTGACACCACACTCAGGTGAGCCCTCTACCACCTCTCAATTGGGATTGAATTGAAGTGGGTGGTTGCAGTAGATTGCAGAAGCTTGGTCTTGTGTATATAATCTTGTTCTCATGTTAACCTTGTGGTGTAAACTAGTTATTTGAACCTGTTCATTTCCCCTGTTTCCTCTCAGAACGGAGCTGCACTTTAACCACTTTGCAGAGAACAGCGCCTTCGGAATTGTGCCTCAGTCTAAAGTAAAATGCTGTTATTTTGCTCTTATTATAATGTGTATTATATGTCCTTTTCTGAATTGTATGTGTGTAGGACAACTGGAAAACTGGTGAACTGTGCCCTTCATCTTCATTATTCCACCTCCCTTCCTCCCTCTCTGTAGCCGGAGGACAAACAGAAGTCATCTCAGCAGTTCACCAAGCTGCAGGCAGCCATGAAGGTGCTGGGCATCTCAGTGGAGGAGCAGAGGGCTCTGTGGCTCATCCTGGGGGCCATCTACCACCTGGGGGCCGCAGGGGCCACCAAAGGTAAGGACCCGTAGCCCTGTCCTACTCACTGTGGGATATCTACTGGACCACTACACTACTCACTGTTGAACTAGTTGACTGAGAACTCAGCAGCCATGTTAGGATGCAGTAAGTGTGTGTTAGTTAGTAGGGGAAGATGAAGTGCAGTTCCAACATGCCAGCCAGAGAGGTAGACATGGGGTAGAGTGGATGTTAAAGGGATACTTCGGGATTTTGGCAATGAGGCCCTTTATCAACTTCCCCAGAGTCAGATGAACTCATGGGTACCATTTTTATGTCTCAGCGTGCGGTTTGAAGGAAGTCGCTAATTGCTAACTAGCTTTAGCGCAATGACTGGAAGTCAATGGGGGTAGCAGATACCCATAGACTTCCAGGCATTGCACTAACGCTAGTTAGCATTGACTCGAAAAACTACCTCTAACTTCCTTCATACTGGACACAGAGACATAAAAATGTTATCCACAAGTTCATCTGACTCTGGAGAAGTTCTCATTGCCAAAATACCGAAGTATCCCTTTAAGAGTTTGGAAAAGGAGGTGGCAGAAGAAGAGGGAGAGGCAGCTTGATCTTGTCCGCTCACTGTTTGTTGCTCCCACCAGGGATCTCTTATAAAGTTTTCAGTGATACATAAAAAAATAACATAACTATGCATGTATGTACTGTATGTATGTACTGTATGTATGTATTGTGATGTCACGAGAGGCTGTGTCCTGGAGGGACGTTACATCCCCCTGAGGTGGCTGCAAACCCAGACAGCTATGGCTCCATCTGCTGGTATGGTCGGGAACTCCACCCCTCTATGGCCAATCTTCCCACGCAGCTGAAACAAATGAGGAGCTGATGAGCTGAAGGTTTGGGAAGGGAAGAGACACACTGAGGGAGTGTGTGGGGGGTGAAGAGACACAGTCTCCAAGCTGGGCTCTCTGGAGGACAAGAGTGCTGCACGTCCACTTCCATGAGGAATATAAGGATTTGGAGATACTTACCTTTGGGAAATACTCACCTTTGGATATATGCACCTGTGGAAATACGTGAGAGACATTTGGAAGGACTTTTGGCTGGGTTGGCCACTAGCTGCAACGTGGACTACAGTAAGGCTGGGGAAAAGTTATCTGAGCGAGTGAGAATTATGATTTTGGATGTGGAAGAGACATCCCTGAACTGTTAACCCTTAAAGAGCCACAAGAGAACAGAATTTTGTTATATTTTCGTTAATTTCCCAAGACCGATAATAAAATCCTTGTTTGGTTTGAACCTTGTCTCCTTGCACTACTTGAGCAATCCCGCTGAAAGCTGTGTAGCCTCTCGTGACGTCACAGATGGTGGAGAATACGGGCAAGCTCAAGCGTTAATAGTGCATGTCAGAGGAGGATACCGAAGGTTTGATCACCCAGTTTTCCAAGTTGGCCGTAGGCTCCCCGCCGACTGAAATGGAGGACATATTGAAAGCCCTTGTTGCTGGCCAGCAAGCCCAGATGCAAGCAAACGTGGCTCTCTTAGAGGAGCAAAAGAAAGCCAACCTTCTGAAGGCAGAGGAATTGCAGTTGCAGAGACAGAGGGTGGTCCAAAATACCCGCCCAATAAAGGCAAGTGACTTTATATCTAAGATGGGAGCTACCGATGACATTGAGGCATACCTGCATGCATTTGAGGCCACGGCCACTAGGGAAGCCTGGCCCAAGCAACAGTGGGTTGGTCTGTTAGCCCCCCTTTCTAACCGGGGAATCGCTGAATGCTGTCCGGGACCTGGGCCCTGACCAGGTTACTGACTATGATGCCCTGAAGTCTGAGATCCTCAGCAGATATGGACTCACAAAGTTTGGTATGGCCCAGCGCTTTCACAGTTGGACCTTCCAACCAGACCAACCTCCTCGGGCGCAGATGCATGAACTTGTCCGAATCGCAAGGAAATGGCTGGATCCGCAGAGGAATACAGCAGCGGCGGTGGTGGAGACCGTTGTGGTGGATCGTTACCTACGCGCCCTGCCTTATGAGGCAAAACGGTTCATCAGTCAACAGGCCTTGACCACGGCTGATCTGACCGTGGAAGCTGTGGAAAAGTACCAGGCCACAGCGGAGATGCTGAATGCTTCCCGAAAAGACCCCAGGAGGGCGGCCCCACCACAAATGGGAAGAACCCGTCCAAAGGACCCCAAGGTCTCGAACCCAGCCACGTCAGGACTTATCCCGGCTCCAGGGGGAGCCAGAAACCAGGCGGGTCCAAGAAGAGTACACCAGGAGGGGGAAACTCGACAGTGTTACCGGTGTGGGGAGATGGGACATATCTCCTGGCAGTGTGGGAAACCAGCCGATGAACCTATGCCCACTGCGGAGTCCTCCAGCTCAGCACCCACACACCGTTTGCCTCGCTCTTGGGAGTCGTAGATGGCGGCCCAGATCGACCCCCCACCTGCCCGGTAACTGTGAATCACCATGATGTGGAGGCCTTACTGGATTCTGGTAGCCGGGCCACCCTGGTGCGTAAGGATTTGGTGGGCCCAACGTGTCTGACCCCGGGGGAAAGTCCTCCCAGTTTCCTGTGTCCATGGGGACACCAGAGAATACCCCATTACTGAACTTACAATGACCAGCACACGGGGAACCATACACACGACGGCGGGGGTGGTTGATTCCCTCCCCGTCCCTGTCCTAATTGGACGAGACTGCCCAGCCTTTTACCCACTCTGGAGAGAGTCTCAGGAGAGGATAACCTGAGTACCTCGGAAACGGAGAGGCAAGACTCATCCTGGGAAGGCTCCGGTGCAATCCTCCGACTACTCACTCCCGCCCGGGCTCTGATAGGGATGGCAGGTGCCCAGACCGACACAGAGACGGAGCTACAGAATCTGGACAAAGAACTGTCTGGTCTAAAGGGGACCGCTGAGCGGTATCGTTTGTTAAAGCAACAGTTAGACATGAAGACAGAAGAGTTAGATATCCTCCAGGCTAAACTCCAACAGAGCTCCTTCCATAAGCAACAGGAGGAGCTGGAGAGGCTGTGCAGGACCATCGAGGAGTGTGAGGAGACCCTGCGCAGTAGTAAGGAGGTCCAGAAGAAGGCAGAGGAGAAGTACAAGGTGTTGGAGAACAAGAGGAAGAATGCGGAGGCAGAGAGAGAGAAGGAACTGAAAGCTGCTCAACAGAAGCTAAACTCTGCTAAAACCAAGGCTGATGCGTTCAGTAAGAAACTCAAGGAGAGACAACAGGAGGCTGAGTCCCTGGTCCTAGAGGTGGAGGAGTTGAAGAGAGAGCAGGCTGGCAAGCACCACGGCAATGCGGACGCCCTCTCCCGGCGTGATGCCTTCTTCGCTGCCTTTACCCCGACGAGGACGTCGGTCCCGAGGAGGGGGATGTGTGATGTCACGAGAGGCTGTGTCCTGAGGGACGTTACATCCCCCTGAGGTGGCTGCAAACCCAGACAGCTATGGCTCCATCTGCTGGTATGGTCGGGAACTCCACCCCTCTATGGCCAATCTTCCCACGCAGCTGAAACAAATGAGGAGCTGATGAGCTGAAGGTTTGGGAAGGGAAGAGACACACTGAGGGAGTGTGTGGGGGTGAAGAGACACAGTCTCCAAGCTGGGCTCTCTGGAGGACAAGAGTGCTGCACGTCCACTTCCATGAGGAATATAAGGATTTGGAGATACTTACCTTTGGGAAATACTCACCTTTGGATATATGCACCTGTGGAAATACGTGAGAGACATTTGGAAGGACTTTTGGCTGGGTTGGCCACTAGCTGCAACGTGGACTACAGTAAGGCTGGGGAAAAGTTATCTGAGCGAGTGAGAATTATGATTTTGGATGTGGAAGAGACATCCCTGAACTGTTAACCCTTAAAGAGCCACAAGAGAACAGAATTTTGTTATATTTTCGTTAATTTCCCAAGACCGATAATAAAATCCTTGTTTGGTTTGAACCTTGTCTCCTTGCACTACTTGAGCAATCCCGCTGAAAGCTGTGTAGCCTCTCGTGACGTCACAGTATGTACTGTATGCATGTACTGTATGTATGTACTGAATGCATGTATGTGTATACTGTATGTGTGTGTATAGGCTATGAGTCTTTGCTGTAAGGCCATTCATGCATTGCATTGAAAGGACACACAGAAGTGCCGTGATCAAAATTACTTCCCCCCTTGTGTTTTGTGTGTGTGTGTGTATACAGTGTGTGTGTGCGATAAGGAATACATACTCAAATGAAGCGCGATGGCATCGTAAATTACGTTTGCTTCTCATCCATGAGTTGCAATTAAATAATGAGTTGAAAGAAATGAACAGGCGCACACGCCGAGCCATTCATTAGGCCTCCGAGAGAGAAGCGCTAACTTTGTTCTCTCGCTGCGCACAAAGGAGGGTAGGAAAAGTTATTTGAAGTTGTTTAATTTATAAAACTGTTGGAGTGTTGAATGTGTGCAGACATTTCTCTTATGTTAATAAAGACAGATATAATAGCTGTGTCTCTGTGCTGCTAGTCTAGATAATGTTTATTCATGCTCTCTGATATTGCCTCCCACGCAGTCACAGACGTAGACAAATGTGGTAATGAACTTTTTAGAATCATTAGGCTCCAGATTGCCCCCTTCTCCATGGACTGTGTTCTCTGTTTGCGTGTGTGCTGTTTGTCTTTCATATTCACAGGGCTGCAGCAGGGTTTTGAGTTGGGTGGAATCATGAAGCGGGTGGGGGGTGGGCTGGGGGTAGACCAGTCTCATGTCAACAACTGTTGCCAGCTTGCACTCACTCACACATTCTGTCATGTCCTTACTGTCTGTTCTCTCAAACTCTCTTACTCTTTTATTTTCTCTCTCCCCCGCGTTCGCCCCGCCCCCTCTCTCTCTCTCTCTTACTCTCACTCTCACTCTTACTTTCAATTCAAAGGCCTGTATTGGCATGGGAAGAATACAGTATGTTTACATTGCCAAAGCAAGTCAAATAAATAATAAACAAAAGTGAAATAAAAAATGAACAGTTAACATTACACCCACAAAAGTTTCAGAGGATGTCCAAGCTTTCCTTAATTTTGAGTCAGTCACAGTGGTCAGGTATTCTGCCACTGTGTACTCGCTGTTTAGGGCCAAATAGCATTACAGTTTGCTCTGTTTTTTCAGTAAATTCTTTCCAAGTAATTATCTTTTTGTTTTCTCATGATTTGGTTGGGTCTAATTGTGTTGCTGTTGCTGTCCTGGGGCTCTCTGGGGTCTGTTTGTGTTTGTGAACAGAGCCCCAGGACCAGCTTACTTAGGGGACTCTTCTCTAGGTTCATCTCTCTGTAGGTGTTGGAAGGTTTGTTATGGAAGTTTTGGGAATCGCTTCCTTTTAAGTGGTTGTAGAATTTAACAGCTCTTTTCTGGATTTTGATAATTAGCGGGTATCAGCCTAATTCTGCTCTGCATGCATTATTTGGTGTTTTAGGTTGTACACGGAGGATGTTTTTGCAGAATTCTGCATGCAGTCTCAATTTGGTATTTGTCCCATTTAGTGAATTATTGGTTGGTGAGCGGACCCCAGACCTCACAACCATAAAGGGCAATGGGTTCTATAACTGATTCAAGTATGTTTAGCCAGATCCTACTTGGTATGTCGAATTTTATGTTCCTTTTAATGGCATAGAAGGCCCTTCTTGCCTTGTCTCTCAGATCGTTCACAGCTTTGTGGAAGTTACCTGTGGTGTTGATGTTTAGGCCGAGGTAAGTTTAGTTTTTTGTGTCTAGATGGAATTTGTATTTGTGGTCCTGGCAACTGGACCTTTTTTGGAACACCATTATTTTTGTCTTACTGAGGTTTAGATCATCAGCAAACAGTAGACATTTGACTTATCCCATGGCCCTGTGGAAAGAAATGTGAGTGTGTTTTGCCAATTTTAACTGCACACTGTTTGTGTATCTCTCTCTCTCTCTCTCTCTCTCTCTCTCTCTCTCTCTCTCTCTCTCTCTCTGACTATCTCTCTCTCTCTGACTATCTCTCTCTCTCTGACTATCTCTCTCTTGTTCTATCTCTCTATCGCACACCACTCCCTTACTGCTACTATTACTGCTATTACTACTACTACTGATACTACTACTACAGATACTACTACTACTGCTACTACTGCTCCTACTAATACTACCACTACTACTACTACTACTAATTTACTACTACTACTACTACTACTACTAAGTTACTACTACTACTACTGCTACTACTGTTACTACTACTATGTTACTACTACTGCCACTACTGCTGTTACTACTACTACGTTACTACTACTACTAGTACTTGCGCTCATCAGCTGATTGGTTCCACAGCAGGGGTTGGTCCTACCAGCAGAGGGCAGTGTGTACATGCTTCTCTCCATGCCATGATGCTGTTGTCTGATCAATGCTGTGGGAACTAAAGGATTAGCCTCCATCCATCTATTTAACACTTTACTTCACGCTATAATGTCCTCTTTTCCATACCTGTTAAAAGGGTGAAGGGTTTGGAAGAAAGGATGTTTTTCCTACCTCTCTACAGAGGTGATTTTAACCAACCTCCCTGTGTTCCTTGGCCAACGCCAGTGTTTGGGGACTGCAGGCTTTTGTTTGAGACCAACACCTGAGAAAACAAGTCACGGTCTAATTTGAAGATCATGATTAGTAGATGCATGTGTGTTTGAGCTGGGCTGGAAAAAACTGCAGCTCTCCAGGACCAGAGCAGGTTTCTCCTCCTCTTAGCATGCCCACGGTATCTTCACTCACATGGTTCTCCTGCCTGCACCAGAGCATTGATGGTGTTAGTTATATTATATACACTGAGTGTACAAATCATTAGGAACACCTTCCTAATATTGAGTTGCATTCCCCCTTTTGCCCTCAGAACAGCCTCAATTCGTCGGGGCATGGACTCTACAAGATGTCGAAAGTGTTCCACAGGGATGCTGGCCCATGTTGACTCCAATGCTTCCAACAGTTGTGTCAAGTTGGCTGGATGTCCTTTGGGTGGTGGACCATTCTTGATACACACGGGAAACGGTTGAGCGTGATAAACCCAGCTGCGTTGCAGTTCTTGACACAAACCAGTGCGCCTGGCACCTGCTACCATACCCCGTTCAAAGGCACTTAAATATTTTGTCTTGCCCATTCACCCTCTGAATGACATACATACACAATCCATGTCTCAATTGTCTCAAGCCTTAAAAATCATTCTTTAACCTGGCTCCTCCCCTTCATCTACACTGATTGAAGTGGATTTAACTTGTGACATCAGTAAGGGATCATAGCTTTCACCTGGATTCATCTGATCAGTCTATGTCATAGAAAGAGCAGGTGTTCTTATTGTTTTTCACACTCAGTGAATGATAACATGTCTGTTCTCCAGTGATAAATGTCAATTGTTAATACATGAACTGTGTTTCTAACCCCCTCTCTCTACTTGCATATTTGCATGCTGCGCCCTTTACATGCAGAGGCTGACGAAGGTAATGAAAAAACAACAACATTAAAACCAATCTCTTCTTTCTTTATTTTTTCTAACTTATTCTTGTTGATATGTCGTCTTTCTTAATGCCTTTATCATTCTACCCAGACGTTCTGTCATTAGCATTTTTATTGTTTTCTTTCCTCTATCTCTCTCTCGCTCTCCCTCCCTCTCCCTCTCTCTCTCTTCCTTTGCCTCATGAATCAGAACTTGTTGTCCTTTAAAGCTCTCTGTCTGATGTCTCTCCATGTCGCCTACTTCCAATTCCACAGCACTGTTATTGTTATTCAGACCCAAACCAAAAGCAAAGCTTGTTCATTTGAACCTGTTTGGTTTGCCCCCCCCCCCCAACCCACAGGGGAACTTTCTAGTTGTTTGTGTCAGAACATTGTTTTGATTCTCTATGTTCTAACTGTCTCTCTAGTCTAGAATGTTTTTCTTGGACTCTGTGGCAGAGTGTTGTTTGATGAGAGGTTAGAGGCGACCATATTGCCTGAGTCGCTGTGTCTCTGTGGCTTTGAAAGCTCTCCAGAAAATAGCGGGGGTGATCCGCCACACGGAGCCAGTAACATGGGGCAACGGAGAGTTGTTGTAAAACCAGCTAACAGTGCTTAGCAGCCTCAGGGTTGTTCAGTTCAATCCTTCTCTTTGAGCCAAGGTGGTTATTCCAGTCTACCAGTCTTGATAGAGGAGGCCTCGAAGCTCAAAAGATGGAGTTGTTTGTTAGTGTTTATTAATGTAGCTTTATTGTGATAGAAAAACACTATGCTCCAACCAACTTAGCCACAAAAGCAATGTGTTTATCATTGAGCTACAGTATGGAAGAGATCATTGAGTTAATTCTAATAGCCTGTGATTAGGGGTTCTGACTTGTGTATCCTGTCCTTGGTCCCCAGCTGGCCGTAAGCAGTTTGCCCGTCATGAGTGGGCCCAGAAGGCAGCCTACTTGCTGGGCTGCACCCTGGAGGAGCTCTCCTCTTCCATCTTCAAGCACCAGGCCAAGGGGGCCCTGCAGAGGTCCACCTCCTTCCGCGGGGGGCCCGACGAGGCAGGGGCAGGAGACGGCTCAGGTAAGGGACCACCAGTCTCCAATATGAAGTTGAATGATATAAATCGAATGGAATGACAAACTAAAGGCTCACAACTCCTTTTCTCCCCTGTCTCTCTCTCTCTCTCTCTCTCTCTCTCTTCCTCAATTAAATTCAATTCAAAGGGCTTTATTGGGATGGGAAACATATGTTAACATTGCCAAAGCAAGTGAAATGGATAATAAACAAAAGTGAAATAAACAAACAAAAATGAAAAGTATACATTACATTCACAAAAGTTCCAAAGGAATAGAGACATTTCAAATGTCATAGTATGGCTATATACAGTGTTGTAACAATGTGCAAGTAGTTCAAGTACAAAAGGGAAAATAAATAAACATAAATATGGGTCTCTCTCGCTCGCTCTCTTTTTCTCTCTCTCTTTTTCTCTCTCTTTTTCTCTCTCTTTTTCTCTCTCTTTTTCTCTCTCTTTTTCTCTCTCTTTTTCTCTCTCTCTTTCTCTCTCTCTCTCTCTCTCTCTCTCTCTCTCTCTCTCTCTCTCTCTCTCTCTCTCTCTCTCTCTCTCTCTCTCTCTCTCTCTCTCTCTCTCTCTCTCTCAGGCTCTAAGATCACAGCCCTGGATTGTCTGGAGGCCATGGCTTCAGGCCTGTACTCAGAGCTCTTCACCCTCGCTATCTCCCTCGTCAACAGGTCTGTCAGCTCATCTCTCTTTTCTCCTCTTTCTCATATTTCTTACTTTACCGTTATTTATCTACATTATCTCTCTGTTTGAATGGCTCGGATTCCCATCATTTTTCTCTCTCTCCCCATTTCTCTCCCTCTCCCTCTCTCTCTCTCTCTCTCTCTTCTGATCCTTTGTATCGTGTGTCAGAGCTCTGAAGTCCAGTCAGCACTCTCTGTGCTCTCTGCTCATCGTGGACACACCGGGTTTCCAGAACCCTCGCATGGCCAAGCTCCAGCGCGGTGCCACCTTCGAGGAGCTGTGCCACAACTACGCCCAGGAGCGCCTGCAGACCCTGTTCCACGAACGCACCTTTGTACAGGAGCTGGAGAGATATAAGGAGGTACAGATATGTACAACACTGACAAATACCTTCACCATTACGTAGTAGAAGTATACCAATGATTTGAAAATCTCAAACCCTCTCCCCCGCTTTTTAAACTTCCTGAAGAATAAAATCATAAATGTCATTAACATACCTGTATTGTTTTAGTGTGAAAATAACATAAAACGTCAGATTGAGCTTTTTTGATTGTAATGTAATTGTCTATAGACTCTTACATAAGCAGATCTTTAACTCTGAAAATCACTGACTCCAATCACACATAACCAACCCCTCTGTTCCCATCTAGGAAAACATAGAGCTTGCATTAGATGACATAGAGTCCAGTACCTCAATGTCTGTAGCAGCTATAGACCAAGCATCAACCCAAGCGCTGGTAAGGAGAATCTCTCTGTGCCTCTTTTGAATGTACAGTATCAGTAGTGGACTTTATCTTGGATTTCATCATGTTGTGAGCGTCAAGTGGGGTTAAACACAGTCCTTACTCTCTCTCTTCTTTGCCAATGAAAGGGCTCCCCTAATTCAAATGTGTCTGTCAGACAAATGACTGTGTGTAAGCCATGTCAGGCTTATTACCTCCATCCAGTTAACTTGGCTTTTGATTGTTTGCTCGTTTTTATTTGTTTTCTTTTATCCTAGCAATTTAGTTGTTGGAATTCATCCCACATCAAATATATTAATTGCAGTCGAGTTTGATTCCTTTCACCCTCGATGAGTTCAAAGCTTTTTTCAGTCAGGGTTGGCTTCTCAGAGCAAAGCCATCAAATTCAGTTTATTTATGAGACGACTCTGCATGGCACGCGTTCTTAACAGAAATGTGTTGCATTGATGTGTATTGGCCCGCGAAAGTGACATTAACAAGAATTAGATCAAAAGTGAATGAGGAGGGGGCCACACAGGAATTGATTGAAAAGTTGAGACGAAAGTAAATAACTTTGTGTGTGTGTTTGCGTGTGTGTGTGTTTGTCATCGAATTAGTGCACAAGGGCACGCATGGCCAAACACGGCTATAAGTCAGACAAACAAACGGCATTGAACCAGCGCCATACTTATTGGAAACCAACTCACACAAGGAGAAAAATGCACCATGAAAAGAACAGTAGATCTATAGACCTAGATGAAAAAATGACATATTAGAATCCAAGTAATATCCACAGGTCATTCACCTCCAGCTTGCAGTGTCAAATACTGTGAGGGTATAGGATCATTCTGAATAAGAGCTTCTTATTTCTCATCTCTCTCTGAAAAGGATCGAGATTTACCTGACTTGCCAATTGATTAAGTTGACTGCTACTAGAGAAACCAACACAGTACAACAGATCTGCAGTGCTTCTAGCAGTTTAAATATTTAAATTGGCAAATAATTTTAAAGGCTTTCGCTTCACTAGTTGTGAACCACTTCAAGTAGCCCTGCCTGCACCTCCCTACATCCATAGAGAGATTTAATGAGTCCACCAAAGAGGTGTCTACACTCTCACATAGACTAATAACACCATTTATTATCAAAGTGGACTGTCAGAGAGCAAGGTTTCTAAATGCTCCACTGCCCAGGAGTGCATTTTAATACCAGCTCTAGAATGAGGAAGCAAAGACTCATCTCTCTTATAGCTTCCTATTTTCCAAAACATTATGATTACCTTTACAAAATGACTTGTTTTGTTACAGAAATGTAGAACAGAGATGTTGAATCATATTAGGCCGTTTGAACACTGTGCTAGTTCATAATTACGAGTTTATACAAGTGTCACAGCAAAGCAGGTGTAATGTTATGGTAACACTGGGCCAGGGCTGAAGGCCGTGTTGTGACATTTAAACGATGAGTAAAAAAAATAGGAGACTAGGTTGCTTTATTGGTTTTGGCTTTATTGGGTGTTGCTGTGTATGGAGTTAACAGTGTCGTGAATGGATGGATGACTGGTGGAGTGGAGATTGGTGAGCATCTCTGTGCTGTTGTGGTCTAATGTGTGTCTGAGTTGCTTGTGAAAGCTGCACCTGCATGTTGGACTGAGCTGTGGACCTAAGCTTTCTGCACAGCTGCTTCACTTGTGTTTGTGTTAGACTCAAGTGATAGATCCCCACCTCTCTAACCTGTGTGTGTTCCTGCGATGGTCCCAGGTGCGCACCCTGGCGAGGACAGATGAGGCTCGAGGTCTGCTGTGGCTGATGGAGGAGGAGGCTGTGCAGCCAGGGGGCTCTGAGGACACTCTTCTGGAGAGACTCTTCAGCTACTACGGCCCCGACCAGGGGGACAACAAGGGACACGCCCTGCTCCTGAAGAGCGACAAGCCGCATCATTTCCTGTTGGGCCACAGCCACGGGACAGACTGGGTGGAGTACGATGCTCAGGGTTGGTTGAGCCACGCCAAGCAGAACCCCGCCTCCCAGAACGCTGCCACTCTGCTGCAGGACTCACAGAAGTACGCATTTAATTCACTGAGTGTTCTCCATAGTAGCACTTTACAAAGAAAATATACTTACCTCTTTGTCTCTCTCTCTGTCTCTCTCTCTGTCTATCTCTCTCTAACAGGAAGAACATCAGCAGTCTGTTCTCTAGTCGTAGTGGAGGGCCCACAGTGCTGTCTGGCTCCATCGCAGGGCTGGAGGGGGGATCTCAGCTGGCCCTCCGCAGAGCCACCAGCATGAGGAAGACCTTCACTACAGGCATGGCCGCTGTCAAGAAGAAGAGCCTCTGTATCCAGATCAAACTGCAAGTGGTGAGTGGGGCGGTTTCTCCCCACCCAAGGCCTACCTCTGCTTCCTCTTTGAGAGGGTTTAGGCCCAAGTTGCTCTGAAGAACTTTGTTATTCAAATAAAACTATATAAACATTAATTTATACATGCAAATGTGTACAAAATTAAGTATTTGTTTTTGTTCATGTGTGTTTTTTTGTGTGTGTGTGTAAATGCTTTAACTCCCTGTTCTCCGTCTCTCCAGGATGCTCTGCTGGACACGGTGCGCAGGTCCAGGGTTCACTTTGTCCACTGCCTGCTGCCCAAGGCAGACGCGGTGGGGGTGGGCGGGGACCCGCGCGTGGCCCATGGAGAGAGCTGCGATTCAGGCCTCATGCAGCTGGATGTGGGCCTCCTGAGGGCTCAGCTCCGTGGATCTAAGCTTATCGACGCCCTGCGCATCTACAGGCAAGGTAAGACTAGACACCACCCAAGTCAAGCTAAGTCATGGGAGAGGGACATTTTCCCCCTTAATTCTTCTTATTGAACTGTTTAATAATACAAATTATTAAATAAATGTTGACCTTGTTCTGTCTTTTCCATAAAGGATACCCTGATCACATGGTGTTTTCCGAGTTCCGACGCCGCTTCGACGTGCTGGCGCCCCACCTGACCAAAAAGCATGGGCGCCACTACATCGTCACAGACGAGAAGAGAGTGAGTGTCGAGGCGTTCCCTCCACTTCGTAAACAAATGAGAATATAAAAGCATCCCTCCTTTCCTCCTCCTCTTCTCTCCCTCCCCCTCCTAGATCTGCTCTTGTGTGTAATTAATTATGATTACGTTGGCTGGCAGCATATGACTGGTGTGCTGATTAATTACGTGCCTCCTCTCCATCCTCCCCTTCCATCTCTTCTTCCTCTCTTTCTGTCTTCAGTACCTACTGTATAGTGTAATAGTAAAAAAGCTATTAACCTACCCTACCTACTCAGAAGTGTGGTTAAAACTTAGGAATCTAGTAAAAGTATTTTTGGATGTAGAAATATTAAATATATTAAATATTAACCGTTGTAGCTGGAATTGAATAAATGGAATAGACATTCTCTTGGCTGAAATATGTTATTTTCATTGTTGTGTAAGGAGGTTGTGTTTTTGAAGTAGAGCAGTTAGAGGTCCTCTCTGTCACAGCTAAACCATTCTGGTGCTAAAACATACAGGGAGCTATGGAAGAGTTAAAGAGAAAATGAGACTCCTTGGCAGAAATAATTAATGGACAAAAAGGTACTTCATTCTCTGGAGCTAGACAGACCGAGGGGGAGCGGGGTGGGAGAGCGGGAGAGGGGGAGGGGAAGCGGGAGCGGGGGAGAGGGAGGAGAGAGGAAAGACAGAAAGAAAGCGAGAGGGGAGTAAGAGGTTTTCCCCTGTGTCAGCATCTTAGAAAATGTTCTTTTTTTTCCAACGAGAACTCAAACAAAGCCCTCTCTCTCAGAGCTAGAAGCCTGTCTGTCTCTTCCTCTTAGCGTGGGCTGCATGGCAGTGTTACTGTAGCGGTGTTACTGTAGCTGTGTTACTGTAGCTGTGTTACTGTAGCGGTGTTACTGTAGCGGTGTTACTGTAGCTGTGTTACTGTAGCTGTGTTACTGTGGCTGTGTTACTGTGGCTGTGTTACTGTAGCGGTGTTACTGTAGCTGTGTTACTGTAGCTGTGTTACTGTAGCGGTGTTACTGTGGCTGTGTTACTGTGGCTGTGTTACTGTAGCTGTGTTACTGTAGCTGTGTTACTGTAGCTGTGTTACTGTAGCTGTGTTACTGTAGCTGTGTTACTGTGGCTGTGTTACTGTGGCTGTGTTACTGTAGCGGTGTTACTGTAGCTGTGTTACTGTAGCGGTGTTACTATAGCTGTGTTACTGTAGCGGTGTTACTGTAGCTGTGTTACTGTGGCTGTGTTACTGTAGCTGTGTTACTGTAGCTGTGTTACTGTAGCGGTGTTACTGTAGCTGTGTTACTGTAGCGGTGTTACTGTAGCTGTGTTACTGTGGCTGTGTTACTGTAGCGGTGTTACTGTAGCTGTGTTACTGTAGCTGTGTTACTGTAGCTGTGTTACTGTAGCGGTGTTACTGCAGCTGTGTTACTGTAGCTGTGTTACTGTAGCTGTGTTACTGTAGCGGTGTTACTGTAGCAGTGTTACTGTAGCGGTGTTACTGTAGCTGTGTTACTGTAGCTGTGTTACTGTAGCGGTGTTACTGTAGCTGTGTTACTGTAGCTGTGTTACTGTAGCTGTGTTACTGTAGCGGTGTTACTGTAGCGGTGTTACTGTAGCGGTGTTACTGTAGCTGTGTTACTGTAGCTGTGTTACTGTAGCTGTGTTACTGTAGCTGTGTTACTGTAGCGGTGTTACTGTAGCGGTGTTACTGTAGCGGTGTTACTGTAGCGGTGTTACTGTAGCGGTGTTACTGTAGCGGTGTTACTGTAGCGGTGTTACTGTAGCGGTGTTACTGTAGCGGTGTTACTGTAGCGGTGTTACTGTAGCGGTGTTACTGTAGCGGTGTTACTGTAGCGGTGTTACTGTAGCGGTGTTACTGTAGCTGTGTTACTGTAGCTGTGTTACTGTAGCGGTGTTACTGTAGCGGTGTTACTGTAGCGGTGTTACTGTAGCTGTGTTACTGTAGCGGTGTTACTGTAGCGGTGTTACTGTAGCGGTGTTACTGTAGCTGTGTTACTGTAGCGGTGTTACTGTAGCGGTGTTACTGTAGCGGTGTTACTGTAGCGGTGTTACTGTAGCGGTGTTACTGTAGCGGTGTTACTGTAGCGGTGTTACTGTAGCGGTGTTACTGTAGCGGTGTTACTGTAGCTGTAGTGACTTCATCCTCCACTGAGCCTCTTTACCTACCAGACCCAGTAATCCTGCAGGTATCCTCTCTGCCAAAAGTCCTTTAAGTAACTGTCCACTGTCCACTTTTAAAAGTTAATATTCTGTTAGCTCATACCCAAATAATGTGGTTGAGTCATCCTATACTAGTATTTGTGGCCAAAGCATAAATTGGAGAGAAAATACTTTAAAAAACCCACCTCATACAGACTTTTTCAAAAATGCTTGCTCTTTCCTCGGAGAAGATGATGTAATCCTCCTGATGAGGTTGAGCTGACCAATCAGTGGGCTACTCGTATGAATACTTTTAATGACCGGTTATACGCACACAACATTCTGTTGTTGGGGTATGCCCACACCATTCCAACACAGAAAAGCTGCTTTTTAACATATTTAATTACAATTTTTTGGGAAGGAAAACTATTTCATTCATATTGTAATTCATTAAAGGTCATATTTCATAGAACTTTGGAAACACTGGACAGTTACTTTAAAACAGCTAATTTTGTTCAACTTAACTACCATCCTCCCCCTTGAGGCTCCAGCTATCTTCCAACTTCACTTTTTAGTCGAACTTTAAAGACCCTCCTCCTCCTCCTCCACCTCTCCTGAGATTGCTTTAGATACAGTATACAGTCCATATTTAGACTCCTGTCACAGAAACGACCTGAAATGGAGGTTACAGATAGCTAGCTTGGTGCCTTAGCTGTAGCTTTGTTCGCTGAGTTGTTTTGGTCTGCAGTCTCCTGGTGGATAGGCTGATGTTCCAGGAGTGTGCCTGTTGCTATGGCGCTGTGTGCAGTACTTTGGGGCGACGACAGAGGGGAGCTGACTTTACAAGAGCACTGTCTGTCTGTTTGTCCATTTCTGTTGATCTCTTCATTGATCTGTCTGTCCATTTATCTGTTTTGTTTCAGGCTGTGGAGGAGCTGTTGGAGTCTCTAGACTTGGAGAACAGCAGTTACCACATGGGCCTGAGCAGGGTAAGTAACACACAGACACACACACACAGACACACAGAGAGAGAGAATATGTAAACTAATAATGAACTATGTATAAATCATTACTACATGCTTCGTAAAAGTGTTATGACTACAGGTGACTCTATGACAATAGGTGTGAAGGCTTAGTACAGTCTAAATCAGGCCCTAAGGTGTTCTGTCTCTGCCTGGGAGGGACAGCTATTTACCCAGCATGCCCTTCTCACTGGAATCATAGGTCTGCTGCTGGGTCCCTGGGCTAGCAGCCTTTGTCTGTTAGTTGGCGGTTGGCGACACTGGGTGACAATTACCCCCCCAAACACACACACACACACACACACACACACACTGATCAGGTTTGACTTTCAGTTGGGCCGGGGAAGGTTGCTCCACAGTTCTTCTGCTTCTTCAGAAGAAAATAAGTCTGGCTTTCTCTTTGTTGTTTTCCCTCCTGTTGCCCCCTGTAGCCATTGATTTTGGCAGGCGACAGCTCTCTTGGTTTGTGGTGCTTCGCCGTGGCTTGCCGATAACCCTCCACAAACACCAATCAGCACAGTGAGATTCAAACCTTTCAGATGCAAAAGAGAAAATCCAAAGGAAAGGACAGGCTGATAAATTGCTAATTAGCTTTTTCAGAATGTCCATGGAATAGAGGACAGCGGGAAGTATTGTTCTGAGGTAAACAGTAGGAAAAGTACACTACCAGTCAAAAGTTTGGACACACCTACTCATTCGATGGCTTTTCTTTATTTTTACTCTTTTTTACATTGTAAAATAATAGTGAAGACATCAAAACTATGAAATAACACATATGCAATCATGTAGTAACCAAAAAAGTGTTAAACAAATCAAAATATATTGTATATTTGAGATTCTTCAAATATCCACCCTTTGCCTTGATGACAGCTTTGCCACTCTTGGCATTCTCTCAACCAGCTTCATGAGGTAGTCACCTGGAATGCATTTCAATTAACAGGTGTGCCTTCTTAAAAGTTAATTTGTGGAATTTCTTTCCTTCTTAATGCGTTTGAGCCAATCAGTTGTGTTGTGACAAGGTAGGGGGTTATACAGAAGATAGCTCTATTTGGTAAAAGACCAATTCCATATTATGGCAAGAACAGCTCAAATAAGCAAAGAGAAACGACAGTCCATCATTACTTTAAGACATGAAGGTCAGTCAATATGGAACATTTCAAGAATTTTGAACGTTTCTTCAAGTGCAGTCGCAAAAACCATCAAGCGCTATGATGAAACTGGCTCTCATGAGGACCACCACAGGAATGGAAGACCTAGATTTACCTCTGCTGGAGAGGATAAGTTCGTTAGAGTTACCAGCCTCAGAAATTGCAGCCCAAATAAATGTAACAGAAGCATCTCAACATCAACTGTTCAAAGGAGACTGTGTAAATCAGGCCTTCATGGTCGAATTGCTGCAAAGATACCACTACTAAAGGACACCAATAAGAAGAAGAGACTTGCTTGGGCCAAGAAACACGAGCAATGGACATTAGACCGGTGGAAATTTGCCTTTGGTCTGGAGTCCAAATTGGAGATTTTTGGTTCCAACCGCCGTGTCTTTGTGAGACGCGGTGTGGGTGAACAGATGATTTCCGCATGTGTAGTTCCCACCGTAAAGCATGGAGTAGGAGGTGTTATGGTGTGGGGATGCGTTGCTGGTGACACTGTCTGTGATTTATTTAGAATTCAAGGCACACTTAACCAGTATGGCTACCACAGCATTCTGCAGAGATACACCATCCCATCTGGTTTGGGCTTAGTCCCACTATCATTTGTTTTTCAACAGGACAATGACCCAACACACCTGCAGGCTGTGTAAGGGCTATTTTACCAAGAAGGAGAGTGATGTAGTGCTGCATCAGATGTCCTGGCCTCCACGATCCTCTGACCTCAACCAAATTGAGATGGTTTGGGATGAGTCGGACGGCAGAGTGAAGGAAAAGCAGCCAACAAGTGCTCAACATATGTTGTAACTCCTTCAAGACTGTTGAAAAGCATTCCAGGTGAAGCTGGTTGAGAGAATGCCAAGAGTGTGCAAAGCTGTCATCAAGGCAAAGTGTGGTTATTTGTAGAATCTCAAATATATTTTGATTTGTTGGTTACTACATGATTCCATATGTGTTATTTCATAGTTTTGATGTCTTCACTATTATTCTACAATGTAGAAAATAGTAAAAATAAAGACAAAACCCTTGAATGAGTAGGTGTTCTAAAACTTTTGACTGGTACTGTATGTTTAGGGAAGTTTGACGTAGGCAATGTTTGAGTGTGTGTGTGCCTTCCCATATCTTGTCATGCTGAGGAAAATGGACAAGAGGCTGAGGTTACTGACAAAACAACAAGCCCCAAGTGACCCACTGGAACGGCCCACGACCTCAGTCGACATTTAGAGTTGCATTCAGTATGTTCCTTCGCCCACGCTGACAGTCATTGCTATGCAGAAGGTCATCCCGCTATGGGGGGAAGGCCTGTGTGACTGGGCCGTTTACTCTGACACATCACACCTCCCATTGGCGTTGCTTAGCGGTTGCCTCACTAGCAGGTCGTGATGGTGGGCAGGAAAGTCACAGGCTGGACAGTATTCTCTCAGCTCCTCCTCATCGTGATGTGATAGTGTGTACCTTAATCGACATCCACGTCATTGGCGCCCGGCGAGCAGTTAGAAGTGTGCATTGTTAATGCAAGCATACCATGCAAGCTGTTGATTTGTTAACATGTTATTTTGGATCCATATAACAGAATGCCCATATAGTGTATGATAAATCCTCTACTACTGACAATAGAGGTAGCAAACTCAATCCGATGTTCTCTGGAGGTAAAGACATAACCTTTCCAGTCAAACGCGTTGCCCTACGGCAGAGAAGTGTGGGTGTGTTGGTGCTGTGTGTTTTCACCGCGCCCAGCCCACTCTCTTCATGGGCTATTGGCTTGGCTGTACACACACTTCCCTGAGAGCTGGGCTCTGAGCGTTGTCTGGGCTGGGTAAAGTATTTTCTCTCATCCTGTGCCTCTGATGGAGGATGATAGGTTGTTAAGGGCCCTGGAGTACTGTGTTAGATCAATCCAGATGCGTCATGATGCAGTTGCTGCATAACGCTCCCGTCTTGAGGAGCCGCTTGGTGAAATCTGAACAAAACACTGTGGACTAACCATCTCAATTGTTTTAGAGTTGAAGAAAACACAGTGCCTCTGACTAACAGGAGATGACGGCTAAATCCAAGAGAAGCTTCACCACAAACTCTACCTGTCGTTTTAGAGTTTCCCCAGAAACTTCCTGTCTTTATTATTTTCCTTTCTGTAGCCGTGGCAGCCGCATGTGTTGCTAACACAAGGGAGTTTTAATGAGGCTTTTGTGAAGTTAAGCATAGCTCTCCCACTAACACTATTAGCATGCTAATGCAATTCGGCAGCATTCAATGAGTTTGATGAGCTTTCAGCTCTGGACTGAGAAACTGTCCACCAGCAGCGCCCCACCCAATCTCCCAGAGCAGATCGGGTAATCCAACTCAATTAAAAGCCCCCACTGTTAACACCATTGAAATGCAAAGTAAACGCAGGACGTGATGTAGTT
Source organism: Coregonus clupeaformis (assembly GCF_020615455.1). NCBI lineage: Eukaryota > Metazoa > Chordata > Actinopteri > Salmoniformes > Salmonidae > Coregonus > Coregonus clupeaformis. The sequence goes on along the minus strand of NC_059197.1, from coordinate 15,656,168 downwards.
GATATTCAATTCCCCAATCCCAGATGTATGGTTGCAGATTTTTAGGGGCATTCCAACTCAGCAACTTTGAATCATGTAAAAAATAAATTCATGTAATTCTTCGTTTGTATGCCACAATACCCCCAAATGAAAAAGTTGCACATTTCCAGTTTTCTGTTTATTGTACTTCTATTCCATTGTATTGTGCAACCTTGCACACACACACCTGCTCCCTGTCTGGCTTCAATACAATTCTAGTGTCATGATTAATCAGTATCTAACTGCCCCTGTCTCTCACCAGGTGTTCTTCAGAGCGGGGACCCTGGCCAAACTGGAGGAGCAGAGCGACGTCCAGACCAGACGCAACATCACCATGTTCCAGGCTGCCTGCAGAGGATACCTGGCCAGACAGGCTTTCAAGAAGAGGAAGGTGAGTGAGCGCTCTCAACCCAGTTCTTACCATCCCAAAGCCCAGCTCAGATTAGATGGCGAAAGGAGCAAAACTGACCTTAGATCAGCAAAACTGACCGTTTCTTGCCACTCGACCACGTCACACAGTGCAGTGTTGGTTCCTAATGCCTACACTTTCAAAGCCAATGCCTGTCGTTGACATTGAAGAGCTGTGTATCCCTTGCCAGTACAGAAAGTACTTGTGTCAGGGTTGCTTTGCTGCTCTCTTTGTTCTCTGCCTCAGACAATGTCTTGGGAAAACTCTGAAAGGGACTGAAGCTTCCCATTCTATCATATGGTTATTTGTCCCCTCCGACAACTTTTTAATTTCTCTTCCATTATAGTGAAGTTAGTCAATGTGTTGCCATGAAAACCACAGAGAAGACGCGTGCTTCTTTCAGAGAGGAAGAGAATATTCCCACCGGAGCATTAGAATGATAGTTTCACTCTCCCTCTCTCTTTACTCGCTCTCACTCTCTCTACCCTCTCTCTCTCTGCCTCGAATTAATGGCATGCTTTCGCTCCATTGCTAGCTCTGCCACCCACCTCTGTGGGGCAGTTTAGCGGCTCACTAAATCAGAAGTTCATCAGAGCACGGTGTCATAAATCTATCCTGCCTCTGCTGGCCCCCGGCCCAGCTGATAGCCTTCCATCTGCTCCTCTGGGACACACACACACTCCCCCACGTTCCCTCAATCACAGCCTTATCGATTACCGCACCAGAACACACACACACACACCTCGCCTTATCCCCTGCCCTCTCACTCTCTCCCTCCATTTTAGCATTCCTCTCTGTCTCTCACACTACGACCTGACCTCTGATCTATGTAGGGGTGATGCGGTTCAAAAAGGAAAGGACTGACAAGTAGTAGGACACACCTACAGTACAGTACAGGCTCTCTCCTTACCTATTTGAACAGTAATAACTTTATTCATACACGTCACAGCCCCTGTACCCTGCCTTTCCCAACAATCTTTCTGTCAAAGCATGTTCTTGGTGGCTGGCACAGTGGAGTGGTGGGGGGAACTGGAAGGGGGTAAACAGTGGGGCTGGTCTTCCTACAGGGTGTGATTATTATTGTAGACGCCTGTCATAATCCCTGCTCCAGTCATGTGGGGGAGGTCTGGGACTGGAGACAGACACGGCAGGGACAGGGCTGTGTGTGTTTGGCGGATGAAAACAGCCCACACACACCCTATTTGCCCCACCACACCAGAGTGAGCATGACGACCAGGAATATAACACCCTCCACTGAATGACTGGAACCACCGGTGGGGATCTATTCAGCTCTGTGTGTTGTCCTGGACTGTCCTGTGGTGTGTGTGTGTGTGTGTGTGTGTGTGTGTGTGCATGTCTCTGTATTTGTATGTTTGTCTGAGTGTGTGAGGGGGAGAGAGAGTGGTTAGTGTGAATGAATTGTGTAGCAGTAGCCTACATGTGAGTCTTGGTGTGTGCATGTCTGTTTGGAGAGATTGGGCTTTGACCGCTGTTTTCCTAGGCCCTGCCATCCTCATCTCTGGTAGTTCTTTGGTGCTAAGCTGGGCTCAAGGTTGCTGTCTGTAAATTGCTTTTCAAGGACAGTGGGCTTCTCTTTACTGCTCTGCCTCCTGTGAAGGAGTCCTGCCTGTTTTATTTGAGTTCTGCCTCTCTCTGTAAGTAACACAAGTTTTTCCTCATTGTTTGTTTTGATTTAGGAACAGGATATTGATAGTTTCCTTTGTTGGAGACATGTTTAGTTGTAAACGTCTGCATCCTAGAACATCCTAGAACAGCGCCGGAGAAGATGGCTGCCGTTTTACAGCCCTCTAACCAATTGTACTATTATGTGTGTTTTTCCGCGTTATTTGTAATTTATTTTGTACATAATGTTTCTGCCATCGTCTCTTATAACCAAAAAGAGCTTCTGGATATCAAGACAGCGATTACTCACCTCGTATTGGACGAAGATTTTTTCTTCAACGAGGCGGCCGCGAAGGATATCATACAGACACCCGACAAGGCCCAAATCCCCGTCATTCGCATGAGGAATAGACGGAGATATCGTGGACGTAGGTCGGGGTGCCTTGTAAGGATCCGACGGCGAGCGAGTAAACTGCCACTCCCATCAATCCTATTAGCCAATCTTCAATCATTGGAGAACAAATTGGATGACCTAAGATTACGGTTATCCTACCAACGGGACATTAAAAACTGTAATATATTATGTTTCACCGAGTCGTGGCTGAACGACGACATGGATAACATACAGCTAGCGGGCTATACGCTACATCGGCAGGATAGAACGGCTGACTCTGGTAAGACAAGGGGTGGCGGTATGTGTATATTTGTAAACAACAGCTGGTGCACAAAATCAAATACTAAGGAAGTCTCGAGGTTTTGCTCGCCTGAGGTAGAGTATCTTATGATAAGCTGTAGACCACACTATTTACCAAGAGAGTTTTCATCAATATTTTTCATAGCTGTCTATTTACCATCACAAACCAATGCTGGCATTAAGATTGCACTGAATGAGTTGTATAAGGCCATAAATCAACAGGAAAACGCTCATCCAGATGCAGCGCTCCTAGTGGCCGGGGACTTTAATGCAGGGAAACTTAAATCCGTTCTACCTCATTTCTACCAGCATGTTAAATGTGCAACCAGAGAAAAAAAAACTCTGGACCACCTTTACTCCACACACCGAGACGCATACAAAGCTCTCCCTCGCCCTCCATTTGGCAAATCTGACCATAACTCTATCCTCCTGATTCCTGCTTATAAGCAAAAACTAAAGCAGGAAGCACCAGTGACTCGGTTAATAAAAAAAGTGGTCAGATGACGCAGATGCTAAGCTACAGGACTGTTTTGCTAGCACAGACTGGAACATGTTCCGGGATTCTTCAGACAGCATTGAGGAGTACACCACATCAGTCACTGGCTTCATCAATAAGTGCATCAATGATGTCATCCCCACAGTGACCGTACGTACATACCCCAACCAGAAGCCATGGATTACAGGAAACATCCGCACTGAGCTAAAGGGTAGAGCTGCCGCTTTCAAGGAGCGGGACTCTAACCCGGACGCTTATAAGAAATCCCGCTATGCCCTCCGACGAACCATCAAACAGGCAAAGAGTCAATACAGGACTAAGATTGAATCGTACTACACTGGCTCTGATGCTCGTCGGATGTGGCAGGGCTTAAAAACTATTGCAGACTACAAAGGGAAGCACAGCCGCGAGCTGCCCAGTGATACAAGCCTACCAGACGAGCTAAACCACTTCTATGCTCGCTTCGAGATGAGAGCACCAGCTGTTCCGGATGACTATGTGATCACGCTCTCCGTAGCCGATGTGAGTAAGACTTTTAAGCAGGTCAACATTCACAAGGCCGCAGGGCCAGACGGATTACCAGGACGTGTACTCCGAGCATGTGCTGACCAACTGGCAAGTGTCTTCACTGACATTTTCAACATGTCCCTGACTGAGTCTGTAATACCAACATGTTTCAAGCAGACCACCATAGTCCCCGTGCCCAAGGACTCTAAGATAACCTGCCTAAATGACTACCGACCCGTAGCACTGACGTCTGTAGCCATGAAGTGCTTTGAAAGGCTGGTCATGGCTCACATCAACAGCATTATCCCAGAAACCCTAGACCCACTCCAATTTGCATACCGCCCCAACAGATCCACAGATGATGCAATCTCTATTGCACTCCACACTGCCCTTTCCCACCTGGACAAGAGGAACACCTACGTGAGAATGATATTCATTGACTACAGCTCAGCATTCAACACCATAGTGCCCTCTAAGCTCATCACTAAGCTAAGGATCCTGGGACTAAACACCTCCCTCTGCAACTGGATCCTGGACTTCCTGATGGGCCGCCCCCAGGTGGTAAGGGTAGGTAACAACACATCTGCCACACTGATCCTCAACACGGGGGCCCCTCAGGGGTGCGTGCTCAGTCCCCTCCTGTACTCCCTGTTCATCCATGACTGCATGGCCAGGCACGACTCCAACACCATCATTAAGTTTGCCGACGACACAACAGTGGTAGGCCTGATCACCGACAACAATGAGACAGCCTATAGGGAGGAGGTCAGAGACCTGGCCGTGTGGTGCCAGGACAACAACCTCTCCCTCAACGTGACCAAGACAAAGGAGATGATTGTGGACTACAGGAAAAAAAAGAGGACTGAGCACACCCCCATTCTCATCGACGGGGCTGTAGTGGAACAGGTTGAGAGCTTCAAGTTCCTTGGTGTCCACATCACCAACGAACTATCATGGTCCAAACACACCAAGACAGTCGTGAAGAGGGCACGACAAAGCCTATTCCCCCTCAGGAGACTGAAAAGATTTGGCATGGGTCCTCAGATCCTCAAAAAATTATACAGCTGCACCATCGAGAGCATCCTGACTGGTTGCATCACCGCCTGGTATGGCAACTGCTTGGCCTCCGACCGCAAGGCACTACAGAGGGTAGTGCGTACGGCCCAGTACATCACTGGGGCCAAGCTTCCTGCCATCCAGGACCTCTATACCAGGCGGTGTCAGAGGAAGGCCCTCAAAATTGTCAAAGACTCCAGCCACCCTAGTCATAGACTGTTCTCTCTGCTACCGCACGGCAAGCGGTACCGGAGTGCCAAGTCTAGGTCCAAAAGACTTCTCAACAGCTTCTACCCCCAAGCCATAAGACTCCTGAACAGCTAATCATGGCTACCCGGACTATTTGCACTGCCCCCCACCCCATCCTTTTACGCTGCTGCTACTCTGTTAATTATTTATGCATAGTCACTTTAACTCTACCCACATGTACATATTACTTCAACTACCTCAACTAGCCGGTGCCCCCGCACATTGACTCTGCACCGGTACCCCCCTGTATATATAGCCTCCCTACTGTTATTTTATTTTACTTCTGCTCTTTTTTTCTCAACACTTTTTTTGTTGTTGTTTATTTTTACTTTTTTTGTTAAAAAGAAATGCACTGTTGGTTAAGGGCTGTAAGTAAGCATTTCACTGTAATGTCTGCACCTGTTGTATTCGGCGCATGTGGCCAATAAAATTTGATTTGATTTGATTAAGAGTGATTGTCATTCCTCACAGTGTGGCTGGCTGAGGGTCAGACTGGACTGGAGAGGGTTGTGTAATGCTGGGAGGTAGAGGTCTTCAAGGGTTCAAAAAGTTGGACCCCTTCCGAAATGGACCTGGTGCTTTGCCATCCGCACTCGATATGCACAAATATATATTTTTAAATATAGAGACCCGTTCCGAACAGAACCGAGGACAACTAGACCCGTTCCATGTAGAACTGGTCAGATCCAGACCCGGTCCGAGTGAGGGAAGCAGCAGAAAAGCCCTTTTTTAAGCTACTTTATTAACCAGAGCTGATAAAGTGCGAGAAGAGGGAGAGAGAGGAGCCGCTCTAGCATGTGGGGGAGGGGCCGTACTGTGAGTGAGTGACATGGGGAGGAGGGAGGGAGCGACGTGAGACAGCAACCAACCAAGCCGACTCGTGCTACAGTAGACTAAAAGCTGCCATAGCTAGGTTATTTATAATCAAATATGAGTACGTAGTACCTGTCTTGACTGCATCATTACATTTACATTTACATTTTAGTCATTTAGCAGACGCTCTTATCCAGAGCGACTTACAGTTAGTGAGTGCATACATTATTTTTCATACTGGCCCCCCGTGGGAATCGAACCCACAACCCTGGCGTTGCAAACGCCATGCTCTACCAACTGAGCTACATCCCTGCCGGCCATTCCCTCCCCTACCCTGGACGACGCTGGGCCAATTGTGCGCCGCCCCATGGGTCTCCCGGTCGCGGCCGGCAACGACAGAGCCTGGATACGAACCAGGATCTCTAGTGGCACAGCTAGCACTGCGATGCAGTGCCTTAGACCACTGTGCCACTCGGGAGAAGTGGCACAGTGGTCTAAGGCACTGCATCAAACTGGGAGAAGCTAGTTAAGCTAGCTAACGTAAGCTAGCTAACGTTAGCTAGCTAGGCTAATTGAGGCTGCAGTGCATGCGCTTTCTCATCCTGCAGTTACAAATAACAACTCCATTCAGAATATTAAATAGCAGTTTGCCTACTGGTGGCTCTTTGTCGTTGTAGCCTATCCTTCTCCTTTAACTTTTAATTCCGTCATTTTAATTCCATCTTCCATTGATTAGATATCTCCTAAATTTTGCCACACACGGGGGCTCTATGATTGTAGCCTATTGCCGCTCTAGAACACTTCTCCAAAGGCTTTTGTGAGCCAAAGTTCTGCTTTACAATGTGTTTCTGTGTACAGAACAGCACCCTACTCTCCAGCAGTTCTGAAAGGTACAAGACCCTACCCTACAGCAGTTCTGAAAGGTACAGGACCCTACCCTCCAGCAGTTCTGAAAGGTACAGGACCCTACCCTCCAGCAGTTCTGAAAGGTACAGGACCCTACCCTCCAGCAGTTCTGAAAGGTACAGGACCCTACCCTCCAGCAGTTCTGAAAGGTACAGTACAGGACCCTACCCTCCAGCAGTTCTGAAAGGTACAGTACAGGACCCTACCCTCCAGCAGTTCTGAAAGGTACAGTACAGGACCCTACCCTCCAGCAGTTATGAAAGGTACATGACCCTACCCTTCAGCAGTTATGAAAGGTACAGGACCCTACCCTACAACAGTTCTGAAATGTACAGGACCCTACCCTCCAGCAGTTCTGAAAGGTACAAGACCCTACCCTCCAGCAGTTCTGAAAGGTACAGGACAGGACCCTACCCTCCAGCAGTTCTGAAAGGTACAGGACCCTACCCTCCAGCAGTTCTGAAATGTACAGTACAGGACCCTACCCTCCAGCAGTTCTGAAATGTACAGGACCCTACCCTCCAGCAGTTCTGAAATGTACAGTACAGGACCCTACCCTCCAGCAGTTCTGAAATGTACAGTACAGGACCCTACCCTCCAGCAGTTCTGAAATGTTCAGTACAGGACCCTACCCTCCAGCAGTTCTGAAATGTACAGTACAGGACCCTACCCTCCAGCAGTTCTGAAATGTACAGTACAGGACCCTACCCTCCAGCAGTTCTGAAATGTACAGTACAGGACCCTACCCTCCAGCAGTTCTGAAAGGTACAGGACCCTTGTTACGAACCCCGTGGCTCTAAACATCTAGGGTGGATGGACATGAGACCCGTAACATAAATTCATGTAAATTATAAGTGTGGCATGGAATAGTGAGAACAAATAAGACACAACTACCATGAACTACCGTCAAACACAAAGTGTTTATTTATGAACACACGGTAAGGGTATGGGAAAAAGGGCTGAGCAGGACCCAAGAAATGAAACAATAGTGTAAAACCCCCTAAACTGATCTAGCCTGCCTAAAGAACCGCTAGGCTACTGCTACCATACAAAAATACAGTGGGTGGTCCGCTCAGGTCTAACTGGTGTTTATAGACAGATTTCGTCCTACGGGTAATGTACGCCCAAGGGCATCTAGCTTAAACCCCCCTTTCCCAAAAAAACACACAAAGCTACTAAACAGGGTAATCATCAACTAGCGAGTACACAACACACAGGACACCCCCGTGTCCATACTCACATATGGCAAAAAGTCTCTCTCTCTCAACAAACACAAGTCTAGTTTTTATAAAATGGGATGTGTGATTGAACAAACGAATAACAGGTGGTGCAATTAACAGGAATGTTCACTGATTGGTCCAATCAGCAGACACCTCAACGACCACCAATCAGGAACATACAGGACACCTGTGATTAGGGCAGAAAGAGTAGAAACACACAAAAACACAGGATACCTGTATCCGTAACACTCCCACCCTTAAAAGAGCAAACCACAATGGTTTGCGACACACGTACTATCACAACCCCAAATTCACAAATCATCCTACCGGGATAACAAAAAAAAACCTAGATCATTACACACGAGACAAAGCATCTGCCAACACATTATCTAACCCCTTTTTGTGGCGGATCTCCAAATTATAATTTTGCACGACAAGTGCCCAACGCATAAGGCGTTGGTTCTGGTTGTACATCCGGTGGAGAAAAACTAAGGGGTTATGGTCAGTATACACTACCACTGGTAATGCACTGGAACCAACATCAACTTCAAAGTACTGCAGAGCTAACAACAAAGCTAGAGCTTCTTGTTCAATGGTGGAATAGTTTGTCTGACATTTGTTAAATTTCCGTGAAAAATAACAGACAGGATGGTCCACTCCACTCTGGTCTTGCTGCAGTAGAACAGCACCAGCACCTCTGGCACTTGCATCTACCTCCAGTTTAAACGGCCGGCTCAAAATCTGGCGCAGCAAGAACAGGAGTACTACACAAGAGTGCTTTAGCAGTGTTGAAAGCAGTACAACAATCTTCAGACCATACAAATTTTCTCGCCGGACTGAGCAAATCCGTTAATGGAGCAACTACCGCAGAGAAATTTTTACAGAAACTACGGTAGTAGCCAACCATCCCTAAAAAACGGCGTAGCTCTCTTCTGGTGGTAGGTGCGGGAAATGCGTTTATAGCTGAGACCTTGGCATCTACAGGGCGCACCTGACCATGGCCGACCTGTTTACCAAGATAAGTAACAGTAGCCTTCCCAAACTCGCACTTTGCTAAGTTCAGGGTTAGAGAAGCGGTTGCTAGACGTTCACACACTACCCTTAGAGTGTTAACATGATCAGACCACTCAGTTGAATAAATGACCAGATCATCAAGGTAAGCACTACAATTAGGAACTCCAGCCAATACTGTGTTAACCAGGCGTTGGAAAGTGGCTGGTGCGTTCCGCATCCCAAATGCCATGACAGCATATTGTAGGAAGTGATCTGGGGTCACAAATGCAGAGATGTCGGAGGCACGTGGGGTTAACGGCACCTGCCAGTAACCTTTTAGAAGATCTAATTTGGTTACATAGGTAGCAGCACCAACAGTATCAATACAGTCATCCAGTCTGGGTAACGGGAACGAGTCGGGCACTGTGACCGCATTGACTTTCCGATAGTCCGTACATAATCTGGATGTCCCATCAGGTTTAGGAACCAGAATGCACGGAGAACTCCAAGGACTTGAACTTGGCATAGCCAGGTTATTCTCCAGCAAATAACCGACCTCACCCCTCATTATCTTTCTCTTAGCGACGTTGACACGATAAGGATGTTGCTTGATAGGTGCAGCGTTTCCAACATTAATGTCATGTTCTAACACATTTGTACATGTAGGAACATCATTAAAAAGACATGGAAAGCTGTGTAATAGTCTCACAATATCATCTGACTGTCTGTCCGTTAAATGAATCAGGCTTGACGGGAGAGACAGCAGCATCTCTGAATTGGGCAATCTAGCACACTGCTGCTGAGTATTGCGCAACTCCAAACCATCTCCGTCCACATCATTAACATGACCTCCCACTACAGCCGTAGCAGCAACAGAGACAGCCGACTCGGCCAGTTTCTCTGGACTGTCTACCTGAGTAACGGGTCTGTTGTGGTATGTCTTCAACATGTTAACGTGGCACACACGAGATTGGCGTTTTCTATCAGGAGTCTGTATCACATAGTCAGTTTCAGTTAGTTTCTTTTCAATGACATAAGGACCAGAGAAACGTGCTGACAATGACGCTCCTGGCACAGGCAACAACACAAGAACTCGGTCACCTGGCTGCAGTGAACGAGAAACAGCCTGTGTGTCATAGTGTCGTTTCATCCGTTTCTGTGAGGAAGACAGCGCTTCCTTTGCTAGAGCACAGGCAGCATGTAGGCGCTCACGAAAGCGACTAACGTAGTCCAACACATTTTCTTTCACACACAACTCTTGTGACAAAAACTGATCCTTAAGGACTTTCATAGGTCCTCTCATGGTGTGTCCAAACACCAGTTCAGCTGGGCTGAACCCTAGGGATTCCTGTACTGTCTCACGGACAGCAAACAACACTAGAGGAACTCCCTCATCCCAATCTTTCTCAGATTCCAAACAATATTTACGGAGCATAGACTTCAGGGTCTGATGCCAACGTTCAAGCGCACCCTGAGACTCTGGGTGATATGCGCTTGACACACGGTGTGTAACTGACAAGGATTTTAACACTTGTTTGAAAAGTTTAGAAAGGAAATTCGCACCCTGATCAGTTTGTATCACCTTAGGTAATCCAAAAGTTGAGAAGAATTTGATCAACGCTTTACTCACCAACGGAGCAGTAATCCTTCGCAGAGGAATGGCCTCTGGGTACCTGGTGGCCACACACATAATTGTCAACATAAACTGGTTACCAGATTTTGTTTTTGGTAATGGTCCAACACAATCAACCATCACATGTTCGAATGGTTCACCTATGGCCGGTATGGGACAAAGAGGCGCGGGGAAATAACCTGGTTCGGTTTCCCAACTACTTGACAGGTGTGGCAAGTCCGACAGAACTGAGCCACATCTTGTTTTAAACCAGGCCAAAAGAAATGTCGCAAAACACGATCATAAGTCTTGGTGACTCCCAGATGTCCGGACCACTGGTGATCATGAGCGAGGGATAAAACATTTGGTCGAAAGGCTGTAGGAATCACTATTTGGTAAACAGCATTCCAATCTCCGCCAGCGTCAACATGGGATGTCCATTTACGCATGAGGAGATTACCATCAATGAAGTATGCCATGTTTTTCTTCTTTAGCTCGTCTTTTGAGACAACACTAGAAAAACATTTAGCCAGGCTAATGTCAACCTGTTGGTTAGCGATCAGCTGCTCACGAGTAACTGGTAACTGTATGGCCTCAGCAACAAGTTCCACATCCTTCTTCCTTTCTCTGGGCTGTTGGTCAGACTGCACCAGCTTACCAGAGGTAGCACCCGAACTATCCTCTGGGTCACACTCTCTGAATAGAATCGTGTTCGACAAATCTATCACTTCACCCACTTGTGCGTGCTTGAGCACGTGTGACAGCACAAGCGGGGAACACATCTGGATAACCCTGTGCCAGCTCCTCGGAGAGAGACTGGTCACTTTTATCCAATACCTCCAATATGGGTATTACCTTTCCTCCGGCAATATCGTTGCCCATTATAAATGTCACACCTTTTACTGGCAACATAGGACGTACGCCAACTCTGAACAATCCACTGACTAACTCAGAGTGTACGTTCACAAAGTGCAATGGCACTGGGACGAAACCCATTTCAATTCCTTGTACTAACACACTGGAACCACAATATGTATTACTGGACAAGGGCAACACATCAGCGAGTATGAACGACTGCGCCGCACCAGTATCTCTGAGGATTCTAACTGGACGCTGAGACGCTTCGTCATCTGATATAGAAACAAACCCCTCAAAAATGAACGGTTCATAACTGTGATCTGGGACAGGGACTTTCAAACCACATTCACTATGAGGCTTCTGTCTTGATTCCGGCCTTACAACCGCATTCGAATCAGCCCAACACCCGTTGGCGGCCTGGCGTGCTGAGGCACCCCCGGTTTGCGTTTAAGCAAAAAGCAATCACTAACCAAATGTCCCACCTTATGACAATAGAAACAGTGACGCACATCTTTTGGGCGTGCTGGATGTACTGCTGGTCGACTAGGATTAAAAGTTAGCAACTCCGCAGCCCGGCTCTCCGTACGAGCCGAAAACACGCTCTTATGCGTCAACACAAACTCGTCTGCCAATACAGACGCTTCCGACAGTGAGGATACTTTCTGTTCGTTCAGATAAACTACAATGCGTCCGGTAAACAATTTTTAAACTCTTCTAACAAGATTAACTCCCGTAGAGAGTTAAAATCAGTTACCTTACTAGCACTGTGCCATTTGTCAAACAGATTTCCTTTGTCTCTAGCAAACTCCACATAAGTCTGAGTAGGAGACTTTTTATGAGACCTAAATCTCTGTCGATATGCCTCAGGAACAAGCTCATAGGCACGAAGAACAGTAGCTTTGACCACCTCATAATTCAAACTGTCTTCAAGAGGTAGCGCTGCCAGAACCTCTTGGGCTTTACCTGTTAGCTTACACTGAAGTAATAGGCACCATACCTCGTCGGGCCATTTCAATGCTACCGCTATACGCTCAAACACACTGAAATAGGAATCAACCTCTGACTCCCTGAACACAGGTACCAAGGTGATCTGTCTACTAATATCAAATGTAGCAGACGACACCGCTGGTGAGGCTGGCTCACTAGCAGGCATAGTATGAGCAGAGACTAACCTCGCTGTTTCTGCCTCTAGTTCCATTTTACGCATCTCCAGTTCCATCTTACGCGTCTCCAGTTCTTGATCAAGCCTACGCGTCTCCAGTTCCATCTTACGCGTCTCCTGTTCTGCCTCTAGCTTACGCGTCTCCTGTTCTGCCTCTAGCTTACGCGTCTCCTGTTCTGCCTCTAGTTCCATTTTACGCATCTCCAGCTTGTCTTGCCTGATTTGTGCCCGCTCTTCCGCCTCTATTTGGAGCCGTGTCGAGCGGACATCCATCCTGGCATCACTGTCAGTCAGTGGGGAGAGTGGGTCATAACGGGGCAATGTGGCTGGAGCCTTAGCCTCGTCCTCAGACACTGATGGGCTTACAGAAACAGCAACCACATCCCCTACAGGAGCAGCAGACTCAGGCGGCGGTAACACAAGCACTCGCTCGCTCAACAATATCGCTAGCACTACTTCCCTAACTTCTGCTTTCACTATACCCCTCGGTATGGGTACAGAAAAGTGGTCAGCCAAAGCCTGTAGATCCACTCTACGACAATTCTCAAAAACCTCCCACGTAGGGGTTTTCCAAAAATGCCTCCAACTCAAAAGTAGCCATCCTACTAGCAACACGAGCCGTCGACTACTGAACACACAAAAAAAACAGGTAGTTACAGCTGCTAAGCTCAACACTGAACCAGACACTAACTAATTTACATGAGTAGCATGGGATAGATAGGATCCCAGACGAGCCCCCCACTTTATGTTACGAACCCCGTGGCTCTAAACATCTAGGGTGGATGGACATGAGACTCGTAACATAAAGTGGGGGCTCGTCCGGGATCCTATCTATCCCATGCTACTCATGTAAATTAGTTAGTGTCTGGTTCAGTGTTGAGCTTAGCAGCTGTAACTACCTGTTTTTTTTGTGTGTTCAGTAGTCGACGGCTCGTGTTGCTAGTAGGATGGCTACTTTTGAGTTGGAGGCATTTTTGGAAAACCCTACGTGGGAGGTTTTTGATAATTGCCGTAGAGTGGATCTACAGGCTTTGGCTGACCACTTTTCTGTACCCATACCGAGGGGTATAGTGAAAGCAGAAGTTAGGGAAGTAGTGCTAGCGATATTGTTAAACGAGCGAGTGCTTGAGTTACCGCCGCCTGAGTCTGCTGCTCCTGTAGGGGATGTGGTTGCTGTTTCTGTAAGCCAGTACAGTATGTTCAGTACAGGACCCTACCCTCCAGCAGTTCTGAAATGTACAGTACAGGACCCTACCCTCCAGCAGTTCTGAAATGTACAGTACAGGACCCTACCCTCCAGCAGTTCTGAAATGTACAGTACAGGACCCTACCCTCCAGCAGTTCTGAAAGGTACAGGACCCTACCCTCCAGCAGTTCTGAAAGGTACAGTACAGGACTCTAACCTCCAGCAGTTCTGAAAGGTACAGTACAGGACCCTAACCTCCAGCAGTTCTGAAAGGTACAGTACAGGACCCTAACCTCCAGCAGTTCTGAAATGTTCAGTACAGGACCCTACCCTCCAGCAGTTCTGAAATGTACAGTACAGGACCCTAACCTCCAGCAGTTCTGAAAGGTACAGTACAGGACCCTAACCTCCAGCAGTTCTGAAATGTACAGTACAGGACCCTACCCTCCAGCAGTTCTGAAATGTACAGTACAGGACCCTAACCTCCAGCAGTTCTGAAAGGTACAGTACAGGACCCTAACCTCCAGCAGTTCTGAAATGTTCAGTACAGGACCCTAACCTCCAGCAGTTCTGAAAGGTACAGTACAGGACTCTAACCTCCAGCAGTTCTGAAAGGTACAGTACAGGACCCTAACCTCCAGCAGTTCTGAAAGGTACAGTACAGGACCCTAACCTCCAGCAGTTCTGAAATGTTCAGTACAGGACCCTACCCTCCAGCAGTTCTGAAATGTACAGTACAGGACCCTAACCTCCAGCAGTTCTGAAAGGTACAGTACAGGACCCTAACCTCCAGCAGTTCTGAAATGTACAGTACAGGACCCTACCCTCCAGCAGTTCTGAAATGTACAGTACAGGACCCTAACCTCCAGCAGTTCTGAAAGGTACAGTACAGGACCCTAACCTCCAGCAGTTCTGAAATGTTCAGTACAGGACCCTACCCTCCAGCAGTTCTGAAATGTACAGTACAGGACCCTAACCTCCAGCAGTTCTGAAAGGTACAGTACAGGACCCTAACCTCCAGCAGTTCTGAAATGTTCAGTACAGGACCCTAACCTCCAGCAGTTCTGAAAGGTACAGTACAGGACCCTAACCTCCAGCAGTTCTGAAATGTACAGTACAGGACCCTACCCTCCAGCAGTTCTGAAATGTACAGTACAGGACCCTACCCTCCAGCAGTTCTGAAATGTACAGTACAGGAACCTACCCTCCAGCAGTTCTGAAATGTACAGTACAGGACCCTACCCTCCAGCAGTTCTGAAAGGTACAGGACCCTACCCTCCAGCAGTTCTGAAAGGTACAGTACAGGACCCTACCCTCCAGCAGTTCTGAAAGGTACAGGACCCTACCCTCCAGCAGTTCTGAAAGGTACAGTACAGGACCCTACCCTCCAGCAGTTCTGAAAGGTACAGGACCCTACCCTCCAGCAGTTCTGAAAGGTACAGTACAGGACCCTAACCTCCAGCAGTTCTGAAAGCTACAGGACCCTAACCTCCAGCAGTTCTGAAAGGTAGTTATAGTAAGGTTTAGTTCAATGTGTTTTCATTTGATCATCTGATTCTCAGGAAGTTGAGGTTGTTTTATTTAAGTTGAACTCAATGATTTAAGGATCTATTTACACACACAATGAAGACTTTGCAGAATTCTAGCTAAGAAGCCAAGGCATGTTTTAGAGTTAAATGCGTGTTGAGGAGAGTGGTAGTGGTGAATATCTGTGAGGCTTGTGTCGTATCGAGGTAAGCTGGTTTGATATTTACAGGAAAATGTTCTCTATGTACAGCTAAGCAAGCAGACTCAAACTTGATTACAAAGCAGTGCCGCGTGTTACATTTTAACCTTTGGCCCATATTTCTCAGAGACACAAGACACGACCATGAAAGTGTTGACTTCCTTGTCTGAACACTGACGTCCCCACTGCCCAAAAATCTATTTGTTTGTTTCTCTCTGTCTGTTTGATTGCTCCGGGGGGCTCCCCGCACCTTGAAGTCCTCTCTGCCTGAGCCAAACCCTCACAGGGATTTGTTTTCAAAGTGCTTTGAGGGAGAAAGAGAGAGAGAAAAGAGAGAGAGAAAGCGAGAGAGAGAGAGTGTCCCTTCTCTGAAACGGTGCTTCACAGTGGGGGAATAGACGAATAGAAGGGATACGGTGTTTGAAGCCCACAGCCTCCTCTCTCTCTGACATTCATGTGGAATGAATGAGCGGCGGCATGGTGAAGAAGAGGATGGAGGAGCTCTTAAGACAAAGCTTCTTCCCTGACTGGGAACAGGTGTGTGTGTGTGTGTGTCAGCAAAGGCTTTGTAGCTGCACAGACACTCAAAGGGAACTCTGTAAAGGAGAGGCAGAAGGCAGAGTAAAAAGGGAGACAGAGACAAAGAAAGAGATAAATTAATACATTCTGCTCCTGTGTCTCTGTAAGACCATCAATACCTGTTTGACACAGAGACAGATCCTCTTTCTAAAGGCTGCAATATCTTAATCTAAATCCCTCTAGTGTTGTAGATGAGCTCTCTGTATGGCTGAGGAACAGAAAGATCAACACTGACATTTTCAATGGGGAACCCCCCCCTTATTGAGTCTACACATGATTTGTTAGACTTGTTTAGGTCTAAGCATGACAAACAAGCTTTAGAGGAGATAACCTGCATGCCTGTTCAGTCAGTGACCAGGATGGCTAAGTGCCATTTATGTGCTCTCAGGGCGTGACGAATAAGAATCGTGTTCTCCGTCATGGCAACCCCAGTGGATGCGGTTGCATTGTGCTGCTCTAATTGGGTTGCCAGATAATGTGTGGTTTATTGGAGATGCCCGTGTAGCGGGAGCGTGTAGCTCCTCCTAATGCCTTTTTAACAGGGTGCCAAAGTGGAATCGATGTTTGATTTAATTTCTCTGAAGAGCTCTGTCTCAGCTCTTAAAGCCGTGAGAAGCCAGAAGAAGTTTGGATTGTCTTGATTCTAGCTCGCCCAAATCGTCACAGTTGATGCAAGTGCCTGTTATCGTGCCAGTAGACAATGACACTAAGCAATGCCATTTTTCTTATTTTATTTATTTATCAAAAGTTACATATTTGATACATACAGTGCATTCGGAAAGTACACTACTCAAAAAAATAAAGGGAACACTTAAACAACAAAATGTAACTCCAAGTCAATCATACTTCTGTGAAATCAAACTGTCCACTTAGGAAGCAACACTGATTGACAATAAATTCCACATGCTGTTGTGCAAATGGAATAGACAACAGGTGGAAATTATAGGCAATTAGCAAGACACCCCCAATAAAGGACTGGTTTTGCAGGTGGTGACCACAGACCACTTCTCAGTTCCTATGCTTCCTGGCTGATGTTTTGGTCACTTTTGAATGCTGGCGGTGCTTTCACTCTAGTGGTAGCATGAGACAGAGTCTACAACCCACACAAGTGGCTCAGGTAGTGCAGCTCATCCAGGATGGCACATCAATGTGAGCTGTGGCAAGAAGGTTTGCTGTGTCTGTCAGCGTAGTGTCCAAAGCATGGAGGTGCTACCAGGAGACAGGCCAGTACATCAGGAGACGTGGAGGAGGCCGTAGGAGGGCAACAACCCAGCAGCAGGACTGCTACCTCCGCCTTTGTGCAAGGAGGAGCAGGAGGAGCACTGCCAGAGCCCTGCAAAATGACCTCCAGCACGCCACAAATGTGCATGTGTCTGCTCAAACGGTCAGAAACAGACTCCATGAGGGTGGTATGAGGGCCCGACGTCCACAGGTGGGGATTGTGCTTACAGCCCAACACCGTGCAGGACGTTTGGCATTTGCTAGAGAATACCAAGATTGGCAAATTCGCCACTGGCACCCTGTGCTGCCTGCAACATCCTCCAGCATGACCGGTTTGGCGGTGGGTCAGTCATGGTGTGGGGTGGCATTTCTTTGGGGGGCCGCACAGCCCTCCATGTGCTCGCCAGAGGTAGCCTGACTGCCATTAGGTACCGAGATGAGATCCTCAGACCCCTTGTGAGACCATATTCTGGTGCGGTTGGCCCTGGGTTCCTCCTAATGCAAGACAATGCTAGACCTCATGTGGCTGGAGTGTGTCAGCAGTTCCTGCAAGAGGAAGGCACTATGGAAAATATGGGAAACCAGGCCTGCTATTCATAGCAGACTTCGAAAAGGCATTTGATAAAGTTCGACTGGGGTTTATATAAAATGCCTGGAGCATTTACATTTTGGAGAATCTCTTATAAAATGGGTCAAAATCATGTATAGTAACCCTAGGTGTAAAATAGTAAATAATGGCTATTTCTCAGAAAGTTTTAAACTGTCAAGAGGAGTGAAACAAGGTTGTCCACTATCGGCATATCTATTTATTGTGGCCATCGAGATGTTAGCTATTAAAATCAGATCCAATAATAATATCAGAGGATTAGAAATACAGGGCTTAAAAACAAAGGTGTCATTGTACGCTGATGATTAATGTTTTCTTTTAGATCCACAACTAGAATCCCTCCACAGCCTCATAGATGATCTATATACATTTTCTAACCTCTCTGGATTACAACCAAATTATGACAAATGTACTATATTACGTATTGGATCACTAAAAAATACAATTTTTACATGACCATGTAGTTTACCAATAAAATGGTCTGATGGTGATGTGGATATACTCGGAATACATATCCCAAAGGAAATAAATGATCTCACTTCAATAAATTTTAATAGAAAGTTAGCAAAAATAGATAAGATCTTACTACCATGGAAAGGAAAATACCTGTCAATTTGTGGAAAAATCACCCTGATTAACTCTTTAGTATTATCCCAGTTTACCTATTTGCTTATGGTCTTGCCTACGCCTAGCAAACAGTTTTTTAAATTATATGAGAAAAAAATATTCAATTTTATTTGGAACGGCAAGCCAGACAAAATTAAAAGAGCATATTTATATAATGAATATGAATTCGGAGGACAGAAATTATTAAATATTAAAGCATTAGACCTATCACTAAAATCTTCAGTCATCCAAAAGTTATACTTAAATCCGAACTGGTTCTCAAGCAAATTAGTAAGATTGTCTCACCCAATGTTCAAGAAAGGCCTTTTTCCCTTTATTCAGATTACAACCTCTCACTTTCAGTTATTTGAAAAGGAAATAATCTCCCAAATGTCACTATATCTAAAACAAGCCATAGAAAGTTGGTTGCAATTTCAATTTAATCCTCCAGAAACGACAGAACAAATAATGCAACAAATAATGTGGTTAAATTCAAATTGACAAAAAAACTTTATTTTTTGACAGAATGTTTAAAAAAGGTATAATCTTCGTAAATTATATCATCGGTAGGACTGGTGGAGTTATGTCGCACATGCAGCTAACAAAAACATATGGAAATGTCTGCTCTACCCAAAATTACAACCAAATAATTGCAGCCTTACCGCAAAAGTGGAAGAGGAAAGTGGAAGGGGGAGAAAGTAAGGAACTTGTCTGTCGGCCTTGCATTAAAGAACATAATTGGTTAAGGAAAACTGTGATAAATAAAAAAGTATATCAGTTTCACTTAAGGACCAAAGGATTGACAGCCGTCCCATATAGATTGCAAAATAGTTGGGAAGAGATCTTTGATGTACCGATCCCATGGCATAGTGTTTATGAACTGACACGCAAAACGACACCGGATTTAAAAATTAGAATCTTTCAATTTAAATTATTATATAAAATTCTTGCTACCAATAGAATGTTATTTATATGGGGGATACAATCTTCCCAGCTCTGCAGATTTTGCTGTGAAGAGACAGAATCATTAGATCATTTGTTTTGGTTCTGTCCATTTGTAGCTTGTTTTTGGACACAGGTCCAGGAATGGCTAAAGGATTGCAATATTTACCTGGAACTAACCTTGCCGATAGCATTACTGGGTGATCTGAAAAGTCATAGTCAATCAATCAATAATATAATAATACTTTTAGCAAAAATGTTTATTTTTAATTCACAATCTGTAGAAGCAATGAGAATAGAAAGGTTCAGAACTTTTGTAAAACATCACAGTACGGTTGAAATATATATTGCAAATAGAAATCCTATATGGATGGTGTTAAGAGATAGATGGGAGGTATTGAATAGAGTTGAAGGATGGGACTAATAACAAATAACAACAAATAATAACAAAGATAGCTAATAATGTAAGCATACTGTGTCCATAATAAGTATATAGGTTGTATGTTGGGAGCTTTTGGGAAAGAGCACAGTTAGAAAGATATGGCATATAGAAGCAAACCGGATGGACATCATGAAAATTATCGGAGAGGTTGAGAGTAGAAGAAGTTCAGGAGCAAAAGATAATAATATATATATATATATATATATATATATATATATATATAATAGAATTATAGTAAAATTAACTCTGTCCATAAGGTGTAGATAGTAAGTATAGACCAGAAGTAGAGGCCTGGGCATTGTTGTTCACTAATTTACTCCAAGTAGGGAAAGGATGGTGGGGTTGAAAAGTAATAAAGGGGAGTATATATATTTTTAAAAAAACATGGGGGATTGGAAGTGATGCAGACAATTACATTGATAGAAGATACAATCTATCTGCAATATTAAGCTGATCCATCCCCCCCCCAAAAAAAAAGAGGAAGGCATTGATGCTATGGACTGGCCCGCCCGTTCCCCAGACCTGAATCCAATTGAGCACATCTGGGACATCATGTCTCGCTCCATCCACCAACGCCACGTTGCACCACAGACTGTCCAGGAGTTGGCGGATGTTTTAGTCCAGGTCTGGGAGGAGATCCCTCAGGAGACCATCCGCCACCTCATCAGGAGCATGCCCAGGCGTTGTAGGGGAGGTCATACAGGCACGTGGAGGCCACACACACTACTGAGCCTCATTTTGACTTGTTTTAAGGACGTTACATCAAAGTTGGATCAGCCTGTAGTGTGGTTTTCCACTTTAATTTTGAGGGTGACTCCAAATCCAGACCTCCATGGGTTGATACATTTGATTTCCATTGACAATTTTTGTGTGATTTTGTTGTCAGCACATTCAACTATGTAAAGAAAAAAGTATTTAATAAGATTATTTCATTCATTCAGATCTAGGATGTGTTATTTTAGTGTTCCCTTTATTTTTTTGAGCAGTGTATTTTAGACCCCTTTTTCCACATTTTGTTACGTTACATTTTAAAATGGATTTAAAAAAAAAAAATCCTCATCAATCTACACACAATACCCCATAATGACAAAGCAAAAACAGGTTTGTAGACATTTTTGCAAATGTATTACAAATAAAAAAGACTAAACGTATTTACATAAGTATTCAGACCCTTTGCTATGAGACTCGAAACTGAGCTCAGGTGCATCCTGTTTCCATTGATCATCCTTGAGATGTTTCTACAACTTAATTGGAGTCCACCTGTGGTAAATTCAATTGGTTGGACATGATTTGGAAGGCACACACCTGTCTATATAAGGTCCCACAGTTGACAGTGCATGTCAGAGTAAAAACCAAGCCATGAGGTCGAAGGAATTGTCCGTAGAGCTCCGAGACAGGATTGTGTTGAGGCACAGATCTGGGGAAGGGTACCAAAACATTTATTCAGCATTGAAGGTCCCCAAAAACAGAGTGGCCTCCATCATTCTTAAATGGAAGAAGTTTGGAACTACCAAGATGCTTCCATCCTGCTTCGGCAGGGACTGGAAGAGGATTGAGGGAAAGATGAACGGAGCAGTCCAGAGAGATCCTTGATGAAAACCTGCTCCAGAGCGCCCAGTACCTTAGGCTGGGGCGAAGGTTCTCCTTCCAACAGGACAAAGACCCTAAGCACACATCCAAGACAACGCAGGAGTGGCTTCGGGACAAGTCTCTGAATGTCCTTGAGTGGCCCATCCAGAGCCCAGACTTGAACTCGATCAAACATCTCTTGAGAAAATAGCTGTGCAGCGGCGCTCTCCATCCAACCTGACAGAACTTGAGAGGATCTGCAAAGAAGAATTTGGGAAACTTCCCAAATACAGATGTACTAAGCTTTTAGCGCCATACCCAAGAAGACTCGAGGCTGTAATCGCTGCCAAAGGTGCTTCAACAAAGTACTGAGTAAAGGGTTTGAATTCTTATGTAAATGTGATATTTCCGTTTTTTATTTGTAAGAAATTACAAAAATTTATAAAAACCAGTTTTTGCTTTGTCATTATGGGGTATTGAGTGTAGATTGATGAGGGGGAAAAAACAATGAAATCCATTTTAGAATAAGGCTGTAACGTAACAAAATGTGGAAAAAGTCAGGGGGTCTGAATACTTTCCCGAATGCACTGTATTTGTGATACATATAGATATCTATTTCAAAGAACTTGAAGAATCCTACAGGTTGGCCGACATAACCCCAGACACAAACACCCACACACACAGTTTCCTTCATTGTAAGTCCCTCTGCTCCTCTGTGTGTGTTTCAGATCCAGGACCTGGCTATCCGCTGCATCCAGAAGAACATCAAGAAGAACAAGGGAGTGAAGGGCTGGCCCTGGTGGAAGGTGTTCACCACAGTACGCCCCCTTATAGAGGTCCAGCTCACAGAGGAGCAGATACGCGGCAAAGACGTGAGTACACAAACTCTATACACACCCTCCATCTACTGTTGATCAGGGGTGTAATCACTACTTCAAACAGTTGTAAAATATTCAGTTTTGCAATGAAAACTAGCGTTTCTATTGGACAGGTTCAGCAAACAGGAATGGACCTACCGGAATCTGTCCAATAGAAACGCTAGTTTTTGTTGCAAAACAGAAAGTCTTTCCAACTGTTTGGAGTAGTGATTACACCCCAGAATTTGATTCCCTCCCCCTGCTTTATATAGACTATACAGATTTAGCTCCCTCTAATACTGTAATACATTTTCTCTCTCCCCCCTCCCTCCCTCGTTCTGTCTATCCGTTCCCAGGAGGAGATCCAGCAGCTGAAAGGGAGGCTGGAGAAGGTGGAGAAGGAGAGGAACGAACTGAGACTCAACAGTGACCGCCTGGAGAGCCGGGTACACACACACGCACACACACACACACACACACACAAACTATGTTGCAGACTAGAATAAGAGAACACATTGTACCAGAGGATCTGTCTGTATAAATAAAGGATGAACAGATGAAGGTTATAAGTATGTCATGAAGTTGAACTGTATTGCACTGTATGCATGTGTAGTGGTGATAAACACATTATTTTCACCCTTTTGCTAATTGCAAATGTGTGTGTATGCCAGATCACAGAGCTGTCGTCGGAGCTGGCAGACGAGAGGAACACAGGAGAGTCGGCCTCTCAGCTGCTGGAGTCTGAGACCTCAGAGAGACTGAGACTGGAGAAAGACATGAAAGACCTGCAGGTAAACACTGCCTAGGAGAAATGAGACATCCTTAACTGTTGTTGGATGTACACAATTATTTCATTCAACCCATTATTTGAACCAGATAGTTAAATGGAAAACCAATTCTGATTTGTAATGACGACCTTGACAGTTCTTTTGGCTGAAACGTAATGGTGTAATCAGATTGTTGACCCTGCCTTCACCAGCCTTTTAGTTTTCTATTTGGCATTTGACATGATTGGTTTTTTCAGGGTGCTCCAACTAGCTGGGATAGATTCTTCCACTGACTGCTCAGACAGCACATGCTGATGGGCTCGGCTGGGTACAAATGACCTCGCTTCTAGAAATGAGCGATTGTGTCATTTAGAGGAAGTGTGTGTGTGTGTGTGTGCGCAATGAATGTGTGTGTGTACGTGCAAGTGCAATGTGAGGTCTATCTGTCAGTATTTCTAACTTGGTATATTATGTGTTTGAGTATTAATGCATGGCCTGTGATTCTGTCCCCAGACTAAGTTTGACTCGATGAAGAAGTCTACGGACTCTATGGAGATGGAGGTGATGGAGGCCAGACTCCTCAGAGCCTCAGAGCTCAACGGAGAGATGGACGATGACGACACAGGTCAGCGCCACACATACACACGTTTGTTTTAGTATTCTTGTGGGGACCTAAACATTAATTCCCATTCAAAATCTTATTTTCCCTAACCCTAAACATAACCCTTAACCTTAACCCCAAACCCCTAAACCTAGCACTAATCCCTAACCCTAAACCTAACCTTAATTCTAAACCTAACCCTAATTCTAAACCTAACCCTAATTCTAACCCTAAACATAACGCCTAAGCCTGAAATGTCCCCACTTGTCCGAATTTTCCTTGTTGTACTATCCTTGTGAGGACTTCTGGGTCCCCACAAGGATAGTAAAACCGAACTTCCCACACACACACACACACACACACACTGTTGCCATGGTGACAATTTAGCACCATGAAAACCAGCACACAAAGGTACACCACAAGACCAGGATCGAAGTAGGCTGTTTCTGGTTGACTCCTTTCAGTTGCTCAGTTGTTTGGTTGGATTAAGCTGACCACCCCGTAGACTGCAGTGGCTGCCTGAAGTCAATGAGGAGACAAAAGCTTTGCAAGACAGCAGGCGTCCTCAAATTATATTAGAACGCATGCCGAACAGACTTCCGGCTAGTCTGCGAATGCAGCCTTTGTTTGGCCATTCTGAATGTAGAATATATTTTTTCTCAGTGTTTTGTTTGAACGTTTCAACACCCCACATGTTATGTGGAATAGACAACCCTGTGTAAGAGATACATGTACAGGCCATAACAGTACTGTACAGACTTTAATATGGCTTCAATACAGCTTGATACATTACCTCCAGACTAATGCAAACCCCTTCCATGGTCAAACAGACTTCCTTTCAAACTGGCTATTTAATTTAAACTTAGTTCTATTTGAAGGCATATTGAATGCAGTGGAGGCTGCTGATGGGAGGACAGCTCATAATAAAGGCTGGATCGAAGTGAATGGAAACCATGTTTTTGATACCATTCCACTAATTCCACTCCAGCCATTACCACGAACCCATCCTCCCCAATTAAGATGCCACCAACCTCCTGTGATTGAATGTTGAACTGGTGTGGTTCGTGTAGTGCTGTCCATAACCTGTGTGCTAACTGTGCTGTCTCATGTTGTGTATGTTAGGGGGAGAGTGGAGACTGAAGTATGAGAGGGCCATCAGAGAGATAGAGTTCACCAAGAAGAGGCTTCAGCAGGAGTTTGATGACAAGCTGGAGGTGGAGCAGCAGAACAAACGGCAGCTGGAGAGGAGGGTAAGGCAGCGTCGGACACACACACACACACACACACTAACTATTTCTAACTCAACCTCGCTCTGCTTACACACACTTGCACGTTGGGATTTACACCTACCTCATCTAGCTACACACACACGCACGCACGCACACAGCCTAAAAAATGTATCTCATATCCTTCCTTCTGTCACGCTGAGGTGTCCAGAAACAGTTGACCACTGTTCTCAGTGGGTCTGTCTGTCTCTCGCTCTCTCTCTCTCTCTCTGTCTGTCTGTCTGTCTCCTTTCCTCATTGCTGGGCAGATGTCTATCTGTCTGTCCCTGTCTTTGTTTATCTCTGTCTGTCTGTCTCTCGCTCTCTCTCTCTGTCTGTCTGTCTGTCTGTCTGTCTCTGTCTGTCGTTTATTTTTCTCTGTCTTTTTCTCAGCCCCTTTCTCTGTTTTTGACACCTCTTCCGAGCTTTCTCATAAAACGTCAAATAAAGCTTTACACTCCCTGAGCGCTCACTCAGTGAGACGTAAAAGGAGCAGTGAAGCAATAAGTCGTTTCTTTCTCTGTCTGTTCGTCTCACCTGGTCGGCCACTCAGACGGACAGCTTGACAGAAGCTAACAGACCATTTGACCTCTTTCATGCCTCTGCTTTTGAAAAAAAGATTTTAAATGTTACACATCATCTCTCTCTTGATCTCCCTCCAGCTAAGTGACCTCCAGGCAGACAGTGAGGAGGTGCAGCGTACGGCCCAGCAGCTGAAGAAGAAGTGTCAGAGATTGACGGCTGAGCTACAGGACACCAAGCTACACCTGGAGGGCCAGCAGAGCCGCAACCACGACTTGGAGAAGAAACAGAGAAAGTGAGTTCAGTTCATAATGTACACACTCTGTAGGCCGACAAACAATCTCTCTCTTCCCTCTCTCTCTCTCTCTCTCTCTCTCTCTCAATCTCTCCCCGCTCTCTCTCTCTCTCTCTCTCTCTCTCTCTCTCTCTCTCTGTGGTAATGGTTACTGAGTGATATCACACCTCAGCAGAGTAGAAGATATAATACAGAATTAATCTAGGAGATCAGTAAAGGCTATGTAGTGTAAGGAAACTTACTGGGATGCTGCAACCACACTGCAAATGTTTGGTGTGAATGTGTACACACACACACTTGGCCTCCAGCCTGCTGAACAGAGACTTTTCTCCTGGAACTCTGGGGGGAGAAACACACACACACACACACACTGTGTGGTCTCTAAGCTTGGCTGTGCTAGTTAGAGACCCCTGTCTAAGCCCCTTTAGTTCACTAAGTAAACAGGACGACAGACACTCCCCCCGTGGCTGTCACCGCTATGGGGAGTGTGTGTGTGTGTGTGTGTGTGTGTGTGTGTGTGTGCGCACATGTACTGTACCAGTATGAGTATGTTGTTCTATGTCGATAGAGGACTCACGGCAGGGTGTGTGTCTAGCCAGACAGGGTATTAACATGACTGTGTGTGTTTGTGTCAGGTTTGACTCCGACCAGAACCTGTCTCAGGAGGAGGTCCAGAGGGAGAGGAATCTTAGAGAGAAGCTGAGCAGAGAGAAGGATATGCTGACTGGAGAGGTGTTCAGCCTGCGACAGCAACTGGAGGTACTGTACTCTACTGTACAAACACCAACACTACTGGCCTACCACATCTGTGTGTGTGTGTGCCAAAAATTGGTTAAAATAGTATTTGAAATCTTTAAAGTACATTGAGCATTTGACTCTTCCCGTAGTGTCAGGTGGATAGGGTTGCATTTTTGTGACTATTCCATTGGCTCCATGGCAAGCTCAATCAAGCACAGCTATTTGAATGAAAATAACTACTTTTTGAATATGTGTGTATCCCCATATAGGACCTGGAGATGTGCGTCTTAGGGTGTTTTCACATATAGACCTCTTTAAAATAACTGATCTCAGTCCTCTTTAAAGTGAACTCTGGGGTAAAATAACTCAGTTCCCTTTGTATTCACACTGCCCTTGCCTTTGGGTGAGGACTCAACTATTTTGCCAGTTCACTTCACCTATGTTGTGGTCTGAGTCCTCTTTGCATTCACATTGCTATGTTTAGAAAGGAACCAAGATCTTTTTCCTACATGCACTTTGGGTTTTTAGTAAGTGCAGCACAAGCCATTCAATCAGAATGTGTTATCAGACAGCTAGATACCTACTTACATTTTGGAAGCTAATTGATTGCATTTAGTTAAAAGATGAGACCTAATAATTGTAATCAGAAGATACTATTAACATGTAAATATTATTGGTAACTAAATAAATAGCAGAAGAATAACTGCAGATTAAATAATGCTCTCATTGAAAATTGTACACCCCATGTAGGCTACTTTGAGAGCTAGAATATATTTTTTACCATATGTTGTGATTCTCACCAAATACCACTACCGGTCAAAAGTTTTAGAACACCTACTCATTCAAGGGTTTTTCTTTATTTTTACTATTTTCTACATTGTAGAATAATGACTATGAAATAACACATATGGAATCATGTAGTAACCAAAAAAGTGTTAAACAAATCAAAATATATTTTATATTCTTCAAATAGCCACCCTTTTGCCTTGATGACAGCTTTGCACACTCTTGGCATTCTCTCAACCAGCTTCACCTGGAATGCTTTTCCAACAGTCTTGAAGGAGTTACAACATATGCTGAGCACTTGTTGGCTGCTTTTCCTTCACTCTGCGGTCCGACTCATCCCAAACCATCTCAATTTGGTTGAGGTCGGGAGATTGTGGAGGCCAGGTCATCTGATGCAGCACTCCATCACTCTCCTTCTTGGTAAAATAGCCCTTACACAGCCTGGAGGTGAGTTGGGTCATTGTCCTGTTGAAAAACAAATGATAGACCCATTAAGCCCAAACCACACACACACACAGATGGGATGGCGTATCACTGCAGAATGCTGTGGTAGCCATGCTGGTTAAGTGTGCCTTGAATTCTAAATGAATCCAGCAAAGCACCCCCACACCATAACACCTCCTCCATGCTTTACGGTGGGAAATACACATGCGGAGATCATCCGTTCACCCACACCATGTCTCACAAAGACACGGCAGTTGGAACCAAAAACCTCCAATTTGGACTAAAGACCAAAGGACAAATTTCCACCGGTCTAATGTACATTGCTCGTGTTTCTTGGCCCAAACAAGTCTCTTCTTCTTATTGGTGTCCTTTAGTAGTGGTTTCTTTGCAGCAATTTAACCACGAAGGCCTGATTCACGCAGTCTCCTCTGAACAGTTGATGTTGAGATGTGTCTGTTACTTGAACTCTGTGAAGCATTTATTTGGGCTGCAATTTCTGAGGCTGGTAACTTATCCTCTGCAGCAGAGGTAACTCTGGGTCTTCCATTCCTGTGGCGGTCCTCATGAGATCCTGTTTCATCATAGCGCTTGATTGTTTTTGCAACTGCACTTGAAGAAAATGTCAAAGTTCTTGACATTTTCCGGATTGACTGACCTTCATATCTTAAAGTAATGATGGACTGTCATTTCTCTTTGCTTATTTTAGCTGTTTACCAAATAGGGCTATCTTCTGTATACCCCCCTACCTTGTCACAACACAACTGATTGGCTCAAACGCATTAAGAAGGAAAGAAATTCCACAAATTAACTTTTAAAAAGGCACACCTGTTAATTGAAATGCATTCCAGGTGACTACTTCAAGAAGCTGGTTGAGAGAATGCCAATAGTGTGCAAAGCTGTCATCAAGGCAAAGGGTGGCTATTTGAAGAATCTCAAATATAAAATATATTTTGATTTGTTTAACACTTTTTTGGTTACTACAGTGGGCTCTAAAATTACTGGTACCCCTGACTGGCAATGCACAAACAATACTTTAAAAAATATAAACAATATAATTATAGAGAGAAACTCAAAATACCAACGTGTGAGAAATACTGTACTTTATTAATGTTTCAATGGAACCAACCAAAATCATACAGTTATTTAGTACAAAATACATTTAACCAAAATCAAGGTTTCATAATTATTTGCACTCCTCATTTAGTACTTAGTGCAACCACTACATGATAACAGCATGGAGTATTTTCCTGTAATGTTTGACAAGGTTAAGGAACACATTTGGAGGGATTTTGGATCATTCCTCTACGCAGATACTTTCAAGATCCTTCACATTCTTGGGTTTGTGCTTATCAACTGCCCTCTTCAACTCAGCCCACAGATTTTCGATTGAATTGAGGTCCGGGGACTGAGATGGCCATGGCAGAACATAGATTTTGTTGTCACAGAACCATTTCTGTGTGGATCTTGAGGTATGTTTTGGGTCATTGTCTTGTTGGAAAGTCCACCTACGGCCAAGTCCCAGCCTTCTGGCAGAGGCAACCAGATTGTCAGCCAAAATTGCCTGATACTTGGTGGAATTCATTATGCCATCAATCTTAACCAGTGCCCCTGGACCTCTGGAATTAAAACAGCCCCAAAACATCACTGACCCACCACCATATTTCACCGTGGGTATGAGGTGCCTCTCCTTGTATGCATCTCTGTTTCGATGCCAAACATGCCGATGCTGTATCTGACCAAAACGTTCAATTTTGGTCTCATCTGACCAGAGCATCTTCTTCCAGTCATAATTTAAATGACGTTTGGCAAACTCCAAGCGCTTGCGTCTGTGTCTTGGGGTCAGAAAGGGCTTTCTTTCAGAAAGGGCTTTCTTCTGGCAACCTTTCCAAAGAGCCTGTGGTTGTGGAGGTGGCGTCTGATGGTGCTTTTTGAAACCTGTTGACCCCAAGACGCCACCAAGGCCTGCAATTCTTTCACAGTGATTCTTGTTGCTTCTCTCACCATCCTCCTCCCTATCCTGGGGGGCAAAATGCATTTGCGTCCTCTACCCGTGAGGTTTTCAACTGTTCCATATCTTTTAAATGTTTTAATAATTGCCCTGACAGTGCTCAGTGGTATATTCAATCATTTGTGGATCTTCTTGTAGCCATTACCAGATTTATGAAGGTCTACGACCATCTGTCTCTTTTGAACTGCCAGTTCTTTTGTTTTCTTCATGGTGTTGGATGACAAAGGGATATTGCATGCGTGTTACCTCATTTTTATACCCTAGTGAAACAGAAAGTGATGTAATGGCTCAATATAGTTCCTTAAGACTTAGATAAACTTAAATAAGTGGAATTTAATTCCTGGTTTAATTTTGGTAGATGATATTTACAATAATCTTTAAGGGTGCCATTAATTGTGAAACCTTGATTTGGAGGACATTGATTTTTAATTAAATCAATAAATGATTTTGGTGGGTTCCATTGGAACATTAATATAGTACAGTATTTCTCAAATGTTGGTATTTTGAGTTTATCTCTATAATTATATTGTTTATATTTTTAAAGTATTGTTTGTGCATTGCCAGTCAGGGGTGCCAGTAATTTTGGAGCCCACTGTACATGATTCCAAATGTGTTATTTCATAGTGTTGATGTCTTCCCTATTATTCTACAATGTAGAAAATAGTAAAAAATAAAGAAAAACCCTTGAATGAGTAGGTGTTCCCCCCCCCATCGAATAATCAGCTTGTGAAGGTCTGTTAGCCTATAGGTCACATATTGCAAACAAATAATCTTAACTAAAAACTCCACACATATTTTTTAATTTCTGTGCATCCTTGATAATTGCTAATCAATAGGGCTATCCAAAAAAAGCACTTGTTTTTTCCAGAATCAACACATCATCATCTTCTCTCTATTGTGGCACCAATGTGAGGGTTTATTGCAGGGGAAACGGTGTTGCAGTAGTCTAGTGTGTGGTGCGGGAATAATGACAAGCGAACCTGGGGAGCTTTGGGTTCACATTGTCCTAAAACCAGGAACCGGACCTCTCGAGATGGTCTCAGTTCGCTTCAGGGGCTCTTTTGAGGGGTCTGCATAAAAAATTAAGCAAACCGCACTGACTTCACGAAAATTGGCTGAAAGGGTCCAAGTGTGAAAACACCCTTAATGTGTGTCTCCTCTCCCCCTATAGGATAAGGACCTGGATATGTTTGTCTCCTCTCCCCCTATAGGACAAGGACCTGGAGATGTGTGTCTTTATGTCTCCTCTCCCCCTATAGGACAAGGACCTGGAGATGTGTGTCTTTATGTCTCCTCTCCCCCTATAGGACAAGGACCTGGAGATGTGTGTCTTTATGTCTCCTCTCCCCCTATAGGACAAGGACCTGGAGATGTGTGTCTTAATGTCTCCTCTCCCCCTATAGGACAAGGACCTGGAGATGTGTGTCTTTATGTCTCCTCTCCCCCTATAGGACAAGGACCTGGAGATGTGTGTCTTAATGTCTCCTCTCCCCTATAGGACAAGGACCTGGAGATGTGTGTCTTTATGTCTCCTCTCCCCTATAGGACAAGGACCTGGAGATGTGTGTCTTAATGTCTCCTCTCCCCTATAGGACAAGGACCTGGAGATGTGTGTCTTAATGTCTCCTCTCCCCCTATAGGACAAGGACCTGGAGATGTGTGTCTTAATGTCTCCTCTCCCCCTATAGGACAAGGACCTGGAGATGTGTGTCTTAATGTCTCCTCTCCCCCTATAGGACAAGGACCTGGAGATGTGTGTCTTTATGTCTCCTCTCCCCCTATAGGACAAGGACCTGGAGATGTGTGTCTTAATGTCTCCTCTCCCCCTATAGGACAAGGACCTGGAGATGTGTGCGCAGAACGTGAAGTTAGAACAGCTGGAGGTGGAGCTGCTGGACCTGTCGTCCCAGGAGACCAAGGACGAGGCATCACTGTCCAAGGTTAAGAAGACGATGCGTGACCTGGAGGCCAAGGTCAAAGACCAGGAAGAGGAGCTGGATGAACAGGCCGGAACTATACAGATACTGGAGCAGGTACAGAGCTATACACACACACAGAGACACACGCCTGTATACACACATGCAGACGTGCACACAAACAAGCACACAGAGACTCACACTTGACACACACACACACACACACACACACACCATTGAGGATCACACTCATACTCTGTCTTTGTGTTGTGCAGGCTAAGCTGCGTCTGGAGATGGAGACAGAGAGACTGCGCCAGACACACTCCAAGGAGATTGAGAGTAAAGACGAGGAGGTGGAGGAGATCAGACAGTCCTGCAGTAAGAAGGTACAGCACACACCGGCAACCTTACATGACTCGAAAGGCAAATCATTAGTTGTGACAATGTGTGACTATAGTAGCCACAAATAGCTGGTTTCGTTACCAAAGCACAAACATAGACGATGACTCAGTTTTATTATGTAAAGATCTCTTTCAGTTGGATCACAATTTGTAGGTTACATATAGTCAAATCAAATCAAATCAAATCAAATTGTATTGGCCACATGCGCCGAATACAACAGGTGTAGACATTACAGTGAAATGCTCACTTACAGCCCTTAATCAACAATGCATCTATTTTTTTATAAAAAAAGTAAAATAAAGCAACAACAAAAAAGTGTTGAGAAAAAAAGAGCAGAAGTAAAATAAAATAACAGTAGGGAGGCTACATATACGGGGGGTACCAGTGCAGAGTCAATGTGCGGGGGCACCGGCTAGTTGAGGTAGTTGAGGTAATATGGACATGTGGGTAGAGTTAAAGTGACTATGCATAAATAATTAACAGAGTAGCAGCAGCATAAAAAGATGGGGTGGGGGTGGGGGGGCAGTGCAACTAGTTCGGGTAGCCATGATTAGCTGTTCAGTAGTCTTATGGCTTGGGGGTAGAAGCTGTTGAGAAGTCTTTTGGACCTAGACTTGGCACTCCGGTACCGCTTGCCGTGCGGTAGCAGAGAGAACAGTCTATGACTAGGGTGGCTGGAGTCTTTGACAATTTTGAGGGCCTTCCTCTGACACCGCCTGGTATAGAGGTCCTGGATGGCAGGAAGCTTGGCTCCAGTGAGGTACTGGGCCGTACGCACTACCCTCTGTAGTGCCTTGCGGTCGGAGGCCAAGCAGTTGCCATACCAGGCGGTGATGCAACCAGTCAGGATGCTCTCGATGGTGCAGCTGTATAATTTTTTGAGGATCTGAGGACCCATGCCAAATCTTTTCAGTCTCCTGAGGGGGAATAGGCTTTGTTGTGCCCTCTTCACGACTGTCTTGGTGTGTTTGGACCATGATAGTTCGTTGGTGATGTGGACACCAAGGAACTTGAAGCTCTCAACCTGTTCCACTACGGCCCCGTCGATGAGAATGGGGGCGTGCTCAGTACTCTTTTTTTTTCTGTAGTCCACAATCATCTCCTTTGTCTTGGTCACGTTGAGGGAGAGGTTGTTATCCTGGCACCACACGGCCAGGTCTCTGACCTCCTCCCTATAGGCTGTCTCATCGTTGTCTGTTATTAGGCCTACCACTGTTGTGTCGTCGGCAAACTTAATGATGGTGTTGGAATCGTGCCTGGACATGCAGTCATGGGTGAACAGGGAGTACAGGAGGGGACTGAGCACGCACCCCTGAGGGGCCCCCGTGTTGAGGATCAGTGTGGCAGATGTGTTGTTACCTACCCTTACCGCCTGGGGGCGGCCCGTCAGGAAGTCCAGGATCCAGTTGCAGAGGGAGGTGTTTAGTTCCAGGATCCTTAGCTTAGTGATGAGCTTTGAGGGCACTATGGTGTTGAATGCTGAGCTGTAGTCAATTAATATCATTCTCACGTAGGTGTTCCTCTTGTCCAGGTGGGAAAGGGCAGTGTGGAGTGAAATAGAGATTGCATCATCTGTGGATCTGTTGGGGCGCTATGCAAATTGGAGTGGGTCTAGGGTTTCTGGGATAATGGTGTTGATGTGAGCCATGACCAGCCTTTCAAAGCACTTCATGGCTACAGACGTCAGTGCATGTTGGTATTACAGACTCAGTCAGGGACATGTTGAAAATGTCAGTGAAGACACTTGCCAGTTGGTCAGCACATGCTTGGAGTACACGTCCTGCTAATCCGTCTGGCCCTGCGGCCTTGTATTACATAGTCATCCGGAACAGCTCTCATGCATGTATGTTCCTGTGTTTTCAGCTGAAGCAGATAGAAGTCCAGCTGGAGGAGGAGTATGATGACAAACAGAAGGTCCTACGTGAGAGGAGAGACCTGGAGACCAAGCTACTGTCTGCCCAGGACCAGGTACAGTCACACACTCATTACCAGTCCACCATACCTTGTACAGGCTTTCCCCAGACTAGTTATATGTCCAGTGGCTGTCAACTCTCCTACTGGATAGTTACAGATTAGGCAGGCTTTTGTTCGTACTGTGTTTAGTGTGTGGTTTAATGTGTTGAGCTGGTCATAATCTGGTTGTGTTGCTGCTGTCCCCAGGTGAAACCCAGAGACGTGGAGACAGAGAAGAGGCTGAGGAAGGATCTGAAGCGCACGAAGGCCCTGCTGGCCGACGCCCAGATCATGCTGGACCACATGAAGAACAACGCCCCCAGCAAGAGAGAGATCGCCCAGCTCAAAAACCAGGTAGGTAGTATGCACATAGCACACTCGTCCAGTTCCTACGCCTCCCTGACACACCACAGAGATACTGGGAAAGTCAGGAAACATCAGAATAAAAATTCAATAGAATTTCTCTCTCTCTCTCTATGTCTGCCTGTCTCTCTCTCCCCCCTCTCTCTATCTCTATCTCTCCCTCTCTCTCTCCCCCTCTCCCCCTGTCTCAGCTGGAGGAGTCGGAGTTCACCTGTGCGGCAGCAGTGAAGGCTCGTAAGTCTATGGAGGTGGAGATTGAGGACCTGCATGTGCAGATGGACGACATCTCCAAAGCCAAACAGGCTGTGAGTACAGTACACCATTCCTTCCTACCTCTAACCTATTCCATACACCATGACCTCTAACCTATTCCATACACCATGACCTCTAACCTATTCCATACACCATGACCCCTAACCTATTCCATACACAATGACCTCCAACCTATTCCATACACCATGACCTCTAACCTATTCCATACATCATGACCTCCAACCTATTCCATACACCATGACCTCCAACCTATTCCATACACCATAACCTCTAACCTATTCCATACACCATGACCTCTAACCTAGGCCAGCACTTTTACTCGCCACCATGTATGTTCATCTGTGAAAGCATTTAGAGTGGCAGGTGTGCTCCTAAGGACAGCAAGTGTTGAATGACATTTATTCAGAGCGTGCAAGGTGTTGGGGGGGGGGTATTAGATACTCTTTGAAGAGGTAGGGTTTCAGATGTTTTCGGAAGATGGGCAGGGACTCTGCTGTCCTAGATTCAGGGGGAAGCTGGTTCCACCATTGGGGTGCCAGGACAGAGAAGAGTTTGGACTGGGCTGAGCAAGAGACCAGAGGTGGCAGAACGGAGTACTCGGGTTCGGGTGTAGGGTTTAAGCATAGCCTAAAGGGAGGGAGGGGCAGTTCCTCTTGCTGCTCCGTAGGCAAGTACCATGGTCGAGTAGTGGATGCTTTGACTGGAAGCTAGTGGTGTGCGGAGGTGCGGGGTGACATGAGAGAACTTGGGAAGGTTGAACACCAGACTGGCTGCAGCGTTCTGGATAAATTGCAGGGGTTAGATGGCACAAGCATGTAGCCCAGCCAACAGCGGGTTGCAGTAGTCCAGACGGGAGATGATAAGTGCCTGGATTAGGACCTGCGCCACTTCCTGTGTGAGGTAGGGTCATACTCTACGGATGTTGTAGAACATGAACCTGCAGGAGCGAGACACTGCTTTGAAGTTTGCAGAGAACGACAGGGTGTTGTCCAGGGTCACGCCAAGGTCCTTGGCACTCTGGGAGAGGGACACCGTAGAGTTGTGAACCGTGATGGAGAGGTCTTTGAGCGGGCAGGCATTCCCCGGGAGGAAGACCAGTTCCGTCTTGTCGAGGTTGAGCTTGAGGTGGTGGGCCGACATCCAAGCTGAGATATCTGCCAGGTACGCAGAGATGTGTGTCGCCACCTGGGTATCAGAAGGGGGAGGAGAAAAGTAGTTGAGTGTCATCCGCATAGCAATGATAGGAGAGACCATGTGAGGATATGACGGAGCCGAGTGACATTGGGCCCGATCCCGACTTAGGAATTTACGCCTTTCCTACATACTTCTCACACCTTCCTACACACCTTTTTCAACAAAGATGCAGGTGTGCTCCTAAGGACACTAGGATCTGGAGCTCTGCCAAAGAAGTCATCAATTAGATGGACAAGGCAGCTCTAAAGGACAAAGAAACACTAGTGTGGGCTCTAATGGGAGTCATGGCAACAGCCATCCCACCTCTCATCTATCTTTCCTCCCTTTCTTCTCTTTTCTCCATCTCTTCCCTCTCCCCATGTCTTTTCTCATCCCCCATTTACACCTCTCTCTCTCTCTCTCACTCACTCACTCACTCACTCACTCACTCACTCACTCTCACTCACTCACTCACTCACTCACTCTCTCTCTTTCCCTCCCCGTCCCCACCTCTCTCTTTCTGTGACATCCACCTCTCATTGGTGAGACTGCCATTATGATGGCATGTTTCCGGGAACATTTCTAATTTGAACAAGACATATCACCTTGAAATCCATTACAGTTTAATACAGCTGTCATTGGGTGAATAGTATCTCGGCAGCAAGATGGAAAGGTAATTGAGTTCACACAGCAGCAGGTCGGGAACAACAGATACTGGGAGAGTTGGATGGAGGAATGGATGGATATATGTTTTGCAGGTTGCAACACACACACACTGATTTCATCAGTCTAAATGTACATTTTAATGGTATGATTGTCTATGGTTTATAAAAAAATAAAAATACATCTGTCATTGAAGTACAGCAGGAACAAACAAGTCAATATTGGGGTTGATATTTACTTTACTCGCACATATTTTTTGGAAATGATGGCATGCATTTGGTCTAACAAAAATTGAATGGGTATCTCCTTATTAAAATAACAACCATGTCATTAATACCAGTATGAAATCTTGCAATTCCTTTCCAAGGAATTCTGTTGGTTCTGTTTTGGTGAAATTCATCAGATGTGGTCAATTATCTATTCCCCCAGTCTGTTTTTCCCTCCATGTGAATAAGATGGATGTCACTGTGCCAGCGTGCTTTACATGTCCTCTCATCTCTCAGCTATGTACTAATGGATTCATTAGCCTTTTCTGATATCCACATTATTCATCATTTATTAATACATCCCCTGACTGTCCCCAGCCCCTCTCCTCTCTCTGCTGCCCCTCTCTGCATTGTTGAAGTAATTATAGAAATGGGATTACGCCTCTGACGTTCCCACTGAAGTCAGTTAGGAGCACCCTGCTAGCATTAGTCGCTAATTGGCTAGCTTGATAATGACTGGGAAAAGACAGTATGTGATCCTGTGTTAACCCATGATCAGAGGAGTCTTTGTGGCAGGGGTAATATGCCTCCACTGTAAAATGCTACTATATATACTGTACTGCTGAGCATTCTTCTGGTTTATAACATATGGAGCATTTCACTACACCCACAATAACATCTGCTAAACACGTGTATGTGACCAATAAAATTTGATTTGATTTGAGTACATCGTGGATATATCCTGAAACAATATTATTGTAGGATCAGTTGGTTGGATCAATATCCGTTTCAGAATATTGAATGTACATTTACAGAAGTCAGCTTCCTATTTTACACATTCTATAAATCTCTCTCGCTCTGTGTCTCTCTCTCTGTCGCTCTCTGTGTCGCTCTTTGTGTCTCTCTCCCTGTCTCTCTCTGTCTCTCTCTCTCTCCTTTTCTCTCTGTGTGTGTCTCTCTCTCTCCCTGTCTCTCTCTCTCGTTCTCTTGCTCTCTCTCTGTGTGTGTCTTTCTCTCTCTCTGTTTCTCTCTCGCTCTCTGTGTCTCTCTCTCTCTCTCTCTCTCTCTCGCTCTCTGTCTCTCTCTCTCTCTCTCTCTCTGTGTCTCTTTCTCTCTGTGTGTCTCCCTCTCTCTCTCTCTGTGTCTCTTTCTCTCGTTCTCTTGCTCTCTCTCTGTGTCTCTCTCTCTCTCTCGCTCTGTCTCTCTCTCTGTGTGTCTCTCTTTCTCTCTCTCTCTTTCTCTCTCTCTCTCGCTCTCTTGCTCTCTCTGTGTCTCTCTCTCTCGCTCTGTCTCTCTGTGTGTCTCTCTCTCTCTCTCTGTCTCTCTCTCTCTCTCTCTCTCTCTCTCTCTCTCTCTCTCTCTCTCTCTCTCTCTCTCTCTCTCTCTCTCTCTCTCTCTCTCTCTCTCTCTCTCTCTCTCTCTCTCTCTCTCTCTCTCTCTCACAGCTGGAGGAGCAGTTGAGCAGGCTGCAGAGGGAGAAGAATGATCTGCAGTCTCGTATGGAGGAGGACCAGGAGGATATGAACGAGCTCATGAAGAAGCACAAGTCCGCTGTCGCCCAGGTAACACACACACACACAGTCACACACACACAATGCGAGGACATTATTTCAATGGTGTAAATAGTATTTGGCATCAGCTTAGTACTCTCCATTAGTGTTAATGTATCTATCTAGAACAGTTTGCTATCAAGTGGAGATGAAAAGTGAGCTCTGTCTGTCTGACACTGATGGAAATATGAGTGATCTGCTTCCACTAGCTCCAAATGAATGTATCCCGTCTAAAGTGAAACAGCTATTCCCCTGGGCTCGCTATGCGGAGCACTTCATCTAGTGGAAAAAAGCACTCATCTCTAATATTTGATTTCCACATGGGTCACATTGAAATGAGATGTATTGATGTCTCCCCTCCCTGCTCTTGCTTTTAAAAGATGTCCCTGTGAAATGGTTGGGATCAACATGTTTGTTTATGGTTGTTTATCAATCTGTTTTCTAACTGTGTAGACCAAATGGGGATGAATATATTATGTTGTACTGTGCTACTTAGAGTAAACATGATGCAATACACTGTAGAGATAAGTTGGTGTTAAAACGATCAGACAGACCAGTAGCTAACGTGTGTGTGTGTGTGTGTGTGTGTGTGTGTGTAGTCGACCCAGAACCTAGCCCAGATCTCTGACCTACAAGCCCAGCTGGAGGAGGCCCTCAAGGAGAAGCAGGATGTCCAGGAGAAGGTAGAGTTCACTGGGACACAGTTGTTTAGCAGGGAGGGTATAGGGGATAGACAGGCTGTCCTATCCTAATGCAGCACTTTGTCTGCAATTATAACAACATAATGGGACTCATTGAGCAGGACTAGCTAGTTGACAAAAGTAATCTGCCTCATGGAATTTAAAGTCCTCCACCCCTATCTCCTCTCTTTGCATGGTAATCCTTACAAATGATTGACATGGGATAATCGATGTGTCTTTTTTGAGAGATGTGTCTATCAGAATAACCTAAATTGTCAACTCTGTTTGGCAGTTGAAGATAGAGAATGTCTGTCTGACTGTTGTCTGTCACGGTGACCAGTCAGGCTGTGACGTTTGGCTTTAGCATACTTCAGTCCTAGTGATTTAATTGTAGAGCCGTGTAGTGTGGTCACAGTCTGTGTGGCTGTTCTTGTCAACATCAAATCAAGGTGACCCTGCAGGGGATCAAGCCTGTAATACCTTTCCCTCTCTCTTTCTGTTGCCCCATAATACCACCCAGACACGGGACATTTGTGTTGTAGCGTGACACTCTGGAGATAACCATCAGAGCCCCTGGTCTCGGAACAATTATCCCCGCTGTCGCTGAGAGCGAGGGGGAGGGGGGATCTATCATCATCAGGCTACGAGGGCCGTGTCCAAATCCCCCTTTCTCTCGCACTCTCTCTCGCCCCCTGCTCGCTCTCTCTCTCCCCCGCTCGCGCTCTCTCTCTCTCCCCCGCTCGCTCGCTCTCTCTCTTTCCCCCGCTCGCTCGCTCTCTCTCTTTCTCCCCCGCACGCTCTCTCTCTTTCTCCCCCGCACGCTCTCTCTTTCTCCCCCGCACGCTCTCTCTTTCTCCCCCGCACGCTCTCTCTCCCCACTCACTCTCTCTCTCTCTCCCCCGCTCGCTCTCTCTCCCCCGCTCGCACTCTCGCTCCCCCTCTCCCCCGCTATCGCTCGCTCGCGCTCTCTCTTCCACTCACTCTCCCTCGCTCTCTCTCTCTCTCTGATGCCTAGTCAGTCATTATGACAGGGAAGCTGTCATCTTATTGAACGTACACGGTGCTCCCAGGGGCTCCCTCATACAGGAGCAGTTTCTTTTACTTTACACATCGAATAGTTAAATAGTTTTAAAACGGTCAACTTTTCTTTCCTTGAAGGTTACTTTAGTTGGACTGGAGGGCATAAAGATAGATGTTAGTTTAGCTATATTGGTTTCAGATTAAACACACAGGCCTCGTCTGACCTCCAATGCACGTCCCAAAGTCAATATTCAGGAAATTATTCCTAGCAAATAGTTTCTCTCTGCTTTGAAACAGCGGAGCAACTTTTAGAAAGAATGAAAAGGAATTCAGTCTGGTGCACGTCTCTACGCTTTGAATAATAGATAGGCAGTGCCAATAACGAAGTCCGGTGTTTGAAGCCTATCCTGGTCTGAACTATGTTAAAACTGACGCGCTCAGGAGAGAGAGGCCGGGCTATTCCTAAAAAGGAAGGTTAATCTGGATCTGGACCCCCTGTAGAGATGTGAAAAGCACACAGTAGAGATGTGAAAAGCACCCAGTAGAGATGTGAAAGAGATGTGAAATATAGAGAGCAGGCCTCAGGCCTTGGTGTGAATATAGAGAGTAGCTCTCAGGCCTCAGGCCCTGGTATAAATATAGAGAGTAACCCTCAGGCCTCAGGCCCTGGTGTGAATATAGAGAGTAGCCCTCAGGCCTCAGGCCCTGGTGTTAATATAGAGAGTAACCCTCAGGCCTCAGGCCCTGGTGTGAATATAGAGAGTAACCCTCAGGCCTCAGGCCCTGGTGTGAATATAGAGAGTAACCCTCAGGCCTCAGGCCCTGGTGTGAATATAGAGAGTAACCCTCAGGCCTCAGGCCCTGGTGTGAATATAGAGAGTAACCCTCAGGCCTCAGGCCCTGGTGTGAATATAGAGAGTAGCCCTCAGGCCTCAGGCCCTGGTGTGAATATAGAGAGTAACCCTCAGGCCTCAGGCCCTGGTGTGAATATAGAGAGTAGCCCTCAGGCCCTGTTGTTAATATAGAGAGTAACCTTCAGGCCTCAGGCCCTGGTGTGAATATAGAGAGTAACCCTCAGGCCCTGGTGTGAATATAGAGAGTAGCCCTCAGGCCTCAGGCCTTGGTGTTAATATAGAGAGTAACCCTCAGGCCTCAGGCCCTGGTGTGAATATAGAGATTAGCCCTCAGGCCTCAGGCCCTGGTGTGAATATAGAGAGTAAATCTCAGGCCTCAGGCCCTGGTGTGAATATAGAGAGTAGCCCACAGGCCTCAGGCCCTGATGTGAATATAGAGAGTAACCCTCAGGCCCTGGTGTGAATATAGAGAGTAGCCCACAGGCCTCAGGCCCTGGTGTGAATATATAAGAGTAGCCCACATGCCTCAGGCCCTGGTGTGAATATAGAGAGTAACCCTCAGGCCTAAGGCCCTGGTGTGAATATAGAGAGTAGCCCTCAGGCCTAAGGCCCTGGTGTGAATATAGAGAGTAGCCCTCAGGCCTCAGGCCCTGGTGTGGATATAGAGAGTAGCCCTCAGGCCTAAGGCCCTGGTGTGGATATAGAGAGTAGCCCTCAGGCCTCAGGCCCTGGTGTGAATATAGAGAGTAGCCCTCAGGCCCTGGTGTGGATATAGAGAGTAACCCTCAGGCCTAAGGCCCTGGTGTGGATATAGAGAGTAGCCCTCAGGCCTAAGGCCCTGGTGTGGATATAGATCACCAGTTGTGTTGAGGTTGTGTTTCAGCAATGGTGGGCTGAACATTTGCACTATTACTGTAGGCTGTTGCGTTCATATATGATAACATAATATATATATACATACAGTATACTGTATATACATAATATACTGTATGGTGGCCGTTTGTTTCTGCTACAGTATGTTGTTCTTTCTAAAACCCTGCCTTGTGTGTGATGTTCCTACTCCTGTGTTTCACTCCCTCAGCTCTCGGCACTGCAGAGCCAGCTGGAGTTCCAGGAGACTTCTATGGTGGAGAAGTCTCTGGTCAGCAGGCAGGAGGCCAAGATCCGAGAGATGGAGACCAAGATGGAGTTTGAGAAGACGCAGGTCAAACGCTTGGAGGTGAGAGCAGTCAGCGGGGCTGAGGGGCATTCTAGAGGAGGAGCGTTGGTTGGCGCCTGGCGGCCTGCCCAGTGCGTGTGTGTGTGTGTGTGTGGAAGGTCAGGGCTGAAGAATTGCACAGGGGGTGAATGAGCTACTTTTTTGGGAGTAGCAAATGAAAACCATTTAGTCAGGACGATTTGTTATACCATGCACGTTTTGCCACCTCACAAACTGTTATTTAGATTTTTAGTGATGGATTCAGCCTCATAACCTCATTCTAACTCTGACTGTTAGCTTATCACAGTTAGAAAATGCCTTCTGCTCTGTTCATCCTCTGACTAGCTCATATTCTATTCACTCCACAATATCATTTGTTATTCTGTCAGTTTCAAATTACATTCTGATATTGCCTGCGACAAACGTTTAAGTGAAGGATAAAGGTTACTGTTCGCACACAGCCAGGGAAAAATAGAAATCCATTTTCTGCTCCTGCACAAATGCATCTTTGCTCATTTTGGCAACTTTTGGACTTGTAATTACCAGCAATATGCAGACAGCCAGAAACAGTGCTTTAACTCAAATCTTAAAATACATCCAGAGTTATAAGGGGTTTTAAGGTCGTGTTTAGCCATGTCTTGTTGCTACCCATGGCATTTGAAACCACTGTGAGTGGCTGGATATTTCTGGTAGACAGAGAACTACAGTGAGGGAAAAAAGTATTTGATCCCCTGCTGATTGTGAAAGTGAAAGTGTTGTGGTCAGATGAGACCAAAATCGAGCTCTTTGGCATCAACTCAACTCGCCGTGTTTGGAGGAGGAGGAATGCTGCCTATGACCCCAAGGACACCATCCCCACCGTCAAACATGGAGGTGGAAACATTATGCTTTGGGGGTGTTTTTCTGCTAAGGGGACAGGACAACTTCACCGCATCAAAGGGACGATGGATGGGGCCATGTACCGTCAAATCTTGGGTGAGAACCTCCTTCCCTCAGCCAGGGCATTGAAAATGGGTCGTGGATGGGTATTCCAGCATGACAATGACCCAAAACACACGGCCAAGGCAACAAAGGAGTGGCTCAAGAAGAAGCACATTAAAGTCCTGGAGTGGCCTAGCCAGTCTCCAGACCTTAATCCCATAGAAAATCTGTGGAGGGAGCTGAAGGTTCGAGTTGCCAAACGTCAGGCTCGAAACCTTAATGACTTGGAGAAGATCTGCAAAGAGGAGTGGGACAAAATCCCTCCTGAGATGTGTGCAAACCTGGTGGCCAACTACAAGAAACGTCTGACCTCTGTGATTGCCAACAAGGGTTTTGCCACCAAGTACTAAATCATGTTTTGCAGAGGGGTCAAATACTTATTTCCCTCATTTAAATGCAAAGAAATTTATAACATTTTTGACATGCGTTTTTCTGGATTTTTTTGTTGTTATTCTGTCTCTCACTGTTCAGATAAACCTACCATTAAAATTATAGACTGATCATGTCTTTGTCAGTGGGCAAACATACAAAATCAGCAGGGGATCAAATAATTTTTCCCCTCACTGTATATCTTATCAAAGCCAGGGGTGGAGGAGGCCAATCAATAAACAGCTGAGAGGGCAGAGAGCAGAACTCACCCACTAACAGTGTGAAACATAGACAAGGCTGGAGGCTAATGGTATACTTTAACAAAGTTGGCTGTTTAGCGTTGGTGTGGAGGCTGGATTCAGCCTTTTCATCACGTTGAAGAAGCTATAAGTGCTCATATGAAATGCTGGAGCATTCCTCTGTGGTGCAAATACAGTATGTAGCAGAACAATGTTTTGCAAGTAGGCTCTATTTAATCAGTAGTTTCCTGCCCTTATTTGGGGAAATATCTCAAGGCAAGTAAGTGTAGGTGATTCCTCAACTGAATCCCATTTTAGATATGGAGTGTCTCTCATAGCTGCATGCAGGATAAGGTCTCTGACCTGTGCCGGATATAGACTATGAGTGCAGTGGTTCTTCTAACACAGTCCCTGTCTGCTGGTGGTCATTCAGAGCCTGGTGGCTCGTCTGAAGGAGAACCTTGAGAAGCTAACAGAGGAGCGGGATCACCGCAGCACCAGCGAGACCCGGGAGAAGGAGCAGAACAAGCGGCTCCAGAGACAGATCAGAGATATCAAGGAGGAGATGGGAGAACTGGCCAAGAAGGAGGGAGAGGCCAGCCGCAAGAAACATGAGCTGGTAAGACCCAAAGTCACAAATGGGCCGAGGGGACTGGGACACTGTACAGACTGGCTTTTTACAGTGGGGCTCTTTGAAGATATGAAATAACGGCTGCAGTTCCCATCAACCTGGCTTTGTTCAGGAGTATTAGACATTCAGCAAAATGAGACCGACAAAGAGACTTCAGAAATGGTCAAATGTATGTGTAATGCTGTGACCTTAGCTTAGAGTGTCTCACTCGTTCAACAGGAAATGGATATTGAAAGCTTGGAGGCAGCCAATCAGAGCCTGCAGGCGGACCTTAAACTAGCCTTCAAGAGGATTGGTGACCTCCAGGCCGCCATCGAGGA
Organism: Coregonus clupeaformis; assembly: GCF_020615455.1. NCBI lineage: Eukaryota > Metazoa > Chordata > Actinopteri > Salmoniformes > Salmonidae > Coregonus > Coregonus clupeaformis. The sequence goes on along the minus strand of NC_059197.1, from coordinate 15,611,600 downwards.
CGAGATGGAGAGTGACGACAACGAGGACCTCATCAACAGGTATAGCTGTCTATTTAGTGCCCGAACATATAAATTCACTTAATAGAATTGATTAATTTACCTCATGTCCTCTCATGACAGCAAGTATAGGCTAGTCAGCACACACTCAGCATAGAGAGCAGCTACTGTTACACAGTTAAACTGTAGATAAACTCAGCATCAGAGGTGGTAGGAAGAGAGAGAGAGAGATGGAGAGAGAGAGTGACTCAGTCAGGATGAATGTTCCATTGAAAGAGGCCTTGGATAAAGCAATCAGAGAGAACTCTCCCCCGACTCCGTCATTTCTTATTCACACACTCTGAAAGATTTATGCCCTGAAAACTGCTGGGCTTAATTTTCAGGCCTTAAAAAAGAAAAGAAAAACTATGTTTCCTTTATTCGATGAGATAGGCAGCTAGCTAAAGCTATGTCAGTGAAATAGAGTTCTGTCTCCTCCCGTTCCTTATTTATGTACTCGCTCTCTGCTCCTGCTGAGCCTTGTTTGTTTATTTGTTTGTTTATGAGTGCAGTCCCGGGGAGAAGGCCTTTCTTTCCTCTCCCCCTCTCTGCCTCTCAGCAGTAAATAGCTCTGTGAGTCAGGTTTGAGTATACTGTGGACTCTTTCTTCTCCACACGGTAACAGGATGGGGATCAGGAGGATGTGGTGTGCTGAGTCTGTAACCCAGCCATATGCAGTGGTTAAATATCTCCCACTGGGAGGAAATATCTTTAATAGAACCACAGGGTCATATCATAGAATTAGGAATTAGAATAATAGTAATTGAATAGGATCTCTATGGTCATCATCATCATCATCATCATCATCACCACCACATCAGCCATGATATCCACAATGATTTAGGATTTAGATCCTTCAAGCATTAGCCTATTCATCATGTTCTTTTGGTTTACTTGGACTGTACCTACCTACTTCCGGTCTCACTTTTCTTTTCTGTTTGTTTTGTGTTTGTATTCTTTGTTTCTTTGTGTCTCTGTCTGTCATCCTTCATCATGACCAGTTTACAAGACATGGTGACAAAGTATCAGAAAAGAAGGAACAAAACGTGAGGAACTGGAGCTTGTGTTGTTTGACATTGTTTTAAATGCTCTTTTGGAATAGTCTGTTGCCCTTCACTGGAAAATATGCAATATCAAGCAGCAAATCTATTGTCAATGGTCAAGCCATCTCATATAAGTTCAAGTTTATGACTTATGGCGTAGTCCATATGTCACTTCATAAGGACTTAACTATGGGATACCATTCAACGAACAAGCTCAGTGATACTGCATCATTATTCCAGGGCTCAGCTATTCCCCCATAGCCTAATTTGCTACACTCTTCACTGCATGACGCCACATGCTGAACTGCATGAATGCCATTAACAACATGCTTTTCTAAACCAAGCCTGAAACAACCCCTTCCCCAGAGTGTCCGTGTGGTTATTCATCCAGTAACACCTTCAACTGAGGGTAACAGATGTAACATATAATATCTAACTGGTGTAGTAAGCATCCATCGCTGGGTAAGTGTCATGTGGTGTCCACTAGGGCTGGGTTCTTGGACCCCTACCTTTCCAGTGAGAACCATACTCCCTTTCTCCCCATGTGTTTGCTGTCCCAGCGTGTCCTCCGGGAGTTCTGTTGGACACCGCTGTGCCTTGTTTGAACAGCGTTCTTTGCCCAGCGGCCGCCCGCCCGCTCTCAGGGCCTACTGAATATTTCAGAGCCTTGCTCTGGGGTGGATGTGAGATGTGACTGTCTGCCTCTGACGAAGGAAAGACGAGGGGTGTGTTCCTCATCAATCTTTTACACTCACTATATAATGCAGAACCCTCAAATGTCTTACAAAAAGCTCTCTGCTCGTCTGGCAAGTGGCTCACACGCAGTGTTAACCTCTGGGTCTGGGCCATTCCAGTCTCATGGCCATGTTCCCTTACAGCAGTCATTGTCGTTTCTGCTGTTAAACCCTTGTTAAGCAGTATTGTAAAGTGCTGCTTTTTGTTAAAGCAGAATGGGTTCTGAATGTTAAAGGTAGACTCAATGATATGACGTAGATGCAGAAAGTAAACAGCATAGTGGGTCACTTTCCACAACAACTAAGAGCATTGAAGCGTGAGGCTAAACTTCTCAGCTGTTTTGGTCCCGTGGATGCCACACTGTGAACAGCATGAAGCGAACCTGTGCACATACACAGCTACTGTATGTGACTGTCTGAGAACGAAGTCTTGCATCTCGCTCATTTCAATATCTGTGGTGCTGCTCGTGGCAACATCATTTCGCTGAGTCTACCTTTAATGATGGGCTTGTACAACACTGGTGCATTACAGTAGAGAATACGGTGTTAGGAAGTTCATGTTTTTTAGGCAGTAATTGGATGGGAGACCCCAACTGTTCTTTCCAGGGTTTTTATTGAATCCTAATAACCATGTCCTTTGTTTTTCAGTACTAGGCAGTAATAGTAATATGGCAATAATAGCTACTGATTTGATAACAATGTTTTGTTGGATGGGCATGTACACAATACATAGGAATAATTGGAGACTATTGATTGACTATTGACTGGCAGACAGTTGAAAAACTAAAAAAGAAAGTTGCAGGCCTAGAATTACATGCAGGTACGCTTTCGGAATATTGCCGCAAACAAAAGAGTCCCAAGAGGATTGCGCATTCAAAAGACACCTGCTATCTTTACAGAGAACAAGGACTTTAACAACCGATGGTGCGCCATCCTAAACAAATGTTCTCTTGATTTAATGATATTACTCATCGACACTACAAACAAGGAAATCATAACCACCAAGGCCGAATTGGATACTATAATCACCTCCGTCAAGGACATACCCTCCGCTGGAGAGTTCGACTCCAGACACAACACAATAAAAGGACCTTAAAGCAGCCAAGTTCCACAAATACCAAAGGGATATTGAGGATTACGAGAACAACGCAGTCTACTACTGGCTGAACCCCAACCGTCGCCCCAATACCCAATACAATCTTAGGACTTACAAGAAGAAGGTCACGGTTCGTGGCTCCTCTACTGATTACACATGCTCAAGTGAATAGGAAACACCAGTGGCTACTGCACATGGCCCCTCCCCCTCAGGCTCACACTCACACTTTTTTAGGGGGACGCCATGGATCTATACAGAAAAGCGTCTGGAGACCTTACCGGCAACAGGACAACATGCTCCCAGTGGTGAATCTATCAAGTAAGAGTCTTACTGCACCTCAGGTCTCTGTATTGTCTAAAGGATTATCTTTTGTGCCCACTAGCACATATGCCTTCAATATGCAGGTGGATCTCTACAAATTCATACGCACATTGCAACTGAAACGGTTTTTTTAGAGATTGCAACCCCTCTTTACACACATATGTTCAGACCTCCATCTATGTTCGTCCCACCTGGGCCAATTGACCCAGCTGTGGATACGTACTACAGACTGGTGCGTAAATACATAGTCAAACTAGAGACCTCTATTCCCTATGTCAGGAACAACTTTACCCACTCTGAGAAACAATCCCTTAATGATCCAGAATGATACCTCTATAGTTACAGTGCATTCGGAAAGTATTCAGACCGCTTGACCTTTCCACATTTTGTTACATTACAGCCTTATTCTAAAATTGATTAAATAAAAATAAAATCCTCATAAATCTACACCCAATACCACATAATGACAAATCAAAAACAGGTTTTTAGACATTGCAAATGTATTAAAAATAAAAAACAGATACCTTATTTACATAAGTATTCAGACCCTTTGCCATGAGACTCGAAATTGAGCTCGGGTGCATCCTGTTTCCATTGATCATCCTTGAGATGTTTCTACAACTTGATTGGAGTCCAACTGTAGTAAATTCAATTTATTGGACATGATTTGGAAAGGCACACACCTGTCTATATAAGGTCCCACAGTTGACAGTGCATGTCAGAGCAAACACCAAGCCATGAGGTCGAAGGAATTGTCCGTAGAGCTCCGAGACAGGATTGTGTCAAGGCACAGATCTGGGGAAGGGTACCAAAACATTTCTGCAACATTGAAGGTCCCCAAGAACACAGTGGCCTTCATCATTCTTAAATGAAAGAAGTTTAGAACCACCAAGACTCTTCCTAGAGCTGGCCGCCCAGCCAAACTGAGCAATCGGGGGAGAAGGGCCTTGGTCAGGGAGGTGACCAAGAACTTGATTTTCACTCTGAAAGAGCTCCAGAGTTCCTCTGTGGAGATGGGAGAACCTTCCAGAAGGACAACCATCTCTGCAGCACTCCACCAATCAGACCTTTATGGTAGAGTGGCCAGACGGAAGCCACTCCTCAGTAAAAGGCATAGCCCGCTCAGAGTTTGCCAAAAGGCACCTAAATGACTCTCAGACCATGAGAAACAAGATCTCTGGTCTAATGAAACCAAGATTGAACTCTTTGGCCTGAATGCCAAGCGTCACGTCTAGAGGAAACATGGCACCATCCCTACGGTGAAGCATGGTGTGGGGATGTTTTTCAACGGCAGGGACTGGGAGACTAGTCAGGATCGAGGGAAAGATGAACAGAGCAAAGTACAGAGAAGATCCTTGGTGAAAACCTGCTTCAGAGCGCTCAGGACCTCAGACTGGGGCAAAGGTTAACCTTCCAACAGGACAAAGACCCTAAGCACACAGCAAAGACAACGCAGGAGTGGCTTCGGGACAAGTCTCTGAATGTCCTTGAGTGGCCCAGCCAGAGCCTGGACTTGAACCCGATCGAACATCTCTGGAGAGACCTGAAAATAGCGGTGCAGCGAAGATCCCCATCCAACCTGACAGAGCTTGAGAGGATCTGCAGAGAAGAATGGGAGAAACTCCCCAAATACAGGTGTGCCAAGCTTGTAGCGTCATATCCAAGAAGACTCGATGCTTTAATCGCTGCCAAAGGTGCTTCAACAACCAGGTACTGAGTAAAGGGTCTGAATACTTATGTAAATATAATATTTCCTTTTTTATTTGCAATACATTTGCAAAAATGTCTAAAAACCTGTTTTTGCGTTGTCATTATGGGGTATTGTGTGTAGATTGATGAGGGGAAAAAACAATTTTAGAATAAGGCTGTAACGTAACAAAATGTGGAAGAAGTCAAGGGGTCTGAATACTTTCTGAATGCACTGTATGCCCTCCCAGGCCCACCCATGGCTGCGCCCCTGCCCAGTCAAGTGAAATCCATAGATTAGGGCCTAATTTATTTATTTCAATTGACTGATTTCCTTCTATGAACTGTAACTCAGTGAAATCTCTGAAATTGTTGCATGTTGCATTTATATTTTTGTTCAGTATAAATGATGGATGAAAGAAAGTCATAGAGGTTTCTTTGAAAACGTGTAATTTCTCTCTCGCTTAAAAAAAACAACAACCTGCGTCACAATCTCCCCTTTTAATCTGGTATTGGAGATCACAGACATTCTCCTAGCATATGTGTCTCAATAGGTTTTGAACAGATGTGTATGCCTGGCTGTGTTTAACCCCCATAGGGAGCTGCTGTCTAGGCTGAGCTGCCTAATAAAAGCCCAAATGTTCTGAGCATCAACACAGACGCTTGTAAGACCCAGGGACACCAAGGAGGAGCAGTGCAGAGGGAGCAGAAGAGGATCCATAGGAGCTAATGATGAATGTAATAGTGTGTAACAGAGATGTACAACCAATGGAGGAAGATTGTCACAGACAATTAATGTCTCCCTCCACATTCTGTGTTTGTTTGCCTCCCCTGGGCTCTCGGCACAGCTTAATTTATGGTATGGTGGTCAAGGAAATAAATCGTGTGTGACACCATGTGTGAAACGCTCGATTACAAAGGGCCCGTCGTCCCGTCGGTTTTGTTTTGGGCCCAGCCCCGGCCCAGGGGAGGGAAAGCCTCTGTGATCTGAATGCATCACCTCCATTTACCCACTGGCTCCTCCTTGGACAAAATGCACAAGGGGAAAGAGATGCACATACTTCAAGTAGAGGACAGGTCTCCCTCACCCTCCAAAAATATTTTAATCTCAACAGGATTGTACCTGTATAAATGAATAAAAAATGAGTGCTTAAGAAAATTCGCTCCTTGAAGGAATGTATTTTGGACTATTTTAAACGGAGGGTTTCGACATTGATTTTGCATAATAACAGCTACTGTAATTTTGCCCCGGGGAACGCAAGCGATGTCATCAGTGTCAAGATAAAAAAATACCAGCCTTCCCCAAAAAAGATTGTTCAAAAACAATTTAGGTTTTCCTTATTTTCTTTCTTCAAAGCAACATCAGTGCTCTTAGTATTCCTGGGGCAGCGATAGTTCTTCAAAGCAGTATGTTGCCAGATAAGTGAACGGATAAAAGACTAATCTTAAGAGGCTGGGGAGGTGTCGACTCGCAAAGCCCAACAAAGACCCCAATTTGTATTTATTTTTTATCTCTGAGGAGAGATGAGTAAACAGCCGTGGAATTGTCTGCTCTGGTTAGCTAACGTTAGCTCCTTTTTCTCTGCTCTGGTTAGCTAACGTTAGCTCCTTTTTCTCTGCTCTGGTTAGCTAACGTTAGCTCCTTTTTCTCTGCTCTGGTTAGCTAACGTTAGCTCCTTTTTCTCTGCTCTGGTTAGCTAACGTTAGCTCCTTTTTCTCTGCTCTGGTTAGCTAACGTTAGCTCCTTTTTCTCTGCTCTGGTTAGCTAACGTTAGCTCCTTTTTCTCTTTGTTTATCCCTTATTGACAAGGCCTCTGTGCCAAAGCCAGCCGCTCACTCTGTCACAATAACAATTCTCACTGACGGTCCCCACATTGTCTAATAGGCCAGGCATGGCCTGCAAAGTGAATTACAGCTTCCCTCCTAGAGAAATGCTTTTATCTCGACTCCCGACCTTCGCCTTCTCTTTCCCTTCTAAACACTGCCATCTTAGTGCCTAGTATTTGAAGTTATTGTACAGTTTAAAACAGAGCGGGCTAATTATGACCAAACCCATAATTAAATAGTTTCTTCTGCGATCAGGGGAGGCTTTTGTATCTCTGCCTCTTAACGATTTTAATTGTAGCTACTGTATGTGCTGGTGGGTCTTGTGCTGTGGATTAAGTGCTGAAAAATATATTTTCTCTCTCTACTCCACAGCAAGATAACACGTTTTTTAAAAGCATATGTGGAGATTTTGAACCACCCCCCAATCGATGTCTCAGTTTTATTATTAAGCTGTAACAGCTTAATTTCGCAGCACCACATGAGCATTGGGCTCTGACAGCACTTAATGAGTGTCATGTTCTTTTCAACTGTGTCAAATTTCTGACAACCCTCCATTTCTCCTCACGCTTCGCAGTAGGCTGTCGATGCCGTAATGATAATTTAGAGAAAAAACAGCTCAGCACCCAAGCTGTGCACGAAATCATTTTGTCAAGAGCTCAACCGCAATTTTTGGGGGCTGTGGAGGGAATAGATAAGTGAGAGAGAGGAAAGTGAAAATCCCTCCATTTTGTGCTTTACTCTCTTCACTTTCCACTTTATCCCATTCCTGGTCTCTCTCCTTGTGCTCCGCCTTAACTGGAGTGGCTTTGGATCAGAGTGATTGGAATTGAGCCCTCTTTGTGCCCCATTGCCAGCTAACCACAGGGCCACAGTGATAACACCCCTAACAGTGACAACAAGTGCGGCTGTGTGTGTGTTTCCTAGGGCTCCTGTGATCTAGTGCATGTGGTTTTCTGTTGTCTTCGCTCCAAAATAAAATATGTGTTCCTCCTCGGTTGCCTCACTAACACTTCCAATACTACAGAATCGTTCTCTCCCCCTCTCCTTCTCTCCCCCTCTGCCTGTCTTTCCATCCATCATTCTCTCCTCAACTTCACCCCTCCCTCCATCTCCTCTCCATCTTCCTCTTTATACATTTTCTCCATCACTCTCTTTCAGCTCTTCCCCACCTACTCCTCTCTTCTCCCACCCTCTTCTCCCACTGACGTTGTGTTTTATCCCTCCCCGCCACACAGTGAGGGAGACTCATCTGACTCGGAGGTGGAAGACCGTGTGGACGGGGTCAAGTCCTGGCTGTCCAAAAACAAGGGCTCGACCAAGAACCTCTCAGATGACGGCAGCCTCAAGAGCTCCAGGTCAGTATGGCACCACTTCCTCCATCCCCCTGGGTCCTATCTTCACCACTGCTAAACACACACGCACATTACCCCTGATTACAAAGCAGCCCAAACTGGTTTTAGTATCCAGTCCCCCCCATCAGGATTTTACGTGGTCCAGCCTAGCACCTAGCTCCCAATGCAGATAAAACAATTGGAAGGGAACACTTGGCTAGACATAGGGGGGGTGTTATTATTATTATTATAACTTTGAAAAACTTTTTAGAGTTTTTACATTTCTCTTAACTGTGTGTCCCCACGGACACCCTCCCTTCCTTCAGGAGAGCTCAGTTCCTTGATCTCAGTTCTGTGTGTTGGTTAAGACGCAAACACACACGGGAAGTGTGTGTCCAGCTCTCTATCACTCAACATATTTAACCACAATGAGATGCTTGACTAGAGTTCTGTGTAACATTTACACACATCAAATTCAAATGAATACCCCCATACTAAACTAGTTCAATACAGATACTTTGATTTTGCATAAAGGAACCGATTAGAACAAGACAACACATTTTGTTTGAGGGTATTTCTCGAGTCAGTACGTCTTAAATTTGTATCTTGCATATCTGTTTTGTTTCTGTGTTGAAGTTGTGAATCCAAAAGGCATTCTCTACCCCACATTCATTTGAATCATTGTTCTATCAACCTGTCTTTACTTTCTTCCTACTGAATTCAATCTATTGCTCATCTTATTCCTGTTTTAAGTATCATTCATCTCTCCTTTTTAAGTTTGTAATTCATCTATCATTCTTTCTCTCTCTCTTCCTCCTCCTCCACTTCCTCCATCTACTTCAACGTTTCTCTGTCCTGCCACTCCTCTCTCTAGTTTTGCTGTAAACGTAGACGCAAAGGAAGGGAAAGAGTGGAAAGAGGGTAAGGAATGGAAAGAGTTGAACAAAGAGGGCAAAGAGAAAGAGGTAGATCAGAGCAGGCCGGTGTCTGTGATGAGTTCCCTGAGCTACAGGAAGCGCTCCAACATCAATGACTCCATCGGAGGTAAAGGGGACGACAGCTCCCTCTTCAGTTCCCTCAAGAAGGATCAGGACTCCCAGGAGTCTTTCACCTCCTTCCGTAAGGCCAAGCCCAAAGGCTCCTCACCCCAGGATGACTCCTACTCAGTCAGCTCCAGCTCCTGGAGGAAGTCCCAGACTGGGGACGATGATGACCGTGGCTCGGTTATCTCCCAGGCCTACACTGAAGCCACCAGCAGGGCTAGGAAGGGCATGGACAGCCGCTGGGGAGACTTCGACAAAGAGTCCAACGTGTCCTCGATGGCCCCCAGCTGGGCCTCTGTTGCCACCACGCGTTGTTGCCTGAGCCTAGAGGACGACACCAAGTCGACCATCAGCCTGGGTATGTCCAGTCCCCTGAGCCACCGCCGCAGCACCTCCGCACACCGTATGGACGAGTCATATGGAAGAAGCGGTCGCAGCCCCTCTCTCGGTCGCCGTTCTGGGGGCAGGAGCCCTGGCAGCGTGAGCCGTGCTGACTCACGCATATCTGACTTCCGTCGCTGCCGCCTCAGCGAGTTTGATGACATGGAGGACGGTCACAGCGTGGCCTTCACCGAGCGCTCCTCAGCCTACAGCCCCCACTCCTCCACGGGACGCAGCCTGTCCATGCCCCCGCCACGCGCCCGCTCCTCCTACAGAGATGATGACGAGCTCCCTGACACCTCGGATGTCAAGCCGGCCACCGTCAGCCACCGCAACTACCTGGACCCCGACCTAGAGAAGGCCATCAACGAGGTGCTCAACTTCAAACCCATAGAGTTCAAACGCACCAGCCTGGAAGACTCGGAGGCCGAGGCAGGGAAGAAAGAGGAGGACACAGAGGACGACAGGAAGAGTGTGCTTAGCGTCAGGGGGAGAGGTGACCGGGAGGCAGACAGCAGGCGTAGCACCAGCAGTCTGAGACGCTCAGCGTCGGCCATGGATTGTAGGAGGTCCTCCAGCAGCATGAGCAGCCGCAGTCGCAGCCACAGCCGCAGCGCAAAGAAGAGCAAAGGCAAGAAGAAGAAGAGGAGCCACAGCTCCGAGTCAGACCGCTCCGATGATGACCGCCGCAGCAAGAAGGGCAGCTCCAAGAAGAAGGGCAAGAAGTCCAAAAAGGAGTCCTCTTCTTCTTCATCCTCGGATTCAGAGTCTGACTCAGAGTCTGGCTCCAGCTCTGGTGCTTCTACCATCTCCTACAAAAGCACCAACAGCGTGAAGAGAGCCCCTGGCCTAGAGGGGGAGAGGGAGGCTGGGACGCCTGCTGAGGCGTCCCAGCCTCCTAACAAGAAGGAGGAGAAGAATAGGAAGAAGAAAGTGGACAACGTGATGATGAAGTATCTGTACAGACCGGACAGTGACTGAGGCTGGCAGTAGGTGCTGCCTGTTGCCTGGTGTGGAGTTTAGGAGTGTGTTCACTGCATGGTGTGATGGTGCTAACCACAGAGAGAGGTTACTCAGTCAATCCTATCCTGCTGAGTCAATGGACCCCCCCCCCCCTCCTTTATAATATAACCTAAATATCCAGTCACCTTTTGAAAGCCTAATCCCACGTCAGTTGTGTTATGAATGATGCATCACTTTGACTTACTTGACCTATTCCTGTTAGGGCTTCAACAGTGCATCACCATTACTGTAGAGATGTACAATTTCACTTGGCTTGTTTTGTATTTACACTCTCAATCCCTAAATACTAATTGAGGTCCTTAATTCACAGAGCTCATCAGAAAGCAATTTGAATTGACATCTCTTCAATGGCAATCATTGTGACATTGAGAGAGAGAGAGAGAGAGAGAGGAGGAGAGAGAGAGAGAGAGAGAGAGAGAGAGAGAGAGAGAGAGAGAGAGAGAGAGAGAGAGAGAGAGAGAGAGAGAGAGAGAGAGAGAGAGAGAGAGAGAGAGGAGAGAGAGAGAGAGAGAGAGAGAGAGAGAGAGAGAGAGAGAGAGAGAGAGAGAGAGAGAGAGAGAGAGAGAGAGAGAGAGAGAGAGAGAGAGAGAGAGAGAGAGAGAGAGAGAGAGAGAGAGAGAGAGAGAGAGAGAGAGAGAGAGAGAGAGAGAGAGAGAGAGAGAGAGAGAGAGAGAGAGAGAGAGAGAGAGAGAGAGAGAGAGAGAGAGAGAGAGAGAGAGAGAGAGAGAGAGAGAGAGAGAGAGAGAGGTGTTGTGGATGCATTACAATGCCGATTAGCTTAGCAGCAGGGGGGTTAGATCCGAGGAAAAGACAAGCTCACGTGGGTGTAGCCATAGTGCTGCTCGCTAGTTCTCCTCCCAAACGGCAGCGTCATTTATGGCCCCGGAAATAAGAAAACACCAGGAGTCGTCAATTAGGACGGCCACCATAGATTTTCCCTTCCTGCCCCCTTAACTCTGGCCGTAATTAGACCCACTGCATCGATTTACACAAGCAGCAAGTTCTTTTAAGATGCACGATTGACAGTAATTAACACTAGGTTTGCATAATTTAAGCGGGCTTGAACGTTAAATCACGTTCAAACATGCAGTAGCGGTAGGCTGCAGGTAGAATATCTAATGACAGAGAGAGGGTACTTCAGCGTATGCTCTACTGACGATTCATAAGGAAGATTTTATCTTTAGATTAGAAGTCATTAGAGTGAATAAAAGGTTCACTGGTGTTTTGTTTAAACAGAATGGTATTTCATTGTCCCACACTTGTGAAGTGAAGCCAGGCAGTGCAGTGCAGTGTAGGTGTGCCATTCTTCTGTTTTTGGAGAGGAAGCCACAGCGCAGAGCAAATTCATTCAACCACAAACCAGAACCATAATGTCTAAAAATTGTATACAAATTGACCTACTTTTGTTTTATGACTAGAGGTACTGTAGTATGCATCCATGCATGTGTTTGTGTACATTTAGTTGGTTGAAGCACAATATGTCTTAACATTACATAAAGGATAAGAAAATTGGATCAATGTTTGGTAATGATCGTGCCCCAATGTGTCCCAACTATCCTCAGGAGTTGTCTTTGATTCTTTCTTTCTCTCTCCCTCCAGTCCTCCTAGCCGAAGACGGTTCTGCTTTGACAAATCTGACGAAGAGGAAGAGGAAGAAGAAAAAGCAGAAGGGGGTGTGTCCCGAGGGTCCTACCGCTCCAGATACACACGCGGCAGCTATCTGAACAACAGTGACAGCGAAGACAAGCCCTCTGAGACAACATAGTTAACACACACACACCAGCCAACACACCCTGCATGTTGAGAGGGCCCACTGTGTTGCTATCAAACACAACCGCTCTACTGTTCTTCTAACCCTGCAACATGGCAATGATACTATGACTATCATTATTATTCTACTATTACAAAGCAGCTTGCATTGCTAAGGTCTACAAAAGGTGCCATAGTATGTCAGTGTACAGTACACAACACTAATGGTTTCTCTCACTCCACTCCACTGTGCCAACCCACTCTAAGTGTATTTCACCAGTCACATGTGACTGTGTGTCTCCATCTTGGATCTGGCCCCTCCAGTTGAACAGCACCTCCTTTAATAATGACTTGTCTTTTTTGTCTCTGCTGGCTGCATGAGGACAGCTGCTGCTGGGCTGGAGCCATCGTCTCCTTCTTCCTAGATTTTATCATCATCATGGTTGTAACTGAGCCAAAGAACTGTAGCTATGTTCCCTGGTGTTTTATCACTGCATCGGGACAAGAAAGAAAAATATATTTAAAAAAGAGGGAGGAAATAAGTACCAAAAAAGCTTTGTTGCGACTGTGTTATTGCTTATTTGCGCTGAGTCCTGGTAAAAAGCCCAGAGTTTCTTTTTGGGAGAAGTGCCATTGATATAAGTAGGGTCCTCTACAGCTGGCACCTTCACAGCTGTGTTTGGATTCTGGCTGCAGCACCGCGCTGCGCCACACACCGAACGAAGACGCTTTAATCTGCTTGTTTTAGCGGGAGAATAATGTTTCCTAACAGAGGAAGAAAACAGAAGAGAGCTGCAGCACCATACAGCTTTTGATGAAAGTTTAGGAATTTCTCTTATTGTTTTTGTTTTGATGTTTGAAATACAATTATAATTTGTTTTCGAGAGTGCTGCCATCAAGAAAATGAATTTCCAGGAGGTTTGAGCGTTGTGTACCCTATGAAATGCCTTGTCTCATTTTATTTCAACTAGAATTGAACTAAGTACTTTGCAGAAATGCTTTTGGGGTGAGTCTTCTTGTTTTATTTCTCTGTCATCGTGGTTGTTCTCATGCTTTTCACTCATTTTGTCTCTCCATTTGATGTGCTTTGCTTTCCAAAGGGAATGATATTCAACACCCTGCTTTATGGTGGTTTCTTTTTCTGACTGACCATACTGGATTACACATGGTGAGGATTGGGTGTTCTCAATCAGCATGTTAAATCCACCCACTCTGTAAACTGGATATAATGCATTCAAATCCTTTCAGTGTCTCTGAAGCCTATTTGTCATGTAGGATTCATCAGTATTCTGTCTTGAACCAATGCTACCCTTTATAACAGTGCAGCAGTTTAACCAGGAAGATATTAAAGACCAATGCTTTTACGGTTTATTTTACGGTTGCTTGGTGTTACATTGAACCCTTCAGCTGTCTCTTTAGTATTTATGATTTAGCATTAATGAATTGAGCAGACCTGCCAAAATGTGTATTATCCATCTGTCCATGGCAAGTGGGGCTGAAAGGATTTTGTTGATACTCTGCGTGAAGGGAGAAGTTTGGTGTGATTGTATTACACATGATTTTTAAAGACACACGTCTATCACATCACCTTGTTCTCTATGCCAGGGTTTCCCAAACTCGGTCCTGCCCCCCCGCTGGGTGCACGTTTTGGTTTTTGCCCTAGCACTACACAGCAGATTAAAATAATAAAGCTTGATGATGAGTTGGTTATTTGAATCAGCTGTGTAGTGCTAGGGCAAAAACCAAAACCAGGACCGAGTTTGGGAAACCCTGCTCCATGCAGTCAACATGAGTTTTAAAATGAATTTTAAACTGTTTTATGTCGTTTTATGATACTCTTAAACCTGAGTCATCATAAAACCACCAGGCAAAACAAAGAAATGAGTGAACATAACATTGCTGACTGTACACATTAATGTTTATATATATATATATATATATATATATATATATATAAATATATGTATTGATTCATACTAGCTTTCAAAATAGTTCATGTTTATTTTCGTTATTGAACAAAATGACCACTTGTTATAAGTAATAATTTTGCATTACAGTTTAATATATTGTAAATAAATGATGACTCCAGACCGTAATTTTCCTCTCTCTGTGGGTTTTAGTTTGATATGTTCTGCATTGGTGTTTCAGCCTCCAAGCTCCTGTCTCTCTTTTCAGACTTAAATGTGCACATTAGAAAATAGTATCACACTTAACATTTCTTGAGGGCATACTGTGGAAAAAAAGAAATGAAAGGAAAATACAAATAAATTCTGTTTTCCAATACATCCACTTTGATGTTTTCTGCAGCTTTGAGAAATGTCAACAGAATCACTGACGCTGACTCTGAGGCCTTTCAAAACAGGAACACGAGTTCATATTGACTATGGCCTTTATCTTCTTTTCAAATAAATCTGTACCCTCTCGTGTACGTTTTCATGGCAAATGGTTTTCCGTCTGAGAAGAAATGGAGTGATTCTCTATACAGCAAAGGGGAGCCACGCCCACATTGCCAAGGTGGCCTTTTAATCGAGCACCTTCCAAATAATCTATACTCGTTCTCTACAACAGGGCTACTGCACTCTAGTTCATAAAGTAGCCCCTCAATCAGTGGCTAGTTTACTGTGCTTGAAAAGTGGTCGCACAACATCCTTCAGAGCACTAAATGTGATATAACTCTAGTAAAACATATTGTAGTTTTCATTCACACACTGAATTGTCTTTGAAGTGCTAAAATACACCGCACACAAAACATAACTCCATGGACCTACGTAGGGGAACACTATAACTTGATTTAAAAAATGGGCCTTATTCTGTCATAGCACTGTCATATAATTGTCTGGTCTTTGAGAATAGCTGAAGAGATAAAAATTGGATTTACATTTGAGGAGGAGTAAGATCTAATCTGTCTATTCAAACTCATATTTTGATTTGGGCGTAGATTGCGCCATGCATTTTACCCCTCATTTACCTCTGTGGATCCTCTCCTGCTGTGACCAGAAATAGAGCCATTAGAGGTTCTGTTCCAGGAAAGATACGAGGAAAAAACGACAAGATGTAGGCATTTCTATTTCATGTTTTTTTATGAAGAGTTGAAAGACTGTGGGGGACAGGTCTGCTTTGTTTTTGTATAAAAGGTATAGGGCACTTAGGGCACAAACCCACACATTATTGCCTCCCAGCCAAGCTAATGAGTAATTATCTAACGACAAGAGGATGACATCTCTGATTATTGGTGTTGTGCCATGTTATAGGCCTTTGGTCAGTCATAACATTACTAAATACTCTTTAGCCTACATAAAATCACAAAATATTTTCCATCAATATGCCCATGGCATCTTAGCAGTGATTTATTTGACACATGATGTGTATTAATAGGTTGTTAACGTCAAGTAAAATGCCACTGGATGGCAGGTGCTAAACGGATGTTCGTATCTGGTTCACACATGATTTAGAATATTAGAAGCTGTAATTGGAACTGTGAAATGCTGGTGTTCATTTAAAATATAAAAAGCTTTCATCTATGAATGACTTATGCTTATTATTCTTCATGAAATAAACAGTATACATTTCTCACATTAAACTTTTCCTGTGAAAGTGTGTTTGGAATTAAGACTTAACACAATGAATTATAGACTTTAATTAAGAAGTGTGAAAGCTTGTGATGCCGTTATTTGAGTTTGACTGATCTTTGTCATCTTACCATCTGGTAGGGAATGTTTTGATAGATTGATTCATAAAGATCAAAGAGTAATTATGACTGAAGATCTTGAAAAATATTGTAATTACAATTATGTATGAAGAATACATTTAACAGTTTTAAAAGCCTGCTCTTGTTTGATGTCCTTGCACCCAGATTGGCAAGGTAATACTGTATAATTATTGGAAATGTCCAAGTACCACATTTGCATTGCAGAATGACATCCCAAATTCAGACATTCCAGAATGACATCCCGAATTCAGACATTCCAGAATGACATCCCGAATTCAGACATTCCAGAATGACATCCAGAATTCAGACATTCCAGAATGACATCCAGAATTCAGACATTCCAGAATGACATCCAGAATTCAGACATTCCAGAATGACATCCAGAATTCAGACATTCCAGAATGACATCCAGAATTGATATTCCAGAATGACATCCACACATTCCAGAATGGCATCCCCTCTATGCTACAGAATGCTTCACACACATCCCATGTCTACAGTGGGGGGAAAAAGTATTTAGTCAGCCACCAATTGTGCAAGTTCTCCCACTTAAAAAGATGAGAGAGGCCTGTAATTTTCATCATATGTACACGTCAACTATGACAGACAAATTGAGAGAAAAAAATCCAGAAAATCACATTGTAGGATTTTTAATGAATTTATTTGCAAATTATGGTGGAAAATAAGTATTTGGTCACCTACAAACAAGCAAGATTTCTGGCTCTCACAGACCTGTAACTTCTTCTTTAAGATGCTCCTCTGTCCTCCACTCGTTACCTGTATTAATGCTACCTGTTTGAACTTGTTATCAGTATAAAAGACACCTGTCCACAACCTCAAACAGTCACACTCCAAACTCCACTATGGCCAAGACCAAAGAGCTGTCAAAGGACACCAGAAACAAAATTGTAGACCTGCACCAGGCTGGGAAGACTGAATCTGCAATAGGTAAGCAGCTTGGTTTGAAGAAATCAACTGTGGGAGCAATTATTAGGAAATGGAAGACATACAAGACCACTGATAACCTCCCTCGATCTGGGGCTCCACGCAAGATCTCACCCTGTGGGGTCAAAATGATCACAAGAACGGTGAGCAAAAATCCCAGAACCACACGGGGGGACCTAGTGAATGACCTGCAGAGAGCTGGGACCAAAGTAACAAAGCCTACCATCAGTAACACACTACGCCGCCAGGGACTCAAATCCTGCAGTGCCCCTGCTTAAGCCAGTACATGTCCAGGCCCGTCTGAAGTTTGCTAGAGTGCATTTGGATGATCCAGAAGAGGATTGGGAGAATGTCATATGGTCAGATGAATCCAAAATGCGGACAAAGAATGCTGAGTTGCATCCAAAGAACACCATACCTACTGTGAAGCATGGGGGTGGAAACATCATGCTTTGGGGCTGTTTTTCTGCAAAGGGACCAGGACGACTGATCCGTGTAAAGGAAAGAATGAATGGGGCCATGTATCGTGAGATTTTGAGTGAAAACCTCCTTCCATCAGCAAGGGCATTGAAGATGAAACGTGGCTGGGTCTTTCAGCATGACAATGATCCCAAACACACCGCCCGGGCAACGAAGGAGTGGCTTCGTAAGAAGCATTTCAAGGTCCTGGAGTGGCCTAGCCAGTCTCCAGATCTCAACCCCATAGAAAATCTTTGGAGGGAGTTGAAAGTCTGTGTTGCCCAGCGACAGCCCCAAAACATCACTGCTCTAGAGGAGATCTGCATGGAGGAATGGGCCAAAATACCAGCAACAGTGTGTGAAAACCTTGTGAAGACTTACAGAAAACATTTGACCTGTGTCATTGCCAACAAAGGGTATATAACAAAGTATTGAGAAACTTTTGTTATTGACCAAATACTTATTTTCCACCATCATTTGCAAATAAATTCATTACAAATCCTACAATGTGATTTTCTGGAAAAAAAATTCTCATTATGTCTGTCATAGTTGACGTGTATCTATGATGAAAATTACAGGCCTCTCTCATCTTTTTAAGTGGGAGAACTTGCACAATTGGTGGCTGACTAAATACTTTTTTTCCCCACTGTATATCAGCTAAACCGTTTTAAGGCACAACATTAGTGCCTTGTCGTGCTCTAATTGCCTCATGTATGGGAAAAGCTCTTTGATTGGTGCTGAGGCCTGTGGGTGGACTCTGATTGGTGTTAGCAGAGTGTCATGGCAGAGTCCTCATCCTGGGTCTAACAGTGTACCATATGTCTGCCTTATTTCAGACTCCCTGGGAAGATTTCAATTGCATTCTCCTCGTCCTCTCTCCTCAAGACCTATTGGATGAAAAAGCCAGAGGTCCCGCCCCTCTGACCTTCTACTCCAATGGGTTTTGAGGAGGAGACTAGGAGAGAGGACACCAGGAGTTTGCAATTGAGATCTTCCCCGTTTCCTCCCTGCTACTCCCACCAACAGCCAGCTTGCAGGAAATGAATAGAGGCATGGTCAAATGTGTGTCAGCATTTGTAAGTGATTCTGCTCCCTCTTGCTCAGTGGGAGTTCTCAGGAAGACTTCCCTAAACCAGCGGGTATCCAGACATTCGACATCAGGAGCAGAAGCCACGTCTTACTGCAGCTGCAGTAGCCAGAGGCAATATAGGGAGTCGGAAGCATAGAGAGATTTACATCGGAAGGGATGGGTTGCACAGTTGCTGGATGGCAGGCAGCACATTAAAAATGAATTGTACATTAATTAAAAAAACATTACATTTGGGGTCTTCCTACAATTATATGTCTCCCTCTTTTCAGATAGAACTGAATTGAAATGTATGTGAGGTGCAGGTTACTCTCTTGGATTCTTTGCTATTCCTAGAGATAGTTTTCCCTGACTGGAAAATAACCCCCCCTCTGTCCAGTAGATGACCAACTCCCACCTTTGAATTCACTTAAAAATAATTTGAATCAATATAGCACACTATTCATGAGAATGGTGGAAATTGCCCATTCTGTAGTTACCCAGAGAGAGAGAAAGAAGAGGGGAGGGAAGGAGAGAGGGAATGGAAGGTTAAGATGGGGACAGGAGGGAGGGGAATGGAAGGTTAAGATGGGGACAGGAGGGTGGGGAATGGGGGAGGGAGGGGAACGAGGGTGGGAGGAATAAGAGGATGGATTAGTGAGGAATGGGAGGGAAGTTGGAGGAGGTGACAAGGAGATGTAAAAGCATCTGATACCTTCAGTGTTCTCCCTGTCTCCCAGCAACAGTGCCACCAAGCTCATTACACTTCCAAATGCTGCTGTATCCTCTTCCCCCTGGGCCACCCTGTGACAGGCCGTCTTGTTTTTTGGCTGACTCGTGACCCCTGCTTCTGACCCCCATGTCACATCAACGGCACACTGCCCAGCGCAACTGTAATTTGCTCTGGCATGCAAGCTGTTCGATAATGTTTCATCTTCAACTAGAAGGGAGGAGACAGCCAGGAGGAATAGTACTGTGTGGTCCTGCCTGGTCTGTCTCTGTGTGGTGTGGTGGTCTGCATTGTCTGGAAGCAAAATAAAACGGTTTAATCAGCTGTCCAATGACATGTCATGCAGTAATTTACATTAGCAGTGCAATTTAGTAAGGGAGTAAGGAATGGGATATTGATCTGCCATTTTGCACCATGCAGCGCAGTCGTCAACACACCATAAACACCAAGATCAATGAATCAATGCATCATCAATACGTACTTGTACTTGTTAGGATATTCATCTGAAGCTCTGGTTTACGGTTTGGTTCTCCTTTCCCTATCCATCCCCCCTTCAGGAGTAAACTATGACATCATAACCCCCATGGTTCTCTGAAGGCGGCAAAACAACAGTGGTTAGGCTATATTAGTCAACCTATTCAACATATTCGTCAATCTGACGAACAGTGGTTAAATTGAGCCGGGCTCCTGCACCTTAGGTCAAAGAGAAAAGTATGATAAACAGTAGAATAAAAGTAGGATAAATTAGGGTTGAGGTTGAGGTTACGTTTAGGGTGAAACTGGGATGTGGACAAGATGCAAGGTTAATGCCCTAATTTTGGCATAACCCTAACCCTAGGTTCATGGCCACATCCAACCTAGCCTCAAACACAACCCTAATCCTAGCTTCATGTCTACATCCTGGTTCAACCCTAACCCCAGCCTCTACCACAACCCTAACCCCAGCCTCTACCACAACCCTAACCCCAGCCTCTACCACAACCCTAACCCTAGTCTCAACCCAAACCCCAACCCTTACGTTAAACCCTGGCTCAACCTTACTCCTGACCATAACCCACCCAAATAGGGCTTCCCCCACTACCAAATTGTCAATTTAACCCATGCTGACAAACCTGGCTTTATCCAATGAGCTGAATTGTAACATCACCCTTGGGCCAAGAGCAGCAAACAGCGAGCCGAAATTCCCTACCTTTCCCTAGATGTATATTGTTTTGTCCAGGTCCTGTAACTACTGCACCACATTTGGATGTGTGTGATTCCTCCCTCACTATGGTTGCAGGCAGGCAGAATGCCTTGAGTTGTTAACCTCCCACCAGCGTCATGCCCTGATGATCTCTCTGCTCTCCCTTGTCCTCCTGCTTCATGCCCCATCCTCCTCCCCCGTAGGTCCCTAGCAGGGCATGGTGGATGGATGGTGGATACCCAGGGCATCCGTTGCTGTCTAGAGGCTCAGTAACCCATGGATAATGTTAATCATGGAGACAGGTGGGCCGACTGACGCCATGCCTGGAGCTTTGCATGGAAGACTAACCTTATGCCAATGCTCACCTCTGGGGTTTTGTGTGGGAGGGGCTTGACCATATGGCAGTGGTTTACCACCAAAAGGACTCTGCTTTTTACATTACAGATGGTGGTGAGGTCATCAAAAGGTCTCAACACAAGATTGTAAATATCTACTGCACAGATTTGACAGTATTTAAGACGACAACATCTCGTTGGAACTGCTCCTCAGTTTACATTACGAAACAGCATTTCCTCTCAGTTTGACCTCATTCTGACCTTTTTATGCCACGCAGTGGAGTATCTAACGTTGTATTTCTTTATGGGGGACAAAATATGGATACAGTTGCCACACTATGCAACATATTTAGACGTTACTTTGTAACCTTATGAGTTACAAGGTTAATTCAAACTTTGGATTCATTTAACATTTCAATACAATTTTATTTAACACTTGATAATGTTGCATTTAATGTCAAATTTAACTACGTTTGTAAAAACAACAACTGATGACATTAGCCCCAAGCAAGCTGAGTATACTTACCAAACTAATCTTTGTTTGAGACCAGAATGACCTGCCAACCAGGAGGTCATTGTAGCCCTTGAAACGCCCAAACTCAAACTCAAACTCAAACTCATTTGAATATTAATAGACAAACACAACCTGTACGTGCTAAAGGCCAAATCACAGCTTATCGTGTGGTAAACACAACATCATTCCCATTCTCATGTGTTCGAACAGCTAAAATGAAAACAAACCAAAATGTAACCAGTCTATGGATGTCTCACAGCATTCCTTATTTCTCCCCATCTGGTCCTCAGTGTGAGGTGACTGTGTCCAGTTGTCATCTTGATGCTATTTTGATAACAGGTAATAATGAGGACGATGTTATCTGTTAGTAGTTCAGACAGGTGCCTAGCTACCAAACAACACCTAACATACTGCATGTTGCTATGCTGCTTCAGTTGACTACCAGCCTTCCTTCCACCACCTGTTTCACATCTACCTTGATTCCCCATTCCAACCACCCCTGTGTACCCCTCATTTCTCACACCATTCCATTTACCTTGCACAAATTCTTCCAAATCATAGTCATTTCCATGGCTACAGTGCTGTGTAAAAGTATTTACCCCCTTTTTCATTTTCTCTTTTTTTTTTTATTTATACTGAATGTTTTCAGATCTTCAACCAAAACCTAATATTAGATCAAGCGTACCTGAGTGAACAAATAACAAAAAATATTGTTTATTAAATAAATGAAATAAGTATCAAAGTAATTGCCCCCTTACACTCAATAACTGGTTGTGCCAGCTTTAGCTGCAATGACTCCAACCAAATACTTCCTGTAGTTGTTCATCAGTCTCTCACATTGCTGTAGAGGAATTTTGGCCCACTCTTGCATGCAGAACTGGACGACATGTCTGGCTAAAACCAAACACTGCATTCCACAGTAAGAACCTCATACCACCGGTCAAGCATGGTGGTGGTGGTGTGATGGTTTGGGGATGCTTTGCTGCCTCAGGACCTGGATGACTTGCAATCATTGAACAAACCATGAAATCTGCGCTGTATCAGAGAATTCTACAGGAGAATGTAAGGCCATCCGTCTGTGAGCTGAAGCTGAAGTGCAGCTGGGTCATGCAGGAAGACAATGATCCAAAACACACAATCAAGTCTACATGAAAATGGCTGAAAAGCAACAAATGTGAAGTTTTGGAATGGCCAAGTCAAAGTCCAGACCTAATCCCAATTGAGATGTTGTGGCAGGACCTGAAACAAGCAGTTCATGCTTGAAAACCCACAAATGTCGCTGAGTTAAAGCAGTTCTGCATGGAAGAGTGGGCCAAAATTCCTCCACAGCGATTTGAGACTGATTAACAACTACAGGAAGCATTTGGTTGGAGTAATTGCAGATAAAGGTGGCACAACCAGTAATTGAGTTTAAGGGGGCAATTACTTTATCACACAGGGGCATTGGGTGCTGCATAACTTTGTTTATTAAATAAATGAAATAAATATGTAATTGTTGTGTTATTTGTTCACTCAGTTTATCTAATATTAGGTTTTGGTTGAGGATCAAAAATATGTTAAACATTTTTTGTTGAGAAAATCAGGGGGAAAGGGGGAAAATACTTTTTCATGTCACTGTACTTAGCACTCACTCTCATAGTTGACAGTCATTTTGTGGTTTCTGTCTCTCTCACACATTTGTTTTTAAGATTAAGACTCTGACACATCTGGGCCTATTTAGAAGGCTTGTGACAGACTAGGGGCAGATGGAGAGGGAACAGAACAATTAGAGGAAGAACACTTGAGTGGATCTGTGTTATGTTAGTTGTTTTATCTTCCATGGAAGCTGACAAAGAGCTCTGATTGGTGAAAAAGAACAGCCACTGTTCTATTAGCATTGAAGCAGTGGTAGAAAAATATTGGAATATGCAAATCAGAGATGAAAACCTTAATCCCCTTAAGCACGTCTTTTCAAATTCATGGCAGGTGTTCTATCTGATAAGAGCCCCACTCTTGCCCTCTGAACCTACCTGGCAGATAGGACAAATAACCCCCCTGAGAGGAGGAAACATTAAAACAGGTCTTGTTTATCTGTCTGTGTCTCCACCTTCTAGCAGTGTGGTGACGTGTAAAAAGCTGCTATCAGTGTCAGTTTCCTGTCATTCCCTGAGCTACATTTCTCCCTGTTTCTCCATGTCACATCGGCAGCAACAAGAGTGAGTTTATGGTTCCTCATGGTGGCATGTCTCCCCTCAGGCTACGTTCATCCCACCACCACCAGTCCCCCTTTCCTGTCAGCTCAGGTTTATGTGCCTATATTATAACATGGTCTATGTCTGATTAACTGAGGGTAAAGTCTAATTGCCCACTCTGACAGACCATTATTATCCTTTGACTATCAAGTGCTTAAAGGGATAGTTCAACCAAATTACATTCACTTGTATTTGTGGCAAAGTCAGGTGTCCAAAAAAGGAGCTAGGACCCAGAGCCATGAAGCTGGCTATAGAGAGACAGAAATAGGGCACTACTTTCAAACGTTCATCTGGTTATTAAAACCGTATCCCATACAGACATGTTTAGAAGTAGATGTTCCAGTGTGTCCTTTCCTCCTGAATAATGGTGGGTGAATATTTGCGTTTGCATGTTTAATGGTCTCCTAATTCTCTATCAATTCAAAGTCACTTAGAGCCGAGAGACTGTGGTGCGCTGATCTCTCTGCGTCTCACTGTATAATTTTCTCATTCCCACTGATGGCTGTGGTTGGCAACCAATGTAACAGGCTGGGTGATTAGTGATTAAAATGTTTACATGGGGAAAAAGGTACAGGCAGAGGCACACACCACTGA
The DNA here is from genome assembly GCF_020615455.1 of Coregonus clupeaformis. Taxonomy (NCBI): domain Eukaryota; kingdom Metazoa; phylum Chordata; class Actinopteri; order Salmoniformes; family Salmonidae; genus Coregonus; species Coregonus clupeaformis. The sequence continues at coordinate 15,587,564 of NC_059197.1, read as the reverse complement.
AGGCTGCACACTGCATACACACTGCACACACAGCTGGCTGCGCAAAGACAAATGGCTCCACGGCTGATGTCTTTTTAACTATGTGCTTCACTTGAAAAAGGCCTCACTCGAGGGAGTGAGAAGGGGAGAGGTAGTGATGCATAAAAGCATACGGGCCAATAAGGGTACTATTTTCTCCCCAAGTTTAATACCATTTGTCACAGATGAACGCGTTTACAGTTCTTCAACAATGTTCCAGTTGGCCTTTAGACTCACCTCTATCAGCTGGCTTACCATTAGGGCCTTCCTCTTAGACTTTGATTGTTGCTTTCATGATGGTTAGATATATTTGTTTTGTTATTTAAAAATTTGTTTTTTATTTGCTCTTTTATTTTGTGCACTTTGATATTATTCTTGTATAATGAAAAGTGCATTACAAATGTAATACATTATTATTACTATTATTATTAGTCTGGTTTGAAATGATGCAGGATGGGTCCCAGGTCCAAACAGAGGCTATGAGAGTATGATTTACAGAGCAGTATTAACACAGCAGCTGAGAGATCAGCTTTAGTGAATCATTGATTTGTTTCCACATCTCATTTCAAGGCTCTCGTCCCTACGTCACTTTTCTCAACGATTAGCTTGAAAAGTAAATATTTATTTGCGAGCGACCATTGTTTGTTTAGGCTTCAGCCACACTGGTATGAAAACCTTCAATTTCTTCATTTTGTAAAGGTCTGGTTCCTGAGAAAAATGGTTGTTATAGCCAACGATCCCGATCCTACAGTGCTGACTTGGAGTGGGCTTGGAAGCGTCTGATTCTGAAGGGGGAGAGGTCATAGGAGGGCACTTCTCCCTGGCTCAGTTCACACAGCAGCTTGCCAATGATTGGGCCAAACTTGAATCCGTGACCTGGGGGGAGAACAAATCACAGTAAGTGAGGCAGGTAGGTCATCAAACTCAGAGGCTGCATCTCAAGAGCACCCTATAGGCTTTATTTAGGCTCTATAAAGGGGGGATATAGTGCACTAAATAGGGTAAAGGGTGTCATTTCAGGTTTGCCAAGAGTCTATAATGTGCTGAAATATATGTGGAACACCACAATGGGCCTCTATAAATAACCTGTGTGTTTCTGGCCCATTGTCTGAGTCAGGCGGTCTGTTTGAGCCGCCTGACATAAAAGAGGACAGGAGCTATTGCGCTGACCGTCACAGGGCATCTATTCATTTAAGTGGGCTCAAGCCAGAGATAAATGAAGGAGATTTGTCCCTCCTTTCAGCGATGAGCCTGCCGTGAGCTGTCAGCCTAGGGGTGAGTTGAGGAAACTGACGCTCTACTCAGGAGAGGTGAATTCTTCTTGTTGCTATGGGTCTGAGGGAGGAAGGAAAACTCTGAATGTCAACTGGGCTTAAGAATGCCTTGCATGAGTTCTCTCTCTGCCTGATAAAGTTCTCAGAGCTCCCATGGATCCAGCCAGGCTTTGAAGTCATAAAAGCCTCAGTGATTTGCATCCGGGGCTATAGCGAACGAACTGTAGGCCACTCTGACAGTTCGCCACATGTGTTTTTTGTAGGAAGAGGTGAGGGGCCCTCGATGGCAGGCCCAAACCCGCTGGGTGCCTTTGTAACCATGGCAACCCCCAGGACTTGCTTTAAAGTGCTTATGGCTTTTGATAACTCAAGCAGAGGAGGGGGAGGGGGAAGAGGGGAAAGAGGAGCTGCACATTTTTTGTAGTATTGCGATTAACCCTGTGCACTGATTGAACACAGCACAGTGCTGCACAGTCTTTACTAGAGCACCTGGGTTAAAACACTGATAATATGGTAAATGCAAGTTGAACAGGTTAATAGACCGTGATGAACAGTCATCCTATTATGGTTCATTTTCCATTGAAAAAGGACTTGAAAATAAAAATGTCTTACCCCTCAGATTCTACCACCAAGGGACCAATGGGTTCAGAAGCAAAACACTTCTTCAATTCATACTTGTATTGATTATGTGGCTTCTCAAATGGCTTTCTCTAACCCGCGGAGCTAATCCTCCTTGTTATCCAGTAGCACTCTCTCTCTCTCACCAGCCAACTGCACTGTGTGCCAGCCAGGTCCTTTAAAAACTATTACAGGTGGAAATTAATTACACATATAATTACTGTAGGAGGCGGCTATCAGAGCAGATGGAACAGGAGCCAGGAGACCCCAGCCGTCGGCCCATTGGGACAGGGAGGAGAGGACCCCCACACTGCCTCACCCGCCCCACACAGACAGACAGAGAAAGACAGACAGAGAGAGAGCAAGCGAGCAGACAGAGAGAGCACCTCAAAGACGTTAATTAGGGAATAAAATGGGTCTGGACTCAAAGCTCAACTCTTCACCCTTCACAGCCGGCTTGAAAGACTGTCTAATTAAAAGTTCTCTGACTTTTCCCTGTGTAAGATCTCGCTCTAAGATACAGCTACAGCACACAGAGCTGAAGTAGGTTCAGAGGGCTCTGTGATGTTCAGCACCACTCTGGGCCAGAGTGTGTGCCGGGTGTCAGTGTTGAAAAAACATTTTAAAGCTAACTCTTTGGGCTTTTGCTCATCCACACACATCCACTATTATACTGTATGTTGTGAGTGACACTATGGATGCAGCCATGTTGGGGTATGATGTGGAGCTGCGGGACTTGTTATGTTGGGCCAGAAAGAAAGACAATACTCATGTTCAGCACATACACACCTGAGAAGCCTGCTCCGATAACGATATTACTGTGAGTGGGATGGTGGTCCAGGACAAAATGGTTGTCTGGCGTGACCTGCAACAGAAAGAGATGGTGAATTGAGAGAGAGAACAAGAGAGGGGGAGGCAAATCAGGCGAAATGTGGTAATGGGATAGTGATGGAGGGAAAGAGAGAGAAAAGATTGAGGGAACCAGCAGCTTGGTTAAAGAAACTCATCTGAGAAGAATAAATCCTGTCCATTTTGGACCCCAACTGCCATCTGTTTGGGGATTGGAGATGACATCCATTAGTGGAGAGTGAGGTAAGTTGAACCAAAGGGATAAGTTGAGCCACCCTTGTTTCTAGGAAACCATATACAAAATGTATATTTGACCAAATATAATTTCATGGAGTCTGTGAAGGAAGAAACCATATGGAAAAAGTGGTAAGCAAGTTACACTACATTACCTAAATTATGTGGACACCTGCTCGTCGAACATCTCATTCCAAAATCATGGCATTAATATGGAGTTGGTCCCCCCTTTGCTGCTATAACAGCCTCCACTCTTCTGGGAAGGCTTTCCACTAGATGTTGAAAAATCTGCTGCAGGGACTTGCTTCCATTCAGCCACAATAGCATTACTGAGGTCAGGCACTGATGTTGGGCGTTTCAATTGGGCGTTCCAATTCATCCCAAAGGTGTTCGATGGGGTTGAGGTCAGGGCTCTGTGCAGGCCAGTCAAGTTCTTCCACACCAATCTCGACAAACCATTTCTGTATGGACCTCGCTTTGTACACGGGGGCATTGTCATGCTGAAAAAGGAAAGGGCCTTCCCCAAACGGTTGTCACAAAGTTGGAAGCAGAAAATTGTCTAGAATGTCATTGTATGCTGTAGCGTTAAGATTTCCCTTCACTGGAACCAAGGGGCTTAGCTCGAACCATGAAAAACAGCCCCAGGCCATTATTCCTCCTCCATCCGCCAAACCCAGAATCGTCTGTTGGACGGCCAGATGGTGAAGCGTGATTCATCACCCCAGAGAACACATTTCTACTGCTCCAGAGTCCAATGGCGGCGAGCCTTACACCACTCCAGCCGACGCTTGGCATTGCGCATGGTGATTTTAGACTTCTGTGTGGCTGCTCGGCCATGAAGCTCCCGACGAACAGTTCTTGTGCTGACGTTGCTTCCAGAGGCAGTTTGGAACGCAGTAGCAAGTATTGAAACCGAGGACAGACGATTTTTACGCGCTACGCACATCAGCACTCGGTGGTCCCGTTCTCTGAGCTTGTGTGGCCTACCACTTCGCGGCTGAGCCGTTGTTGCTCCTAGACGTTTCCACTCATGATAACAGCACTTACAGTTGACAAGGGGAGCTCTAGCAGGGCAGAAATGTGACGAACTGACTTGTTGGAAAGGTGGCATCCTATGACGGTGCCATGTTGAAAGTCGCTGAGCTCTTCAGTAAAGCCATTCTACTGCCAATGTTTGTCTATGGAGATTGCATGGCTGTGTGCTCGATTTTATTCACCTGTCAGCAACGGGTGTGGCTGAAATAGCCGAGTCCACTAATTTGAAGGGGTGTCCACATACTTTTGTATATATAGCATAGGTCCAAAAAACAGATTTTCACCAAGTCAAATGAATGTATTGTTAGAGGTTTCATGATGCTTGTATCTAAACCAAAGTAGATAATTTAAAGATTGTTCTATACATCAGTTGGGGTCTCTATAAGCTTCAATATGAGGTCCTAAACCTAGCAAGATAGTGCATCCTTGTAGCTATGTGGGCTAATATAGTGAAAACTTTTGCCTTGGGGTAAGTTCAGCCAATGGTTGAGCCAATGGCAAGTTAAACAAATTGAAGTGTTTTCTTCCCAGGCATAATGCAAGGCATTATCTCTGGGATATGAGGTAACAACAGGGCCTGGCCTATGTTAAAAGTGTTTTAAAAAGTACAAAGTGTTTGCTAGATGTTAAGCCTGTGTTAAAAGATGCTTAAAATGCTAAAAATACCAAAAGGTGATTGTGAGGAATTGTGTTTGGGAAATAAAGATAGACATGGTTTTAAAAAGGTAGTGGTAATATTTCATTCATTACAGAAATGTGTAGGCGGCTTAACTTACCTTGTCCCGCGGCTCAACTTACCCCATACCCGGACAAGCTATGTTTTCAAAACTGTAATGTTTACATGAATTCTGATTATTTCCTGGGATACACAACATCCTGAAATATATGTTGACAGAGTGATGCTGAATGTAAAAAGGCTCAACTTACCCCACTCTCCCCTACTGTGCCCCATTCTCCATGCAGTAGGCTACTCTGACTACGGGGCAGGAATGACATGTGGTTTCCAATGATATTCAGTGTCTGTGATGTTTTCCATTAGTGTTTGAATCCCAAAGGTAATGCAGCCGTGCAGCATGTGATGTGATTGGCATGGCAAACAGGACAATGGTTCCCTCTCTGAATTTTCAAATCCAGAACCACCCTTATCCCATTTCTATTCTGTACCTTTCCTTGGTGGGAAGATCAAAGATTTGTTTTATTATAAATAATTAAGTCCAACTGAAAGGATGATGGTACACTAATTGTACCGATTCAGAGTAAATTGCCATTGTGGGCCATTACTGTAATATGGCCATTTCTGGGATACAGTAAGCAGCAGAGATGTTAACGTTGCGTACATGCAGCTCTGAGACTGGTAATACTCACTGTGTACATGCAGCTCTCCACCACAGCAGGGATGGGCACCAGGCCAGGGAAGCAGCGGGTGATGTAGCGCTGTAGGATGTCTATGTCCCCCCTGTCCGTCTGTCTGTCCCTATCGTCAGGGTCCGTCTCAGGGCCAGTGTGGTAGCAAAGCTTCAAACAGAGAAGAAAAACAACATCAACAAACTGTATTCAACTTAGAGTCTAAGTGCACTTACCAGGAACATCGACTGTAGGTAGAACAGTATAAGGCCTATGTAATATAAATGCAATGTTCTATGAAGTGTGGCCAACTTTTATTTTGAAAGGTAATTACCTTTGAAAATAAAATGCCTTAGTCTGATCGAGCATTAGCCATCTATCTACAGTACATGGGTTACAAAGCACTGTTGACTACACCACAGAGTGAATAATGTGATGTGGCACAGCCATCTGTCCCCCTCCTTTGCCTGCATATTGGGTGCTGCTATTACTCTCCCAACTCCTGCTAGCTCTCCATCATGCTCAAAATAGAGATGGAATAGAAAATGGAAACGCAAAACACAGTCAACATTACCCTGTGATTATGTATCCGGAAGTGTTGGAGAACTTTGGAGGCAGACAGTGTTGCTGCCCTACTTCTGAGGTCAGCAAAAGTTTAACGTATTTCTATTTAAATTCAATTCAATAAGACCAGGAAACAGTGTAATGGAGGTGGTTTGGTGAACTATGCTTGTGTGGTTAGTAAACTTGCTTGAGACCTAAAGCAAAGGCATCACTGAATCCTGTGTGGAACATTATGGTATCTAAAAGCCCAAACCTAACCGAACAAGGTGGTTTATTTGGGGGTATTTTCTTTTGTCTGGCTGAATTGAGCCCACCTTCATCAGGCCTGGGTACTCATTGGACGGGAGGCCGTAGATGTGATGCTTTGCCTCCTCTGACTCCAGCTGGATGAAGCAGGGGAAGCGGTGCTGGATGTTGTAGGAGCCAGGGACCTTCTCCCTCCAGTAGCACACATTAATCTTTATCACCTAGTTAATCAGGGAAGCAACAGACAAATAGACAGTCATCCGCATAGTGCAAGGACCCGGGGCCCAGGCATAAGCCTCCATAGAAATGATTCTGGGTTTGATTAAAGAAGATCCTTGCACTTGGGAAGATGTTTCCCTCCCTCATGTTACCCATTACCATCGTTTTATCGAATCCAACTGCAATTACAAAGGTAGCGGTGGTGTAGTGGCAGTGAGAATGGGGATATAATTAAATGCATACACACTCATACAAATCACATCTTCCCTGCACGTGGTAATAAGGACACAATGTTCGCTAGCTTTCAGTTTAATGAACTAACAGGCAGCCGTCTCATTCTGGGGACCATAAAAATTCAGTAGAGAGAGACAGAGAGACAGACAGAGAGCATTATTTAAGGCGAGCTCATACCTCATACTTTCTCTATGCGCTCGCTCAGGCATGGCTTCCACGGGCCCCTCTCGCTTTCCTGAATAATGCAATTCCAATACAAACTCCAATTCTCTACTTAAATAACGCCCAGTATTTTTTCAGCACCTTTTCTTTTGGGTGGGTGATATATTGTGAGATTGCTTGGCTGGTTCCCTCCCTACCGCTCTGTGTAAAAGATAGTCTGGGAATGTGTTTGTTTAGTTTATTCCTCATAGTAGACTGAGTGTTCCGCCAGCACTGGGCTGCAGACTCTCCCTCTTGGTTTGCTGTGAACCAACCAGAGCTATGGCGAGTCATCGCTCCCTGCTTATAGCCTGGGGGAGTGAGGCTATATTTGGGGAAATTTGACTTGAAAATGTTGCCCTTATCTACTAACAAGAATGATGTGAATGGGTATGGGTTTTATGGTTGCGTGCTGAACTCTGGAATAGAGCTTTAAATCCTTTCTGCTTTAAATCCTTTCTTAAATCTTGTGCTGTCAAATACATGCTCCGTAAAGCTTGATTGCAAGTGCCATATTGTCTATTTGTGTTTGAGTGCATAACGTGTGACAGTGCGGTATGACCAAAGATATGGAGCATATCACAGCATGCCTAGTGTGACAGTAGTGGACAGCATTCCACTGGAGTGCATTGGAGTGTGAGCTCATGTTGGAGGTAGTGAGTAGCCTACCTGCAGTGGTAGCTGAAGGCCTGTGTGGGACAGCAGGGTGTTGGCCCAGGGTCCAGCTGTGATCACCAAGTGCTTAGCTCTGTACATCCCACTGACTGTCGTCACGGTTACCACAGAGCCCGGTGTGATGTCAATCACCTTCTGTCCGTCCTTGATCATGCCCCCCAATTTCTGGAACTGTCCCTGGTGATGGAGAGAGAGAACAGTTACTGTAGTGTAAGGTACGCAAGGTGTGTTCAAAATGAATGAGACCAAACGGACACAGAGGAACCTTAGTAACTAAAGTGGAATAGTATCAAGCAGGTAACGTGTAAATAAACCAACCACAATGCAAGTGAAGTTTACAGTCCATATAAGCATCCCAGTCACAACTAATCCTGAGGTGAACTTCTCCTCCATCGAGGGTTAGTTAAAGTTTAACAGGAAGGGAGTGGAATGTGGATGTCTAGGCAGGTATTAGAGAGCCAACCAAGGGGCAGGGCAGCTGAAACCTTAATGAAGCAGTCTTAATATCTACTAGAATAGAGTGCAGGTAAGAGACCTGGGTGCCTCTGTGAGCCTGTGAGATACAGCCCATCTGCTGATTGTGATGGATGAGTTATTGTGCAGAATGGTGGAGTGTTCTAGAAGTCTCTGTGTACAATGGTACAAGGCCAAGGAGGCTCAGAATGATACAGTCAGAGAAGGGTAGTCTGTCTGTCTCCGCATAGTAACGGCTGTCATGGTAACAGCTGGGTCTGACTGAGAGACCTCTGACAGAGAGATATCTAAGAGACCTTGGCTTCAGACTTGAAGTGAGAGTAGTTTGCTCATAATCACACAGTTAACACACATATATAGTGGCGACCCGTCATTCAGGGCAGGTGTGGCAGAGCCACCTGTTTTGAGCCCCACCTGTTTTGCATGTTATTTTGGTATTAATACGTGTCACATTTCAGTTTGCAAACAATGTTTTTAAAAAAACAACGCTGCATACAAACATGGTCTCCTAATGCAGGTGTTTCAGCCTAGCTCAGTGCTTTCTGTGGTGGAGGGGCAGCCAGCGGAAAATACAGAGCATAGGCATTGGTAATCTTCTCTAGTTGCGCCGTGATTGGCTCAGTGTTCTGTCACTCATGGGGACACTACGTCACCACAGAATCTACAGGAGAGCTAGGCAGTTCAAGCCCCCTTGGGTGCTGCCATTGATTTACATTAGAAGTGCCCATCCAAGAAGGCTCAAGGTCATTGGCCACAGATACAATTACGTCAAATCACGTTATATCTACTGTAGCTTTGATTGGACTGATCATGTCAACATCATACTTTCAAAATCTTAGCTAGCAAGCTAGACAAACAGTCATCATCATGAATCACGTCGACAATCTACTGGCAAATCCTTTTCATATGAAGAGAAATTATAGATAAAACGTATCAGTGCTCATCGGCCATTGGACATAAACATTACACATCAAGTTGGAATTCACAAATGCAACAATGAGTGGTTTGGAAGGAATCAGTGGCTAACTGCAAGTGTTGCAAAGCAATCACTATTTTGCTTCCCCTGCCTGCTATTCGGTGGAGAGGGTGTGTGGTCCAAGTCTGGGTTTAAGGGTCTCTTTTCCAAGCTTAAAAGGATAAACAGTCACACGCAACACCATGGGCCAGAAAATATTGAATACATTGGCCATGCTGTCAATCCAGCATGACTTCTGCCGCGTTCAAAACAACTGGAAACTCGGAATTGGGAAATCTAAGACTTCAGTGAGTTCAAGACAACTGGGAACTCTGGAAAGATTTTAACGGTCATCCAACTCGGAATTCCAAGTCGGGAACTCTGGCCTCTTTCTAGAGCTCCGACCTGAAGATCACTGACGTCGTGATTCAACCTTGTTTTTTTCCGAGTTCCCAGTTGTCTTGAAAGCACCATTAATCCAGAGAATGCCAGACTGATGGCAAAGTTTAATGACAAAATATGCCCACAAGGACCGCCGCGCCACCTTCCCGTTCAGTGAGCACAACAACGGTGAGTCCAAAAATGTATTGTATGCTGCTGCATAAATGATGTAATATGCCAGGGAGTTATGTATACTGTAGCTAAGAAAGTAATACTATGTGTATGTTGTGTAGTAAGCTGTTAGTAGCCCCATGTGCCTCACCCTAATAATTTGGTCCCTTTCCCCCTCATAACTTAGCCTACTGTTCTGACTTGGTGGTGTACATGTAGCCTATAACCTGTTTTAGAGAAATGTAATCATCGAATATTGTAAGAGCTTTCATTGTCTGCTTATATGCCCCCTTTATTTATCCTACGGGTCTGACTTGGTGTACAGGGACAATACTGTAAGAATGGCCCATTTTCTGAATTCTGTCGCTGTACATTTCAAAAGTGCTGAACAAATAGTTATATTGACTACGTCCGTCTTCCCTCGCTCATTAATGTCTTAATCGAAATTACAGATTGCCTCTTATACGCTCGGCATTCCCTTATGCCATAGTTTGTACATCTCAGTTGTCAGTAGAAACCACATTTGTTTAAGCAAGTAAGCCATATCAGCTATGTTTTATAAAAAGGCAATAAATGAGGCTGAATTAACTGTTTTGCTGCCAGACAAGGCTCTGCTGATAGCCAGGTGTAGCGGTGGTAAGGATTCACTCCATGGTGCTGAAAATAAAATTCTGCTGTTGGGACAGCTTTATGTAGGCCCTAACAGTTTGTGTGCACCATTTGTCACTGTTATAGTGCAATTGATGTGTTGTTTAGTGTTGTGTTGTGTAGTGGCTTTGCTGGCATGAATATTATAAAAAATGTTGTTTGCCCCACCAAGATTTTCATGCTAAAATCACCACTGCACATATAGTGGAAAAACACTCATGGTTATGCACATGTGCAAACTCTCAAAGACACAGATACCCCACCCCTTCACAAAACATAAATAAGAAATGATCGATGCTGGCAGATTGTGAGACAGAATGTTGATAGGAGGTTATGAAACTAGACATTCAGACAGAATGAGAATGCATGGTGGTAATCTTGGCGGCTGTAGAAACGTCTATAATCACAACTAACGACAAGTTGTAATGTATGCTTTATGCTTGATCTGAACAAAAGAGAGGAAAAATCTGTTCAATCAATACAAGACAGGACCATTGTTCCGAGGCAGCAGTAAAATAATAAAGCGTTTCAGTTGGTGTTTTCAGGCTGTTTCTCTCCAATGCTTTGTTTCTCCTTGCCAATGTCTGAATAAACTGAATTCAATGCTATAAAAAGTTGTCAAAAAAGACTACTACTTTTGTCATTGTCTACCTAGGCATATGAAAGCTATATGTCATCGTTCACTTCATATTTTCTTTGTCTAGCTGTCTCACTTACGCCATATACAGTATTCCCAAATTGTGTGTACAATGTCTTTCCTAATTAGTGGTCAAAACATAATTACCTAGCTGCTGATAAAGACTAATGAATGATCATTACAGAGTCTGACGCATTGGGGTAATGTAAAGGATAAACAGGACAGCATTAAAGGAAAGGGAAAGCTGTACTTTATGGAGTTCTTATCACACCCTAGAAGAAGCACTGAGCCAATGTGGGTTAAAGGTACAAGGCCAATCAATTAACAGCATCTAGTAATAATGATCTACTCTAGGACGCAAACATAATCCAGAATGGCTTTTACAGATTTGTAAGCAATACATACCAAAACTGTGTCACTTTTACCTGTACAGTTTTGAGTGTGCGGTGAGCATACAGCATCTTACCTGCACCGTTTTGAGTGTGCGGTCAGCGTACAGCATCTTACCTGTAACGTTTTGAGTGTGCGGTCAGCGTACAGCATCTTACCTGTACTGTTTTGAGTGTGCGGTCAGCGTACAGCACTCCGGCAGTGGTGTCCACCAGGGCTGCGTTTCCCTGGGACAGGTTAACATGGGGGATGTGTTGGCTGAACTCCTCCCTCGGCAGGATCACTATGGGAACCTTGTTCCTCTCCAGTGTGGACTTGAACACCTGGTAGTCCCCCTTCTCTGGACCCATCACTAGCAGACCTGTACGTCTGGGAGAGGAGGTCCTAATCACCATGTAGTGAATATCCTGTTTTCATTTGTGGAAATAAATAAACTAAGATAAACTAAGGCCTAGATTCAACCCGTATCACGGAAGATCCGCACAATAGCGCGATTACATTTTAAAATCAAGTTTCCGTGTTTACGGAGACTGCATTCATGCTATACGCTGCATATGTCGGCTCAACCGGAAATTACCTTCACATTTCAATTGCGCTATAACGCAGATCTTCCGTGATACGGATTGAATCTAGCGCTAAGCTAAAATCATTGGGGTTCAGAGAACCATGCTCACATGATGAATAACCATGTCTGAGACCCAAGACGTGTGTTAGCCCCCCGAGCTAATGGCTTTTAGCTCAGCAGGCTAACACAGTCTTGTGATACCACAGGAGGCTGCTAAGGGGTGGACGGCTCATAATAAAGGCTGAAACAGAGCTAATGGAATGGCATTTGAAACCATTCCACCCATTCCGCTCCAGCCATGCCCTATGATCCCGTCCTCCCCAATTAAGGTGCAACCTACCTCCTGTGTGTGATACATAGAAGACCCGGGTTCAAACTCATTCGTCATATTTGCAAGTGGTTTGAACCTTAACATCTACAACATAAAGCAAGCCTTGTAAATCAATCAACAGCTTGCCATACATGTACTGTAAATAAGGTCCCAGATGGCCTCTTACAATCTAATCTAATGAAGGCAATCTGATGAAACAACAGTTTGTAAACAGAGTACACTGAGAATAATTAATGTTGTAAAATCCCAGCCTGTGGTAAGTTATAGGGTCTCAGAGTGAAAGGTTATGAAACACAGGGGGCCCTAATGAAGCAGTCTGGTTGATGGATGGATGGCTGGCTAAAGGCTGCTCCAACATCTGTCAACGGACATGACGCATGGGCCATCACCTGCTAACGGCTTTACCCATTCATCTGAGAATTTTAGGAGTGTGTCCTGCTCTCCACAGTGTGTGTGTGCGTGTGTGTGTGTGTGAGCACATGTGTGAGAGCGAAGGAGAGCGTGTGAGTGCATATAAGATCCTAAACATGATGCATGCTTCCATGCCACCCATGTGATGACTGAGTGATGCTGGTTCGCTGGTTGCAATGTATGTGTGTGGCCATACCGCTATACAGAATGGCCTGTGGCCAAAGGGCTTTTGGTTATCGTCCAACCCATCTCAAAGTCCATCCCCAGGGCTGAGAAACGACAGAGGCGTGAAGCATTGCTCAGAAAGATTCACGCAGCCATAGCTTCAACATTTCTCATTGTGCTGCAGTTTTATCCAGCCCAAGGGCACAGGTGGCCTTAGTGTGGGGACCGATCAGTCATCTGCCATGGATGGCTGCTCCGAGGGAGGTACATCTATAGCTATTGTGTGCTTGCCTTGGGAACATAACATGGGTGGGGTAGAAGACTGGTGATTGATCCATCAGTCATCTAACAGTATAATGATCAATTTGTTATGCAGCTGACTGATACTGACAACCAAAAGGGGTTTCAAACTAAGACAATGGTTCAGGGAAGCTTTAGGTGGGGAGGTAGAGGTTGAAGGCTCTGACTGTCTGGCTCCAACTTTGATCCTGCTGTAGTATTTACAAGAACAAACCCTCTTCGCTCTGGGAATGAGAATTGGGGTTTATTGAGACGAAAAAATCCTTGTTCCACATTCAAAGGCAGGCAGGGAGCTGTCTGGGGTGATTCAGTGATGTGTGAGGTAATGAGAAAGTCATCCATCTATAGCTCACACAGATTGAGTTGCTGCTTGAACACTGGCGAAACACATTGAATGCGACAAATCTCAGTGTTCTGGTATAAAGCTTTTACAATGTTCTTCTAACGCTGCTATTGAGACAGACCTTATACTTTTGCTTAAGGCACTCACCTGTAAAGCTTGACGTTGGCCTCTTTCTCCAGCTGAGTCCAGAGCTGATAGCATTCCTCCATCATGTGGGTGTAGTAGTCCTCGTCGTAGGCCTTGCGGATGATGCGTGTCTGGCCATGAGAGCTGCCACGAGAGTGCGGCAGGACAAACTGAGGAACAAGGCATTCAGAAACAGAGTTGGAGATGCCATTTTCATATTCACAGGACCTTTTTCCCTAGCCTTTTTGGGGCCCTAAGAAAAACTTTGTCATGGGGCATAGAGAATATGTTGCTGTTTTAAAGCAAGTTTGCACAATTTTACACATTATACCATGGGGTGGAGAGAAGATTTAGAAATTGTATAAATCATGCAATTCTGCTCATTTTGCCATGGGGGTGGAGAGAAATTTTGCAGTTTCAAAGCAAATGTTCTGCAATTCTAGGTGTCGTAGTAAATATATAATGTTATAGCTTGGTCTGACTAAAATCTTGTGCATGACCCATCTTGTGTTGGGCCTTTGTATTTAATACAATGCACAAAATACTTCTATCTTGTCAGCCTTATCAGCAGGTGGCTATGGACAACACCCACGCCATAGGTCTCTCAGTTCTTCCAACTCACGAGTTCTTGCTCTGAGGACACACACACACACACCCACACCCACACACACACACACACATCATCACTGATAAACACACACACACACACACACACACACACCACTGATAAACACACACACACCACTGTTAAACACACACAAACACACAAACACACAAAAACCCCCTTCTCTTAGGCTGAACATCTGAAGACAGAGAACCCGACTCAGAGCCAATGCAACAGTGACACTAGCCTGGAGGTGACCTCGCCCAACTCATCAGGACCAATCAGAAGATCAGAACTACTAGAATCAACCTACTTCATTTTATTGTATAAAATGTCAGCACACAATGTTTAGGGGCTCTCTCAGATATCTCCCTACGAGATTGACGAACGGGTCCGTGCACGCGATTCCAGATATCTTTACCTCTGAATAAACTGCCTTATATTATACAATTATCCACCTTGTCCAAAAGTCTCTACTTGGTCTCCGTTCTCCAGTAAACTTGTTTTATCAACATAGGTTAATATGATATCTGAGTATGAGTGACTAACAAAATCAATGGTGGCCCCCTAGAGGTCAGGGTCCCTGGCACGTGCCCTGCCAGTAATTCTAACATGATTACCAAACATATCTAAAAATGTTAGCTGACATGGGCTGATTGAGTCTGTCAGTGATTGACATAACAAGAAAAAAACTGCTTACACACAACCACATTTCGAAATTGCACCTTGTGTATTCTACTATTCTAATGCTGAACAGTAAATTGATACCCGATTTAGTTCCACCCCCCAAAAAAAAAATATATATATACAGAAGCAGTCGCTTATGTCGCATATTCACATGGAAGTTTGAAACATGCTGAAACTATAGCTAGGTCTACAGTAGGCCCGTTCAAAGTGCCAAATATAACAATACAAAGAAAAACGTTATCACTTCTAAATAATTTGTAATAACCCCGTCGATCATGTAATTATGACGACGTAGGCTCAGTTGGTAGACATGCGTTTGCAACGCCAGGGTTGTGGGTTCGATTCCCACGAGGGACCAATACGAAAATGTATGCACTCACTACTGTAAGTCGCTCTGGATAAGAGCGTCTGCTAAATGACAAAACATTTTTTTAATGTAGGCTACCAACAAGTCGTTGCATTGGAGTTGACACCATATAAATTCAGTGGTTCGTACAGAACCACTGAATTTATATGGTGTCAACTCCAATGCAACGACTTGTTGGTAGCCTACATTTTAAAACATTTGTGTAATTTAGCAGACGCTCTTATCCTGTTGCCAACTCGCTTTATAAATTACAAACCTGTTCAAGTAGAAGGGTGTTCTTGTTATTTTTCGCAAGGTTATAGGCAGTGAAAGAGCCCTGAACCCCGGCTCCTATCACTATGCAGTCGTAGTCTTGGGAAGACATGTCTAGGGTCTGCTGTAGCCTGTATTCACAGACTCCTCATTTGACCCGCTTTATGTTACTCCAGTTCTCAAGCACGCCTGGCCAAAGTTCTCCGTTATGTAACAGCGATTGACAGTACGCTCAAGTCTACACTACACTTGCCTTGTTCTGGAAACTCGGCAAAATACAAGGTCAAATCATGACGTCAGTGATCTTCAGGTCGGAAATTCGGAAAGAGGCCCGAATTCCCGATTTGGAATTCCGAGTTGGATGACCGTTCAAATCGATTTTTCCCAGTCTGAGCTCGTTTATTTCCGAGTTCCCAGTTCTTTTGAACGCGGCAACTCCCCCCACAGGGTGCCTGCTAAATATGGCCCTATTTAAATTACACATAGGATTACATAATTAAAAACTCATTTTCTTATATGATCCACATTCAGAAGAAATGTTGCCGAAGAAATCAGCTAAAGGCCTACAAAACTGTCTCGTTGCTGTCAATGCTCCATACAATAGGCCCTTTTCACGATGACGTCATCTAACTTCCGCCTTTCCGCGTAGCAGGTTAACTTCACTTCCGTTCGCCCGTAACCTGAGACTTCTCTTCTGAGGTACGTTTAAGTTAAATTAGTAAAGTTAAGAGTAATAATGTTTACGTATATGCAATGGTTTGTAACTTGCTAACGTTATTGTTAATTCATAATTGTTCACTGCCTTAGTTACTTAAAAGTGGGCTAACGTTAGCTAACAACAACTTAGTACCAGATACCGATAACGTTAAAGGTAGCGTTACATTGCTGCCTGGCTGTAATGTAACAAGTTTACTTAGCTAGCTATCTAACCCTTTGTTAGGCAGTTAGTTTATTCATGAATGTATAGTAACTCACCTATTCAAATACTGTTGTGCATGATAGCTAGATAAATATTGATTCCTGGTCAAAGCTGAATGTTAATTTAGCTGTTTCTTTTCTCCCGGTGTCTGTATCGCAACAGTATCCCATCCAACACCGAAGCATGGCACAATCTTCGAGAAGATGCTATTGCAGTGTACCATTTTGTTCAAACAACAAACAGAAATTCCCGTATCTTCCCGTAAAAATCTCCTCAGCTCAGCAGGGAGGACACTCTTAAGACCCAGGCCATCGCCCGGCTGAGGATTTTAGTCGAGAGGGCCATATCTGGGATGGGCTTGTTCCTCTTTCCACAGTGGGTTCAGTGAATCAGCTGTGGGCCATCTGCTGCCTCATGTCGAACTATCAGGGACCTCTTGACATTAAAGGAGACAAACCAGTCTGATGTTTTTGTCAACTGGAAGTTGTATATTTCCTGAGTAAGCTAGATGGGCTGTAAATAGAAGTACTTTTATATTACTGTATTGTATGTACAAAAAAATGTAAATATGAATTAACTTTGTTGGTAATTTAATTGATCTAATGTTATACTGTATGTTTTTGTTAAGGGTAATAACTTTTTCATAGCTATTAATGAACCTAATGTGATATATTGTAAAAATATCCAACTATTAACCATGTTATGTGCTTATGTGTCATGGCACTGATGGAACTATTAAATATATGTTTGCAAGCAACTGCTTCCAATCCTTTTGATTTTGGTAAGAGCATTTACAACATCGCAATCCTTTTCAAAATTTGTATTTCAATACATAGATATACAGTATATAACACAATTAAGTTCATTTGCAGTTAAAGAAAAACATGTCGACATTTACATCACAATCCTTTTCAAAATGTGTGTTTCAGTACATAGGAGATATACAGTATATGACAAGTTAATTTGCAGTCCCGTGCAGCAATTTGCAAATCCCTGGTTGTGGACGGATGTCTTTCAGTTTCTCAGCACTGGCCATGACGTGAGGATCCGGAATAGGCCCTGGCATGAAAGTGAGATATGTCAAGTTTAGATTTCATTAAATGCCACCTTATCTTTTTCACTAAAAAAGACAACCACACTCATCCAGTCTCGTACATGCTTCTAATACAAATAAAAAAATATCCACTGAAAGTCTATATAAAAGTAACAAATAATAATCACTTTTATGTTTGTATTATTTTAGAAATGCACTAAAGTCTTTGTGCTCTAGTACAGGCGGGGCTCATTCAGACTCACCATCATAGGCTCGGTACAGTGTGCACTTCACACCAGCTCTGACACTTGTTTTTTTCTTAGCCGCTGGTTTACACACCGCCATATCATTGGTGGCCTCTGGTACAATTCCCTGTGATATAATAATGATGAACAATACATTGTCAAAAGTCAATACAAACTGCAAAGTTCTGCATCAGTGTAACAAATAATGTCTGACCTGTGTCCTAGGCCGGTGCCAGGTCTGCAGTGCGCTGGTGCATGACAGAGGCAATGGCACTGTCTTAAAGCCCATGGTAACATAGTGAGCACTTTGAAAAGAAGTGCTACTATGTGATTACATAGTGCTTTCCCAGCAGAGCAGGAACATGACATGTGATTGAGTACCACAGGAACCTCTGCAGAGTCTAGTGTAACCTGTTCATAGAGACATAACAATTAGTGCTGTACTTACAAAACATTTTTTTCTGCGTTTCATTATAAACTACTGTACACAATTTTTCAAAACCCAATTTCTTTTTTTAATTAAGAAAAATTGGCTGTTCTGAAACCTTTGACAAGTAGTGCCAACACTTATCGAAAATTTGAACATTTTGAGTTATCACAGAATCTTTCCCAGTCTTTATTGCCGTCAACAACCCACATCGGTTTGTTAGAATTTCGTTGTGTATTAAGTTTAATGATACAAAATCAGAGCTCAGACTGAGAAACAAACTGATCCACAGTGGAACATTGTGGAATCATTCTTATTAAATCTGCAACCGCAGCAAAACACAACAAAAAGAAAACTTATCTATCTTAACCTATCTTATCATAATGTTAGAGAACTGTTTATCTGAGAAACCTGAAGCCGATGAGCCTCCTCATTTTTCTTCATGGACCTGTAACATCGCCCTCTCACTGTCACCTCACCGTTAACTACACTTGAGACTGTTTCAATACAGTGATTGGGAGAAAGGGCGCAGCATTAGCCATTAATACATTACTGACTCTTATCTTACGGTCGATACAAACAGCAGTAATATTAAAAGAGGCTGCAAAACAGAAACTCGTCAGCTCATAACCTTCGCTAGCATAGGGCTAATTTAAGCTAAATAAAGATAAACACGTACCTTCATAATCAAACAGGTAACCTTCAACGAAGAACTTGTAGCCTTTATCAAGCTTTCGATCTTGAAGTAAGGGACCACTTGTCAGCAAGTCGTTCTACGTCGTTAAGTCGTATTGGTGGCAGATGTGAAAGGGACTGGGTGAACTCCATAATGATGTGCTACTAGCTAAGCGTTCCTAAGCGACACCGGATGTAAACATAACCTGCATCGCGGCAGAACGGAAGTTGTCTGACGTCACGTGAAAAGGGCCTATTGCGGTGCGCTTGTGAACATAGAGAACCAAGCCGCGCTGGAAATTTTAAAAACTCGTGATTTTTTGCAGACTATAGGTTTGCGCTAAATTATGTTACTTTGACAAAAAAAGTAATATTTCAAATAAAATGAAGCTAACCATTTCATACAATTTCCAATCGGTATAACTTCTAACTGCAAGAGGAAAACAACATTAGTAGAGATGTCAAGTTTGCAACCCTCTTCGCTCAAGCATTTTGAGAGGGTCAATCCTGTTGGGAAAATACATGGGAAACAATGTATTATCACTCATTTTAGATGGCAGCAAAGTCAAATATATCGAGGTTTAGTTAGCTCAGGCAGAGCCATAGATAGCTAGGCCTATCTAGGGTGGTTGATACTGTTCAAGTTGCCATGGTTATACGAGGTCCCCCTTCCTAATTTGCTATGAGGACAGCTCCATTCTCCAATTGTTCTTATGGTTGCAATAATTGCACTCCATTTATGGGTAAGGGTAAAAATAAAGATAGCATCTTCCAACTCAACCAACAATCAGCCACAAACAAATTCTGTGTCTTTTTTCATTAGCTTACTGTCACGATCGTCGAAGGGAGTAGACCAAGGCGCAGCGTGATGTACGAACATACTTCTTTTATTTAATGAATGCACGAACAACAAACTATAATGTTTGTTGTTCGTGTGTGTTATTGGATGCTAGCATGCTAGTTAGCTATGGTGTCATAGTTAGGCATCGTGGGCTGTTGTGGGTAGTTAGTAGGTTAGTTATTGTAGGTTAGCATTGTTTTCGTCGGTGCCGGGTGTAGCACGAAGCTAGCTAGCTAGCCGTTTTTCAAACTAAGTCAACACAGTAGCCATTGCTAGCTAGCCAACACGACCAGCTAACTGTACTGTAGCAGCTAAATACAATATATTTGTGCTAGCTAGCCAACGTTTAATTATTGCTGCGTTATGAAAGGAACTAGACACGGACACGAATTATCTGTTTAGTGTGTTAACACACTATTGGTAGTTTGTTGTAACCAAGTATTGGTGCTAAACTGTGTGTTATTGGATGCTAGCATGCTAGTTAGCTATGGTGTCATAGTTAGGCATCGTGGGCTGTTGTGGGTAGTTATTGTAGGTTAGCATTGTTTTCGGCGGTGCCGGGTGTAGCACGAAGCCAGCTAGCTAGCTGTTTTTCAAACTAAGTCAACACAGTAGCCATTGCTAGCTAGCCAACACGACCAGCTAACTGTACTGTAGCAGCTAAATACAATATATTTGTGCTAGCTAGCCAACGTTAATTATTGCTGCGTTATGAAAGGAAGTAGACACGGACACGAATTATCTGTTTAGTGTGTTAACACACTATTGGTAGTTTGTTGTAACCAAGTATTGGTGCTAAACTGTGTGTTGTTGGATGCTAGCATGCTAGTTTATGGTGTCATAGTTAGATAGCTGAATAAAGTAAGTTGAGTCTATTCCTTGAAACATTGAACCGCTGTAGTTCACAACAATTCTAATTTCTAAAAGTGGAAGTTGGGAGAGTTTTTGTTCGGGTGGTTCAGTGAAACAATTATAGTTTCTGAGGTGGAAGTTTTGGTGAGGGAGGCCCTACTCTCTCCTTTCCCAGATGTTTAGTTCATTTCATTCCGATCTCCTCTGCATTATTGTAGCCATTTGCTACAGCCTGTCAACTATGCCTCTGCCTATCCCTGTTCTCTCCCTCTCCGCATAGGCTACACAAACGCCTCACACCGCGTGGCTGCTGCCTCTCTAACCTGGTGGTCCCTGCACGCACCCCACACCTGGAGTTCCAGGTCTCAGGCAGCCTCTGGAACTGCCGTTCTGCTGCCAACAAAGCTGACTTCATCCCAGCCTATGCTAACCTCCAGTCCCTCGACTTCCTGGCGCTGACGGAAACATGGATTACCACTGAAAACACTGCTACTCCTACTGCTCTCTCCTCGTCTGACCATGTGTTCTCGCATACCCCGGGAGCATCTGGTCAGAGGGGTGGTGGCACAGGAATCCTCATCTCTCCCAAGTGGACATTCTCAATTTTTCCCCTAACCCATCTGTCTATCTCCTCATTTGAATTCCATGCTGTCACAGTCACTAGCCCATTTAAGCTTAATATCCTTGTCATCTATCGCCCTCCAGGTTCCCTTGGAGAGTTCATCAATGAGCTTGACGCCTTGATAAGTTCCTTTCCTGAGGATGGCTCACCCCTCACAGTTTTGGGGGATTTCAACCTCCCTACGTCTACATTTGACTCATTTCTCTCTGCCTCCTTCTTTCCACTCCTCTCCTCTTTTGACCTCACCCTCTCACCGTCCCCCCCTACTCACAAGGCAGGCAATACGCTTGACCTCATCTTTACTAGATGCTGCTCTTCTACTAATCTCACTGCAACTCCCCTCCATGTCTCTGACCACTACTTTGTTTCCTTTTCTCTCTCGCTCTCCTCCAACACTACTCACTCTGCCCCTACACAGATGGTAATGCGCCGCCGCAACCTTCGCTCTCTCTCTCCCACTCTCCCGTCGCACGCAGGGCTCAATTCCAAGATGGCAGCATGTCAAGTCGTTTGTCAAGTCGTTTGTTTGTGACTAGTACATTTTAACCTACTAATAATCTATTTATTTATGGTTGCGTAACTTCGTTGTTGCGTAGTGCAAACTATTTTATTTTTGCTGGTGTAAAGATCACGGGTCCTCCTCAACTCGGAACTTCATTACTTGAAGTTTACCAAAGTAACCCTATCTCTGGCTGGCCTGAGTTCCTCGTTAGTCCGCGGAGTGTCTTGTCCGAGCTGCTCCTTGCTCTTCGCCTGGCTGTCAGTGGCAGCTCAACCCGTTCTCTCTATCGCCCTCAACACCCAATCTACTCACACGCGCAAACACTCACATTGACTCACATACACGCTGTCCCTCTCTCCACTTACCTTCGTTGGCCTCTTGTTTTTGGTCAGAGAAAATGACAATTTACGTGGTATTGCTTTGTGCACTGACTTTATTGAACTCTGGAGAAAACGAACATTGTCGCAGGGTGAGTACATCTGACAATGTACTCTCGCGTCCATTAGACATTTTGTCTGCAGGAACTCGCTCTTTTCACTCGGTCCACTCGTCCAAGTGCCGATGCATTTGTGGCATGATGTGAACAGTACGAATTTGTGTCACTACCAAAGTCTAATGGTTTTAAATGACTGTTTTGTATTGTCTGGAAACTCACTTGTAGAATTCGCTGCAGTAGGTCTCTTAAAAAGAGAAGCCGTGCAAGGTTATTAAACAGAGGTGCCTAGTTATTCTTCTGTTGTTGATATCAGGTAACGTGCAACCTATTCCTGGCCCTGATATGCAATGTCTCCAAACCCCCTCTGATTTTAAATCAAGATCTGGTTTTGGTATTTTTCATTTAAATGTACGCAGCCTGTTGTCAAAATTGATGGGGTTAGGATTTGGGCTAAATCAACTGATGCTGATGTAATTGTGTTTTCGGAAACCTGGCTCAGCAAGTCTATTTTTGATAAGGATATTTGTATAAGTGGTTACAATGTTTATCGTGCAGATCGGGTTAAGAAAGGTGGGGGGTGTGGCTATATATGTAAAATCTAAATTCCATGTAAGTGTGGCAAAGTCTGAAACTATTTGTAAACAGTTGGAATTTCTTGCTTTGAATATTGAGGTTTCAAAGGGCCTCTCTATAACTGTGATTGGCTGTTATAGACCCCCTCTGCTCTTGGTGATGCATTTTCTTCTTTGACGACCTTATGTCTAAACTTCTTTACAGTGAAATGATCTTGATTGGTGATCTCAACTGGTGTTGGTTAAAGCCGGTGTCTGATGATTTAAAAATGTTTTGTAATTCTATGAATCTTACCCAGTTGATTAATTCACCCACTCGCCCAAATCTTAAATGCCCTGATAAATCTACCCTGATTGATTTGATATTGACAAATGTTCCACATAAATATTCTGCGGTTGGTGTTTTTGTAATGATTTAAGTGACCATTGTGCTGTTGTTGCTGTTAGAAATACTAAGGTTCCAAAGACAAATCCACGTTTTATTCGGTAAGAGGAATTTGAAGTGTTTTAATGAGCAGGCTTTTCTTTCATGATTTGTTTTATTTTGACTGGAGCAAGATTGAGCTTATCCCTGATGTGGAAACTGCCTGGATATTCTTTCATGATGGTTTTTTCCAAATAGTAAACAAACATGCACCATTCCGCAGGTTCAGGGTTAAAGGGCGGGATAATCCATGGTTTTCTTCTGAGCTGTCTTGTATTATTCACGACCGTAATCTAGCCTGGGCTAAAGCAAGGAAATCTTGTTCTGATGCTGATTGGCTTATTTTTAGGCAGTTAAGAAACAAGTGTTCTTTTCTTCTCAGGAAGGCCAAGTCTGAATATTTTATGTCTGTTACCACTGATAACCTGAATGACCCTAGAAAGTTTTGGAATGCTATTAAGTCTATGTCTGGTAACAGTAATGTTAATGAATTACCGTCATGTGTTTTGAAGGACTCTGTTGCTATATATGACAAAACTGAAATGCTGAATTGTTTCAATGAGCACTTTGTATCATCTGGTAGGCTGTTTGATTCAGTGTCCCTCTGTCTCTGTACAACCCTGTGTGGATGAACCAGTGTCCTCTGTCTCTGTACAACCCTGTGTGGATGAACCAGTGAGAGCTGGTCAAACTTTTAGTTTTCTGCCATTCTCAGTGCAGGTGGTACATAAAGCCCTGAAATCCTTAGATCAAAGAAAGCCTGCAGGTCCTGATCTTTTGGATCCCTGCTTTTAAATCTGGCAGCTGATTTCATAGCTGAACCACTTACATATCTGTTCAATCTAACCCTGGAATGTAATGAAATTCCAAAGATCTGAAGTCAGCATTTGTCCTACCACTTTTAAAAAGGGGGAGATCCAACTCTTTTAAATAATTATAGGCCAATCTCAAAGCTGTCACCCCTGGTGAAAATACTTGAAACCCTTGTAAGTGAACAGCTAAAAGAGTTTTTATTTACTAACTCTATTTTATCAATGTATCAATCGGGCTTCAGGAAGAAGCATAGCACAATTACAGCAGCCATGAAGGTTTTAAATGATATCACTGAAGCCCTTGACAAAAAACAGCACTGTGTCTCACTTTTTATTGATCTCTCTAAGGCTTTTGATACAGTTGATCATGCTATACTAAGGCAGAGATTCTTGAGTGTAGGTCTTTCGGAGCATGCAGTTGCATGGTTTGCTAACTATCTGTCTGATAGAACTCAGTGCACTCAATTTGATGGGCTTATGTCTGTTAAATTGTCTGTCCTGAATGGTGTGCCCCAGGGCTCTGTACTTGGTCCTCTCTTATTCACTATTTATATTAATGATTTAGACAAAAATGTCCAAAATGCACAACTTCATTTTTATGCTGATGATACTGTTATTTACTGTTGTGCCTCATCTCTTACAAAAGCTTTCCAGAACTTGCAAACTGCTTTTTATACTGTTCAACATACCTTGTGTCAATTGAAGCTTATCCTCAATACTGACAAAACTAAACTAATGGTGTTTTCTAATGCAAGAAATAGACCTCTGAACCTTTCACCTGTTACTACCTGTCAGGGCAAGGAGATTGAGGTTGTAACCTCATATAAATATCTTGGAATTCTAATTGATGACGGCCTCTCTTTTAAATTGCATATTCAACAACTTACAAAAAAATTGAAGCTGAAATTGGGATTTTATTTTAGGAATAAGGCCTGTTTTTCTTTGAAGCCAGAAGGAGGCTAGTATCAGCTACATTTATGCCTTTACTAGACTATGGGGATATTTTATATATGAATGCTTCCGCTCAGTGTTTGAGATCAATTGACACTCTTTATCATGGTACTTTGAGATTTATTTTAAACTGCAAAACCCCTTACGCACCACTGTACTTTGTATACCAGGGTTGGCTGGCCTTCTCTAGTCACTCGTAGGCTCAGTCACTGGTATACTTTTATTTACAAAGCCATTTTGGGTTTACTACCTTTTTATTTGGGCATTTTTATTGTTCAGAAATGTGGTGGGTACTCTCTTCGTTCACTGGACTTTATCCTGCTAACTGTTCCAAATGTCCGAACTGAATTTGGTAAAAGGTCTTTTATGTACTCTGCGCCATCGTCTTGGAACACCTTACAAAATAATTTTAAACTGGAAGAACTTGTCCCGATTGGTGTTTTTAAATCTCTGATGAAGGATTTTGAGGCTGATTCCCTGACCTGTCAATGTTTTTAATTTGCTGTTTTTGATATTGTTATACTCTTGTGAATTCATGAATGGTTTTTACTAGATTACTTGTAGTTTTTCATGTTGTCTGTCTGTAATTTTTTGTAATGACTTGGTGCTGCCTATCTTGGCCAGGACGCTCTTGAAAAAGAGATTTTAAATCTCAATGAGCCCTTCCTGGTTAAATAAAGGTTAAATAAAATAAAAATAAAAAAACTACTCTCTCCTCTTCCATCCTATCATCTCTTCCCTCTGCTCAATCCTTCTCCCTCCAATCTCCTGATTCTGCCTCCTCAACCCTCCTCTCCTCCCTTTCTGCATCCTTTGACTCTCTGTGTCCCCTATCCTCCCGGCCGGCTCGGTCCTCCCCTCCAGCTCCGTGGCTGGATGACTCATTGCGAGCTCACAGAACAGAGCTCCGGGCAGCGGAGCGGAAATGGAAGAAAACTAAACTCCCTGCCGACCTGGCATCTTTTCACTCCCTCCTCTCTACATTTTCTTCATCTGTTTCTGCTGCTAAGGCCACTTTCTACCACTCTAAATTCCAAGCATCTGCCTCTAACCCCTAGGAAGCTCTTTGCCACATTCTCCTCCCTGCTGAATCCTCCCCCCTCTCTCTCTGTGGATGACTTCGCCAACCACTTTGAAAAGAAGGTTGACGACATCCGATCCTCGTTTGTTAAGTCTAATGACACTGCTGGTCCTACTCACACTGCCCTACCCTATGCTTTGACTTCTTTCTCCCCTCTCTCCAGATAAAATCCTGCGACTTGTGACTGCAGGCCGCCCAACAACCTGCCCGCTTGACCCCATCCCTCCTCTCTTCTCCAGACCATCTCCGGTGACCTTCTCCCCTACCTCACCTCGCTGATCAACTCATCCTTGACCGCTGGCTATGTCCCTTCCGTCTTCAAGAGAGCGGAGTTGCACCCCCTTCTCAAAAAAACCAACACTCGATCCCACTGATGTCAACAACTACAGACCAGTATCCCTTCTTTCTTTTCTTTCCAAAACTATTGAGCGTGCCGCTTTAGCCAACCCGAGCTGGGCATCTCCGGCGCGGCTCACTCCTGGATTGCGTCCTACCTGACCGGTCGCTCCTACCAAGTGGCGTGGCGAGAAGCTGTCTCCGCACCACGTGCTCTCACCACTGGTGTCCCCAGGGCTCAGTTCTAGGCCCTCTCCTATTCTCCCTATACACCAAGTCACTTGGCTCTGTCATATCCTCACATGGCCTCTCCTATCATTGCTACGCTGACGATACACAACTAATCTTCTCCTTTCCCCTTCTGATAACCAGGTGGCGAATCGCATCTCTGCATGTCTGGCAGACATATCAGTATGGATGACGGATCACCACCTCAAGCTGAACCCCTGGCAAGACGGAGCTGCTCTTCCTCCCGGGAAGGACTGCCCGTTCCATGATCTCGCCATCACGGTTGACAACTCCGTGTGTCCTCCTCCCAGAGTGCGAAGAGCCTTGGCGTGACCCTGGACAACACCCTGTCGCTTCTCCGCTAACATCAAGGCGGTGACCCGATCCTGCAGGTTCATGCTCTACAACATTCGGAGAGTACGACCCTGCCTTACACAGGAAGCGGCACAGGTCCTAATCCAGGCACTTGTCATCTCCCGTCTGGATTACTGCAACTCGCTGTTGGCTGGCCTCCCTGCCTGTGCCATTAAACCCCTACAACTCATCCAGAATGCCGCAGCCCGTCTGGTGTTCAACCTTCCCAAGTTCTCTCACGTCACCCCCTCCTCCGCACACTCCACTGGCTTCCAGTTGAAGCTCGCATCCGTTACAAGACCATGGTGCTTGCCTATGGAGCAGTGAGGGGAACGGCACCTCCGTACCTTCAGGCTCTGATCAGTCCCTACACCCAAACGAGGGCATTGCGTTCATCCACCTCTGGCCTGCTGGCTCCCTTCCTCTGCGGAAGCATAGTTCCCGCTCAGCCCAGTCAAAACTGTTCGCTGCTCTGGCACCCCAATGGTGGAACAAGCTCCTCACGACGCCAGGACAGCGGAGTCACTCACCACCTTCCGGAGACATTTGAAACCCCACCTCTTTAAGGAATACCTGAGATAGGATAAATTAATCCATCTACCCCCAAAAAAAAACAAAAAAGAACATTGTAAAGTGGTTATCCCACTGGCTATAGGGTGAATGCACCAATTTGTAAGTCGCTCTGGATAAGAGCGTCTGCTAAATGACGTAAATGTGCCCTTGAGCAAGGCACTTAACCCTAATTGCTCCTGTAAATCGCTCTGGATAAGAGCGTCTGCTAAATGACTAAAATGTAAATGTATAACGTGACGTCCTATGTTCAACACAACAGCCACGGAACACACCGAAAGGAACAAGATCCCACAAACACTAAGGGAAAACAGACTGTTTAAATATGGCTCCCAATCAGAGACAACCAGCAACAGCTGACACTCGTTGCCTCTGATTGGGAACCACTCTGGCCAACATAGAAATACAAGAACTAGACTGTAAACATAGAACAAAACACATAGAAACTACACACCCTGGCTCAACATATAGAGTCCCCAGAGCCAGGGTGTGACACTTACTTAATTTCCAGAATTCACAACTCTAGTTTTTGAGAGAGAGTCACATCCTGACCAATTTGGCATCCTAAAAAAGATGAACATCAAAAAATATGTTTTTTGTCACATACACCTGATAGGTGTTGTGAAATTAGTTGTTTTATAGGGTCAGCCAGGCTCTGTCGCAGCCGGCCGCGACCGGGAGACTCATGGGCGGCGCACAATTGGCCCAGCGTCGTCCAGGGTAGGGGAGGGAATGGCCGGCAGGGATGTAGCTCAGTTGATAGAGCATGGCGTTTGCAACGCCAGGGTTGTGGGTTCGATTCCCATGGGGGGCCAGTATAAAAAAAATATATATATATACAGTGGGGGAAAAAAGTATTTAGTCAGCCACCAATTGTGCAAGTTCTCCCACTTAAAAAGATGAGAGAGGCCTGTAATTTTCTTCATAGGTACACGTCAACTATGACAGACAAATTGAGATTTTTTTCCCCAGAAAATCACATTGTAGGATTTTTTATGAATTTATTTGCAAAATATGGTGGAAAATAAGTATTTGGTCACCTACAAACAAGCAAGAATTCTGACTCTCATAGACCTGTAACTTCTTCTTTAAGTGGCTCCTCTGTCCTCCACTCGTTACCTGTATTAATGGCACCTGTTTGAACTTGTTATCAGTATAAAAGACACCTGTCCACAACCTCAAACAGTCACACTCCAAACTCCACTATGGCCAAGACCAAAGAGCTGTCAAAGGACACCAGAAACAAAATTGTAGACCTGCACCAGGCTGGGAAGACTGAATCTGCAATAAGTAAGCAGCTTGGTTTGAAGAAATCAACTGTGGGAGCAATTATTAGGAAATGGAAGACATACAAGACCACTGATAATCTCCCTCGATCTGGGGCTCCACGCAAGATCTCACCCCGTGGGGTCAAAATGATCACAAGAACAGTGAGCAAAAATCCCAGAACCACACGGGGGGACCTAGTAAATGACCTGCAGAGAGCTGGGACCAAAGTAACAAAGCCTACCATCAGTAACACACTACGCCGCCAGGGACTCAAATCTTGCAGTGCCAGACGTGTCCCCCTGCTTAAGCCAGTACATGTTCAGGCCCGTCTGAAGTTTGCTAGAGTGCATTTGGATGATCCAGAAGAGGATTGGGAGAATGTCAGATGAAACCAAAATAGAACTTTTTGGTAAAAACTCAACTCGTCGTGTTTGGAGGACAAAGAATGCTGAGTTGCATCCAAAGAACACCATACCTACTGTGAAGCATGGGGGTGGAAACATCATGCTTTGTGGCTGTTTTTCTGCAAAGGGACCAGGACGACTGATCCGTGTAAAGGAAAGAATGAATGGGGCCATGTATCGTGAGATTTTGAGTGAAAACCTCCTTCCATCAGCAAGGGCATTGAAGATGAAACGTGGCTGGGTCTTACAGCATGACAATGATCCCAAACACACCGCCCGGGCAACGAAGGAGTGGCTTCGTAAGAAGCATTTCAAGGTCCTGGAGTGGCCTAGCCAGTCTCCAGATCTCAACCCCATAGAAAATCTTTGGAGGGAGTTGAAAGTCCGTGTTGCCCAGCGACAGCCCCAAAACATCACTGCTCTAGAGGAGATCTGCATGGAGGAATGGGCCAAAATACCAGAAACAGTGTGTGAAAACCTTGTGAAGACTTACAGAAAACATTTGACCTGTGTCATTGTCAACAAAGGGTATACAACAAAGTATTGAGAAACTTTTGTTATTGACCAAATACTTATTTTCCACCATAATTTGCAAATAAATTCATTAAAAATCCTACAATGTGATTTTCTGGAAAAAAAATTCTCAATTTGTCTGTCATAGTTGACGTGTACCTATGATGAAAATTACAGGCCTCTCTCATCTTTTTAAGTAGGAGAACTTGCACAATTGGTGGCTGACTAAATACTTTTTTTCCCCACTGTATATATGTATTCACTAACTGTAAGTCGCTCTGGATAAGAGCGTCTGCTAAATGACTAAAATGTAAATGTAAATGTGTTACAGCACCCCTGAAGCAAATTAGGGTTAAGTGCCTTGCTCAAGGGCACATTGTTCACCTTGTCAGCTCGGGTATTCAAACCAGCAACATTTTGATTACTGGTCCAATGCTCTAACCACTAGGCTACCTGCCACCTGCTATCTGAGAATCATATTTGTAAATGCACACAACTTCCCATTCTGCAGCTTAGAATTGGTCTGGCTGTGACATATATATTGATTACCAACAATGACGAGACCGCCTGCAGGGAGGAGGTGAGGGCTCTGGGAGTGTGGTGCCAGGAAAATAACCTCTCACTCAACATCAACAAAACAAAGGAGATGATTGTGGACTTCAGGAAACAGCAGAGGGTGCACCCCCCTATCCACATCGACGGGACCGCAGTGGAGAAGGTGGAAAGCTTCAAGTTCCTTGGCGTACATATCACCGACAAACTGAAATGGTCCACCCACGCAGACTGTGTGGTGAAGAAGGCGCAACAGCGCCTCTTCAACCTCAGGAGGCTGAAGAAATTCGGCTTGGCACCTAAAACCCTCACAAACTTTTACAGATGCACAATTGAGACCATCCTGTCGGGATGTATCACCACCTGGTACGGCAACTGCACCGCCCGCAACCGCAGGGCTCTCCAGAGAGTGGTGCGGTCTGCCGAACGCATTATCAGGGGCACCCGATGTCACAGGAAGGCCAAAAATATCATTAAGGACATCAACCACCAGAGCCACTGCCTGTTCACCCCGCTATCATCCAGAATGCGAGGTCAGTACAGGTGCATCAAAGCTGGGACCGAGAGAATGAAAAACAGCTTCTATCTCAAGGCCATCAGACTGTTAAATAGCCATCACTAGCACATTAGAGGCTGCTTCTGCCTATTGAAATCACTGGCCACTTTAAGAAATGGAACACTAGTCACTTTAATAATGTTTACATATCTTGCACTACTCCTCTCATATGTACAGTGGGGGAAAAAAGTATTTAGTCAGCCACCAATTGTGCAAGTTCTCCCACTTAAAAAGATGAGAGAGGCCTGTAATTTTCATCATAGGTACACGTCAACTATGACAGACAAATTGAGAACAAAAAATCCAGAAAATCACATTGTAGGATTTTTAATGAATTTATTTGCAAAATATGGTGGAAAATAAGTATTTGGTCACCTACAAATAAGCAAGATTTCTGGCTCTCACAGACCTGTAACTTCTTATTTAAGAGGCTCCTCTGTCCTCCACTCGTTACCTGTATTAATGGCACCTGTTTGAACTTGTTATCAGTATAAAAGACACCTGTCCACAACCTCAAACAGTCACACTCCAAACTCCACTATGGCCAAGACCAAAGAGCTGTCAAAGGACACCAGAAACAAAATTGTAGACCTGCACCAGGCTGGGAAGACTGAATCTGCAATAGGTAAGCAGCTTGGTTTGAAGAAATCAACTGTGGGAGCAATTATTAGGAAATGGAAGACATAAAAGACCACTGATAATCTCCCTCGATCTGGGGCTCCACGCAAGATCTCACCCCCGTGGGGTCAAAATGATCACAAGAACAGTGAGCAAAAATCCCAGAACCACACGGGGGGACCTAGTGAATGACCTGCAGAGAGCTGGGACCAAAGTAACAAAGCCTACCATCAGTAACACACTACGCCGCCAGGGACTCAAATCCTGCAGTGCCAGACGTGTCCCCCTGCTTAAGCCAGTACATGTCCAGGCCCGTCTGAAGTTTGCTAGAGTGCATTTGGATGATCCAGAAGAGGATTGGGAGAGTGTCATATGGTCAGATGAAACCAAAATATAACTTTTTGGTAAAAACTCAACTCGTCGTGTTTGGAGGACAAAGAATGCTGAGTTGCATCCAAAGAACACCATACCTACTGTGAAGCATGGGGGGTGGAAACATCATGCTTTGGGGCTGTTTTTCTGCAAAGGGACCAGGACGACTGATCCGTGTAAAGGAAAGAATGAATGGGGCCATGTATCGTGAGATTTTGAGTGAAAACCTCCTTCCATCAGCAAGGGCATTGAAGATGAAACGTGGCTGGGTCTTTCAGCATGACAATGATCCCAAACACACTGCCCGGGCAACGAAGGAGTGGCTTCGTAAGAAGCATTTCAAGGTCCTGGAGTGGCCTAGCCAGTCTCCAGATCTCAACCCCATAGAAAATCTTTGGAGGGAGTTGAAAGTCAGTGTTGCCCAGCGACAGCCCCAAAACATCACTGCTCTAGAGGAGATCTGCATGGAGGAATGGGCCAAAATACCAGCAACAGTGTGTGAAATCCTTGTGAAGACTTACAGAAAATGTTTGACCTGTGTCATTGCCAACAAAGGGTATATAACAAAGTATTGAGAAACTTTTGTTATTGACCAAATACTTATTTTCCACCATCATTTGCAAATAAATTCATTAAAAATCCTACAATGTGATTTTCTGGAGAAAAAAAATCTCATTTTGTCTGTCATAGTTGACGTGTACCTATGATGAAAATTACAGGCCTCTCTCATCTTTTTAAGTGGGAGAACTTGCACAATTGGTGGCTGACTAAATACTTTTTTTCCCCACTGTATATACTGCATTCTATTCTATAATATTCTACTGTATCTTAGTCCATGCCGCTCTGTCATTGCTTGTCCATATATGTATATTTTCTTAAATTCCATTCCTTACTAGTTTTGTGTGTATTAGGTATATGTTGTGAAATTGTTAGATATTACTTGTTAGATATTACTGCACTGTCGGAGCTAGAAGCACAAGCATTTCGCTACACCCACTATAACATCTGCTAAACACGTGTATGTGACAAATAACATTTGATTTGATTTGATTTGATTTAGATTATTGAGAGGACAGCTCATTGATTTTCCCTCCCTCCCTCCCTGAGGTGAGGCACAATCTCCTTTAAAAACTCAACAGCACCCAGAACATTCTCCCCTGCAAACTCACAACCTGACACTTTTGACCAAAAGTGTCTTCTTTTCAACACACTTTTTGGGATTAAGATTGTCATCTCAAAGATATAATCCTCAATCTCCTTCACTGTGACATGATAAGACCTGATGAAACTGATATCGAACCCCTCTCATTTTTAAGCACATAAAGTAGTTAGAGCTACGGAGGGTGTTATTAACCGGTTATTACCATATATCTGCAACCTGTACATTCAGAACAGCTTTAGGAGGTGAAAAGATGGAGGGATGGGTATAGGAGGAGAGTGGTGGTGTGATAATAAGAGGTGGGTGGGGTAGTAGGTGGAGGAGGGCTGACCGTAGCGGTGGCTCTATGTGTAATAGGTGGTTGGGGTTTTGGGTGGAGGAGGGCGGAGGGCGGAGGGCGGAGAGCTGACCATAGCGGTGGTTGGGGATGTGGGTGGAAGAGGGCGGAGGGCTGGCCATAGCAGTGGCTCAGTGTGTAACAGGGTTATGGTCTGTGACGTGGACAGTGGGCAGGACAGCAGAATGAGCAGATGGGTCCTGTGGCACGTCGGGCCTGCAGAGGGTCAGCTGGTCACACGCCCCACTGTTCTGCCCTGTTATGCACAGCTGAAGTGTGAGCTTCCCCACAGACTCTGGGCTGCCATATCACACTTCATTAATCAGGCCGAGAGCACATCCTTCCTCTTTATGGCTGTCACACCCCCAGTGGATTGTTGCTAGAATGATTAAAAGATTGGCAAAACATCTTTAATGTTTTCTGATGAGACTTACTGACATTACAGTATATTTATACAGACATTATTTTCATTAACCATCTGCATTTAACCCTCTAATCCTTTAACCATATGGTGAATGCCAGATTACCTGTGTCTCTGCTATTACTTAATGTTGAGGCCTGTGTGTCCTGATCATGTGTATACCGCCTGCTCATAGTGGCATCGCTGGTCGTGATGATTGTTCCCAGCCAGGCCTTATTCCCCAGCCAGAGAGTAGCTAGACTGCTAAACTCTGTGGAGAGATCCAATGAGACATTGTGTTGTTGTTGACGTTGTTGTTGTTTTTTCTTTTTTTTTCTTTAGGGGTAGATCAGTTTCAATATTGCAGATAGATTGTAACTTCCATCAATGTAATTGTCTGCATCACTTCCAATCCCCCATATGTTTTTTCTTTTTTCTCTGCTATATATATATATATATATATATATATATATATATATATATACACACACATACATACACATACATACATATATATATACATACATATCCTTTTAAAATATATATATTTCCCTTTTATTACTTTCCAACCCCACCATCCCTTCCCTAATTGGAGTAAACTAGTGAACAACAATGCTTAGGCCTCTACTTCATGCTTATACATACTATATACATTTTATGGACACAGTCAATAATTATATTTTGTTTGTTTTTACTCCTGAACTTCCTCCGATCATTTTCATGATGTCCATCTGGTATGCTTCTATATGCCATATCTTTCTAACTGTGCTCTTTCACAAAAGCTCACAATATATAACCTATATACTTATTATGGACACAGCATGTCTTACACTATTTATCTTTTTGTTATTAGTTGTTGTTATTAGTCCCATCCTTCAGCTCCATTCAACACCTCCCATCTATCTCTTAACACCATCCATATTGGATTTCTATTTGCCATATATTTTTCAACTGTACTGTGATGTTTTACAAAAGTTCTGAACCTTTCTATTCTCATTGTTTCTACAGTTTGTGAATTGAAAATAAACATTTTTGCTAAAAGTATTATAATATTATTGATCGATTGACTATTACTTTTCAGATCACCCAGTAGTGCTATCTGCAGGGTCAGCTCCATGCAAATATTGCAATCCTTCTGCCATTCCTGGACCTGTGTCCAGAAACAAGCTACAAATGGACAGTACCAAAACAAATGATCTAATGATTCTGTCTCTTCACAGCCAAATAACATTCTATTGGTAGCAATAATTTTATATAATTATTTTAATTGAAAAATTCTAAGTTTTGAATCCGTCGTTGCATTTTGCGTATCAGTTCATAAACACTATGCCATGGAATCGGTACGTCAAAAATCTCTTCCCAACTATTCTGCAATCTATATGGGACGGCTGTCAATCTTTTGGTCCTTAAATGAAACTGGTAAACTTTTTTATTTATCACAATTTTCTTTAACCAATTATGTTCTTTAATGCAAGGCCAACAGACAAGTTCCTTACTTTTTCCTCCTTCACCTTTCCTCTTCCATTGTGTTGTTTACGACTGGAAAGCCTTACTGGGACACTGAAATCACCATCTGCCGGCAGTGAAAGTTTATTCCCTGCGAGCGCATGGCAGAGGAGAGCCGCTGAGACACCAGCGAAACACAGCAGTCCTGCCTCTCCCCCTGCTGTAAAATGATGAACGCCATTTTCCCGCTTTACTTTGTAAAGTCTGCTCCCCTTTCTACTCTGCCTGCAGCTAGCAGCATTTAAAACTGCAGTGTCAGGACGTTCCAGGGAATATTACCATGTCTCAACATCAGGAACTGTTTGAATGGATAAGAATGATGTTGTTGCAAAAGTTTCAGTGACTCAAGGTGAAAACATTTGCAGTCAACGTTTCTTTGATGTTGGGAGCTACTCTATTATATAAGCTCTGTTTACATTTTCCACCTAAAACTTTCCAGAGAAAGTTTGCAGGTAGGCTTTTTGCAACCTTTACAGTTTAGACAAAAAATATCAATGCTTGGTAGACTTTTGGGGTTAGGTCTAAATGTTTAATATATGGCTACTGTCATGCTGCTAGACTTCTCCCCATTTTCGCTCTTTGGTCACCTGGATAGATTGTCGCCCAGAAAATGGTGGAAAACAAGATGTAGTACAGCTCCATATTGGAAAAGGTCAAGCTTGAAAATAACATTCCGCACCAGCCAGAACCTAAAGTACCATTCTAGTGCTATTTACCTGGCATTTACTGCCAGCTATTTATTCAAAGTCATGTTTAAATATAAAGTACCTGGTGTAAATATTCATGCTTGCCCATGCCATTACAGGAGGAGGCTCAGGTCTGTCTAATGAATAACTGAAATCCATGAATAATAAATAGCTTGCGCTTACCCCCCTCTGCCTCACAGACTGAGTATCTTTCAGCTGGGAGCTGTGCCAGTAAAGGTAAGAGAATATAAATACCAAACTGAGGTCGTTTCTTGTCTTATAGGCTAGGTGATGGTGCCAGTGGCGGTCAGTGCCGTTTAAGAGTGAGGACGACTTTTCTTTTCATGAGCATGGCCTTATTTCTATTACAGCATATTGAATGACTGTCATTCATATTCCATTCACCCAGTTCAATGTAACAGCGATATGTTTAGGCTACTACATGATACTAACATTTTTCCTATACCCATCATGAGGTTGCTACAACCTAGCATATAAATGAAAGTTTACAACATACTGTAGATGCACACAGGTCAAGAGCCTTGCACACTCTTGCCTGTATCTAGCTGATATAGCGTGTAATCATTAGTCCAACAGTTGCAAACGAAAGTTTCTATTGGACAAATTCGGGTATGTTTATCCCCATTTTGTTCAGTTTGCTTCCGTTTAAGAAACGTTTTTCAACAGAATCAGCAGAATGAATACACCCCTGATCACGCGTAAACACAGTTCACTTTCATAGCAGCCACGTTGTATTCCTTCTCACATGCGCTCTTCTCCTCTCACCTCTTCCCTTCGGATGTGGACTTCAATGCACAACACATCAGCTGTACGTGACCAGGCTAAAAAAAAACGTTACAAGCCAAATCGCTACACACAGCCTACATCGTTGTCACCATATTTGCTAAAGTAACGTCATAGTCAGCATAGCTAATATAACTAATACGTTAGGAAACCCGCTACAATCATGCATTAACGTTACAGTGTAAGTAAGCAGTTACACTGGCGGGCCCCGGTGGCAATAAATGATTAAAACCAGAAGCTTACCTTGACTTGGAAGAATTCCAGTGTTGTGTTGGATAATCATAGCCAGCTAGCTAACATAGCATCCCTGTGTTTGAGCAGGGTGTTTCAGTAGGCTGAACTAGCTAGCTGCATTTGCTAGCTAAGTAAGTGAAACTGAAAGTGAAAAAAAAATGACAACATCTATCTCTATATATTTCTCCCTTGCTTTTCCTTCATTTTGGAATAAATTAATTTGTTCAAAACTGTTCAACTATTGTCTTTCTCTCTCTTTGAGTCAACTACTCACCACATCTTATGCACTGCAGTG
Source organism: Coregonus clupeaformis (assembly GCF_020615455.1). NCBI lineage: Eukaryota > Metazoa > Chordata > Actinopteri > Salmoniformes > Salmonidae > Coregonus > Coregonus clupeaformis. The sequence goes on along the minus strand of NC_059197.1, from coordinate 15,550,661 downwards.
CTAGCTAGCTGTAGCTTATGCTTTCAGTACTAGATTAATTATCTAGTCCTTTGATTGGGTGGACAACATGTCAGTTCATGCTGCAAGAGCTCTGATAGGTTGGAGGACATCCTCTGGAAGTTGTCGTAATTACTGTGTAAGTCTATGGAAGGGGGTGAGAACCATGAGCCTCCTAGGTTTTGTATTGAAGTCAATGTACACAGAGGAGGACGGAAGCTAGCTGTCCTCCGGCTACACCATGGTGTTACCCTACAGCGTGCTGTGGAGGCTACTGTAGACCTTTGCAAAATAGTGTGTTTTAATCAATTATTTGGTGACATGTGTTTATATTTAGTATAGTTATATCTAAAAAGGATAACTTTTTAAATGTTTAAAAACATATATTTTTATGAAATTCACTGAGGAGGATGGTACTCCCCTTCCTCCTCTGAGGAGCATCCACTGGATGGTGCACCAAAAGAGCAAATGTTTTAAAATGTCTCCCAGAATAAATCTGTTCTGTTTGACCCAAATAATTCTCCCTTCCCCCTACTGTATGTCTCCATTGGGCTAATGATTCCATTTTAGTGCTCCTCTCCTCTCCTCTATACATGAATGGGTTGAGGATTAGATGAGGAAGGTTCCATCTCTCCATGGCCTTATTACTGCCCATTTAATGGATGCTCTTTGATGCACAGATAGATTTGTGCTCACTCAGGGAGAACGGGATTACCTTCACTTCTGGAGTGCACTCTTGGATAAGGGCTTTTGGTGGTAATATTTGTGTGCGTGTGTGTGCGTGTGAGTGCGTGTGTGTGTGTGCGCGTGGGTATGTACGTGTCCGTGTGTGCGTGTGCGTGTGCGTGCATGTGTGTGTGCATGCGTGTGCGTGTGGGTGCATTTATGAGTGCACATGTTAATGTGTGACCTTGCATTTATAAAACCAGTGATCTGCCATATATAACCTTCCCTGACCCTGATAATGTATATTATTAGGTAACAGTTATTGTTCTGTAATACTGTTTAGCATGTCTAATGATTACTGGCATCAATAGAGACGCACACGTAGCTGTTTGGTGGAATATGTTGTTTGCACATGTTTGGAATATTTATTAAGCCAGCCTTTTCAAACCTCCAGGAATAGTGCACACTATATCATTAAATAACACATCTCTGGGCAGCCTGGGTCTCAACGTGGGAGGTAGGGACAGCTGTCGACATCTCTCCCTCTGGAGCTGCCAGACAAACAGAGATTCACTAATGAAAAACACAGGTGGACCAAGGCTAGAATCAACCTACAAAGGATAGTTTTATATTTAGTAACAGACATAGGTAATTTCTACTGTTCAATGGAATTTGGTGTCAAAAATGGTAAGGCTATGTTCATGTTACACACACTGTATTGAAATCCATCAATTTTGTACAACCTTAATCCCATAGAAAATTACATATATAGTGAATGCCTGTGAGCTGCTGTGTCATGGAGGCCTAGATCTGCAGTGATATTGTTTACTTGATCTGAGGATCCAGAGGGTCCACTTAAAAGTCTTCTTGAACACTGTTCTCCAAAATGAGTGAAACTGTATTCAAAGTGCCTTCTGCATGTTGTGGTGGTTTTGCCCCCAGGCTGTGCCCAGGACAGTACAGATGAACTTTGCCCTTTAGCTTTTATTTAGAGATGAGGAATGTCAGTGCAGATCAGATTTGCTGTAGGCTCTGCATTGCACCGTGACAATAAAACTGCTAGTCTGAGAAAGCAGGAAGCTGTGAAGATGTGTAAAGCAATGAGACTTTACCTGGTAGAGTGCACTATGCCTTGACAAGATGTGCAATAGTCTTGGAGATACTAAAGATACATCATATGAAGCCTGCATAATTTTAAGGAAGTCATATTATATGATGTGTTATGCTGTTTGAAACATCAATCACCTAAAGCAGAAATACAGGAGGGTTTTGTTAGATTCTTGCTCACATAATAGTGAGACTTTTTTGGCATCTGGGAAGCTTTCAGTTCAAGGAGATTACCGGCTCACCTGAAGAGATTGTCAAAACTGGTGGCAATGCAAAATAAAACAAAAAAACGTGTACTTATCTGAAGCAAATGAGTTTTGAGCGCAGAAGTTCCAGGTTCAGTGGTTTTCATCCTCTCCCAACCAATTCAAAAAACTTATTCTAGTTTTTTTGTTGAACCAGTCAGAATACACAGAAGCGCCATGTGAAACAATTATTCTTTGGGACAGGTGTCGCCATGGTGCAAGGCTCTCCATTCCCCCAAGCTAAATGGTTTCTGCTTCCCCTTGCATTTATCTGGGAGACCAAGCACACGGACGTCGGCAGAAGAAATATCTGGCCAGCGGAGATGAATGTGTCCCTGTGGAAGGAGGGTGGACGTGGGGGTGGTGGAGATGAATGTGTCCCTGGGGAAGGAGGGTGGACGTGGGAGTGATGGAGATGAAAGTGTCCCTGTTGAAAGAGGGTGGACGTGGCGGTGGTGGAGATGAATGTGTCCCTGGGGAAGGAGGGTGGAGGTGGGGGTGGTGGAGATGAATGTGTCCCTGGGGAAGGAGGGTGGAGGTGGGGGTGGTGGAGATTAATGTGTCCCTGGGGAAGGAGGGTGGACGTGGGGGTGGTGGCAGGAGGAGATCCAGAGGATGAGGATCGGTGTCTGTGGCCTTGTGTCTTTCCCTTCTCTTTCCACCTCTGGATCAGAGACTGGGGACTCCAGACAGGTCCTCTCTCTTGACTAATAGCAGTGTGACAACAGCGTTGGTGAGGGCAGTCTTGGGTATGCAGGTCACACCTGGTCAAGGTGCAGTCAGTCTGCCTCGCACTGAGAGAGGGGAAAATTACTAGGGCACTCTTCACTGAGCAGACCATAGTTGGAATTTTCAAACTGCGGAAATTCATGATGGATTAAAAACTAGCTGTGGATATAGCATACACTCTAAAAATAAAAGGTTCCTGGAGTATCCTTTAGGGGTTCTTCAAATTGAAACTGTGGGGGAACACCTATAAGTTTGTCAAATAACCCTTTAAGTTTCTTCAAATAACCCCTTTTAACGGATCCTTGAATAACCTTTTGGGGTGAATTATTTAACTACCCCCCCCCCCCTCCCCTATTTATATTATTAATAATAATAATACGCATAACAATAACAACAATAACACCATATTTTAGCTCAGTGTTTATTATGATTTTAGTGGCAAAGCAGAATTAAAAATCCAAATATGAAGTAAACTCCCAGCAGAGCCCCAAGTCCAATGGGTATATCCTCTGGCGTGTTGAAGTTAATGTGTTAATGTTCTCTGTATCCATAGCCAGAATGATTTTGCAGTGCATGGTGATTGAACAGGTTTCCTGTTATATTCATCAAAGGTGTAGGTAGGGTGAAGTCTGTGAATCCCAAAAATTGTAATTATACAGATGATTAACGAAACATGCACACGACAGAATTCATATCTTGTTTTTTGTGGTGAATGTGAATGAAAAAAACTGTTTTGATAATGGTTTTCATACACATACCTTGTCCATAATGTAGAGGCCTATGGGATATTCATTGAAGAGGTAGGAATGGTACATGTGATCTGCATAACATACCAATACCAATTGACATACCTTTGTATTCCACCTCGTCTGTATACCTGCAGACACAGACACAAAAGTGAACAGTTCAGTCATCTGCACCCAATACAGCTAGCCTTCAACATTTTCTTATAGCCTACATATTCTTACCTCTTTGTTGATTGATTTCCATTGAATTGTGTCCATTTTCTGTTTTAGAAAGATTTGCGCAAATATGAAAAGATAAATGGTATCATCATAAAACAATATCAATTTAGATCATACAAGGGACAAACCTTACCTTAAATTGAGGAGATCTTTAAATATTTCAGTTAAGTGCCTGCACCTGCTGTCCTTTCAAATTCAAATCCAAATGTTTCAGTTGGGCAGTTAGGTTCCTGCAAGAACCCCCACCAACTAAGGAGGTTCCTCAATTAACCCCACCTCCTATGGGGTTATTGGAAGAACCTTTTGGGGGCAATTTTCAGTGCCAAGAACACTAAGGTTCTTCGAAGAACTTTGAGGATCTTAGAAGAACCATTGTTGAACCACTAATTTTTAGAGTGTACGAATTGTTGGAATATGTAACTTTAAAGTATTTATTTTATAATCTATTACTAACTAATGGATGAACAACATAACAAAAGCAATTGGTACATGATATGCTATGACCAGAAACATAAATATCTCAAAAACCCTAATGATCCCCTCTGCCTCACCTTGATATATTGTGTACATACTTCGTATTCCACTTAGCAAGCCGGCCGTGTCTGTATTGAGGCATTAAAAAACCGAGTTATTTATACCACATAGCATATCATGCAGAATAAAACCTTGATTAGATAGCTTTTTGTCTCTTTTTCCCTTATTCCCTTGTTGTGCCAGACAGGCTGTGCCAGACAGAATATCTTAATCAGGAAGGAAGCGCCTGGTGATCTATCCTTGGGGCAGAATGGAAATGTATTCAGGAGCTGGATGTCTAATAGAAGGCAAGGACACTTTTCCTTATTAAGACAAATAAGCCCCTGAAGGTGGAGAGATGCCTTAAAATAGGAGGAAGGGGAGGAGTGGGGAGGGAAGGAGTGGGGAGGGGAGGAAGGGAGGGGAGAAGTGGGGATGAGTGGGGGGGGAGTGGAGGAGGGAGGGAGGGACGGTAGAGGAGTGGAGGAAGGGAGGGATGGGAGGAGAGTGGAGGAGTGGAGGAGTGGAGGGGAGGGGAGAGGGGAGAAATTTGGTGCCAGTATTACTTAGATTACTCACATTTTGCATTTAATTAAATAATGTGTAGCCAATGGGGTTAGTTAATTAGTGTTACTTGCAGGGGGAGTATAAGGATCTGATTTAGTTATTGGATAATATAACACAAGGCCTACTTTTGTAGTTGGTCACCCAGTCGTAGGTCAGCACTATGATCTAAAAAGCAATCAAGTCCAAAACCTTGGATATGTACTGTGATAGTTTTCTCTCTCCTAGCCCTTTTAACGGCCCAATGAAGGACACAATGAAGAGCTTACAGTGTATGCATTTGACTGATTTGATTTGCTGTTTCAATAGCTGCTGTCTACGCTGGGACAGTGAGTGACAGTGTGATTGGCAGACTCTGAGTGGAGAGGAAATGAGGGAGAGCGTGGGATTTCAGCAGAACCAGAGCAGAGTAACATCTAAAGACAGCTAACTCCCTGAGCGCAGAGCTAAACCATGACTGGCACAATGCGATCTTGGGCTTATTAGATCCCTCAAGACATTACACAAATTGACAAAGAGACAACTTTCTTTGTGGAAGAATCTGCATACAGGAAAGAATTGTAGAAGCTACAGTATTTAAATGTATCAGATGCTATGAAATAAGATTTCACTCTTGTGCATAATTGTAATATAGTATGAATGCAATTATCCATGGTGCCATCTTTTGATTATAATCGTATTGGTACTATTTGAGTATGCATGACCATATTTGTTTACAGTGTGTGTGTGTGTGTGTGTGTGTGTGTGTGTGTGTGTGTGTGTGTGTGTGTGTGTGTGTGTGTGTGTGTGTGTGTGTGTGTGTGTGTGTGTGTGTGTGTTTGTTGTGTGTGTGCGTGCGAATCCTTATAGTTCATTTTGTGTGCAAGGCCAGCATTGAGAATGTAAATGTAGTTTCTATGCCAGAGGCTAGTTTGAGACACAGCATAAATGTGTTTGTTTGGATTCTAATGTTGTCTCAGTAAAAACACCAAACCACACAACGTTGTTGACATCATTCTCATGATGAGACAATCAATATCCGAGACACGCACTGGGGCGATGGAACCAGAACTAAGGTGCATCAGAGCTGCAAACTAAGACAGTAGTTGTGTCTGAAATGGCACCCTATTCCCTATCTAGTGCACTCCTTTGGACCTAACCCTATGGGCTCTGGTTTAAAGCAGTGCATTATATAGTGAGTAAGGTGCCATTCAGACACAGCCAGTGATATAGCCAGTGAGATCAATTACCCAGAGTACCCGGCTGCTCTGTGTCAGCACAGTGGGCCACTCTTGTTCAGTGCTCATTTAGGCATACTTATTTTACATGACATTTACTGTACATCTTTTAGCAGACACTCTTATCCAGAGCGACCTACAGGAGCAATTAGGGTTAAGTGCCTTGTTCATGGGCACATCGACATATTATCTTCACCTAGTCAGCTTGGGGATTTGAACCAGCGACCTTTCAGTTACTGGCCCAATGCTCTTAACCTCTAGGCTACCTGACCCCATTGAGACCAAGGTCTCTTTCGCAAAGGAGCCCTGCATACACACAATTTACAAAATACAATAAGCACACACACACACACACACACACACAAAGCCTGGAAAAACAATCCAATGTGAGGCAAGAGAGAAACAATTTTATTTTTTTCGAGAATCTACTACACATCAAAAGCTTTAGAGATGAAAGTCTGCAAACTATTTCCCTCTATTTAGCCATAATTACCAGTTTAATTAACAGGCTTTGAATGGTCATGAATCTGAGCCAGTGCACCCAGTGTGTGGTCCCACAAACAGTAAAGAGGTTTCAGGAGAAAGAAAGGACATTCCCCCAGAAACCGATACACTCCAAGAGGAAACTCACAGAAGAGAGGCGACCTGCATTACCATTCAATGAATATTATTCCCAATACCTTAGCACTGGCAGCATCACTCAACAATTCTATATTATGTCCATAAACCACTTTGTCTACTGCCATGTTTGATTCAAAAGTGTTTTTCTCTCTCTCTCTCTCTCTCTCTCTCTCTCTCTCTCTCTCTCTCTCTCTCTCTCTCTCTCTCTCTCTCTCTCTCTCTCTCTCTCTCTCTCTCTCTCTCTCTCTCTCTCTCTCTCTCTCTCTCTCTCTCTCTCTCTCTCTCTCTCCTCTCTCTCTCTCTCATGCAGATGTAGCTATTTCCAGAGTGCAACATACTAATGAGAAAGAGGTCACTGTGTAGCTAATATCTGTAAAATATGTTTTTCAAAATGTGATATTTTCTTCTCCAAAATGTTTTTATAATTTGGAATAATCCAGACATACACTGTCTTAATTAAAGGAGTCATTATAGTGCAATGATTCTTTTTCGAGTTGGTTGTCTTGAAACTCGAAATACTAATACTTTTTCACCAATAACGTAAACAACCTATTTACAGTTCAACATATAGGAGCAACATGGTGTTTTCATTGTAATAGTGCTACATTGTGCCTGTTAACAAGCCTGTTAGCGTTCACAATAATTGTTTGTGAGTTTGTAATGGATTGAAAACGGGTGTAATCGATTTGTCTATTGATGTTGCTATCAAAGTTAATGAACTAAACACAGCCATTGTCATACGAAGGTAATTTACATGAGGGCAGTATTACATTATGTACGGTAACGATACAAACTTTCCACCGTGCTGAATTCAGTTGTTCCACTTGCTGTCGCTAGGAGCTGTCCGCGGTGCTGAAACGACCGTGGTGCGCTGACTTGAAGAAAGAGAACCGCATACCCAACGAGAAATCGATTTAGCGAGCGTTGGAATTGAACAGTCTATGTCTATCAGCTGATAACGACATCAGAACATAGCTCTCATACTAGTGGAGTGCCAGTGCTGCGCAGTGTGTCTTACGGCAAGTGGCTTTTGCAGAGCACGAGCAGTCTCTATTTCATTTTAAGGAAAAGTGTTGATCCCAAGGACATTCCTTTCTGTTAGCAGAGGACCACTAATGAAAGGAAGCATGAGTGCGGCACGAGATTACATAGTCGTTCTGATGGTTCTCTTTGCAATGATGACGGACATAGGCGCTAAAGGTAAGATTCTCAATCATATAACTGAAGGCTATTTGGTCGCTTGTGCACATGTTTATTGCAATGCAATTCTGTTTCGGACCCGCCGGTGTTATCGTGCCACTGTATCCAATTATGTGTGACCCTTTTTGTTGGTAGGCTATCTGGGAAACTACAGATAAAGATGTGTTTGTGGGAGGTCAGTCATAGTCGGCTATCGGTCGTGTTTCCTCCTATACTGAGGTTTAAATGGTCCCCTTACGGCAATTCAAAGAACTCAGTTGGAGGAGAGGATATATCGTTCTATTAACGGCAGATGTTGTAGCCTACTACTATATTGTTAGGCTATATTATAGAGTTAGGCTATATTATAGTGTTAGGCGATACAGTAGCCTGTTTATTGGCTGCAATGAAGAATTCACCACAACCCATACTAATTGCAATTGGCTATCCGGTTAGTTAAACACATTAATTTCATTTATTTAAAAAAGTTATACATTAAGTAGTGATTGTAATTTAGAAATAATTTAAGCAAATTCCAAATCCAAACTTTAAAGAATTGTAAGTATTTTAATAACTTAAACAAACGTAGACTAATAAAGTGTAGTAAACTTATCTTAATTTGTCTAAAATATAATGTCCTTTGAAGTGTATTTTTATCGATAATCATTATAGGCCTATATATGACATACATGGATGGCAAATATAATTAATTATTGCTTCGCAGTGGGCCAATAATTTTTGCATAATTCATGAATAACGTGTCAACTTCTATCTCATATTTTAAGAAATGTGTTCAAAGGAGATCTGATCATGAAAGAAGATGTATGTTTATTAGTTCTAAGAACGTTGGAATGACTTGCATTGGTTTTACAGCATTGGTTTTACAGCTGGCTGTACTATTCATGCCTTTGATTTGACAACATTACTGAATAAAGTACTATCTTATTGAAAATCCTCGAGCTGCGCACAGTACGGGTATTTTCTCGGCCTGCATCTGATAATTCTACCCACATAAATATTTATTAAAAGGTTGGTCTTTACTTGCACCCACGGTGTACTTCACATGAGTCTCACATAAACATGCATGTCACACAACGTCGATCATGGCGGACCCATCAGACATTTCTGTCCAATCTGCAGAATTGGTTTTGTTCAGTTTTTTCCTCCATATTTTAGTGACCTTATGCAGGGCTGGAACCTAATACATTTCCGTTTATGTCACATCAGGAATGATTGAAATTCCAATTAAAGAATGGTAAAATCCTCATTGAAAATAAAGACAAGAATATTTAAATAATTGGTCTTTCAATGTATATCCGGAATTGACTGACAAATAAAAATGATTTTGAGAAGATGTATAATAGAATAGATCAGGAAATGAACAAAGGAAGAACAAAGGGAGTGATCTACAGTGGGGGAAACAAGTATTTAGTCAGCCACCAATTGTGCAAGTTCTCCCACTTAAAAAGACGAGAGAGGCCTGTAATTTTCATCATAGGTACAGGTCAACTATGACAGACAAATTGAGAAGAAAAAAAAATAATCCAGAAAATCACATTGTAGGATTTTTAATGAATTTATTTGCAAATTATGGTGGAAAATAAGTATTTGGTCACCTACAAACAAGCAAGATTTCTGGCTCTCACAGACCTGTAACTTCTTCTTTAAGAGGCTCCTCTGTCCTCCACTCGTTACCTGTATTAATGGCACCTGTTTGAACTTGTTATCAGTATAAAAGACACCTGTCCACAACCTCAAACAGTCACACTCCAAACTCCACTATGGCCAAGACCAAAGAGCTGTCAAAGGACACCAGAAACAAAATTGTAGACCTGCACCAGGCTGGGAAGACTGAATCTGCAATAGGTAAGCAGCTTGGTTTGAAGAAATCAACTGTGGGAGCAATTATTAGGAAATGGAAGACATACAAGACCACTGATAATCTCCCTCGATCTGGGGATCCACGCAAGATCTCACCCCGTGGGGTCAAAATGATCACAAGAACGGTGAGCAAAAATCCCAGAACCACACGGGGGAACCTAGTGAATGACCTGCAGAGAGCTGGGACCAAAGTAACAAAGCCACCATCAGTAACACACTACGCCGCCAGGGACTCAAATCCTGCAGTGCCAGACGTGTCCCCCTGCTTAAGCCAGTACATGTCCAGGCCCGTCTGAAGTTTGCTAGAGTGCATTTGGATGATCCAGAAGAGGATTGGGAGAATGTCATATGGTCAGATGAAACCAAAATATAACTTTTTGGTAAAAACTCAACTCGTCGTGTTTGGAGGACAAAGAATGCTGAGTTGCATCCAAAGAACACCATACCTACTGTGAAGCATGGGGGTGGAAACATCATGCTTTGGGGCTGTTTTTCTGCAAAGGGACCAGGACAACTGATCCGTGTAAAGGAAAGAATGAATGGGGCCATGTATCGTGAGATTTTGAGTGAAAACCTCCTTCCATCAGCAAGGGCATTGAAGATGAAACTTGGCTGGGTCTTTCAGCATGACAATGATCCCAAACAGTGGGAGGTCAGTCATAGTCGGCGAGGAGTGGCTTCGTAAGAAGCATTTCAAGGTCCTGGAGTGGCCTAGCCAGTCTCCAGATCTCAACCCCATAGAAAATCTTTGGAGGGAGTTGAAAGTCTGTGTTGCCCAGCGACAGCCCCAAAACATCACTGCTCTAGAGGAGATCTGCATGGAGGAATGGGCCAAAATACCAGCAACAGTGTGTGAAAACCTTGTGAAGACTTACAGAAAACGTTTGACCTGTGTCATTGCCAACAAAGGGTATATAACAAAGTATTGAGAAACTTTTGTTATTGACCAAATACTTATTTTCCACCATAATTTGCAAAGAAATTCATTAAAAGTCCTACAATGTGATTTTCTGTTTTTTTTTTCTCATTTTGTCTGTCATAGTTGACGTGTACCTATGATGAAAATTACAGGCCTCTCTCATCTTTTTAAGTGGGAGAACTTGCACAATTGGTGGCTGACTAAATACTTTTTTCCCCACTGTATGTTGTGATGAGTCTTCAGACTTTGGCAGAATCATGCACATATTTACCTAATAAAGTAATACATGAAACTATTATAACCCCAATTTATACAGCTTTTTAGGTCCAAGTGTTTTACGAAAACATATCCGATATTACAAAGACTGATAGCTATTAAACGGCTCCTTCATGCCTGCAGCTGGGGAAACCTGACCCCAGAGGGAATGTTCATATTCTGCATTGATCCCACATCACAGTATCAGCCTGACCTTTTGACCTCAAAGGTCTGTGGGCCTCCCTGTCCTTGTCAGTCACCTTCTATTGAACCTCTGAAGCTGCACTTTACTGCTGAACAGAAGCACCTGTAAAAGCACTCTAGCTAATGTGAGGCTCCATCAAGAAGCTCAGTGAGCAAAAAGCAGGAGCCCATATAACATTGATAGCATTGTGCTGTGCTAAAAATGGGTGACAAATTGGTGAAGAATGGGTGAGGGTAAATATAAGTTGACTTTAGGTTGGTCAGTAATCCTCCATATTTGTTGTTGTTGAGTGTACAAAACATTAAGAACACCTGCTCTTTCCATGACATAGACTGACCAGGTGAATCCAGGTGAAAGCCATGATCCCTTATTGATGTCACTTCAATCAGTGTAGATGAAGGGGAGGAGACAGGTTAAAGAAGGATTTTTAAGCCTTGAGACAACTGTGTACGTGTGCCATTCTGAGGGTGAATTGGCAAGACAAAATGTTTAAGTGCCTTTGAACGGGATAGGGTAGTAGGTGCCAGGTGCACCGTTTCTAGTGTGTCAAGAACTACAACGCTGCTGGGTTTTTCACATTCAACAGTTTCCCGTGTGTATCAAGAAGGGTCCACCACCCAAAGGACATCCAGACAACTTGACACAACTATGGGAAGCATTGGAATCAACATGGGCCAGCATCCCTGTGGAACGCTTTCGACACCTTGTAGAGACCATGCCCTGACGAATCGAATTGAGGCTGTTCTGCGGGCAAAACGCGCTGCAACTTAATATTAGAAAGGTGTTCCTAATGTTTTGTACACTGGGTGTATATACAATCTGTCCATAGATATAATTGATCTCACAGGCTGCATTAATTGAGGGCGTGATGCATAAGCCTGCGTAGTTGTGTGTCAGGGGCGCTAATGTCAACATGCTGTTTCACAGCACATTGTGTGTTTCTACTGGTTTTATGTTGTGTTTGTGAGAATCATAGGGGAGGAGGACGTTTGTGTCTGCTCACAGCAAGAAGGCATACCCTCTACTCCTCCTCTCTGATAATAATGAAAATTACAATACAATCTCAGCGCTATCATTGATAGCGCAGAGTGCTGTGTCTGTATTGTCCGATAGGGGGCACATGAGGCCAGTGATGTTGCCGCTTTTGAGCGTCCCCTCTTGGTAATGATCCTCAGGGTGGACTGTGATCATAATGAGGACAGGAGAGAATCAGCTCTCCTGGGGACATCCTATTCCTCTCTGCCCTTTATACTGCCCCTTGTGCTCGGACTCCTCCCACAACTCTCCGGCACCACCATGACGTATGAGTGGGGGGACAGTGGACTGGAAAGGAGTGTTTTGATAATGTCTGTGAGCTTCGGGGTCACGCTCCGTTTTCAGTTTTCTTCATATTGAGGCCCTGATAAAAAGAAACCTGCCTAGCACTGAGCTGGAGGGCTGGATGGCTGGGGGTCTGGGGGTCTGGAGGGCTGGAGGGCTGGAGGGCTGGGGGTCTGGGGGTCTGGGGGTCTGGAGGGCTGGAGGGCTGGAGGGCTGGAGGGTTAGGGCTGGGGGTCTGGAGGGCTGGGGGGCTGGAGGGCTGGAGAGCTGGGGGTCTGGAGGACTGGAGGGCTGATGGTCTGTGGGTCTGAAGGGCTGGGGGGCTGGGGGCCTGGAGGGCTGGAGGGCTGGAGGGCTGGGGGTCTGGGGGTCTGGAGGGCTGGAGGGCTGGGGGTCTGGGGGTCTGGGGGTCTGGAGGGCTGGAGGGCTGGAGGGCTGGAGGGCTGGAGGGCTGGGGGGCTGGAGGGCTGGAGAGCCTGGGGTCTGGAGGACTGGAGGGCTGATGGTCTGTGGGTCTGGAGGGCTGGGGGCTGGGGGCCTGGAGGGCTGGAGGGCTGGGGGTCTGGGGGTCTGGAGGGCTGGAGGGCTGTAGGGCTGGGGGTCTGGGGGTCTGGGGTCTGGAGGGCTGGAGGGCTGGAGGGCTGGAGGGCTGGGGGTCTGGAGGTCTGGAGGGCTGAGGGGCTGGAGGGCTGGAGAGCTGGGGGTCTGGAGGACTGGAGGGCTGGAGGGCTGGGGGGCTGGAGGTTTGGAGGGATGGAGGGCTGGGGGGCTGGGGGGCTGGAGGTCTGGAGGGCTGAAGGGCTGGGGGTCTGGAGGCGATTCCCTGCACTGCCACCTCTGTCATCTACTGACACAGGTCTGATAGGAGATTAGTGCGGCTAGCTGAGAGAGAGAGAGCGAGAGAGAGAGCTGAGACAAACGGCTGGTGCAGGAAAGACTGGCTACAGCTAGAACAACATCAAACACATGCACACACACACACACACACACACACACACACACACACACTTGCACACCCTTGGAGTACACACACACACATGGAAACACACACATGCATGTACACAGAAATTAATCCTCCTGTTACAGGAGGGGGTCGCAGTTCCGGAACGACCCACTAGATGTCATCCTCTAACAACCTTAGGCACCTCCTCACTCACAGTCTGGACTAATCAGTAACCTATTGGTGTCATCTGTGTCTACCTGTTCATCTGTGTATTTATGCCCTCACTTCCCTGTGTTCCCTTGCTCAGTTGTCTCTGTTAGTTTCTCTATGTCCAGCAGTACTACTCAGTGTCTGATCGGTGACCTATGTACATGTACTTGAGAAGAGTTCTCCCTGTTTCGTTATTTTTTCAGTCGTCGGTAGTATTTCGTATTTTGGCTGTCAGACGGTTTTTGGAGACTTATTTGCTCCGCCTTTCTTTTATGATAAGTCCGTTATTTTTTTATCCTGCACCGCATCTGGGTCACACCTCACACCAATCCTTACATCCTCCTGTTTTAACTTATTGAATCGAGTAGATCTGAACACAGGAAAATGTGCATGTGATGTAGTGAATTAAACAAAAGCTCCCGCCTGTATTCCCCGTTGGTAACTGTGTGGGCACAGAGCACAGCTTTTCATTTTCAATGATCAATTACCCCAGACAACCAGAAGTGGGCGGAAGGGTAGGTTTGAGAACGAGCTTGTGTGTGTGTGTGTGTGTGTGTGTGTGTGTGTGTATGTGTGTGTGTGTGTTTGTAAAAGCAAGAAGAATCAGTGTGAGAGATGATACATTTTCCAGATTTGAAGTCGTTGTCAATCACTCTGTATTGGAATATTAGAACAAGTGTCATCAATCTGAAGCCATGTCTGATGTCTGAGGCTTGTGAAGGCATCATTTTTTTGTGTTTTATTTTGTTAAGCTTTCCATGTTGGAGCTCTGAGCTTGACCTGAATATGCCACAATCCTCTCTTCTAATAGTAGCGGTTGTTTTTCTCCCTATAACACGCAAACACTGCATCTGTCTGTGTGTGTGTGTGTGTGCATGCATACAAACACAGACACGCTTGCAAGGAGAAATCATAATTGAGCTCTGCTCAGCTTTTTTAGCTCCCCCCTAATTACTGGCTATTAAAAATCAGCACCCGCACATTATCACTTATACAGCCCTCTTCTACTAAATCTTTATCCTGAACAATGTAAAAGTACTTTATTCCCCTCTCCTTCCCTTTCAATAAATCTATCATCTCCATGGTGTACTTTAACATTTAAAGGTTAAGCTTGTCTTTCATAGTAACATTTTACTGCCATTCATGTTACACTCTCCTCTCCTCTCATGGATTGGCAGACTGTGTACACCTGGCTAATTAGGGCTGACGTGTGGTAAACATGCAGAGCTGAGGGCCTCTCTGGAACCATTAGGCCCTTGGACAGCTCTCTTCCTCCCCACGTCTGGTTCACACTGCCAGCTCCTGTCTGGAGGGGTCTTCATCTAGACGGGTGAACCAGGATCAGACCAGACCAGACCTGGAGGAGATCAGCTGTGGTCGTGTGCACAGTCAGCAGGTAAGAACTTTCACAGGCAACAGGTCAACACTTTCACAGGCAGCAGGTCAACACTTCCACAGGCAGCAGTTCAACACTTCCACAGGCAGCAGGTCAACACTTCCACAGGCAGCAGGTCAACACTTCCACAGGCAGCAGGTCAACACTTCCACAGGCAGCAGGTCAACACGTCACAGGCAGCAGGTCAACACTTCACAGGCAGCAGGTCAACACTTGCCTAACTCGTCTGAAAGTAAACAAGACACTTTGTTTCTTCTCATCAGACATGTTTTGGACCTTCACGTTTTATGTAGGAGGGGCCAAGTAGATAGGGGTGACAGTGCTATTAGTTTGTTCTTAGTTGGTCAACTCCAGTCATTTAAAAAATGTACCATGATGACAACCACAAGACTGACTGTCCTGAATCCATTTGGTGGAATATGGACCCTCTACCACTTGTACTGTAAGTGTAATTTCCTACCTTCACACCCACTTCACACTTGTCTTTTACCATAAAGTATCTCCGTCCCCATAAGTATCTGATGGAAGTGTTGCTGTGGATTGTGCAGAATTCACTCTATATGCTTTAAGGCATTTAAATCCTATCTGGTCCTCAGTCCTACGGGACTCTTGCTCCTGCTCAGAGTACAACCCAGACGTCCATATAGGACACCACATTGTTACTAACAGTAGGCCGAAATGCAAAAAGATTGTTAGTTAAAGCTGTTACCAGATAACAAGAGACTTTCTCCCTCTCCATTCTCTCTCTTTCTGAATGAGCATTTTTAGTGAGTGTTACTAGCCAGCTGTGTTCATGCCCTTCGTAGTGGGGACGCATGCAGCTCCGACAGACTCAAACTATGATATGGAACAGTTTGTGTAAAGTTCCAGTAGTGTTCTGTTGGGGTTATTCTCAGTAGCCCTCTGTTCATTGCCACATATGTACAGACTTTGTAGTCATGCTGTTTCACAGCTTTTGCTTATTAACAGTTAGCCAAGACATTATACTCTCCTTGAGGATGGTATGAAAGCAGAGACTGTCAGGCAAGCTGCTGTGGGGAGATGTTGCCATAGAAATACTACAGAGACCCCCTCCCCCCCTTTCTGTTTGCAAATATGTACATCACAGTTATGAAACGTTTTCTATTGTACATGGTTGTAAATTGTTTAGTGTAAGACATGGTGAGTTTAAATGCATGCTTTGCGCCTGTGAATTTGATCCTTCATAACTGAATTAGGGAACATAACACCGAGGTTGTGTGTAAATGTTGGCCCTGAACCTTTTTGAAGGATATTATTTTAGGAGGAATCACTCTGGGCTTATCAAGGTTGGCAATGATATACAGTGGGGAAAAAAAGTATTTGTCAGCCATCAATTGTGCAAGTTCTCCCACTTAAAAAGATGAGAGAGGCCTGTAATTTTCATCATAGGTACACGTCAACTATGACAGACAAACTGAGAATTTTTTTCTCCAGAAAATCACATTGTAGGATTTTTAATGAATTTATTTGCAAATTATGGTGGAAAATAAGTATTTGGTCAATAACAAAAGTTTCTCAATACTTTGTTATATACCCTTTGTTGGCAATGACACAGGTCAAACATTTTCTGTAAGTCTTCACAAGAATTTCACACACTGTTGCTGGTATTTTGGCCCATTCCTCCATGCAGATCTCCTCTAGAGCAGTGATGTTTTGGGGCTGTCACTGGGCAACACAGACTTTCAACTCCCTCCAAAGATTTTCTATGGGGTTGAGATCTGGAGACTGGCTAGGCCACTCCAGGACCTTGAAATGGATCTTACGAAGCCACTCCTTCATTGCCCGGGCAGTGTGTTTGGGATCATTGTCATGCTGAAAGACCCAGCCACGTTTCATCTTCAATGCCCTTGCTAATGGAAGGAGGTTTTCACTCAAAATCTCACGATACATGGCCCCATTCATTCTTTCCTGTCAAGGGGTGCTGAAGGTGGGTGTGGTGCAGGAATCAAGCGCAGGACGCATAAGCTCAGTCCAAAAGACTTTAGTGAAATATTCACGTAGTAAATGAGCACAATAAGCCCGGAGGCGAAATAACGGCGCACACAGGCGTCAAACAAACGGCGCACTAACATGTGCAAAAACCTCTCCAAACACTGGAGGGAAGTACGTAGCTCAAACACCAAAACAGAAGAGCAATCACACACAAACACAGACACACACAACAAGAACTAAATAGGACACTAACGAGGACTAACTAGACACAGGTGTACAACATCAAGACAAAACCAAACGAACATGAAACATAGATCGGTGGCAGCTAGTACTCCGGGGACGACGACCGCGAAGCCTGCCCGAACCAGGAGGAGGAGCAGCCTCGGCCGAAACCGTGACAGTACCCCCCTTGACGCGCGGCTCCAGCCGTGCGCCGACCCGGCCTCGGGGGACGACCAGGAAGGACGCGGAGCAGGGGCGCGCGGGATGGTCCCGGTGGAACTCCGACAGGAGAGATGGGTCTAGGATGTCCCTTCGCGGCACCCAGCACCGCTCCTCCGGGCCGTACCCCTCCCACTCCACGAGATACTGGAGACCCCCCATCCGGCGTCTTGAGTCCAAGATGGACCGAACGGTGTGCGCGGAGCCCCCTCGATGTCCAGTGGGGGCGGAGGAGTCTCTCCTATCTCACCTTCCTGGAGTGGACCAGCTACCACCGGCCTGAGAAGAGACACATGGAACGAGGGGTTAATATTCTTATATTCAACAGGTAGATGTAACCTATAACACACCTCGTTCAATCTTCTCAGGATTTTAAAAGGCCCCACAAACCGCCGACCCAGCTTCCGGCAGGGCAGGCAGAGGGGTAGGTTTCTGGTAGAGAGCCAGACTCGATCTCCGGGTGCGTACACCGGCCCCTCACTGCGGTGGAGATCGGCGCTCGCCTTGTGACGACGGATGGCCCGCTGCAGGTGGACGTGGGCAGCGTTCCACGTCTCCTCCGAGCGCCTCATCCAATCATCCACCGCAGGGGCCTCGATCTGGCTCTGCTGCCAAGGTGCCAGAACCGGCTGGTAACCTAACACACATTGGAAGGGGGGTTAGGTTGGTAGAGGAGTGGCGGAGAGAGTTCTGGGCCATCTCGGCCCAGGGAATGTACCGAGCCCACTCCTCAGGCTGGTCCTGGCAATACGACCTCAGAAACCTACCCACATCCTGGTTGACACGTTCTACCTGCCCGTTACTCTCCGGGTGGTAACCTGAGGTAAGGCTAACCGAGACCCCCAAACGCTCCATGAACGCTCTCCATACTCGGGAGGTAAACTGGGGGCCTCGATCAGACACTATATCCTCGGGTACCCCGTAATGCCGGAAGACGTGGGTAAATAGGGCCTCTGCGGTTTGTAGGGCAGGAGGCAGACCCGACATCGAGAGAAGACGACAGGCCTTAGAGAACCGCTCCACAACGACCAGGATGGTGGTATTCCCCTGAGAGAGGGGAAGGTCTGTCACAAAATCCACCGAGAGGTGGGACCATGGTCGTTGTGGAACGGGCAGGGGTTGTAACTTACCCCTGGGCAGGTGTCTGGGCGCCTTACACTGGGCGCACACCGAGCAGGAGGAGACATAAACCCTCAAATCCCTGGCTAATGTGGGCCACCAGTATTTAGTGCTAAGACAATGCACTGTCCGGCCAATACCCGGATGTCCAGAGGAGGGTGACGTGTGAGCCCAGTAAATGAGTCGATCCCGAATCTCGAGCGGAACGTACTTCTGACCCTCAGGACACTGTGGAGGGCTGGGGTCGGTGCACAACGCTTCGCTCGATTTGGCATCGACCTCCCACACCACCGGTGCCACAAGACAAGACTCCGGTAGTATGGGAGTAGGCTCAACGGACCTCTCCTCCGTGTCATACCGCCGGGACAGCACATCTGCCTTACCATTCTGGGACCCAGGGATGTACGTGATCTTAAATACGAACCTGGTGAGAAACATACTCCATCGAGCCTGGCGAAGGTTCAGTCTCCTCGCTGCCCGGATGTACTCCAGGTTCCGATGGTCAGTCAAAATGAGGAAAGGGTGTTGAGCCCCCTCAAGCCAATGCCTCCACACCTTAAGGGCCTGAACTACAGCTAACAGCTCCCTGTCCCCGACGTCATAATTACGCTCCGCCCGGGCTGAGCTTTTTTGAGTAAAAGCACAGGGGCGGAGTTTAGGTGGAGTGCCGGACCGTTGAGAGAAACGGCCCCTATACCAGCCTCAGACGCGTCCACCTCAACCTGAAAGGGTAATGCGGGATCCGGATGCGCCAGCACCGGAGCCGACGTAAACAGGTCCTTCAGTCTCCTAAAGGCCCTGTCCGCATCAGCTGACCACTGCAGGCGCACCGGACCCCCTTTCAGAAGGGACGTGTTGGGAGCTGCCACCTGTCCAAAACCCCGGATAAACCTCCGGTAGTAATTCGCATGCCCAAGAACTGCTGCACCTCTTTGACAGTGGTTGGGGTTTGCCAATTACGCACAGCGGACACACGATCCACCTCCATTCTCACCCCTGACGCGGACAACCGATAACCCAAAAAGGAGACCGACTCCTGGAAAAACAGACATTTCTCTGCCTTGACATATAGGTCGTGCTCCAACAGCCTCCTCAATACACGACGCACCAGGGTTATATGCTCGGCTCGGGTAGACGAGTACACCAGAATGTCATCAATGTACACGACCACCCCTTGCCCCTGCATATCCCGGAAAATGTCATCTACGAAGGATTGGAAGACTGATGGGGCATTCATCAACCCATATGGCATGACGAGATACTCGAAATGACCTGACGTGGTACTAAACGCTGTTTTCCATTCGTCGCCCTCCCTAATGCGCACCAAGTTATACGCGCTCCTGAGATCCAGTTTTGTGAAAAACCGCGCTCCATGCAATGACTCCGTCATGGTCGCAATCAGAGGGAGTGGATAACTGTATTTCACAGTAATCTGATTGAGACCACGGTAATCAATGCACGGGCGCAACCCTCCATCTTTTTCTTCACAAAAAGAAGCTCGAGGAGGCGGGAGAAGTGGAGGGCCGAATGTATCCCTGTCTCAAAGATTCGGCTATGTAAGTCTCCATAGCTTTTCTCTCCTCTTGAGACAAAGGATACACGTGGCTCCGTGGGAGCGCTGCTCCTGCCTGGAGATCAATCGCACAATCCCCCTGTCTATGAGGAGGCAACTGCGTCGCCCTAGTTTTACTAAACACGAGAGCTAAATCCCCATATTCAGGCGGAATGTGCAGTGCGGGCACTTGGTTTGGACTTTCCACCGAAGTCGCCCCCACGGAAACACCCAGACATCGCCCCTCGCACTGAGCAGACCACCCATCGAGAGCCCTCTGTTGCCACGAAATAGCAGGGTTATGGGTGCTTAACCAGGGAATTCCCAGCACCACTGGGTACGCAGGAGAGTCGATCAGATACAGCTGTATAGTCTCTTCATGACCCCCCTGCGCACACATCCTAAGTGGTGCTGTGATCTCCTAATCAACCCCGACCCCAACGGGCGGCTATCTAAGGCATGAACGGGAAAAGGTTTGTCAACAGGTAGGAGAGGGATCCCTAAATCTAAACAAAACTTTCGATCAACAAAATTCCCAGCTGCGCCTGAATCTACTAGCGCCTTATGCTGGGAATGAGGTGCAACCTGTGGAAAACAAACAGGTATACAAAAGTGCGCAACAGAGAGCTCTGGGTAAGTGGGGCGTCTACTCACCTGGGAGGGCTCCCCAGTGCGTGGCCTGTTGTCTTCTCCCCCGGAGAACCCTCCCCAGCACCTGGCCGCAGTGTGCCCTCCACGACCGCACTTGGTGCAGGAGACAGGTCCCCTCGGGCTCCTCCTCCTCCTTTCTCTAGTGCCGGCACCCCCGAGCTCCATAGGGCTCGGCTCGGAGGTGCCGGAGGGCGGAATGGACGGACCCCCCTCGGGACGTCCACGGGTGGCCAGCAGGGTGTCCAGACGGATGGACATATCGACCAACTGGTCGAAGGTGAGATTGGTATCCCTGCAGGCCAACTCACGTTGAACGTCCTCCCGTAGGCTACATCGAAAATGGTCGATGAGGGCCCGTTCATTCCACCCTGCGTCCGCCGCTAGAGTCCGGAACTCCAGCGCAAACGCCTGTGCGCTCCTCCTCCCCTGTCTCAGGTGGACTAGACGCTACCCCGCCGCTTTGCCCTCAGGTGGATGGTCGAACACGGCCTTGAAGCGACGGGAGAAGTCGGCGTAGGAGATGGTGGTGGCGTCCATCTTCCTCCACTCGGCGTTGGCCCATTCCAACGCCTTGCCCGTGAGACAGGAAACGCTCTCGTGTCCCGAGGGCACCGGGTGTACAGTGGCCAGGTAGAGCTCCACATGCAGGAGGAACCCCTGACACCCGGCAGCTGTTCCGTCATACGCCCTCGGGAGCGAGAGCCGAATCCCCCTGGGTTCCGGACCTGGGACTGGTGGACCGGCCGATGGGGTTGGCAGGGTAGATGGAGGTGTGGGTACCCCTCTGGCCTCCCATCGGTGCAGGGTGTTGATGACGTCCTGTAGAGCGGTCCCTAGTTGTCGTATCTGGTCATCCTGGCCGCGGACATGCTCCTCGAGCGACTCGGGCGTGACTGTTGATCCTGCTGATTCCATTCAATTGGGGTGTGTGATTCTGTCAAGGGGTGCTGAAGGTGGGTGTGGTGCAGGAATCAAGCGCAGGACGCAGAAGCTCAGTCCAAAAGACTTTAGTGAAATATTCACGTAGTAAATGAGCACAATAAGCCCGGAGGCGAAATAACGGCGCACACAGGCGTCAAACAAACGGCGCACTAACATGTGCAAAAACCTCTCCAAACACTGGAGGGAAGTACGTAGCTCAAACACCAAAACAGAAGAGCAATCACACACAAACACAGACACACACAACGAGAACTAAATAGGACACTAACGAGGACTAACTAGACACAGGTGTACAACATCAAGACAAAACCAAACGAACATGAAACATAGATCGGTGGCAGCTAGTACTCCGGGGACGACGACCGCCGAAGCCTGCCCGAACCAGGAGGAGGAGCAGCCTCGGCCGAAACCGTGACATTTCCTTTACACGGATCAGTCGTCCTGGTCCCTTTGCAGAAAAACAGCCCCAAAGCATGATGTTTCCACCCCCATGCTTCACAGTAGGTATGGTGTTCTTTGGATGCAACTCAGCATTCTTTGTCCTCCAAACACGACGGGTTGAGTTTTTCCCAAAAAGTTATATTTTGGTTTCATCTGACCATATGACATTCTCCCAATCCTCTTCTGGATCATCCAAATGCACTCTAGCAAACTTCAGACGGGCCTGGACATGTACTGGCTTAAGCAGGGGGACACGTCTGGCACTGCAGGATTTGAGTCCCTGGCGGCGTAGTGTGTTACTGATGGTAGGCTTTGTTACTTTGGTCCCAGCTCTCTGCAGGTCATTCACTAGGTCCCCCCGTGTGGTTCTGGGATTTTTGCTCACCGTTCTTGTGATCATTTTGACCCCACGGGGTGAGATCTTGCGTGGAGCCCCAGATCGAGGGAGATTATCAGTGGTCTTGTATGTCTTCCATTTCCTAATAATTGCTCCCACAGTTGATTTCTTCAAACCAAGCTGCTTACCTATTGCAGATTCAGTCTTCCCAGCCTGGTGCAAGTCTACAATTCTGTTTCTGGTGTCCTTTGACAGCTCTTTGGTCTTGGCCATAGTGGAGTTTGGAGTGTGACTGTTTGAGGTTGTGGACAGGTGTCTTTTATACTGATAACAAGTTCAAACAGGTGCCATTAATACAGGTAACGAGTGGAGGACAGAGGAGCATCTTAAAGAAGAAGTTACAGGTCTGTGAGAGCCAGAAATCTTGCTTGTTTGTAGGTGACCAAATACTTATTTTCCACCATAATTTGCAAATAAATTCATAAAAAATCCTACAATGTGATTTTCTGGAAAAATTTTCTCTCAATTTGTCTGTCATAGTTGACGTGTACCTATGATGAAAATTACAGGCCTCTCTCATCTTTTTAAGTGGGAGAACTTGCACAATTGGTGGCTGACTAAATACTTTTTTCCCCCACTGTAAGTAGAAAGGGAGAGTAAATGCCCTTCTTCCATGCCTGTGGAGCAGAACGGTCTGTCTGTCAGTAATGAAGTGACCATATGAAGCGCCCGTGTCAGGTATCCTTGGAGCCCTAGCTCTACGGTAATAAAGAGGAATAATACAAATCCTTGGAAACGGTGGCGGATCCCATCGGAAGGAACCAGCATCGTCGTTATTTACCTTGTTGTCAGGCTGGCTGCAGCGCAGCACAGAGGTAAACAGATGACCACTGAAGGCCCCGAAAATGGAGATGCATAAGTAAGACAAATGTTGCAGCTCAAGGTTTAGGCGTTAATCTTACGGCATACGCTCTCAGCTCAGGTTGTATACAGAATAGTGGGGTTTTACACAGAGGGATTCATAGAGACATCTGAGACTGGACGTTTAGCCTGTTCATTGAACATAGCTTACCTAATTTAGGTAATGTGAGGTATATTTCAATGGCTAAAGTTTATAAATTTTTATCTTCCTTTTCAAAGTTTACACAGAAGTCGGCATTGCTAGTTAGGTTGGGAAGATTGTTTTCTTTCAAGTTTTCTTTCATAGGACATTTCTGAAAGTCAATGAAAATAGGTTATTTACCCACATTAACTCTGCAGGGAAAATGCTATGTCTTGAGTGGTTAGAGGATGTGAATGAGCCCCGCAGGGAGAGAGAGAGCGTGCAGCGTGCCCTACTACAGTGACAACCACCTGCATTCATCCACAGAGCACCGAGTTCTAATCCCATGTTGAAAATTACAGGCTGTCTTCTGTCAACATAAAGACTCTGATGCAGCCTTTTCAATCAATCCTCAATTTTCCCTGCACCACCTGGGCATGGATGGAGGAGAAAGGCAAATGAAAAACACTTAGTTCAATCCGTTACCCAAACACTTATTTATTTAGAATTATACAACGGGTGGGTCTAATCCTGAATGCTGATTGGTTAGGGTAATTTGCTTGATATTTATATAAAGCAGGCAGGCCTGAGGGACTGCGTACATGGTTCTTTGGACATGGGTCTTTGTGTCTTTCTGCCTTGGTCAAACACCCTGTCTCTGTTGGTCTCTCAGAATTCTGAACAAAAGACAGGGAATCTCTGATTAGTTTGTTTCCTTCCCTGAAAGTAGTAATTTGAGGGATACAATTAATCTAGTACTGTAATTGAACATCACAATGGTGAGGTTGTCTGTTTGGTGGTTTATCCAACCCCCTCAGCAATAGTGTTTCTCTTCAATCTTCAATCTGAAGCTCTTCAGGGCTTTTCATGGATCTCTCTGTGGCCTGGGCCATTTCCTCCCGGACTAGACACACCTCTCCCATAGGAGACAGCTACTGAAATACATTATGCTGTCTGAGATATTGATTACTTACCAGGGGACACATTGCTGTGCCCCTGTTGACCTCATACTTCAGGATGTCTTTGTGAAACCTGTATTTCAGAGAACTGCTCACCCAGAAGAAGTGCTATATTTCCTCCAGCTCAGTCACCATCAAACAGGAGAAAATCCTATTTTGTGACATGCCATTTCAAAGTACATAAATTGCTATTGGTGTATATAATTGTCAAAGCACATGACCTTCCATTGAGATAGTATCTGAACTATCTATGAATAAAATACACAAATCAATTTGTGGTTAAAAGGCAAAGGCATAAACTAGCAGTGCTCTGGGTCTTGAGGACCAGTGGAGCTTGCCACCCCTGATCAAGACATATAAATGTTAGAATACATAACTGTTAGATCCATTAGAATACACAGTTTGAAAGTCAACTAAATTAGGGATCTCCTCAGGAAATTGACCAGCTGCTCACTGCAGCCCTCCAGCCCTGCAACCCTGCCCCCGGTGGAACCTCCATTACAACAATGTGTCATCCTCAACCCCCAGCAGGCTCCACAGACTCACAGAGCCGCCATCGCTGCCGTAATGCATTCTACTGCCACCGCAGTCAGTTGACCGTGCTGAAACTGGCCCTAACCTCTGTCAGAAAAGATTGGAGGAGTGTACGAGGGCCCTCTGTACTCTGATTTAAAGGGTTCTCGAGTGGAAAAGATGGAGAGCGTTGGAGAGATCGGTCCTCTTTTGTGAAGGACATGGCTAACGATCTTGAACGGGTCCACTGCATTCGTTGTGCAGAGTCACAGTGACTCAAGCATGCATGTATGGCTGTCAGGACACTCTCCATCCAATTAACTTTGGTGCTGGTAATATCTTATTCAATGTAGGAATGCATTTTTACTCCCGTAGCTCATAGAAGTGGGCTGACCAGAACTTTTAGATTGAGGTACTTGAAATCTGTGCTTGAAATGTTATTCTAGTGCACAGTCATTTCCCAGTAGAAGATGCAGCTTCAGCTTCAGCTGTCAGTATTTCATTTGTTTTGTGGTGATGGTGGCCCCCACCGTCCACCCTGTGATTAAAAGGCAATCTGATTGTCAAACTCATAACATCATATAAACTTCTATGACAGGTTGAATTGCCAAATCTTATTGCTTTGACTTTAGTCCCCATGACAACATACCCG
The DNA here is from genome assembly GCF_020615455.1 of Coregonus clupeaformis. Lineage (NCBI taxonomy): Eukaryota > Metazoa > Chordata > Actinopteri > Salmoniformes > Salmonidae > Coregonus > Coregonus clupeaformis. Next base: position 15,525,127 of record NC_059197.1, on the reverse strand, counting down.
GGCACAACCAGGCACAGTTAAACCACTGTGGGCGGAGACTATTGTTCAGAGGGATAGAAACACCTTTGACATGACTGACAGGCACCCTCATGCCATGGAGAGAACGAAACAAGGATAATCAAATCAAATTCTATTCATCACATGCGCCGAGTACAACTGGTGTAAACTTTACAGTGAAATGCTTGCTTATGAACCTTTTCCAACGATGCAGTTTAAAAAATAATGAAAAATGTGATAGAAACTAACACAAGCGGAATAAAATAAAATACACACGAATGGAGCTATATACAGGCAGTAGCAGTACCAGATCAACAGCCATGTGAAAAGGAAAGACTTTGAAACTAAAATGAAGATTAACCCTTTGTGGCTTTCCAAGTTTGCACTGGTCCTCCTGAATAGAGGACGTACCAATGAAATGTGTTGTTGCCAAGTGACTCCGTGTCTTGTCCTTTAGCCTTATTTAATTATGTGTGGAATTAATAACAGTCTTGCATTATACTTGTTGTATGGAAAGAGTTGAGACAAAATGTGTTGTGACAAAATATAATGTGCACCGCATCCACAAGATGGTAGCTGCTAATAACTGATCAAAAAAAACAACAGGAATGCAGGATCTCTTCCATGATTTACATCTTAGACAGTCTTGTGCTTTCATGCAGGAAATCTGTGCATCAGTCCTTTGAAAAAGGAACATTTTCATTCATGAGTGAAGGGCTATAGCAATCTCCCTGTTAAGAATGAAGCAGGAGCCTTCTGTAAGGAAGAAACGACAGGGGGGAGAATAGAAAAGGAAAAAGAGAGAGAAAGAGAGAGTGGAATGTGGTGTTTGATGGAGAAGAGTTCCAGCCAGGAATTGCTTCATTCCATCTAAGTAATTGTCCTTGGTTCCATTGTTTGTAGTGCTGATGGAGGACTGTAACACGCGCACATACACGCACGCGCATGGGTACACACACACACACACACACACACACACACACACACACACACACACACACACACACACACACACACACACACACACACACACACACACACACACACACACACACACACACACACACACACACACACACACACTAACCCTGGGGAGACAAGCGTTTAGATTTCCAAAACAGCCCTGCCTTTGACCTCCCTCCAACCCACCCTAGGAGCAGGCAGATTACATTGATAGTGGTGTATTGTTTTCATTGATTTGCTTTAATTCGCAATATGTCACTCATCTGTGTTTAACTGGGCTCACTTAAAGCTATACAGGGAATATAGTGGTGGACCAGTGGCCCTCAGCAACAACACAGCCTGACTTCAGCTCAATTACCCACAGTTAATTAACAGTAACTCTGCTGTTGGAACTACTGTGCACAAGTGACGAATACACAGTTTATGTACTGTACTGGATGAATGTTTAGGACTTCCTATGGATGTGGAATTGCTCAAACATAATATTTCTGGACTATTAAAGATAATCAATCAGTGTACATTAGGCTGGAAATTAAATTAGAAACTGTATGTCTGAGGCATACCTATTTGGACAGTATAAGGTCTGTCGGTAATGTATTGATTTAAAAAGTAAACATAGCAAGCCATCCTTTTCCCCTCCTTCTTTTTTCCTCCCTTCCTTTTCATGTGTAGTATCTGGTCCTCTCTCTCCTTCTCTCCTCTGCCTCCATTACATGACCTCCTCACCTCTCTCTCCTTCTCTCCTCTGCCTCCATTACATGACCTCCTCACCTCTCTCTCCTTCTCTCCTCTGCCTCCATTACATGACCTCCTCACCTCTCTCTCCTTCTCTCCTCTGCCTCCATTAGACCTCCTCACCTCTCTCTCCTTCTCTCCTCTGCCTCCATTACATGACCTCCTCACCTCTCTCTCCTTCTCTCCTCTGCCTCCATTAGACCTCCTCACCTCTCTCTCCAGCCTTGATAGGAGAGAATCTAGAAGGAAAGGCAATTTGGTGCAGCATTAACCGTGGCTTGACCTCTGACCCTGCTCCATGCTGTTAAGCATCCTACAGTAAAGTGCTGTGCTGTTGTCCAACACACACACACACGCACACGCACCCACACACACTACCCTGGGGAGTTCTTCACCTACTATCCTCACACAGAGACAGGGATTATCCCAGGCTGTGGGAGGAATGACAGAGCAGAGCAACAAACTGCCCTTGCTGTAACACTTTGCTCTTTCCCTATTCTGTTTCCCCCTAAAACATGACCTATTACCTGTTCAACAAACGCTGACCACTGCATGTAGTTGATGTGATTGAGGTCCAGTTGATACCCCTTTCTTAACAAAATGTTGTGCAATGTCTCCTTGCATTACTGCAGTTATGGTGTGTCTACATTGTACTACAGTATAGACAGTAGCTATATAATCATTTGGAAGAGAAAAGTAAACCTCAAAATGCAATATAAAGTAATTTCTAAAAGCCTAATTTCTCTATGTTTCCAAGATGGCGTAGTAGTGCAGTTCTGTTTTTGTCGTGTGTCTGTAAATAGCCTGTAAATACCCAGTTTTTTTTGTATTTTTCGTACATATTTCCCTATCAGACTTTTCATCCTTCTACAAAATATAATTTTCCTGCAACCCGCCTCACTCAATGTGGAACGGATTCTATTGTTGACTTACCTTTTATCTAGAATCTCCAGTTGAAACTAGCTAGCCAGCTAACTAGCTACTTGCTATTAGCCACAGTTAGCGGTATTTCACCCAGAACATTGGATTCTGCGGGATTAATTTAATCACTGGACATTAATCACCGGATATTCGGCCAGTCTGCACAGCGCGTTATCGACCCAGAACATATCAGTTTTTCTGCCGGAATCACTGAATCACTGGACCTTTAACTCCCGGATTCATCGCTACCAGCTAGCTGCAACAAAATGGACGCTGTGGTCTGGCTAATCATCCTGAGCTAGGCCCATCTCCCGGCTATCTACCTCTCTGTCAACCGGACGGGACCACCTAGTGTTGACACGGAGCCCCGCCGATCCTACACGACTGGTCTGCCGACGAAATCGTCTGATGTGGTTACGACGTCGACCACGAAGATTCCATCTGCTAGCCCCGGCCCGCTAGCACACGCTAGCTGTGGCCTCTTACTCGCTAGTGCTTTAGCAGCCTCCGAACTATCCTATTGCTGTTCACCGGACCTTATGATAACTCAGCTATACAGCTGATGTCTGCTGGACTGTTTTCTTTTTACGGTACTACATCCTGTTTATGTTTAGCCTCAGCCCAAACATGGTTAGCTTATTGTTGTTTCGGTTATTTCTAATTGTACTATTTCACTGTAGATCCCCCAGCCCAGCTAAACCTGCCTTAGATAGCTCCTTTGTCCCACCCCCCATACACGCGGAGACCGACTCAATTGATGCCTCCAGTGATGCTATCTCTTTCATTGTTACCCAACGCTTAGGTTTACCTCCACTTTACTCATATCCTTCCATATCCTTGTCTGTACATAATGCCCTGAATCTTTTCTACAACACCCGGAAATCTGCCCCCTTTATTCGATGTACCCAACGCACTAGAAGACCAGTTCTTAAAGCCTTTAGCCGTATCCTTATTCTAGTCCTCCTCTGTTCCTCTGGTGATGTAGAGGCTAACCCAGGCCCTGCAGCCCTCAGTATCACTCCTACTCCCCAGGCGCTATCATTTGCTGACTTCTGTAATCGCAAAAGTCTTGGTTTCTTGCACATAAATATCAGAAGTCTACTTCCTAAGTTTGAGTTATTCACTGCGTTAGCACACTCCGCCAACCCTGATGTTCTAGCAGTGTCTGAATCCTGGCTCAGGAAGGCCACCAAAAATTCTGAAATTTCCATCCCCAACTATAACATTTTCCGTCTAGATAGAACTGCCAAAGGGGGTGGAGTTGCAATCTACTGTAGAGATAGCCTGCAGAGCTCTATCATACTATCCAGGTCTGTGCCCAAACAGTTTGAGCTTCTACTTCTAAAAATCCACCTTTCCAGAAATAAGTCTCTCACTGTTGCCGCTTGCTACAGACCCCCCAGCTGTGCCCTGGACACCATATGTGAATTGATTGCCCCCATTTATCCTCAGAGTTCGTACTGCTTGGTGACCTAAATTGGGATATGCTTAATACCCCGGCCATCCTACAATCCAAACTAGATGCCCTCAACCTCACGCAAATTATCAACGAACCTACCAGGTACAACCCTAAATCCGTAAACATGGGTACCCTCATAGATATCATCCTGTCTAACATACCCTCTAAATACACCTCAGCTGTCTTCAACCAGGATCTCAGCGATCACTGCCTTATTGCCTGCGTCCGTAACGGGTCCGCGGTCAAACGACCACCCCTCATCACTGTCAAACGCTCCCTAAAACACTTTAGCGAGCAGGCCTTCCTAATTGACCTGGCCCAGGTATCCTGGATGGATATAGATCTCATTCCGTCAGTAGAGGATGCCTGGTTGTTCCTTAAAAGTAATTTCCTCTCAATCTTAAATAAACATGCCCCATTCAAAAATACAGAACCAAGAACCGATATAGCCCCTGGTTCTCCTCAGACTTGACTGCCCTTGACCAGCACAAAAACATCCTGTGGCGTACTGCATTAGCATCAAATAGCCCCCGCGATATGCAACTTTTCAGGGAAGTTAGGAACCAATATACACAAGCAGTCAGGAAAGCAAAGGCTAACTTTTTCAAACAGAAATTTGCATCCTGTAGCACTAACTCCAAAAAGTTTTGGGACACTGTAAAGTCCATGGAGAATAAGAGCACTTCCTCCCAGCTGCCCACTGCACTGAGGCTAGGAAACACTATCACCACCGATAAATCTACAATAATCGAGAATTTCAACAAGCATTTTGCTACAGCTGGCCATGCTTTCCATCTGGCTACCACTACCCCGGCCACCAACTCTGCACCCTCCGCTGCAACTTGCCCATGCCCCCCCGCTTCTCCTTCACACAAATTCAGACAGCTGATGTTTTGAAAGCGCTGCAAAATCGGGACCCCTACAAATCAGCTGGGCTAGACAATCTGGACCCTTTCTTTCTAAAACTAGCCACGAAATTGTCGCAACCCCTATTACTAGTCTGTTCAACCTCTCTTTCATAACGTCTGAGATCCCCAGAGATTGGAAAGCTGCCGCGGTCATCCCCCTCTTCAAAGGGGGTGACACTCTAGATCCAAACTGCTACAGACCTATATCCATCCTGCCCTGCCTTTGAAAGTATTTGAAAGCCAAGTTAACAAACAGATCACCGACCATTTCGAATACCACCGTACCTTCTCCGCTATGCAATCCGGTTTCGAGCTGGTCATGGGTGCACTTCAGCCACGCTCAAGGTCCTAAACGATATTATAACCGCGATTGATAATAGACAGTACTGTGCAGCCGTCTTCATTGACCTGGCCAAGGCTTTCGACTCTGTCAACCACCGCATTCTTATTGGCAGACTAAATAGCCTTGGTTTCTCAAATGACTGCCTCGCCTGGTTCACCAACTACTTCTCAGATAGAGTTCAGTGTGTCAAATCGGAGGGCCTGTTGTCTGGACCTATGGCAGTCTCTATGGGGGTGCCACAGGGTTCAATTCTTGGGCCGACACTTTTCTCCGTGTATATCAATGATGTCGCTCTTGCTGCTGGTGACTCTCAGATCCACCTCTACGCAGACGACACCATTTTGTATACATCTGGCCCTTCATTGGACACTGTGTTAACAAACCTCCAAACTAGCTTCAATGCCATACAACACTCCTTCAGTAGCCTCCAACTGCTCTTAAACACTAGTAAAACTAAATGCATGCTTTTCAATCGAACGCTGCTGGCACCCGCCCACCCGACTAGAATCACCACTCTCGACGGGTCTGACCTAGAGTATGTGGACAACTACAAATACCTAGGTGTCTGGTTAGACTGTAAACTCTCCTTCCAGACTCACATAAAGAATCTCCAATCCAAAGTTAAATCTAGAATCAGCTTCCTATTTCGCAACAAAGCCTCCTTCACTCATGCTGCCAAACATGCCCTCGTAAAACTGACTATCCTACCGATCCTTGACTTCGGCGATGTCATTTACAAAATAGCCTCCAACACTCTACTCAGCAAATTGGATGTAGTCTATCACAGTGCCATCCGTTTTGTCTCCAAAGCCCCATACACTACCCACCACTGTGACCTGTACGCTCTTGTTGGCTGGTCCTCACTACATGTTCGTCGTCAAACCCACTGGCTCCAGGCCATCTATAAATCACTGCTAGGCAAATCCCCGCCTTATCTTAGCTCATTGGTCACCATAGCAGCACCCACCCGTAGTCTGCGCTCCAGCAGGTATATCTCACTGGTCATTCCCAAAGCCAACACCTCCTTTGGCCGCCATTCCTTCCAGTTCTCTGCTGCCAATGACTGGAACGAATTGCAAAAATCTCTGAAGCTGGAGACTCTTATCTCCCTCACTAACTTTAAGCATCAGTTGTCAGAGCACCTTACCGATCACTGCACCTGTACACAGCCCATCTGAAATTAGCCCACCCAACTACCTCATCCCTATATTGTTATTTATTTTGCTCTTTTGCACCCCACTATCTCTATTTGCACATAATCTCTTGCACATCTAGCATTCCAGTGTTAATACTAATTGTAATTATTTTGCACTATAGCCTATTTATTGCCTTACCTCCATAACTTGCTACATTTGCACACACTGTATATATATTTTCTGTTGTATTTTTGACTTTGTTTTTTACCCCATATGTAACTCTGTGTTGTTTTTATTGCACTGCTTTGCTTTAACTTGGCCAGGTCGCAGTTGTAAATGAGAACCTGTTCTCAACTGGCTTACCTGGTTAAATAAAGGTGAAAAAAAAAAAATATATATATATATATAATAATAATAATTTCACCTTCTGTGAAAGCTGGAGTGCGTTGTAAGATTGCCCCTGCAGTAGTTACCTTACATAGCTGTTGTGTGTGCAGTAGGTAAACTGACGGGGGAATATTTGTCTGTCATAGGCAAGAAAGTGTGTTTAACAGAAAACAAAGGAAGTACACTGACAGTAACCTCCGGGTTTTTCACCTTGTTATGAACTCCAACTGCTTTCACTGATGCTCAGCTATGTTGATGATTCTTCCTCAGAGAGTTCTGACTCAAGGTAACAAACGCTCAAGGATTCTGTAGTACTGTTTTTATTATATTTCAACATTTGCTTTTTGCAACCAAATGCAATCTTTGTCAGTGAATGCACTAAAGCCACTGAAAAGGGAGAAACGCTTACTCCTTTAATTCAGTGCGCTAGCCTTGACCTCAAAATGTCTTGTATATTATTAATGGCCTAGCGCTGAATTAAGGTAGAAATGTCAAGAGGAACCCCCCATTGCTGGCGAGTTTGTGTACAGGTCTGGAGCATGTTTTTTTCCAGGGTGTTCTTTAGCTTTTAATAAAATACTACCAGCTTGCTTCAGGCACATACTAACTGTAAATAAACAAAGCTGTGCTTCTGAATGAGTCACACCGTGTGGTGGTGCAAACATGGTGGTGCAAACACATACCATCTATGATTACTCCTCATTAGTCTACACTTAGCTCCTGACTTTCATTAAATGTCCTAACCTGCTCATCCTGTTCACCATCATGGTAGATGGTACGCCATAGTTGCATCCCCTGTCATAAGACGTATAGCAGAGGCCCCAGTCAGCCCCGTGCTGAAGAGAAGGCAACGTTTTCACACCCAGACCATATGAAGTACAAACTGCAATTAGCGTGTTTCTCATGGCTCATTGACTCCATGCTCACTCTGTGGTGGACTCCATGGAAACACAGACTGAATCCACTGAGGTTTGTCTCCAACAGTCCCCATCAGTTCCCCATCAAAGTGTCATTAAGCCCAAGTCATGCTCACTGCACTGTCTCTGTCTCACCTGGTTCACTATGGCTGTTACCACCTACCCATCATGATGACTACGCCACAGAGACTACAGCAGTATGAGTAAATGTCAATCTTTGCCATGTCGTTTAATGACACTGCCAATGCCAACACACTGGGGCTGTAGCCAACATCTGACTGACTTTTACACATCTTATGCCTACATATTTGACAGTCAATCCCCTCTATTTGCCCGGAATTCTATGAAGCACATTATATTGTTTCCTTGAAAAATAGGTATTTCACCTCAATAGGACTACCTGGTATTGTAAGAAATCATATTGTTTCCATGGAGATTTAGGGTGATGAAATGTAATGGAAAGCAATAGGGAGGTACAACATAGCACAGACTTCAAAGGGAAGTGAAGTTTTGACCCGTGTTTTCAAAGTGATACTGCTGATACAGGCTCAGGCTCTCTGTCTCTCTAGCTGTTGCATCTGGTGGTTTTCCAGCTAAACCATGCTCCTTGATCTCATCTCAGTTTACAGAGAGGAGTAGAGGAGTGGGCTCCTAACAGGAGATAACCAGGTGGCTGGGAGATCAAAGGATGCTCCCCCTAAGAGCAGAGGTGAGCTGGGGAGGCAGTGAGCAGGTGAGGCTGCTGTTTCACTCTGGGGCTGGTCCAGCTGGTGGGCTGGGGAGGTGGGGCTAGCTAGGGAGGGTGGTATGAACACATTCATTACTGACACACGTCCAGTACTACATGTTTTCTCACCAACTAGGAATGCAAATCTATTTCTGTGTTATGAAATCACTGTTGATCCCAGGCCAACCAGCCTCCTTGCTGTGAGGGAGACTATGCCTTCTCTGCTCCTGCTAATTCAATCCGCTCCAGTTGAATGGACTGTGTAGACTGTTCTCTCAGAACATAATCAGTTTCTCCAGCAGAACGAGGGAGGGATGAATGCTTTGCTAGGCTGATTCTACCATCACCTTCTGGCATAACATGTTTTTACTGCTTTAATGGTGTGAATTTGCTTTGCTCCGTTTCTGTGTTTGTCATCCTCTTAGGGAATTTCACACCCAAATGGTTTGGAACGGTTTTTCCTAAATCCGAAATTTTTACCCCTTAGTTCGGTTATATCTGCACACGGGAGTGCACTAAACAACGCTCCGTGGTTCACTCAAAAAGGGTGGTCTCGGTCCGATTCCATTCATACTGTGATGCGTATTATTATTATTTTTATAGTAATGTTTTATTGTCACACACCAGATAAGTGCACTGTGTTGTTTTAAAGTGTAAACCACAGTAGTATGGCACCCCTGGATCAAATTAGAATTAAGTGCCTTGCTCAAGGGCACATTGGCAGATTTTTCACCTTGTCGGCACGGGTATTCAAACCTTTCAGTTACTGGGCCAACACTCTAAACGCTAGGCTACCTGCCGCCCTACCAGAACCAGAGCCGCGCAGTATAAAGCCTATTGGTTGTTTGACTGCCAGCATGTGATTAAACGCACGCAGTACCATACCTTGATTTCTTTGAAACTTTATGTGAGTAGCACTATGAGTTCATCTGATGGAGATTAGGGCTATACTGGGGAAATAGGCTTCTTAATATAGCCTATTCCCGTTAGAGTGGTTTCCTTCTGCATGTTGTTGGAAGACCAAAGCGAAAGTAACATGAAGTTTGGGACACACAACTTATTTACATTTTAGTTATTTAGCAGACGCTCTTATCCAGAATGCATACTTATTTTTTTTTTCATACTGGCCCCCACGTGGGAATCGAACCCACAACCCTGGCATTGCAAACGCCACGCTCTACCAACTGAGCTACACAGGGCTTATGCTTCATGATAATCATAGATAGATTTAAAGTGAGCCTTTTCCTCCAATAAACAAATGACTTGGATGAACACGTGGTTTTGAAATGAAAAAATATACAGTGGGGAAAAAAAGTATTTAGTCAGCCACCAATTGTGCAAGTTCTCCCACTTAAAAAGATGAGAGAGGCCTGTAATTTTCATCATAGGTACACGTCAACTATGACAGACAAAATGAGAAGAAAAAAAATCCAGAATATCACATTGTAGGATTTTTAATGAATTTATTTGCAAATTATGGTGGAAAATAAGTATTTGGTCAATAACAAAAGTTTCTCAATACTTTGTTATATACCCTTTGTTGGCAATGACACAGGTCAAACGTTTTCTGTAAGTCTTCACAAGGTTTTCACACACTGTTGCTGGTATTTTGGCCCATTCCTCCATGCAGATCTCCTCTAGAGCAGTGATGTTTTGGGGCTGTCGCTGGGCAACACGGACTTTCAACTCCCTCCAAAGATTTTCTATGGGTTTGAGATCTGGAGACTGGCTAGGCCACTCCAGGACCTTGAAATGCTTCTTACGAAGCCACTCCTTTGTTGCCCGGGCAATGTGATTTTCTGGATTTGTTTTTCTCAATTTGTCTGTCATAGTTGACGTGTACCTATGATGAAAATTACAGGCCTCTCTCATCTTTTTAAGTGGGAGAACTTGCACAATTGGTGGCTGACTAAATACTTTTTTTCCCCACTGTATACAAAGTAACAAATAACCGAACTACAGCTCAAAGCCATGTGTCCGGAGAAGCATTAAATTCTGCCAAACAGCTTTCCACCGGTCTAATGTCCATTGCTTGTGTTTCTTGGCCCAAGCAAGTCAATTATTATTATTGGTGTCCTTTAGTAGTGATTTCTTTGCAGTAATTCATGACGTTGATGTCTGTTACTTGAACTCTGCGAAGCATTTATTTGGGCTACAATTTCTGAGGCTGGTAACTCTAATGAACTTATCCTCTGCAGCAGAGGTAACTCTGGGTCTTCCTTTCCTGTGGCAGTCCTCACGAGAGCCAGTTTCATCATAGCGCTTGATGGTTTTTGCGACTGCACTTGAAGAAACGTTCAAAGTTCTTGACATTTTCCGGATTGACTGATCTTCTGTATACACCCTTACCTTATCACAACACAACTGATTGGCTCAAACGCATTAAGAAGGAAAGAAATTCCACAAATTAACTTTTAAGAAGGCATACCTGTTTATTGAAATGGATTCCAGGTGACTACCTCATGAAGCTGGTTGACAAAATGCCAAGAGTGTGCAAAGCTGTCATCAAGGCAAACGGTGGCTATTTGAAGAATCTCAAATATAAAATATATTTTGATTTGTTTAACACTTTTTTGGTTACTACATGATTCCATATGTGTTATTTCATAGTTTTGATGTCTTCACTATTATTCTACAATGTAGAAAATAGTAAAAATCTGGTTCAAGTCTGGGTTCTGGCTGGCCACTCAAGGACATTCAGAGACTTGTCCCGAACCACTCCTGCATTGTCTTGGCTGTGTGCTTAGGGTTGTTGTCCTGTTGGAAGGTGAACCAGTCTGAGGTCCTGAGCACTCTGAAGCAGGTTTTCATCAAGGATCTCTCTGTACTTTGCTCCGTTCATCTTTCCCTCGATCCTGACTAGTCTCCCAGTCGCCTGCCGCTGGAAAACATCCCCACAGCATGATGCTGCCACCACCATGGTTCACCCTAGGGATGGTGCCAGGTTTCCTCCAGACGTGACGCTTGGCATTCATGCCAAAGAGTTCAATCTTGGTTTCATCAGACCAGAGAATCTTGTGTCTCATGGTCTGAGAGTCTTTAGGTGCCTTTTGGCCTACTCCAAGCGGGCTGTCATGTGCCTTTTACTGAGGAGTGGCTTCCGCCTGGCCACTCTACCATAAAGGCCTGTATGGTGGAGTGCTGCAGAGATGGTTGTCCTTCTGGAAGGTTCTCCCATCTCCACAGAGGAACTCTGGAGCTCTGTCAGAGTGACCATCGGTTTCTTGGTCACCTCCCTGACCAAGGCCCTTCTCCCCCGATTGCTCAGTTTGGCTGGGCGGCCAGTTCTAGGAAGAGTCCTGGTGGTTCCAAACTTCTTCCATTTAAGAATGATGGAGGCCTCTGTGTTCTTGGGGACCTTCAATGCTGCAGAAATGTTTTGGTACCCTTCCCTAGATCTGTGCCTCGACACAATCCTGTCTCTGAGCTCTACGGACAATTCCTTCGACCTCATGGCTTGGTTTTTGCTCTGACATGCATTGTCAAATGTGGGTCCTTATTTAGACAGGTGTGTGCCTTTCCAATCAATTGAATTTACACAGGTGGACTCCAATCAAGTTGTAGAAACATCTCAAGGATGATCAATGGAAACAGGATGCACCTGAGCAACATTTCGAGTCTCATAGCAATGTGTCTGAATACTTATGTAAACATTCAAGTTTTTTATTTGTAATAAATTCTAAAAAAAAATCTAAAAACCTGTTATTGCTTTGTGATTATGGGGTATTGTGTGTAGGTTGATGAGGATTTTTATTTATTTAATCCATTTTAGAACAAGGCTATAACGTAACAAAATGTGGAAAAAGTCAAGGGGTCTGAATACTTTCTGAATGCACTGTATATTTATATTCTCGACTCTGACATTGCTCGTTCTAATATTTCTAAATTCCTTTATTATAATTTTTTTGCGATTTGCGTGTATTGTTTTGTATTGTTAGGTGTTACTGCACTGTTGGAGCTAGGAACATAATCATTTCGTTACACCCGCGATAACATCTGCCAAATATGTGTACGCAACCAATACATTTGATTTTATTTTGAATTAGTATCGGTGAATCACTCACAGGGTGATAGAAGAGTCCTGTTAATTAGCAGGTGTTACGAGGAGCATGTCCTTAATCATGAAGATGACGAGAGCGGGAGATGAGTTTGCCCTCCAGTCTCTCTGTCTCTGTCAGGCTGGTATTAATATGAGAGCTTGTCTGTCCGTCTGTCTGCCTGGTGGTGATTACATTGTTGATTACCTCCCTGACAGTGTCCTGATGTCCTTGATGTTAGATGAAGTCATCAGCATTGTTTTATTGAGGTTAATTTGCATGTCTTGAAGGGAGCTTTGCTTATGGTACAAATAATGGTACCAACACATCAACATGCTGTTATGCCAGGACTGAAGCAGCCTCAGTTCTCTACAATGCTCTGCCTTTGTCGGTCAGCCCATTCCCCTACTACTACACTGTTACTGTACAGTGAGTTGTTATACCTACTGTGCTCCATTTTAAGTTCCACCCTATCAGACTGGAGACAGAGAAACACAATTAAAGAGTATGTCCTGTGTAGTTCAGAGATTTCCACTCAAAGGTTGTTTAACATGCTGTCAGTGGTTTAGGCAGCACTGCTTTCACTCTGCACTTACGCTAAGCTACAGTATTTGTAGGGCACAGTAGACAACTACTTTTTTAGATGAGCTTCTATTGAAGACTCTGGTTTGACGAGTTGTTTGCATAGACATCTGGCGTTAGAGTAAGCTTTAAGCTCACTAAAGATGTTTTTGTTTTGAACTTCTTGTGGTGTTTAGTTTATTTGTGTCTCAGATTGGGACAAGAGTGATGTGAGCATATGATCTCAAAGCTCCTGCTTCCCACAGTAGCAGAATGTGGTGTTCTAAACTCTATATGTTTGACCAGTGAAGTCCAGACTGTGGTTCTCTCACAAATGCTATCTAATCACTGCATGTTTTCACAAACGTCATTAGACGCAGCAGCACAAATAAATCATAACAAACATAATTGGGTTTTAATGTGCATCTCTGTTTGCCAGAGCTTGTTTTTAAAGGAGCACTACATGTTAATCAGTAGCATCTTGATTATGATTAGTTGAGCCCCAGTAATGGTGCGCCCAGTCACGAGCCATTTCATTATTAATTATGAAAAAACTTCCGAATTCTCTGGACTGCAGAAGGATGTTGGGCAATAGCATAAATTCTCATCACCCTCCCTCCCTCTCCCCGACACTTGGATGACGCAAAGTGAACCCTCTCCTAGGCAGAAGCCAAAACAAAATGAACACCCACATCACAATATCAACACAAGAGGATGCATCCCCAGATATATACATTCATTTAGAAACGTTTTTGTATCAAAACATCTTTACTAAATGATTAAACCCTATCACATTAACCCTAATAATCAGTTACAAAACTCTATTATTTTTTTTAAATCAATGAAGTGTTGGTTTAATTTGTAATTCATATTCCTTGAAAGAGCTAGACCAGAGAATAGGCCTACAGCTCAGTCATCTCCAATCTGATTTAGACCACATTTTCTCAAACGTTTTGACTGGTGTCTAATGGCCTAATGCAGATAACATAAATTAAAATGATTCTTCCTGGAGATGTCAGGAGCTCCAGTATTATTACGAGGGAGGCAGGGAGGGAGACCTCTCTTTGCTCCAGGCAGTTCCATTCCCATTCCCATTCATTTAACAGCCTCTCTTATAACATGCTCACATACTGTACAGTGATATTGATTAGTCCAGTCAAGCACATTAGCAGTGATGGAGGATTGCTGTATCTTCGGTCTCTACCTGTCATTGGGAACCAGCTCTGTGTCGGTCAGTCTATAGGGACCAGACTTCTCTGCATAAGTGCCTATATCTCTACTTCCGATGGGTTGTTCAATAGCAACCTTGACTCCAAGGACTAACGTTGGCTGTTCTGTTAGTTAGGGAGCATTAAGTCCCTGCAGTAGGGAATCCAGCCCTGAACACGAGCCAATGTGTACACCAAGTATACTGAGTGTGTGTACAACAGTGTGTGTGTGTATGTGTGTGTACTGTGTTTGTGTGTGTGTGTGTGTGTGTGTGTGTTTGTGTGTCTGTGTGTGTCTGTGTGTCTGTGTGTGAATTGACAAAGTTATTGACTATTTTCTAATGTCTTCCAGGTTTATGGTTACAGATGGGAGGCTCTTTGACGCTGAGCCATCACTCACTCACCGTTCCTTGGAAAGCATTCCATTAGGCTGCGGTACGGTGGTGAAATCCCCTCTCTCCCTGGGCCAACACTCCCCTCCGCTGGCAATCTGCTCTCTTGCTCAAGGTCAGGCCATTTCATTGGCCTCCCGAGAGCGGGCCTTGACAGCTGATCAGGAAGTGGATTGACACACAGGAACATAGGCAGGTTGAAGAAGAGAGAAGAGCAGAGCAGATGTCTATAGCTCCAGGACAGGCAGATCTGATCTGGGGTCATGTTCTTTACGGCTTTGACTACCTGCCCGATCTATAATGTTGCCCCCTTGTGTCTTCTCCCAATCTCTGTCAATTTCATCGCTGGCTGCCTCAACATCTCCAGTCATCTTGTTGCACTTCCCACTATATCTCCAACCCCAATTGGATTTCAGAATTACAAACAGAAGAGATGTTTGTCAGCATCTCCTAAGGATGTCTCCATAGAACAAAGCAGGAAGATCCTCCATTAATACACTCAGATTCACCCCACTGCATGTGTCATCATTGTATTTGCTAGTCACAGAGATCTGTACGACGCTCTTACCCTCAAACACACAGAGAGAGGAAATCTGTGAGGAAGGTCTACAGGGGTAGAACTGTGGCCTGGCTAAACCCCACATGCCTCCAGGGAGCTGGTGGGATCACTGGGTGGTATTCATGAGATTTAAAGGGCTCCGTGGCTTCTGCCTCTGTCCCGGTGTGGCTGGACTCCCCCTGGAGAGACCAATGCTACATGCTTGGCTCCACATGCTCTTTAATTAAGGGACATCATTGCACAGCAGACAGATCTAGAGGGCTTTACATAATGCAGACAGATCTAGAGGGCTTTACGTAATGCAGACAGATCTCGGGGCGGCAGGTAGCTTAGTGGTTAAGAGCGTTGTGCCAGTAACCGAAAGGTCGCTGGTTCTAATCCCCGAGCTGACTAGGTGACAAATCTGTCGATGTGCCCTTGAGCAAGGCACTTAACCCTAATTGCTCCTGTAAGTTGCTCTGGATAAGAGCGTCTGCTAAATGACTAAAATGTAGATCTAGAGGGCTTTACGTAATGCCTTAAACACAGCTCAATAGTTATTAGCCCTGCTGTCTTTCACCTAGATCTGTCTGTCTTTGGATGTGAAAAACCCTGTAAATTGTGTGTGTGTGTGTGTGTGTGTGAGAGTGCATGCATGCAACTGTGTGTGTAGATGGCTTTCAATGATAGAAATCTTAGGAAGAAAGAAGGAAGAGCCACCTCTGTAACAGAAAAAAGAAAGGTGCAAGAAAAATGCATACTGGATCTGTAAACTCCACCCCTCACTATCCTCCTGTCTGGGACGTGATAAATAATTGTTTGTGGAAAGGCCTTGGTGAGTGGCGCGGGGGGTGGAAAGGGGGGCAGCCTATTGAAATGTCAGCAGGATTATGTATTGGTGGCAGCCTACAGGCCGTGGAGCACAGCTAGCTCTTCAGGAGCAATTTACTACCACTCATCTAGCTGTGAGGAGGAAAGGTCAGCAACACAGGGAGGGAGCTCTGCCTCCTCCTCCAACTCCTTACTCCTTCTGTGGAAAACATCACTGCCCATGTGTAAATATTTAAATTCTTCATTACTTTGGAATGATTACTTTAGTATTCACGCCATCCGAATACATATGAGTTCCAAGGTATGGGGATGTGTGTTCAGGCAGATTATTTTAATTCATAAAATGCACCACCTATGAAAACATATGAGTTCTAGGTTTATGCTGATTTGTATTCAGGCAGAGCGGGAGAGGCTTGGTGATTTCCAGACATGTTAAGCAGACAGGTCCAGGATGAGGAAGAGTGCTCTTAGAACAGTATAATGAGATGATGATGTTCCACTGGAGAGGACACGCTCAAGCCAAGGAATGATTAGCACGGCCAAGCACAGCAGAGGCTCAATAAGTTTCTGCTCAGTGAAGCATGCACAGGTTATTTCCAGACTGGTCTTACTGCTGTATACTGTACATCATGGGCCAATTTACAAACTGTTTGCACCTGTACAATGTCTGCTTTTTTCAGAGAGGACTGAAGAGAAAAAACTAAGCGAAAACATGACACTTCATTGACACTTTTTCCGTAATTTCATTTGCACCCTTTGCCTGTAATTTTCATCAGACCTACACCTTTTTGACTGCAAGTCTCCCTTGGTCTTATAATAACGACTAGGGATCTATCCATCTGACACTGTAGCATGATTCAGCTTTCCTTCTCTAGTTTGTTTCATCCTGGTTTTTCACTTGAACAGCAGCAGCAAGTGTCTTAAATATAGCTGGTCATTATCATTCAGGTCTTCACCATGGGGATGTGGATGGGATTTGCAGTATCTGGCCCCGGATGATAACGGTGAAATCCCATTAAACCTCCTGTACTTCCTGAGGCAAAATATTCTCCTTCCTAACCGCTTTCCTTTCCGTTTGGACTTGATATCACCTTCCCAGAGCCCGCTGCTGCTGTGGAGAGATACTTTGCTGTTGACATTCTACTCTATTTCCATTCTCTCTGGTCTTCAGTTTGAACAGTGTCATAGTACTGATCTGAGGCAGCACACACATCTTTCATCACACCATAGATCTCAGGGACAGCATCTTCTGTCTGCAAAATAGTCCCAGAAATCTTCTAAAATAAGAGAAAATCCAACCTTGTTCTTTGATTTAAAGTTGTCTCTACATAAATTTAACTTTAATGGACAGTATTTGTCTCTCTCCTGCCTGACCACCACAGGGTTCATGCTGGCTAATGCTATAGATCCCATTTTTGCCCAAGGGAGGGTAGATTGACTCTCTCCACTTTTAACCTTTTAGCTGTTTTGTTTAGCAAAGGTACGGAGCAATTCGGAGCAGAAATGTTACAGATACAGTTGAAGTCGGAAGTTTACATACACTTAGGTTGGAGTCATTAAAACTCGTTTTTCAACCACTCCACACATTTCTTGTTAACAAACTATAGTTTTGGCAAGTCGGTTAGGACAGCTACTTTGTGCATGACACAAGTAATTTTTCCAACAATTGTTTACAGACAGATTATTTCACTTATAATTCACTGTATCACAATTCCAATGGGTCAGAAGTTTACATACACTAAGTTGACAGTGACTTTAAACAGCTTGGAAAATTCCAGAAAAGGATGTCATGGCTTTAGAAGCTTCTGATAGGCTAATTGACATCATTTGAGTCAATTGGAGGTGTACCTGTGGATGTATTTCAAGGCCTACCTTCAAACTCAATGCCTCTTTGGTTGACATCATGGGAAAATCAAAATAAATCAGCCAAGACCTCAGAAAAAAAATTGTAGACCTCCACAAGTCTGGTTCATCCTTGGGAGCAATTTCCAAACACCTGAAGGTACCACGTTCATCTGTACAAACAATAGTACGCAAGTATAAACACAATGGGACCATGCAGCCGTAATACCGCTCAGGAAGGAGACGCGTTCTGTCTTCTAGAGATTAACGTACTTTGGTGCGAAAAGTGCAAATCAATCCCAGAACAACAGCAAAGGACCTTGTGAAGATGCTGGAGGAAACAGGTACAAAAGTATCTATATCCACAGTAAAACGAGTCCTATATCGACATAACCTGAAAGGCCGCTCAGCAAGGAAGAAGCCACTGCTCCAAAACCGCCATAAAAAAGCCAGACTACGGTTTGCAACTGCACATGGGGACAAAGATCGTACTTTTTGGAGAAATGTCCTCTGGTCTGATGAAACAAAAATAGAACTGTTTGGTCATAATGACCATCGTTATGTTTGGAGGAAAAAGGGGTCTGCTTGCAAGCCGAAGAACACCATCCCAACCGTGAAGCACGGGGGTGGCAGCATCATGCTGTGGGAGTGCTTTGCTGCAGGAGGGGCTTGTGCACTTTACAAAATAGATGGCATCATGAGGAAGGAAAATTATGTGGATATATTGAAGCAACATCTCAAGACATCAGTCAGGAAGTTAAAGCTTGGTCACAAATGGGTCTTCCAAATGGACAATGACCCCAAGCATACTTCCAAAGTTGTGGCAAAAGGGCTTAAGGACAACAAAGTCAAAGTATTGGAGTGGCCATCACAAAGCCCTGACCTCAATCCTATAGAAAATGTGTGGGCAGAACTGAAAAAGTGTGTGCGAGCAAGGAGGCCTACAAACCTGACTCAGTTACACCAGCTCTGTCAGGAGGAATGGGCCAAAATTCACCCAACTTATTGTGGGAAGCTTGTGGAAGGCTAACCGAAACTTTTGACCCAAGTTAAACAATTTAAAGGCAAATGCTACCAGATACTAATTGAGTGTATGTAAACTTCTGACCCACTGGGATTGTGATGAAAGAAATAAAAGCTGAAATAAATCATTCTCTCTACTATTATTCTGACATTTCACATTCTTAAAATAAAGTGGTGATCCTAACTGACCTAAGACAGGGAATTTTTACTAGGATTAAATGTCAGGAATTGTGAAAAACTGAGTTTAAATGTATTTGGCTAAGGTGTATGTAAACTTCCGACTTCAACTGTATATACACCACTGCCACCCACCATCTTGGGTTAGTATTGAAATTGGCTCCCAATCTTAAGAGAAACACTTGCTCAGTTGTCAGCTGTTTTTCCCCAAGCTGTCCTCCAGTGTTTAATTAAGAAAGTACGGCACAGTGTGGGAAGTGGGATTCTGATAAGGTGAGTACTACCCACAGTCACTTTTAAATAGTACAGATCACAGGCTTGAGGGAATTTGTACATCAGCCTTCCCTCTCTGTTTTATCTCTGGCAGATACTTTTGTGTCGGCAGCAGCATCAGTTTTGCAGATAAATCCTGCTATGTCCTGGATAAGCATCTGAAAGAGAGGCTTTTAGTTCTTATTAGAATAGTGCAGTGAGCTAAAGTCTAAGGGCCAGACAGACATACAGTGGGGAAAAAAAGTATTTAGTCAGCCACCAATTGTGCAAGTTCTCCCACTTAAAAAGATGAGAGAGGCCTGTAATTTTCATCATAGGTACACGTCAACTATGACAGACAAATTGAGGGGAAAAAATCCAGAAAATCACATTGTAGGATTTTTAATGAATTTATTGCAAATTATGGTAGAAAATAAGTATTTGGTCACCTACAAACAAGCAAGATTTCTGGCTCTCACAGACCTGTAACTTTTTCTTTAAGAGGCTCCTCTGTCCTCCACTCGTTACCTGTATTAATGGCACCTGTTTGAACTTGTTATCAGTATAAAAGACACCTGTCCACAACCTCAAACAGTCACACTCCAAACTCAACTATGGCCAAGACCAAAGAGCTGTGAAAGGACACCAGAAACAAAATTGTAGACCTGCACCAGGCTGGGAAGACTGAATCTGCAATAGGTAAGCAGCTTGGTTTGAAGAAATCAACTGTGGGAGCAATTATTAGGAAATGGAAGACATACAAGACCACTGATAATCTCCCTTGAGCTGGGGCTCCACGCAAGATCTCACCCCGTGGGGTCAAAATGATCACAAGAACGGTGAGCAAAAATCCCAGAACCACACGGGGGGACCTAGTGAATGACCTGAAGAGAGCTGGGACCAAAGTAACAAAGCCTACCATCAGTAACACACTACGCCGCCAGGGACTCAAATCCTGCAGTGCCAGACGTGTCCCCCTGCTTAAGCCAGTACATGTCCAGGCCCGTCTGAAGTTTGCTAGAGTGCATTTGGATGATCCAGAAGAGGATTGGGAGAATGTCATATGGTCAGATGAAACCAAAATATAACTTTTTGGTAAAAACTCAACTCGTCGTGTTTGGAGGACAAAGAATGCTGAGTTGCATCCAAAGAACACCATTCCTACTGTGAAGCATGGGGGTGGAAACATCATGCTTTGGGGCTGTTTTTCTGCAAAGGGACCAGGACGACTGATCCGTGTAAAGGAAAGAATGAATGGGGCCATGTATCGTGAGATTTTGAGTGAAAACCTCCTTCCATCAGCAAGGGCATTGAAGATGAAACATGGCTGGGTCTTTCAGCATGACAATGATCCCAAACACACCGCCCGGGCAACGAAGGAGTGGCTTCGTAAGAAGCATTTCAATGTCCTGGAGTGGCCTAGCCAGTCTCCAGATCTCAACCCCATAGAAAATCTTTGGAGGGAGTTGAAAGTCAGTGTTGCCCAGCGACAGCCCCAAAACATCACTGCTCTAGAGGAGATCTGCATGGAGGAATGGGCCAAAATACCAGCAACAGTGTGTGAAAACCTTGTGAAGACTTACAGAAAACGTTTGATCTGTGTCATTGCCAACAAAGGGTATATAACAAAGTATTGAGAAACTTTTGTTATTGACCAAATACTTATTTTCCACCATAATTTGCAAATAAATTCATAAAAAATCCTACAATGTGATTTTCTGGAATTTCTTTTCTCATTTTGTCTGTCATAGTTGACATGTACCTATGATGAAAATTACAGGCCTCTCTCATCTTTTTAAGTGGGAGAACTTGCACAATTGGTGGCTGACTAAATACTTTTTTCCCCCACTGTATATCCTGCTTTCTTCTTCTGAAGTTTGAAACCTCAAACAACAGCAGTTATCCTGTCGGATACTGGCTGCAATACACAGTTTTGATCTTAAATGGTGTTCCAACAAAAGAGTTAAACGGCTAGTTATGTGAAAATGACACCTTCCTGTACCTGTGGTTCTATCATTAAGAATTATTGTCAGGATTTGAGAGAGCCACAACTCCAGATAATGTATCTGCCAGTGTTCGGCTTCACATCTCTGTAGGTAAAGCCAGTGTAGCTGTGGTACCTTCTCCCAATTATCTTACACTTACACAGTATGAAAATGTATGCACTCACTAACTGTAAGTCGCTCTGGATAAGAGCGTCTGCTAAATGACTAAAAAATGTTTTAAAAAAAAGTAACATCTGATCCCACAGTAAATACAGCTACATACTGGAGTGTACCAAATCTAACCTGATGTTAATGTCTGGCTCTGGAAGGCTAGGAGATTTTGCTGCTCTGAGAAAATAGTACTACCAGTAGTAGGCTACCTATGCCCAGTTTTTGCCCTTCAAAAGTCACATTGCAAGGATGAAGTTGAAGTTACATTTGATTAAGCTTTAAGCGGTTCTTCAAATCCATTCTTTGGAGCAGATATTCACGAGTATTGCTGTGCTTCAATTAATAATTTCCATCAGTGGAGGCTCCTCAGAGGAGGAAGGAGAGGACCATCCTCCTCAGTGAATTTCATAAAAATTAAAATGGTAAAACATTGAAAAGGTTATCCTTTTTAGATAAAACTATACTAAATATATTCGCATGTCACCAAATAATTGATTAAAACACACTGTTTTGCAATGAAGGTCTACAGTAGCCTCAACAGCACTCTGTAGGGTAGCACCATGGTGTAGCCGGAGGACAGCTAGCTTCCGTTCTCCTCTTGGTACATTGACTTCAATACAAAACCTAGGAGGCTCTTGGTTCTCACCCCATTCCATAGACTTCCGGAGGACGTCCTCCAACCTATCAGAGCTCTTGCAGCATGAACTGACATGTTGTCCACCCAATCAAAGGATCAGAGAATGAATCTAGTACTGAAAGCATAAGCTACAGCTAGCTAGCACTGCAGTGCATAAAACGTGGTGAGTAGTTGACTCAAAGAGAGAGAAAGACAATAGTTGAACAGTTTTCAACAAATTAATTTATTCTAAAATGAAGGAGAAGCAAGTGAGAGAGAGAGAGAGAGAGATTTCGTCATTTTTTTAAATTTCACTTACTTAGCTGTCAAATGCAGCTGGCTAGTTTAGTTACTCAAACAGAGGGATGCTATGTTAGCTAGCTGGCTATGATTATCCAACACAACACTGGAACTCTTCCAAGTCAAGGTAAGCTTTTGGTTTTATTAATTTATTGCCACTGGGGAGAGAGGGAGAAAAGTGGATGGTTTGAGTGGTAAGAGGAGGGCCAAGATAGATAGGCGAAAAGGAGCGTAGAGAGAAATTGAATCGAAAAGGAATTTAAAGACAGGAATTGGACACTGTGAGCTTTGGAGGAGAGGGTGGAGTGGTGGATCCATCTGTGGCCAGTCTATATATCAGTAGAAATCAAACTGAAGCTTGAGTGGTTGTGAATGAGAGAGGGAGAGATGAGAGAGGGTGGAGGAACAACAGTTAGTGAACAGCATGGGAGAGCCCGGAGGCGGCAAGTGAGAGGACCCTGTAAGGATGTGAGGAGTACTCAGCTCTGAGAGGACACTGAAAGGATGTGAGGAGTACTCAGCTCTGAGAGGACCCTGTAAGGATATGAGGAGTACTGTGCTCTGAGAGGACCCTGTAAGGATGTGAGGAGTACTCAGCTCTGAGAGGACCCTGTAAGGATGTGAGGAGTACTCAGCTCTGAGAGGACCCTGTAAGGATGTGAGGAGTACTCAGCTCTGAAACACTGGCTTGTGTGTCTTTTTATGTGTGTGTCTTTCATTTAGCTGTTTACTTAAAAGAGAGCACAAATGACAAAAATGTGAAAACATTTTGTCATGAGAAGTCTTCTTACATCTTCTTCATGTTGTTCAAGTTCACAGTTTGTAGTAAATCACTGTATGCCTACTTTGACCAGCCTCTGTGTGATATTCTGTGGTTTATCAGGGTGTGTTTGATCCTGTAGTGTTGGGGCTCTATTCAATCTGTGTCGCTGAAGCATTACAGATCGCGCAATAGAAATGTAAAGGTCATTTTCGATTGAGCTGACATGCAGCGTTTACCGTGAATGCAGCCTTCGGTGACGTGGGCACATTGCCTTTAAGTTTCAATCACGCTGAACTTCAGAGACACAGATTGAATAGAGCGCAGCGAGCTGTCCATAATTCTTTATGTGTGGAGTTAGTCTCTGTCTGGGCCTCTGTTCCTGTAATCCAGAGGACTGATTAGCACAGGGCAGCTAGCCTCTTTATCTTGTTGTTCCATTGGGCCACGTGGGGAGGGAGAAGAGTACGTAAGAATGAGGGATGGTCCTGTTGTGCAGCAGGGTCTCCACAACCAGACTGCCTGTGGGGGAGTGTCTACAACCCATGGATTTCACCCAACACATCTAGTCTTAGAGATATATACAGTTGAAGTCGGAAGTTTACATACACCTTAGCCAAATACATTTAAACTCAGTTTTTCACAATTCCTGACATTTAATCCTAGTAAACATTCCCTGTCTTAGGTCAGTTGGGATCACCACTTTATTTTAAGAATGTGAAATGTCAGAATAATAGTGGAGAGAATTATTTATTTCAGCTTTTATTTCTTTCATCACATTCCCAGTGGGTCAGAAGTTTACATACACTCAATTAGTATTTGGTAGCATTGCCTTTAAATTGTTTAATTTGGGTCAAAAGTTTCGGGTAGCCTTCCACAAGCTTCCCACAATAAATTGGGTGAATTTTGGCCCATTCCTCCTGACAGAGCTGGTGTAACTGAGTCAGGTTTGTAGGCTTCCTTGCTCGCACACGCTTTTTCAGTTCTGCCCACACATTTTCTATAGGATTGAGGTCAGGGCTTTGTGATGGCCACTCCAATACTTTGACTTTGTTGTCCTTAAGCCCTTTTGCCACAACTTTGGAAGTATGCTTGGGGTCATTGTCCATTTGGAAGACCCATTTGTGACCAAGCTTTAACTTCCTGACTAATGTCTTGAGATGTTGCTTCAATATATCCACATAATTTTCCTTCCTATTTTGTAAAGTGCACAAGCCCCTCCTGCAGCAAAGCACCCCCACAGCATGTTGCTGCCACCCCCGAGCTTCACGGTTGGGATGGTGTTCTTCGGCTTGCATGCAGCCCCCCTTTTTCTCCAAACATAACGATGGTCATTATGGCCAAACAGTTCTATTTTTGTTTCATCAGACCAGAGGACATTTCTCCAAAAAGTACGATCTTTGTCCCCATGTGCCGTTGCAAACCATAGTCTGGCTTTTTTATGGCGGTTTTGGAGCAGTGGCTTCTTCCTTGCTGAGTGGCCTTTCAGGTTATGTCGATATAGGACTAGTTTTACTGTGGATATAGATACTTTTGTACCTGTTTCCTCCAGCATCTTCACAAGGTCCTTTGCTGTTGTTCTGGGATTGATTTGCACTTTTCGCACCAAAGTACGTTCATCTCTAGGAGACAGAACGTGTCTCCTTCCTGAGAGGTATGACGGCTGCGTGGTCCCATGGTGTTAAATACTTGCGTACTATTGTTTGTACAGATGAACGTGTATCTTCAGGCATTTGGAAATTGCTCCCAAGGATGAACCAGACTTGTGGAGGTCTACCATTTTTTTTCTGAGGTCTTGGCTGATTTCTTTTGATTTTCCCATGAAGTCAAGCAAAGAGGCACTGAGTTTGAAGGTAGGCCTTGAAATACACCCACAGGTACACCTCCAATTGACTCAAATGGTGTCAATTAGCCTATCAGAAGCTTCTAAAGCCATGACATCATTTTCTGGAATTTTCCAAGCTGTTTAAAGGCACAGTCAACTTAGTGTCTGTAAACTTCTGACCCACTGGAATTGTGATACAGTGAATTATAAGTGAAATAATCTGTCTGTAAACAATTGTTGGACAGATTACTTGTGTCATGCACAAAGTAGATGTCCTAACCAACTTGCCAAAACTATAGTTTGTTAACAAGAAATTTGTGGAGTGGTTGAAAAAATGAGTTTTAATGATTCCAACCTAAGTGTATGTAAACTTCCGACTTCAACTGTAGGACACCAAGGGCCTGTATCTCAGACCCAGACTAAGCCTACTCATAGACTAAAATACATCTGATTTTAAAGTGCTTTTGCGTCCATTATTATGCTTAATCTGGGTCTGGGAAACCAGCCCCCCAAAATGTTTATTTTGTGGTGAAATTCCAGTCGAGTTTTGAGCGGAACTGAGCTACGCCACTGGCTGAATCCTCAGTCTGCCTTCAACAATGATGTCTGCAGTGTCCTCCCACTAGGGCTATAGACATCACTTATCACCATAATGGACCTCTCCCTACTGGGGTGGCAGATATGCTCCCACCAGACTTATTACCTGCGTGTTATATTCTTTAGACCATTACTGCGGTCTTGTCACCAGGCTTATTATTCAATGTGCAGGCTTTGAAAGCGCTGTCAAACTGTGAAAATATTAGATTCAGTGCCTTTATCAAAATACCTCTCCTTAGTATGAGTGTCAACCCTTTGTTTGAACCAGGCAGGAAGAGAGGCTTAAATGGCTGATGTGCAGTCCTCAGGTGATAGAAAAGCCTGACTGACCCAGAGACCTTGAACTGGATATCAGTGACAGTCTATTAAAGAGGAAATGGTAAGGATTTTGCTTTTACATTCTCATCTATTATTCTCATTCATGAGCTCAAATGTTGGAGTGAATGTAGGAGGAGCCCCTTTGGTGTACTACACAACCACCCTGCCCTCATATCTAGCAGCAGAACTGGATGTAGGACCTATAAGTGTCTCTATAGTGTCTCTGGATTGACTATAGAGACACACTGGATTGACTGAGTTTGTTAGGGTTGTGTTTTTTTCTCCCTCTCCAGTATAGAAAAATCCAACAGGTTTATTATCAGTTTCACATCACTCAAGGGCAACTCCCGGTCAGTCTATCTCCCAAATCAATCAGTTTATCAGCTCACCTCTTTTCATTTAGGCTGGAGAGATCTGGACAGATCTGCAGAGATCTCCACTCCACCTCAGAAAGTATGTTTGACCTCCATCACATGACTGATCTATCAATTTTATTTATCCTTTATTCATACAGGTGATCCCATTGAGATTGCTTGTGTTTAAAATAATTTTTAACACAATTTTATTTGTCACATGCTTCGTAAACAACAGGTGTAGACTAACAGTGAAATACTTACTAACGGGCCCTTCCAAACAATGCAGAGAGAAAGAAAATGGAGAAATAATAGAAAAGTAATAACACGTAATAATACACAATGAGTAACGATAACGTGGCTATATACACGGGGTACCAGTACCGAGTTGATGTGTGCAGCGGTACAAGGTAATTGAGGTAGATATCTAGGAATAAAGTGACTAGACAACAGGATAAATAATAAACAGTAGCAGCAGCGTATGTGAGTCAAAAAAAAGTTAGTACAAAAAGGGTCAATGCAGATAGTCCGGGTAGCTATTGGTTAACTATTTAACTAACTATTTAGCAGTTGAATGGCTTGGGGGTAGAATTTGTTCAGAGTCCTGTTGGTTCCAGACTTGGTGCATCGGTACCGCTTATTGTGCGGTAGCAGATAGAACAGTCTATGTCTTGGGTGACTGGAGTCTTTGACAATTTTTTGTGCCTTCCTCTGATACCGCCTGGTATAGAGGTCCTGTATGGCAGGAAGTACTGGGCTGTACGCATTACCCTCTGTAGCGCCTTGCAGTCAGATGCCAAGCAGTTGCCGTACCAAGCGGTGATGCAGCCAGTCAAGTTGCTCTCAATGGTGTAGCTGTATAACTTTTTGAGGATCTGAGGGTCCATGCCAAATCTTTTCAGCCTCCTGAGGGGGAAGAAGCATTATCGTCCCCTCCTCACAACTGTGTTGGTGTGTTTAGACCATGATAGATCCTTAGTAATGTGGACACAGAGGAACATGGTGTTTAAATGGGAGTGTGTCAGTTTCAGGGAGTTTAAGGTGTACAGTATGTTGTGGTACTATAGAAGAAATAGGGAGCCTCATGGAACATCTCTGAGGATGTGCGCCACCTGCACCTGCACAGACATCACCCAGCTGCAAATCAACAGCTGCAAGCCACTCTCACCACAATGCACAAACAAGTTTATTGAATTAAGGCTAAAAGCCAACCGGCCTGCAAGCTCTATAATTATAAGCCAAGAGTAATCAGAGGAGAATAATTGATGTAGTAATTGTGTTTGCTTTCTTAGTCGGGTGGCTGAAGTGGTTGCTTGCTGTTGTCACAACAGACCCACTGGCCACAGACGTCACTTCAACGTCTAGTTTTGATTTACATTTGGTTGAGTTGTCAACTAACGTGAATTCAACATGAAATCAACAAAGCATTTCAAAATGTCTTTGTATTTAGGTTAAAGGTTAGATGAAAAAAATAAGAAATGCCCTTACGTTGATGGATTTCTGCAAATCCAATCCGTTTTTCACATTGATTCAAGGTCACCACATAGATTATTTTGGTTGAAATGATGGGGAAACAACGTTGATTCAACACATTTTTGCCCAGTGGGGAGTCATGCTATGCCGCACTGGGTAGATGGCTAGGTGCTAAAACAGCAGCAATCTGGAATCTGGAATCTTGACGTTTGCTAATATTCCAAAGCAAACATTTGTCCCATAACAATTGCAAATTATTATTTAGAGATGTTTCTCTGTGCTAGTTCATTCAATGACACATGGCAACATTGGAAGAAAGCCCCCCCAGCATTTTCAGTTATGGCATACAGTCTATCCCCCATCCCTTTAAGGTTGTATGTGTGTTTTGGGAGATGAGGAGCTGGAGAGGGGAGGCAGGAGTGATTGTGTGCCCATCTGTGATTGAATCAGTGTGTGTCTGTCTGGTCTCAGTTATCTAGATGTGTCAGACAGACAGCCAGGTGGTGGTGGTGCTGTGGCCTGTCTGTCTGGCAGGCTGCTCTGATAAGACTGCCACATCTGTCTGCCACAGGATGCTATCACACCACACACAGTTTGATCCCAACATAGATGTTATCCTACCAGATCACAGGGCTCCTTCTCTACTCCTCTCCTCTCCTGTAATCCTGTAAAGGACACAAACAATCAAATAATGAGAGAGAGAGAGAGAGAGAGAGAGAGAGAGAGAGAGAGAGAGAGAGAGAGAGAGAGAGAGAGAGAGAGAGAGAGAGAGAGAGAGAGAGAGAGAGAGAGAGAGAGAGAGAGAGAGAGAGAGAGAGAGAGAGAGAGATCCTGTGTTGTGAAACAAATTAGCCTTGAGAATTGCTTTTAATGGCATTCTTTCTGTGGGAACGGCTCCATTTGCAGGGACACTAGTTCTGGAGCCTCACCAAATGTGAACAGTGCCGTGCATGGTTGGTCGGCAGAGCCAGTGGATGTGTTAATTCATTTGGTTCACCGTAACAGCCCTCTGCTAAGAGACTATAGGCCTACAGTAAACAGCTGCCAGCAAGCTTTTTCTCAGACTGAACAAAAAACAACAGTGTGTTTAGATCCCCAACAGATCAGTGTTGAAGCCTTCCAATTGAGCTCTCTAGTCTACACCCACTGGTGAAGTCAACCTCGATGCCTTGTCAAATCTTCAGTAAAAGCCACAGTATTATTTCAGTCTCCCTCAGTCGCTCTGCCCTCAACAATGATGCCTGCTGTATCCACAGGCGGAAGCTTGGCCCCAGTGATGTACTGGGCCGTACGCACTACCCTCTGTAGCACCTTATGGTCGGAGGCCGAGCAGTTGCCATACCAAGTGGTGATACAACCGGTCAGGATGCACTTGATAGTGCAGCTGTATAACTTTTTGAGGATCTGGGGACCCATGCCAAATCTTTTCAGTCTCCTGAGGGGGAAAAGGTGTTGTCGTGCCCTCTTCACAACTGTCTTGGTGTGTTTGGACCATGATAGTTTGTTGGTGATGTGGACACCAAGGAACTAGAAACTCTCGACCCGCTCCACTACAGCCCCATCGATGTGAATGGGGGTGTGTTCGGCCCTTCATTTCCTGTAGTCCACGATCAGCTCCTTTGTCTTGCTCACGCTGAGGGAGAGGTTGTCTGACCTCCTCCCTATAGGCTGTCTCATTGTTGTCGGTGATCAGGCCTACCACTGTTGTGTCGTCAGCAAACTTCATGATGGTTTTGGAGTCGTGCTTGGCCATGCAGTTGTGGGTGAACAGGGAGTACAGGAGGGGACTAAGCACGCACCCCTGAGGGGCCCCCGTGTTGAGGATCAGCGTGGCAGATGTGTTGTTGCCTACCCTTACCACCTGGGGGCGGCCCGTCAGGAAGTCCAGGATCCAGTTGCAGAGGGAGATGTTCAGTCCCAGGGTCCTTAGCTTAGTGATGAGCCTTGTGGACACTATGGTGTTGAACGCTGAGCTGTAGTCAATGAATAGCATTCTCACATGGGTGTTCCTTTTGTCTAGGTAGGAAAGGGCAGTGTGGAGTGCGATTGAGATTGTGTCATCTGTGGATCTGTTGGGGCGGTATGTGAATTGGAGTGGGTCTTGTGTTTCCGGGATGATGGTATTGATGTGAGCCATGACCAGCCTTTCAAAGCACTTCATGGCTACCAATGTGAGTGTTACGGGGCGGAAGTCATTAAGGCAGGTTACCTTCGCTTTTTGGGCACAGGGACTATGGTGGTCTGCTTAAAACATGTAGGTATTACAGACTCGGTCAGGGAGAGGTTGAAAATGTCAGTGAAAAGACTTGCCAGTTGGTCTGCGCATGCTCTGAGAAAACGTCCTGGTAATACATCCAGCCCCGCGGCCTTGTGAATGTTGACCTGTTTAAAGGCCTTGCTTACATTGGCTACGGAGAGCGTGATCACACAGTCATCTGGAACAGCTGGTGCTCTCTTGCATGCTTCAGTGTTGCTTGCCTCGAAGCGAGCGTAAAAGGCATTTAACTCATCTGGTAGGCTCGCGTCACTGGGCAGCTCGCGGCTGGGTTTCCCTTTGTAGTCCGTAATAGTTTGCAAGCCCTGCCACATTCGACGAGCATCAGAGCCGGTGTAGTAGGATTCAATCTTAGTTGTGTATTGACGCTTTGCCTGTTTGATGGTAATTCACATTTCCTGTTGCTGCAGGATAATTTTCCTGCTGTGAGAAACTGGTTAAATTAAGATCCTACACCTGTTATGTGTATGGCGCGTTGTCAAGGCGTGTGTAGGTGTAGTGTAGGAAATCAAATGCAGGACGCCGACGGTAGGTTCCAAATGCTGTATTTCTGGCCCAACACAGGCAACGGGACAACTAAGCCCAACAGCTAAACTACGCACAAGGCGAAAAGGCAAATGCGCACAAACAGGTGCGACAAACGAAGTGGTGCACGAACAAGTGCAACTGTGCTCCAGCGCAGTGGAGAAAATATGCTCAACCGAGCAAAACACAACACTGACGAAAAACAATCATACACAACACATGACAAACACAACGAGAAACTTATAGGACACTAATTACGTAAAACAGAAACAGGTGTGACACAAACAGACAAAAGCAAACGAACATGAAACATCTATCGGTGGCAGCTAGAATTCCGGAGACGACGAGCGCGAAGCCTGCCCGAACAAGGAGGAGAGGCAGCCTTGGCCGAAACCGTGACAGTACCCCCCTTGACGCGCGGCTCCCGACGCGCGCCGACTCCGGCCTCGGGGACGGCCAGGGGGGACGCGGCGCAGGGCGCGTCGGATGCCTCCGATGGAACTCCGTCAGGAGCGACGGGTCCAACACGTCTCTCCTCGGCACCCAGCACCGCTCCTCCGGACCGTACCCCTCCCACTCCACTAGATACTGGAGACCCCCCATCCGACGTCTCGAATCCAAGATGGATCTCACGGAGTACGCCGGTGCCCCTCGATGTCCAACGGGGGCGGAGGAGTCTCCAAGATCTCATCTTCTTGGAGTGGGCCCGCTACCACCGGCCTGAGAAGGGACACATGGAACGAGGGGTTAATACACTTATACTCCACAGGAAGCTGTAATCTATAACAAACCTCGTTCAACCTCCTCAGGACTTTAAATGGCCCTACAAACCGCCGACCCAGTTTCCGACAGGGCAGGCGGAGGGGCAGGTTTCTGGTAGAGAGCCAGACTCGATCACCAGGTGCGTACACCGGTGCCTCACTGCGGTGGAGATCAGCGCTCGCCTTCTGACGTCGGAGGGCCCGCTGCAGGTGGACGTGTGCAGCGTTCCAAGTCTCCTCCGAGCGCCGCGCCCACTCATCCACCGCAGGAGCCTCGATCTGGCTCTGCTGCCAGGGTGCCAGAACCGGCTGGTAACCTAACACACATTGAAATGGGGTTAGGTTCGTGGAGGAATGGCGTAGGGAATTCTGGGCCATCTCGGCCCAGGGAACGTACCTTGACCACTCCTCCGGCCGGTCCTGGCAGTATGTTCTGGGAAACCTACCCACATCCTGGTTTACGCGTTCCACCTGCCCATTACTCTCCGGGTGGTAGCCCGAGGTGAGGCTCACCGAGACCCCCAACCGCTCCATAAACGCTCTCCAGACCCTGGAGGTGAATTGGGGACCCCGATCAGCCACAATGTCCTCGGGCACCCCGTAGTGCCGGAACACATGGGTAAACAGTGCCTCGGCAGTTTGCAGGGCCGTAGGGAAGACCCGGCATGGGGAGCAAACGACAGGCCTTAGAGAACCGGTCCACAACGACCAGGATGGTGGTATTCCCTTGGGAGAGGGGAAGGTCTGTTATAAAGTCCACTGAGAGGTGGGACCATGGCCGTTGTGGAACGGGCAGGGGTAGCAACTTACCCCTAGGTAAATGTCTAGGCGCCTTACACTGGGCGCACACCGAGCAGGAGGAAACATAAACCCTCACATCCCTAGCCAACGTGGGCCACCAGTACTTGGCACTAAGACAGTGCACTGTCCGGCCGATACCCGGATGTCCAGAGGAGGGTGACGTGTGAGCCCAATAGATCAATCGATCCCCGAACCTCGAGCGGAACGTACTTCCGACCCTCCGGGCACTGTGATGGACTAGGGTCGGTGCGTAACGCCCGCTCGAGTTCAGCATCGACCTCCCACACTACCGGCGCCACCAGACACGACGCAGGCAGTATGGGAGTGGGCTCCACCGGACCTCTCCTCCGCGTCATACCGCCGAGACAGCGCATCTGCCTTGCCATTCTGTGACCCAGGGATGTACGTGATCTTAAACGTAAACCTGGTCAAG
Source organism: Coregonus clupeaformis (assembly GCF_020615455.1). Classification (NCBI taxonomy): domain Eukaryota; kingdom Metazoa; phylum Chordata; class Actinopteri; order Salmoniformes; family Salmonidae; genus Coregonus; species Coregonus clupeaformis. The sequence continues at coordinate 15,492,580 of NC_059197.1, read as the reverse complement.
AACATACTCCATCTTGCCTGGCGAGGGTTCAGCCTCCTCGCCGCCCGGATGTACTCCAGGTTACGGTGGTCCGTCAAAATGAGGAAAGGGTGTTGAGCCCCCTCAAGCCAGTGCCTCCACACCTTTAGAGCCTGTACCACGGCTAACAGCTCCCTGTCCCCTACGTCATAGTTCCGCTCCGCCGGACTGAGCTTCTTAGAGTAAAAAGCACAGGGGCGGAGTTTAGGTGGCGCGCCAGATCGTTGTGAAAGCACGGCTCCTAAACCGGCCTCCGACGCGTCCACCTCTACTTGGAACGGCAAAGAGGGATCCGGGTGCGCCAGCACCGGGGGCCGAGGTAAACAGGTCCTTCAGCCTCCCAAACGCCCTGTCCGCCTCGGCCGACCACTGCAGACGCACCGGACCCCCCTTCAACAGAGACGTGATGGGAGCTGCCACCTGTCCAAAACCCCGGATAAACCTCCTGTAGTAATTTGCAAACCCCAAGAACTGCTGCACCTCCTTCACAGTGGTTGGTGTTTGCCAATTACGCACGGCCGACGCTCGATCTACCTCCATCCTCACCCCTGACGCAGACAACTGATAACCCAAAAAGGAGACCGACTCCTGGAAAAACAGACACTTCTCTGCCTTCACATACAGGTCGCGCTCCACCAGCCTCCGCAACACCTTGCGCACCAGGGCTACATGCTCGACACGGGTAGGTGAGTACACGAGAATGTCATCAATGTACACCACCACCCCCTGCCCCTGCATGTCCCTGAAGATCTCATCCACAAATGATTGGAAAACTGATGGAGCGTTCATCAACCCGTATGGCATGACCAGATACTCGTAATGGCCCGAGGTGGTACTAAAGGCTGTTTTCCATTCATCGTTCTCCCTGATGCGCACCAAGTTGTACGCGCTCCTGAGATCTAGTTTCGTGAAGAAACGCGCCCCATGCAACGACTCAGTCATGGTCGCAATCAGCGGGAGTGGATAACTATACTTCACCGTAATCTGATTGAGACCACGGTAGTCGATGCATGGGCGCAAACCACCATCCTTTTTCTTCACGAAAAAGAAACTCGAGGACGCGGGGGAAGTGGACGGCCGTATGTATCCTTGTCTCAGTGATTCGTCTATGTAAATCTCCATAGCTTTCTTCTCCTCCTGAGACAGAGGATACACATGGCTCCGTGGGAGCGCAGCTCCTGCCTGGAGGTTTATCGCACAATCCCCCTGCCTATGGGGTGGCAACCGCGTCGCCCTCGCCTTACTAAACGCAATAGCCAAATCCCCATACTCAGGTGGAATGTGCAATGCGGGCACCTGGTTTGGACTCTCCACCGAGGTAGCCCCTACGGAAACGCCCAAACATCTACCCACACACTGAGCAGACCACTCCATCAGAGCCCTCTCCTGCCACGAAATCACTGGGTTATGGGTACTCAACCAGGGCATGCCCAGCACCACCGGATACGCAGGAGAGTCAATCAGGAACAGCTGAATCATCTCCTGATGATCCCCCTGCGCACACATCCTAAGTGGCGCCGTGACCTCCCTGATCAAGCCCGTACCCAACGGACGACTATCTAGGGCGTGAACGGGAAAAGGAACATCAACAGGAATGAGGGGAATCCCTAACGCTAAACAAAACTTTTGATCAATAAAATTCCCAGCTGCGCCTGAATCTACCAGCGCCTTATGCTGGGCATGAGGTGCTACCTGTGGAAAACATACAGGCATACAAAAATGGGCAACAGAGAGCTCTGGGTGAGTGGGGCGCCTACTACCTGGAAGGAATCCCCAGTGCGGGGCCGGTCGTCATCTCCCCTAGGAGGCCATCCCCAGCACCTAGCCGCGGTGTGTCCTCCCGACCACAGTTGGTGCAGTGGATGGACCCCCTAGCCTGCCGACTCCTCCTCTCTCTAGCGCCAGCGCCCCGAGCTCCATGGGACAAGGCTCGGAGGCGCTGGAGGGTGGAATGGACGGACCCTCCGCAAGACGTCCCGCGGGTAGCCAGCAGGGTATCCAGCCTGATGGACATATCCACCAGCTGGTCGAAAGTGAGGCTGGTGTCCCTGCACGCCAGCTCCCGACGGACGTCCTCCCGTAGGCTGCATCGGTATAGATCGATGAGGGCCCGATCATTCCACCCTGCATCTGCCGCCAGAGTACGGAATTCGAGCGCGAATTCCTGGGCACTTCTCCTCCCCTGTCGGAGGAAGACCAGACGCTCCCCCGCCGCTTTCCCCTCCGGGGGATGGTCAAACACCGCCCTGAAGCGGCGGGAGAACTCGGTGTACGTGATGGTCGTGGCGTCGATCTTCCTCCACTCCGCGTTGGCCCACTCCAACGCTTTTCCGGCCAGGCAGGAGATCAGGGCGGACACGCTCTCATGCCCTGAAGGTGCCGGGTGCACGGTGGCCAGGTATAGCTCTACCTGGAGCAGGAATCCCTGACACCCAGCCGCTGTCCCGTCGTAAGCCCTCGGGAGAGATAGTCGGACTCCTCGCGGTTCCGGCGCTGGAATGGGCGGGCTGGCCGATGGTGCTGGCAGGGCGGGCGGTGGTGGAGGCGAACCCCAGCCTCGGAGTGTGGTAATCACCTCCTGCAGGGCGTTCCCCATCTGCAGGAGTTGATCTTGCTGGTCCCGAACCTGGGCTTCCAGTCTTGTCTGGGCTGCTTCGGCTCCTGCTGATTCCATGGCTGGTGTATGATTCTGTCAAGGCGTGTGTAGGTGTAGTGTAGGAAATCAAATGCAGGACGCCGACGGTAGGTTCCAAATGCTGTATTTCTGGCCCAACACAGGCAACGGGACAACTAAGCCCAACAGCTAAACTACGCACAAGGCGAAAGGCAAATGCGCACAAACAGGTGCGACAAACGAAGTGGTGCACGAACAAGTGCAACTGTGCTCCAGCGCAGTGGAGAAAATATGCTCAACCGAGCAAAACACAACACTGACGAAAAACAATCATACACAACACATGACAAACACAACGAGAAACTTATAGGACACTAATTACGTAAAACAGAAACAGGTGTGACACAAACAGACAAAAGCAAACGAACATGAAACATCTATCGGTGGCAGCTAGAATTCCGGAGACGACGAGCGCCGAAGCCTGCCCGAACAAGGAGGAGAGGCAGCCTCGGCCGAAACCGTGACACGCGTACAGCATCTTACAGATGTCAGAAGAGCTAGTGTAGAGTGCCAGCTACAGGGTAAGTTAGGGCCATGTTAACGGGTTCGCATTAAGGAGATTTAACCTGCCAGATTGTAACTCATTCAAACCTCATTTTTCCTCCGTCTCTCCTCTCCGTCTTTACTTCACTATCCTTGTTCTTATATGTCACACTCAACATCCCTCCTCTTGTCCACACTCTCTGCTCTACCTCTTTCCCCTCTCTCCCTCACTCCTTCCTCCATTCTGCTGTGATCTGAGACCTCTCTCAACCTGTTGGAATAGAGAGGCCCATCTCTAGGCTTATCTTGCTGCACCTGAAAGCAGTAAACTCTCATTTTTTCGTCTGTTAGTACACTGAAGGCTCCAAGGGTTTTGAAGCAGCACGCTCCACCCAGAGAACAATGTTATTCCTGTTTACGTTATACAGTCATATATTGATTTAGTGATTATGCTGTGTGTTTTCTGTCTTGAAACATGAGAAATTGATGTGTACTCTATTATTGTGTAACCTGTTTAACAGATCTAGATGTTATTCTATGATAATTCCCACATCGTTTTTTTGTTGCATGATGCCTAACTTAATTATTTTCACCTTTATTATTGTCACCACATACCCCAAACTAAAGCAGGGCCGTAAGGAGAGGAGGGGGTCAACAGTGAGATCTGTTTCTTCCTCTAGTCAGAACCCAGTCCAAAGCTGCATGGTAGTGATGGTGGTGGTGGTGTTGTGTCTGGTTAGGGTGTGATCCTGTCTGTGGGTAGTGTGGAGAGTGTCTGTGGCAGTCTGGCAGGTGATCCATCAGGGGGCTGTAAACAGGAGGCAGAGAGAGAGACAGAGCCAGCTGCAGCAGATGCAGCAGCAGCAGGGTGCTTGATATTCCCTAACGCTACCAGCAACTGATGGGTCCTTGGTCCCACCGTGTCTCCATACGCTGCCCAGCCCCCATACTTCACCATCTAATTACATCACATCCAGTCGGCAGCTCATTTGTGCCTCTCTTTCAGGCTCCTTTATGGCTCAGGGTTCCCTATTCAATGGATGCAGAACCTAGTCTTGCTAGCTATCTTTGGATCTACATCCTATCTATCTTCCAATCTCTTTCATTAAGTATGCCTCTCTTTCTTTCCCTTTACATAATTATTTATCTCCACCTCTCCCTCCTTCATTACCCTCTGCTTACTCTTGCTATCCTTTAGTCTCCTCTCTCACGCTCCTCTCTTTCATAATACCCTCTGTCTCTCTGCCACTCTCCATCTCACTGTCCCCCTTCTATCCTCTTCTGCTTTCTTTCCTCCCTAGCCAGCTCACTTGCTTTCAAAAAGTCTGTCATTGCTGAATGCCTCAGTGTGTTATATGGGTTATGATGGTGAAACCTGGGCTTGATTCTATAGCTAGAGGACTCCTGATATCTCCAGGAGTGCTAATTATACATTTTTAAAAAAGAAGAAAAAAAGTGGTTGTCCCACTTGCTATCATAAGTTGAATGCACCAATTTGTAAGTCGTTCTGGATAAGAGCGTCTGCTAAATGATGTAAATGTAAATGTAAATGTGTTTATCTGTTGTGGTCTAGTACTGTCTTTTTGCTAGCTAGGGCCATCTACTTTAAGTGCTGCCTGTCTTCCCAGTGGCCTACTTGGTGTGTGAACTGCTGACTGCTCATAATTTGCAGATAGTTGTTGACACATCAACCAGGATCAAGGGGAAGGGCGATTTTTGACTTGTTTTAATCAGCAATTAGTACAGGGAGGTGTGCTCGCCACCTCTGCTGGGCAATTAGCAATTATTGTTAGTTCTTCAGTCTCCCCTGGTTTTTCAGTGGCAGCTGTAAGCGGCTGTCGTGTCAGTGGTGGTTTTCTCGCACAACTAAGATCTTCGCCGAAACAAAGACGGTTCTGCCGAGTTGTTCTGCAGAGTTATTCGAGGAAGGAAAGAGAGGAGGGCTTCACACCACTCTCTCACTTGAGTATCTTACCTAGTTATTTACAGATTATCTCATTTTGCTCTTTTGTAGCTTTGTCAACTATTTGTGTGTTTTCAATACCTGTTCGCACCTCTCCCTGTAGGCTTTACAGACGCTCCCCACCCCAGGTCTCTGGCAGCGTTTGGAACTGCCAATCTGCGGTCAAGAACGCTGAGTTCATCTCAGCCTATGCTACCCTTCAGTCCCTTGATTTTTTGGCCCTGACGGAGACATGGATCACTCCAGAGAACACTGCTACTCCAGCTGCTCTTTCTTCATCTGACTATGTTTTCTCTCTTAGTCCGAGAGCATCTGGTCTTCGCGGTGGTGGCACAGGTCTACTCATTTCTCCTAAGTGGAGATTTTCTCTTTTCTCCCTCTCACTTGTCCATCTCCTCATTTGAATTCCATGCTGTCACTGTCACTTGTCCACTCAAGCTTAACATTATTGTAATCTATCGCCCACCAGGTGCCCTTAGAGAGTTCCTCAATGAGCTTGACACCTTGATAAGCTCATTTCCTGACGATGGCTCACCACTCTTCGTACTTGGCGACTTTAACCTCCCGATGTCTGCCTTCGATTCATTTCTTTCCAATTCTCTCTTTCCCCTCCTTGCCTCTTTTGACCTCACCCTTTCCCAATCCCCTCCAACTCACAAGGCAGGCAATACGCTTGACCTCATCTTTACTAGAGGCTGCTCGCCTACTAATCTCACTGCAACCCCCCTCCAGGTCTCTAATCATTACTTTGTTTCCTTTTCTGTCTCCCTTTCCTCCCTAAGTGCCATCGCAATCTTCGCGCTCTCTCTCTCCCACTACTCTCTCCTCTTCTATCCTATCATCTCTCCCTTCTGCTAAATCCTTCTCCCTTCTGTTTCCTGATTCTGCCTCTTCCACCCTACTCTCCTCCCTTTCCGCATCCTATGACTCACACTGTCCCCTTTCCTCCCAGCTGGCTCGGCCCTCCCCTCTTGCTCTGTGGCTGAGTGACTCATCGCGAGCTTACCGAACAGGGCTGCGGGCAGCTGAGCGAAAATGGACATCTGGAGGACCTATCATCCTTTCACTCCCTCCTCTCTACCTTTTCTTCCTCTGTACCCGCTCCTAAAGCCACTTTCTACCATTCTAAATTTCAAGCTTTTGCCTCTAACCCTAGGAAACTATTTTCCACCTTCTCCTCCCTCCTTAATCCTCCACCTCCTCCCTCTCTGTCGATGACTTTGTCAACCACTTTGAAAAAATGGTTGATGACATCCGCTACTCATTTACTCAGCCTTTTGAGTCCACTGGTCTCACTCACACAGAACTACCCTACACCTTGACCTCTTTCTCCCCTCTCTCTCCAGATGACATCCTGCGACTAGTGAGGTCTGGCTGCCCGACAACCTGCCCGCTCGACCCCATCCCCTCCTCCCTTCTCCAAATCATCTCTGGAGACCTTCTCCCATTCCTCACTTCCCTCATCAACTCCTCCCTGACCACTGGCTGCATCCCCTCTGACTTCAAAATGGCCCGAGTTGCTCCCCTCCTCAAGAAACCAACACTCAACTCATCTGACGTGAAAAACTATAGAGCTGTATCCCTTCTTTTTTTTCTTTCCAAAACACTTGAGCATGCTGTCTCTGATCAACTCTCTCATTATCTCTCTCAGAACGATCTTCTTGACCCTAACCAGTCAGGCTTCAAGACGGGTCACTCAACCGAGACTTCTCTGTGTCATGGAGGCTCTCCGCACTGCCAAAGCTGACTCTCTCTCCTCTGTTCTCATCCTCCTAGATCTATCCGCTGCCTTTGACTCCATGAACCATCAGATCCTCTCCACCCTCTCAGGGCTGGGCGTCTCAGGCTATGCACACTCTTGGATTGCATCCTACCTGGCAGGCCGCTCCTTCCAGGTGACGTGGAGAGGATCTGTGTCTGCACCACGTACTCTCACTACTGGTGTCCCCCAGGGCTCAATTCTAGGCCTTCTCCTTTTCTCTCTATACACCAAATCACTCTTCTCCATCATCTCTTCACATGGTCTCTACCATCATTGCTATGCGGATGACACTCAACTACTTTTCTCCTTCCCCCCTTCTGACTCCCAGGTGGCGACACGTATCTCTGCGTGCCTGGCAGATATCTCAACTTGGATGTCGGCCCACCACCTTAAACTCAACCTCCAACAAGACGGAAGTGCTCTTCCTCCCCGGGAAGGCCTGCCCGCTCAAAGACCTCTCCATCACGGTTGACAACTCCAGTGTCACCCTCCCAGAGTGCAAATAACCTTGCCATGACCCTGGACAACACCCTGTCGTTCTCTGCTAACATCAAAGCAGTGACCCGCTCCTGCAGGTTCATGCTCTACAACATTGGTTGAGTACGACCCTACCTCACACAGGAAGTGGTGCAGGTCCTAATCCAGGCACTTGTCCTCTCCTGTCTGGAATACTGCAACTCGCTGTTGGCTGGGCTCCCCACTTGTGCCATAAAACCCATGTCACCCCGCTCCTCCGCACACTCCACTGGCTTCCAGTTGAAGCTCACATCCAAGACAAGACCATGGTGCTTACCTACGGAACAGCAAGAGGAACTGCCCCTCCCTACCTTCAGGCTATGCTCAAACCCTACACCCCAACCCGAGCACTCCGTTCTACCACCTCAGGTCTCTTGGCCCTCCCACCCCTACGGGAGGGCAGCTCCCGCTCAGCCCAGTCCAAGCTCTTCTCTGTCCTGGCACCCCAATGGTGGAACCAGCTTCCCCCTGAAGCTAGGATAGCAGAGTCCCTGCCCATCTTCTGAAAACATCTGTAACTCTACCTTCAAACAGTATCATAAATAATCCTCCTCACCTCGACCCCCAGGTACAGTGTTGGAGAGAGAACCTACAGGATGGTAGCTCTCCAGGAACAGGGTTGGAGAGAACCTACAGGACGGTAGCTCTCCAGGAACAGGGTTGGAGAGAACCTACAGGATGGTAGCTCTCCAGGAACAGGGTTGGAGAGAACCTACAGGACGGTAGCTAGTATGTATTCACGGAACCAGATGACAACCATGACTGTGCTGATGAGATGTTGGTACATTTCACAGCATGTTAGTTCTTCCATTATGTGCCAGGCAGCCAATGTCGCAAGCGAATGTTTAAAATAGCATCTACTTTACCTTTGTTTTAAATACTTAACAAATATTTATTCAGGCAGACAAGCAAACCCATTCCCAAAGAAACCTTTGGCATATCTGCCTATATTATCAGTGATGTACAGTTGGATGTGTTGTGTTTTTAGTGAGATGGGCCTCTGTGATATGGGGGATATGTGGAGCTGTATTGACAGACAGCTGCATTATGGTGTTGTTACCCTAAAGCGTTCTCTTCCTACACTGACACTTTCCATCTGTTGGCTGCTTGGCTTCCTTTCAGCTCCACTCATCCTTCAACCAGTCCAGCTCCACACAAACAGGTTTATCAGCAGATTTGGCTATCAAGCTAATTTGCACCTGTGGTCCCTCATCTGGAGTTTTGAGAGTACATCACCCTGTGTGTGTGTGTGTGTGTGTGTGTGTGTGTGTGTGTGTGTGTGTGTGTGCACTGACACACTGCTGACATGGCCTTGCCATAACTCCACTCTGATCCCCGCCCTGGCTGATGGAGTAATCACTCTACCCCACGGTCCTGTTTCCTGAACCTGCCTGTCAGGCACTTGGCATCAAACACACTGCAGTGACGGACTAAGTGGTTTTTATGAGCCACAAAGCCCATCTGAGCTAATTGCCTCATTGACCACAATGGTTTGGACCACTTCTATGGATTTCAACACCAGCTAATCAGCATTGGCTTTGAATCAGACACTAATTGATCATGTGGCTATAATTGTTTAAATTATATATCTTTATTTTTATTTACGTCCTCAAGCAACAAATTATCTGGTTTGATATTTAACTGTGCCTACAGATGTAGGATCTTAATTTGATCATCCTGTTGCGAGAACTTTCTTGCAATGGAGGAAATTTAAAACTTGTATTATATTTGAGGTTTAAAAAGGCTTCTGAAGTTTGTAATTTCCACTTTGAAATGTCAGACATGACTTTCCCTTATGAACAATGTATCAACCCCTACAAAAATGTCCATTAATTATAATCCACATAATAATTCACATTTCCTGTTGCTGCTGTAGCAAACTGTCTCATTCCCACATCTGTATAAAGGATTATTTTCCTGCTGTATCAAACTGGCTCAACCCTACATCTGTATCAAATATTATTTTCCTGCTGTAGCAAACTGGCTCAACCCTACATCTGTATAAAGGATACTTTTCCTGCTGTATCAAACTGGCTCAACCCTACATCTGTATAAAGGTTGGAGCATATACAGAATGATCACAAACAAGGGACTGAATAGACCAGTGGTTCCCAACTCCGGTCCTCCAGTACCCTCAACAGTGTAAATTTTCGTTATAGCCCTGGACAAACACACCTCAGTCAACCCATTGAGGGCATGATGATTAGTTGGCAAGTTGAATCAGGTGTGCTTGTCCAGTGTTAAAATAAAAATGTGTACTGTTAGGGGGTACTCGAGGACCAGGGTTGGGAAACACTGGGCTAGATGATGATGATGAAACACATGGCCCCGTGTAGCTCAGTTGGTAGAGCATGGCGCTTGCAACGCCAGGGTTGTGGGTTCGATTCCCACAGGGGGCCAGTATGAAAAAAAATGTATGCACTCACTAACTGTAAGTCGCTCTGGATAAGAGCATCTGCTAAAATGTAAAAAAAAATCATGAGTCTCCAATCTCTCTAACTCCTGAGGGAAGTTTTGAGTTCCAGTGGCAGGCAGACAGTTGTCCGTGTGACTGAGTTGAGTCTCTGAATCCTCCTAGATGATTGCTCCACTGTGAGCCCAAGCCTAGCAGGCCCGTTCTGTAAGTCTCTCAGTGTTTTGGCACAGCCAGCCAGTGAGAGAAATGAAATTAAATGAAAGCATGTCTGGATTAGAGCTTGTTAAGGGAGAGAAGAGCCTTTAATTGCCCTGGCTTTGTACAGCTTCACAAAGAGCCAGCATTGCTAATCAGCAGCTTAGGGGTAAATGTTTGCAGCAAACAAAACAAAGACGTACACTAGACAGGCCTATCTAGAAGAAGAAAATTAACATTTCCTGGAAGACGATTTAGAAGGAATTGGCATAAAACTGCAGGATTTCAATTAGAGAAGCTGCTGATAGCAGAAAAACATTTTCCTTTTAAGGATTCCAGGAGGGTCTGGTTTTTGCATTGTATAAAAGCACCTGGTTCTTTGAGGAGTGGAAATGTGTTGTTTGAACTTCATTAATTTCTAGGATAGTTTGCTTTAATATCTTAATTTTAGTTATTTGGATATAATAACATATTTCTCTCTCTGCAGTATTTTCTTAGTGTATACTGGTAATCTGAATCTGAGATTTTTCACTGTGCATTATTACCTTACTGCCATAGCGATGGCAGATATTTCAGATAGCCTATTTGTTCCCAGCCTCTCCAGTTGTGATGTGGTGGTCTGCTCATCCAGTTTCTCTGAGTTCTCAGAGGCTGCCTCACAAGAACAATAATCCATCTTGTCATGCACCGGTGGTGTCTCTTCTCTGTCTGCATGCCTGGAAAGCAAAGCAATTGCTCAACTTTCCAACTTCATACCAAGCTGAGCAAATCGGTCCGACACATTTGAAGGAAGAGGGATTTGATAGGGTGGCGGACACTAAAGAAAACACTGTTTTCATGAACCACTTGTTTAAGAGTAAGCATTTGACCAATGTGTCCACTTTACAACATAGTGTCCTGGCTGCCTTCCCTGATTTACAAACATCATGTTGTCTGTCTTCTCAGTCAATGGGATTGTGTTTTGTGGCACATTCTCCCTGATAGATGTTTCAACATATACTGAACAAAAATATAAACGCAACATGTAAAGTGTTGGTCGCATGTTTCATGAGCTGAAATAAAAGATCCCAGACATTTTCCAGACGCACAAAAAGCGTATTTCTCTCAAATTTTGTGCACAAATTTGTTTAAATCCCTGTTAGTGAGCATTTTTCCTTCGCCAAGATAATCCATCCACCTGACAGGTGTGGCATATCAAGAAGCTGATTAAACAGCATGATAATTACACAGGTGCACCTTGTTCTGGGGACAATAAAAGGCCACTCTAAAATGTGCAGTTTTGTCACACAACACAATGCAACAGATGTCTCAAGTTTTGAGGGAGTGTGCAATTGGCATACTGACTGCAGGAATGTCCAACAGAGCTGTTGCCAGATAATTAAATTTTCATTTCTCTACCATAAGCCTCCTCCAACATCATTTTAGAGAATTTGGCAGTACATCCAACCGGCCTCAACCGCAGACACGTGTGACCACGCCAGCCTAGGACTTCCACATCCGGCTTCTTCACCTGCGGGATTGTCTGAGGAGGGGGAGAGGGGTGCTGAGGATTATTTCTGTCTGTAATAAAGCCCTTTTGTGGGGGAAAACTCATTCTGATTGGCTGGGCCTGGCTCCCCAGTGGGTGGGCCTGACTCCCAAGTCGTTGGACCTATGCCCTCCCAGGCCCACCCATGGCTGCGCCTCTGCCCAGTCATGTGAAATCCATAGATTAGGGCCTAATTTATTTATTTAAATTGACTGATTTCCTTCTATGAACTGTAACTCAGTAAAATCAATAGTCTTTCCTTGTTTTCCCATGTCCTCCTCTTACAACCATCCTTCACTGGCTACCTACTCAAAACATCAGAAGGAAGCATTGTTGGAGCTAGAAACATAAGCATTTCGCTGCACCTGAGATAACATCTGCAAAACTGTGTATGCAACCAATAAACTTTGATGATTTGAGATAGAAACATTGAAATAACGATGCAACAAGCACTTGTAAGAAAGGAGCATGTCCTTGTCCAAGACTGTGTTGCACTTTGTTGCAAGGGAGATGGGTATCTGGTATTGGTCCTGTGCTGCTCTCTGCTCCCTCTCCTCTCCTGCCTGGGTAAAGTAGCAGGCTCAGTTCACCTCAGCAGAGTTCATCAGTGCTCTCCTCTCAGATCCACAAATCAATACAGCTCCACTGATAGCAGGTGTCCTTGCATTGATCTAACCTGCTCTGGCTTTGTCCCTGGTCATTATGGAGATGAGAGAATGACGTTTTCCAAAGGTGCCTGGCTGGGTGTGATTGGGTGAGTGTAAAGGACATGGTTTTACAGGACCAGAGGGAAAATGGCCTCCGTGTGAATGTGTTTCTGGTCTCAGCCTCTATTCTCCCCTATAGAGTACCACAGTATGAGTCATAATACCCATAAAACCTAGCGGTCAAACAGGGAAATGGTTCCAATCATTTTTCCACCATTCATTTTTTCCATAGGGGATTTTAGAAACACTTCAAATAAGGGCTGTGTTTTGTGTAGGCTTACCCTGGCATGACATTTTGATAACCATGTAAATCTCTCTAGGACAAGGTGACTTTTATCAATATATTCGGCTGTCTTTACCCCCAAAAAATTAAACGCTAATTAGCTGCTAATGTGGCTATCATAAAGAACTACAAATGTCATAATGATCTGGACAAGACTGCCGAATCAAGGCAAAGGTAAGAATCTCCGGATTAACTATCTAATGTTAGATAAATGTAGCAATGAATAAATTGGCTACATTTCTTTAAATGGACAATTCTGTGAACTGTCTTGTGCACGTTTTAAATTGACATAATACCTGTTAGCAAATGTGTCAGCTAGAGATGACGTGAGGGAGCTTGCAGGGATTTGTAGTTTTGCATGATGTCTACTTTGATGCTAATTAGTATTTTCGAATCTGAGAGTAAATAGAGCCGAATATATTGATAAAAGTCACTTTGTCCCGAGAGAGATTTACATGGTTATCAAAACGTCACGACAGGGTAAGTCTACACAAAACACAGCCCTTATTTGAAGTGTTTCTAAAATCCCCTATGGGAAAAATGAATGGTGGAAAAACGATTGGACACCTCCACAGTGGGGCTCTATTAGCTAGTGTTCTTCCATAACTAATCAATATGAGCTATCCCCTAGCCCTATATTGTCTGACTTTTGTGAAGTCAATATTACATTTCAGACATGCAACTGTCCTGGCAGAGAACTGTGCAATTGATGGTTCTTACGATATTATCCACCTACTCCTCATATTCTGAGGGAGGGAAGCGAAGCCTGTTCAGACAGGACACGGGAACTCCAAAGACAGAGAGAAATCAAATCAGACTGTCTTATTGTGCATGTTGCCATGCAGAACACACTATTTTGACATCTTTGGTTGGTATTTCTTTTCACACACCACTTGATTGATTTGCTCAAGGCTTGGAAGCTTCCCATTATTCTCTTCTCACTTCCTGTTCACATGTTGAAGCAGTATCTCATCACGGTGCTGTAAATTACATTTTGTTGTATGTGATAAATTGTAAGATGTCAAATATGTTCTATGTGCTTCAAATAAAAACAGATGATCATACTTTGACAGAATAAGGCTGGAGAGAAAATGCCTCTGCTATTCTGAAATCTCGAAATGTATTAGAATTATCACCACTGTTGTGTGTGTGTGAGTCAAGTCAGATCCTCCTCTCCACCCTCTCCGAGCTGGGCATCTCCGGTGCGGCTCACTCCTGGATCGCGTCCTACCTGACCGGTCGCTCCTACCAAGTGGCGTGGCGAGAAGCTGTCTCCGCACCACGTGCTCTCACCACTGGTGTCCCCCAGGGCTCAGTTCTAGGCCCTCTCCTATTCTCCCTATACACCAAGTCACTTGGCTCTGTCATATCCTCACATGGCCTCTCCTATCATTGCTACGCTGACGATACACAACTAATCTTCTCCTTTCCCCCTTCTGATAACCAGGTGGCGAATCGCATCTCTGCATGTCTGGCAGACATATCAGTATGGATGACGGATCACCACCTCAAGCTGAACCTTGGCAAGACGGAGCTGCTCTTCCTCCCGGGGAAGGACTGCCCGTTCCATGATCTCGCCATCACGGTTGACAACTCCATTGTGACCTCCTCCCAGAGTGCGAAGAGCCTTGGCGTGACCCTGGACAACACCCTGTCGTTCTCCGCTAACATCAAGGCGGTGACCCGATCCTGCAGGTTCATGCTCTACAACATTCGGAGAGTACGACCCTGCCTTACACAGGAAGCGGCACAGGTCCTAATCCAGGCACTTGTCATCTCCCGTCTGGATTACTGCAACTCGCTGTTGGCTGGGCTCCCTGCCTGTGCCATTAAACCCCTACAACTCATCCAGAATGCCGCAGCCCGTCTGGTGTTCAACCTTCCCAAGTTCTCTCCACGTCACCCCGCTCCTCCGCACACTCCACTGGCTTCCAGTTGAAGCTCGCATCTGTTACAAGACCATGGTGCTTGCCTATGGAGCTGTGAGGGGATCGGCACCTCTGTACCTTCAGGCTCTGATCAGTCCCTACATCCAAACGAGGGCATTGCGTTCATCCACCTCTGGCCTGCTGGCTCCCTTCCTCTGCGGAAGCATAGTTCCCGCTCAGCCCAGTCAAAACTGTTCGCTGCTCTGGCACCCCAATGGTGGAACAAGCTCCCTCACGACGCCAGGACAGCGGAGTCACTCACCACCTTCCGGAGACATTTGAAACCCCACCTCTTTAAGGAATACCTGGGATAGGATAAAGTAATCCTTCTACCCCTCCCCCCCCCCTAAAAAAAAAAAAAAAAAAAAGATATTGTAAAGTGGTTATCCCACTGGCTATAGGGTGAATGCACCTATTTGTAAGTCGCTCTGGATAAGAGCGTCTGCTAAATGACGTAAATGTAAATGTAAATGTAAGTGCCCTGTTATCCATGCTGTCTGTAGCTCTGCGCTTTGTGGAAAGCTTGGTCTGTGTAATGTAAATTATAACTGGGCTACAGCACAGTGTCTCTCTGATTTCTCTGCCCACGTAATTAGAGTCTGCTAACAGCACATAGCCATCGCTGTGCCATCTCAATAGATTCATTATCAGGCCCTGTGTGTGTTATACTTAAGTGGGCGAAACAATCTAGCAGGACCCAAATGAAAGACATTGCATTTGAGGCACAGTCAGAGTTTTCCCCTTTCCTTGTCATCCTTACTGGTTTTATATCTCTAGTGCACTATTAATATGTCCTCCATAATAGGAATGTCATTGGTCATGATGCTCCTCACGATAAGTGTGTGTGCGTGCGTGACTGTGCGGGGCGGGGTGGATGATATGGAGGAAAACTGTGCGGTTAAGGAGAGGGTGCGAGAGAGAAACCACTGTCTGAACCATGGTTTGGAACCGTTCCACTGTTCTGACCAGCAAAATAAAGTTCTGAACTGATTCTAATAAAAACAAAATAACGGTTTATATCATTCCTTTCTGTTCCTTTTTAAACCTCGGAAATTAGAATTGTTTTACATTTAGCTCGACATTAAATTACTTCACAAATCATGCATTGTGGATAAAGCAGCTTGCTATGGAGTGGGCAAGCTATAGCTCAGTGAGTTGTTTACATGCGTGATGGAAGACAAGTGTAGGGCGCGACTGGCATTTTGCGGGTGGGAGAGAGTGAGAGAGGGTGGAGGCTTGGCTTGAAGCGCTGGGCATCTTGTGATAATAATAATTATAATAACATGCCATTTAGCAGACACTTTTATCCAAAGCGACTTACAGTCATGCGTGCATACATTTTTGTGTATGGGTGGTCCCGGGGATCGAACCCACTACCCTGGCATTACAAGCGCTGTGCTCTACCAGCTGAGCTACAGAGGACCACATGCACTATCTTGTCAAGGAAGTGAGTTTGTGTTTATACAGGACCTCCCCGTCAACCAATCATGTCAATAAGGAGTTATACAAAGCCCTCCGCATTGTTACAAAATTGGGGAGGCGCATGGCACAATATGGAGCTCAATTTGGCCTCTGCGTGCCTCCAGAGGCTCCGCAATTGCTTCACACCATCCATATGGCGCCTCCGACCACATTTTCAGATCAAGCATAAATTGGCTTTTAGGCCCACAGAATTGTACCTACTGAGGAGCGGCTTCTATGGAGGAACTTTAAATGTCTCTGAACTTCAAAGTTGGCTTAATGTTGGACCAGAGAAGCTAGCTAGCTAACAAGCTTGTGTGTGCAGAGCGGCACCAGAATTAAAAACACATCTTACCTTTTTGTAGTTAATAATCCAATGTAGTTAGTATCCCTAACTAGCATTGAAAAAGTTAATCCATTCATCTCTAATTAAACATTTCTCTCCCTATCTTCTGAATCATGTTTGTAATGTCAGGCTACAGCTATGCTTCCGAGGGGGAGGGGCAGGTAGCCTGGCAAAGGTGCTTTGTTGCGTTTTTTTGTGGGGCTGGAAAAAAATGCCTGGAATGTAAAATAATGTTATTAACCGGTTCCCAT
The DNA here is from genome assembly GCF_020615455.1 of Coregonus clupeaformis. Lineage (NCBI taxonomy): Eukaryota > Metazoa > Chordata > Actinopteri > Salmoniformes > Salmonidae > Coregonus > Coregonus clupeaformis. Next base: position 15,476,049 of record NC_059197.1, on the reverse strand, counting down.
GCTTTTAAAACAACAGTTCTGATCCGGAGTAGTATAGATCACTTTTGTTCCCGGTTCTGATTCTGTTCTTGGAAAAATCTAGTTATTTTCTGGTTTTCTGTTCTGTTCCCTGAACCGGTTCCAACCCCTGGTCTGAACACATGCCCCTGTGTACTACTGTTGATTCAAGAGCGAGAGCACCACTCTGCTTTAAGATCCTTACCCAGGCCCAGACCCAAGGGAGACCCAGGCTACTCAGGTGAAAATGACACCATGGTGTTCAATTATTCATGATACAGTGTAGAGATGATTTAGCTAACTTTCAGTCAGTGTGTGTGTGTGTGTTTGTTTGTTTGTTTGTTTGTTTGTTTGTTTGTGTGTGTGCATAATGTGGTTTCAATATAAAATGCAAGAGTATGGGTCTTCTCTTTCAAGAGGAATCTACTGGATTTCTTTAAACTGGATTGACCGTGCTTCCCTAAGAAGGGGTTTTGCTTCCATGTTTTGTGAAGCCTTGAGCCCAGACCTCATAGCCATGATGTTAAGGTTTCTCAGAACTTTAATCATTGGAGTTTATATTGAATTCATGTTTTATTCAAGATAAACTTTTTTTTTCTGGTGTGGCCTTTAGAAAACTCAAATGATAAACATCAAAGTGCAGCTGAGGCTATTCCCTTCTCTCTGAATCGCTCTGTGCCTGTGTCTCCTGACGTGTTGGCTTCTGACAAAGGAAAGGAGAAAGGGGGAGAGAGGGAGATGTGTATAGGGTTTATAACAAATACCCTGTGGTTATACAGGTTATTCAGTATATATCTATGGTAATACCATTTGATCCTTACAGTGTGCTGTTTGCTACCTCTTCAAAGACATTTGTCTTTGATAGTACTACTATAAAATATTATAGTAGATCTGATTCTGAGAGCCTATTATCAGTCAGACATTTGATGTAAAGCCTCAAATACTAATTTTATTTTAATAATACTATTAGTATTTGAAATGCAGTAAAAGAAACAGTCTTGAAAATGTTATTCTTGTCTTTGGTGTCATAAACAATTATTGGTTCCTGCCTGTGCCTGGTAAAGATATGAGGGGGGGCCATCATGACCTCCTCCTTAGCACCATCTGGTAGAACGCCCATAATATGTTCTTTAAGTTAAGATAGGAGACGTGCCAGACACATGCCGGAACCAACTCTATGCACTGTGACTATGTAACGTGTATATAAGGGAACTAAAGGGACTGCCCCGTTGGAGCTCCTGATCGACATGTGTACATATGGTGCATTGAGTTGGTTGGAACCTCTCCAGCGCTCTGATAATAAACAATGATTCATTTAAGATTACTTAGAGTGTCCCTGTGTAGAATTTCCACGACACAGTATTGTTTAAAATGTTTTACTTTTACCAGCAATGAGCTACAGTATCTACAATCTCTGTGTGTGTATTTTCAGTCTTACTGATAGCTTCTCTCCCCTGGCAACAGCTTTCATGTGTCATTACCATGAATATGACTACCGAGTGTAGATTTGATTTAATCCCAGCCAAGTTGAGTTGATTATTTTACAAAACTCATGCTGCTCCTGGGAGAAGAAATGTGTACATTGTGCTTTTTTACACGTCATAGAAAGGAGGGTATAGAAATATAGTCAGTCAGTTCAGTTTGTTTTGAGATATCATATTTTATTTTACCTGGTGCCCACATAACAATGTCTTCAGTGTGCTTCTGAGCAATTTGTGCCACCTTGTGAAAAAGGTGCCTGGCGCTGGGTGGGATATGTCAAATCTGATACAATGGGCTCTGATTTTTTGAAAATATTGCTATTAGCGCTTAGAGGGGGAGCTATTATTGTGGAAATTAAGCATTGTGAAGAGAGGAGCACTTACCCTGGTAGGCTGCAGTAGGATGACAGGCTCCTGTTAGACTGCGGTAGGATGACAGGCTCTTGGTAGGCTGCTGTAGGATGTCAGGCTCCTGGAGAGCTCTAGATTACAGGTGCATAAGGGGGGACAGGGGACATCCATTTAATTTCCCCCACCAGACGTAGGCCATCATATAGGCTCAATAAAGCAGCTAAATAATTAATATTTAATCTTATTAATTGATGAGGAGGAGGAGAAACCATTGACATCACAGAGAATCTCGTTGGGCTTTACTCCCCTGTGTTTTCAAAAGGGCCTCTTATCAAAACGTACCGTATGTTACAGCGCTGTGCTTCACTGCTTTAAACAGTTTGGGGGGGATATTATCTTTCCTGTGTGACACTAGATTTACCTGGTATGTAAAGTGAGCTCCAAAAGTATCGGGGCATTGACACATTTTTTGTTGTTTTGGCTTTGTACTAAAGCACTTTGGATTTGGAATGATACAATGACTATGAGGTTAAAGTGCAGACTGTCAGCTTTAATTTGAGGGTGAGCCATTTAGAATTTACAGCACCTTTTGTACATAGTCCCCCCATTTTAGGAGACCAAAAGTATTGGGACAAATTCACTTATATGTGTTTTAAGTAGTCAAAACTTTAGTATTTGGTTCCATATTCCTAGCACGCAATGATTGCATCAAGCTTGTGACTCTAGAAACTTGTTGGATGCATTTGCTGTTTGTTTTGGTTGTGTTTAAGATTATTTTGTGCCCAATAGAAATGAATGGTAAATAATGTATTATGCCTTATTATATTCTTATTTACAATAAAAGTGACTCCAAAATGACACAATACATTATTTGACATTAATTTCTATTGGGCACAAAATAATCTGAAACACAACCAAAACTAACAGCAAATGCATCCAACACATTTGTAGAGTCACAACCTTGATGCAGTCATTGCGTGCTATGAATATGGGACCAAATAATTAACTTTTTACTACTTTAATGCACATAAGTGAATTTGTCCCAATACTTTTGGTTCCCTAAAATGGGGGGACTATGTACAAAAAGTGCTGTAATTTCTAAACGATTCACCCGATATGGATGAGAAAAACTAAAACAATGGTCACTGTCCCAATACTTTTGAAGCTCACTGTATGTGCTCTGTGTGTGTTGTTCCAGGCTCGTATTCTGAGGATGGGATGTCCGCCACACAGAGGGGACAGTCTGTGAGTGGAAGCCCCAGCCCGTACCCCACCACACGGGACACTGACAGAGGGATCCCCCTGGTGACAACCGCCCCTCCCCTGAATGTCCCCAACCATCACCCTCTCTACAAGGGCTTCCTCCTACAGGAGTCCCTCCAAGGACAGGGGCATTTCTTTAAGGACAGTGGGGGTGTGGATACCCACCCCACTATGCCACCCTCAGGTCCCCATTTTGCCAGGGACCCCTCCTCCCCTCACACGGTGCCACATAAGGACACGCTGGCTTTCTCCGATGTTGCCTCAACCACTACAACTGTGGCAACAGCTACGTCACCGTTGGCAACACAGGGCAGCTCTGTTCCAGGGGGGCGTGTCTCTGTGACTCAGAGAGGGGCGTTGACCAATGGCAGGGGGAGGAGGACAGAGGAGGAAGCTGATGCCATGGATACTCTGACCACTCCTGTCATGCACACCTCTGCTCCCCCTCCCCACTCAAACACCCCCAACCTGGCCGCTGCATCCACCATGACTCCCCCAGCCTTGACCACTCTAGCGGAGAAGGATGCAGGGAAGTCAGCAGAACACAACATGAGCCACGCCAGTGATGGGGTAGCGATGGGGACGTCTGCAGTATCTGTTGATGTGGATGACGAGACCACTACGACCACTATAACCACAACCACCATCATCACCACCATGCACAACCCAGGTAATGTAACACAGCCAGCCTATGTAGCTACACACTTCTAATGATCACCTATTCTTACCCAGAGACATACAGTGTATTAATTACTATCAGATACAATATCCTGCACCACATCTAACACCAGTTTCCAGGGACTGTATAATGAACCTCATGCTCAGATTCTAATTATGCAGTTCTAGAGATAATCCTGGGCCTTGGTGGGTTGTAAAGTGGCTGTGTTTCACCCTCTCCAGCACAGCAGCCCTATGTCTGTCTGTCTGTCTGTCTGTCTGAGACACCACTGTGCTCACTCTCTCAATCCTCTCTGTTTGCAGCTCACATATCTAAACAGCCAAGGGGCTTAAATTAATTATAACATCAGTATTCCTGCTCCTCTCACACTCAATCAAGAGCTCCTGAAATTGAGTGGAAACCAGATTGCAAACATTAGATATTGAGACACATTTGTGTTACGGTGGGAGTGAAGAAGGAGAATTTTCAGCCTGGTCTCATAGACTAGATAGACGTAACATAATAAACGTAAATACACTAAAATGAGTATGATATGATACGTTTGGTATGGCTACAGAAGACAGATGGTTACTTAAGGCAAAAAACAAAAGGAGGGTGGTTGGTCGGAGTGGATGGGTTAACGTATAACACGAATGTTTAGCAACCCAAAGGTTGCGTGTTCAAATCTCATCACTGACAACTTTAGCATTTTAGATAATTAGCAACTTTGCAACTACTTACTACATTTGAGCTACTTTGCAACTACTTAGCATGTTAGCCAACCCTAACCTTAACCTTTTAACTTAACTCCTAACCCTTAACCCTAACCCCTAGCCTAGCTAATGTTAGCCATCTAGCTAACATTAGCCAAGTATAGCAAATTCATAAAAAAAATTTTACGAATTGCAATTGGTAACATATCATACGAATTGTAATTCGTAACATGTCATACATATTGGATGATGGACATGCACAAATTAATACATACCATACGAAACGTAACATATCATACTAACTGGATGGGAGATTTAACATTTTTAGTCATTTAGCAGACCCTCTTATCCAGAGCTACTTACAGTTAGTGAGTGCATA